>NC_136057.1:988955418-989555418 GCF_964261635.1 Lissotriton helveticus | reverse complement strand
ACTTCGGGAAAGAAATAACAACCTCTACTCCATCTGTCTCCCTGCCTTTTGATTCTGCCTTCTCTCAGAGTGTAGCTCTGCCCACCCAGCCCACACTGTCAATATTCCCTCTTCTAGGTAAATCATTCACTGGGGCTTGGGTATTTATAAATTATATAGCCTCATCGCTTTCATCAATGCATCTGCGATCACCACATCTTGGGACATCTGAAAGACTTCCTTTGCCCGCTAGCACAAGAGCCATATTATTTAAATATACATCATAAAGGGATGAAAGAGAGGTCCATACTCCAAGCAATATTTGAGGCTAAACGAGACTACCCCTTTAAACCACTCTCAATTGTGACCTTTTTCTTTCAATATACCTTTGGTTCACAAGATCTTGCAGATAGCAGGGCAAGTCAATATTATGATTATTTGGTCTCATCTTATTCCCTGAAAACGGAAAGTGACAGCAAAAAACACAGGACGAAGGTCAAAAGGGATATATTTTGACCAAATAGCAGGGAAATGGAAAGGGGAAAAAATTAGCCAACCAGTTTACCTTAGCAATAATCAACATTTGTTTCCCAGTAACCAGCACTTTGGCAGATTTATAGGACCACGTAAAGGTCTCTTGTGGAGATTTGGTTGACCCCAGAATGTACCATGCTCTTCTACAATCGAATCCTCTAAATATGAATTGTACAGAATATGTATGTTGACAAGAAATCCACGTTTCTGTGGCAGGCAACCTGTTCACCTTCGAGCACACCTTGCATCTTTGAGTTGTGATCAGCTTTTAGTTCTCTTTACCTTCTTGATGAAAGAGCAGGTTCTTTCTCTACACCTCCCCTGAACTAGGCATTTATTTTGCAGACTTAACAGAAAGTCTGTCTCTTGGTGCTGAACGGCAGAAACCACTCTATCACTAAGCAGATGCAAGAAAAAAACCGAGCTCTAATATGATAAACTATGAGTTTTAAACAATGCTCTGGATTTGGAATAGAGTGTTCCAGTCAAGTCTAGTAATGTGAAGAGTTGCACAGTGTCACACCGCAGGTTGTGAAACACGATTTCTTTGACTCAGAGGCCAGCTGCCAGAACATGTGAGTACATCTAGGTTATTGGATCATACATGTTTCCTTGATGAAGATCGGGTGACATTCTTGTGAAGACAGCCTGTCTCTAGACACATAATACACTTAGGCAATAGAAAGATGCACTGAAAGCTGATTCTATTCTCCATATCCAACCAGTGTAAGCACCATTCCGCTGCTGACTCATGATCAGACTTTTAAAACTAAAGCCGAGCCATTTCCAGCTCCTGTGCCTTATTAACTGAGGGGCAGATTTACAAGGAACTGAAGCATTTGCATAAATGCGTCAGTTTCCTTGCGCCAGTGCCGAATGTCCTTACACCCCTATGGATGCGCTGTATTTACAATAAAGTGCTCCATGGCGCAAGGATTAACAGCTGCGCCCGAAATTCGGACGCATCTGTTGGCACAAAAGTGACGCATTGCTGGAGTTGCTCATGAAAGTGACGCAGCTCCAGCAATGCTCCTCAACAGATGGGTGAGTCCTATTCAAAAAACTCTGCGTCATTCGTTATGCCTGGTCTGAGTAGGGGTTGGGATTTTGACACAGTGAAGGCGCAGAGTGATGCAGTGAAATCTTTTAGATTTCACTGCGTCAGCTCTACATGGCTTTTTGTGTGGGAATGCCCATCCTGCATACATTATACTTGACGCAGGTATAATGTGACACAGGGCTTTACAACGTGACGCATCTCCCTAGATGCGTCATGTTGTAAACTGGCTGCATTTTTATGCCGCTGCTGCGTCCCAAAAGTGACGCAACAGCGGCACAAAACAGTCGCAAGGGTCTTGTAAATCTGCCCCAGGATATTTAATGCTGCAATTGAGCTGAGAATTTACCTCTGAGCTGACAGATATGTAACAAAGACTGACAGGAAAATTAAAAATAGAAGTACAGTTTTCTTCTGGATCCACTTATGAATCCTTAGATATCCTTCAGCAATGCCTGGCGATCCATCGGCCTTTCAGTAGATGGTCCACACAACCTGACAGACTTCCTGTAGAGTTCCTTAACCAATCAAACACAGCAGCCACGAGAAAATGGAAGAAACACCAGATGCCCAATGTGACGCCATCTTAGAAGAGTTTAGTAAGCCCCCGTGAAGGTTGCCCAACTGGTATTTTAGCTACATTATGGGCATTTATAGAGCACTTTTCTAACAAGTGGTAATACTGTTTTAGGAATCTGGGCGCCATTATTGTTCTGAGATTCTCAGTGACCAGAGTCAAGTGACCTGTGGACACTATTGGTATGTAAAACCAAAGCTTATGATACCTCGTGACAAGCAGTGCAGTGAGACGAGAGCTCTAAGAGTACATACATCGTCACGGACCTCCTCGTTGGAACAGTTATCCTATTTTGCCGCTATACCCAGGTAAGGCTTTGTTTGCCAAGTTAAATGCTAATGTTGAAAGTCCTGGTTTTAAAATAACTCGGAATTATCTACAATTGGTCTGAGATTATGTATAATCAGCTCTCTTTATTCGTGAGGATGTCTCTTTCACAGCATTCGCGCGTCAGTGAGGTGTCAAAGGCAGCCTTGCAGGGCCCTCAGAAGCGTTCGATAATGCAGCGAGCTGAGGCAGGCGCGCCTCTTCACGTTAAAAATGCGAAATTGCTTAAATCACTTTTCTCCTTAGAATCCATCTCTTCCTCAACCTGGTCCGCTCGACGCCGCGACGTTCAAGAGGTGCGTGAAGTGGCTCCACGCACGGCATCCGGAACTTGGATTTCTACCACATGGTGCTTCGCTCTGAGGGGGCACTCTGGAGGCTGCTTGAATATCTCAGCGCCTTGGAAGACAGATTGAACAGCGGGCGGAAGCAAGGGTGCTCTCAAAAAAATAAAAATAGATGTCAGCAGCGCTATGGAATTTTTTTTTCTTTCTACCTCGAGTTGTCAAATGTGCAAGAGAAACACAGATGAATATAATTATAAAATACGTAGAAATGTTTATGAATGACATAATGTGCTTTTTGCCTGCTTCACAGCACTTTATGACATTTTAGGATCAGGAAATGCAAAAATAACAGCGACACAGGGGCTTATTTACAATCACCTTGCGCCACTTGTGTGTCACTTTTAACATAGGAAAAGTGACGCAAAATTAGCGCAAGGGGCTTGTAATTCTGCCCCACAGTATTTAAAGTGTGGCGTCAAACAATGGGCACATCGTTTAAAAGAAAGGGACTTGACGCAGACCCCTGCAGCCGCAACGGTTGATTACAGTGGTGGCTGGTGACATTTAAAAGTAGTGAGGCATAAAAGTTTGGGGTGAGTACACGGCAGCCTGACTGTCATAAGAGGGGTTCTCCCCCCGAGAAAATGTTGACAAAATATTGGGCAAATTGTGCATTTGCAAGCTTATTTGAGAAAACAAGAAAGTTAATAAAGCAATAGTTATAGTGTGTTATGACATTGCTAAAGATATGTTATACATAGGTAGTTGCCTATTCAATTTAACCACAGAACTTCATAACAAACCTTGAGATTTCTTTATCAATATACAATGAACTCTACAGAGGAAATGCAAGTTATTGTGATTTGGCAGACGGGATACAAAGTTCATTCCCTGACAAAGTCTTCGAATATTTTGTGTGCATTTGGCAGGAGCTGAAAAGGGTGCTTTCCCCAAACCACTAGACACGTGCCAGGCCATAAACACTGGGCTGAGGGCATTTAATAGCATTGTTAACATATCGTGATATATGACAGTGAAAAATGCAACTAGAGAGTGAGAGTCACGTGAATTGTTGTGCTCAACCCCCAACGCATATAACTGAAGTGAGGCAGCAGAAACTCAGTTAGTGACATGTCAGCTCATGGTATATTGTAGGCTGGCTTAACTCGAGTGTATCAGATACATTAGAGTGGTTTCTAGTGAAGAACCAGATTTTAATACCCAGCGGCGCCAGGGGCACGCCCAAAGTCTTCGGGTTCCACCTGTCTTAGAATACAGAGACACGGAAACTTCTTGGTGGCGTCAAAGATCAAATTTATTGGCTGCAGCCAGTAACAGAAGTCCTAGAAATCATCACGGTATGAGTTCTCAGGAGACTGCTCAATTTTACACAGCAAGTCATCCCTTTTTATGCCAAACATTATGCTTCAGGCAAACATTCCTTGTTTACAGTTTAACCAATCACATGTTTCCACAACAAAAGTATTGCATGACGGTAAAACCCACTTTTCAGTTGCCCAGCCCATGATCAATCATCGGTCAAACCCAACATTCTTCTTTAGACAGGTCAAACGAACCCATAATAAAAAAGGCCACAACCCAATCATAAATAGACCATAAAGAAAGGAGCAGAAACAGGTGAGAGTAGGATAAGGCATATTTGTGTGCAATAAAACGTTTACGATGTCCTGTGCTCTGATCCTTAATCTTGATCAGCTAAAGGACAGGAACTGGTTTAACAAGGTCAGCTTCAGGCAACAGGGTCAGTTCACTCAGGTCAAACAGAAGTCAGCACGAACTGGAGCTAAGGTGTACATGTCCTTAAAAAGACTAGTTCAGCCACAGTCATCGGCCTATGTGAGGGCAACCACAAAATGGCTGCCATACACAAAATGGAACCCAAGGGTTCAGAACGAAATCCCTAAATACGTAGTGAATCCATCGGTCTAACGTGATGAAAACACTCATACTTGCCGCACTAACTAGTTACGGTTCGCTAATATCAAATTCGTACCAAACCATGACCTTTATGGAACGGGTTCAGAATTCATGGAACCTCAGAGCCTCCTTTTGCCCTTACATAGGCAATAACCTAAACTCACGTCAATTTGAGTCCAGGTCTATATTCATCAGATCAACAAGATGTTGCTGGAGCATAATCCTATTACTTAGTACCTCTCTTGGGACAGGTCTCCTTGCACACATAGTAGCACAGAGGCCACATATAGCAGGAGTGCACTGCACACAAAGACAGAACAGGAAAAGAATCGCTAAAGCCATCCCAATGATCATCAGAATCTTCCATCCCCAGGTCGATAACAGTTCCCAAAACCATTCAATCAACGACCAATCTCCTTTATCCACATTTATAGACTCAGAGATCTTATGTAACTTAGAAATGGCCTGGTATACTGTAGGAGCATTGTCTGGTATGAAAACGCAGCAACTCGATTGGATCACTTTACATACCCCACCTCGATCTGCAAGTATGACGTAATGTCATAAGGCGATCCGCTTGAAGTTCAGCGGTCAGATTACTAAGGGCACCAGCAGTTTAATTTATGGTGGATTCAACCACTCTTGTCAATTGCCGTATATTTCTACTGTTTTCCATAGGTCCCCAAAACGGTAGGAAACCCTTGAAAAAGTCTCCCACTTCTTGTCCCGTAGTATCTTCCTCACTGAAGACACCCCTAACAACTCTCGTTCTGTGGTAATCTACAGCAGCAGTATACGTAGGAGGCAACAAATATGCAACATAACATGTTCCCGAAAAATCAGGGAGCAACCATGTATATGCTCTATCATAGCAGACAAAATACGTGCCCTTAGCTGCTAAAAACGGTGGGGAAGTTTGGGACGCAAAGACGTACGTCTGAGTACAAACACTCTTCCCTAACTGAGCTCTCGGATTCTTGCCTTTCCCTTGCAGACAAAAATGACCACGATGGGGTACAATCCAAATCGGAGGTGACCTTTTTCGTCTCTGCTTCTCACCCAGACTAATACTATATCCGGTTGCATTCCAACCAACATATGCCATTAACTCATCTCTGGGAATAGTTCTATAAATATCGATCTCTCTACTCATGTTTAAAACTCCTTTCACCAAAGCTTGGTTACTCGTGTTCTCTCTTCCAAAACGCAGAGGATAAACCTCAAGGGCATAAAGGAACATAGTCTGAAAAGCCCACAAACACCCGTTCTGACTAAACGGTAAAATCAAATATGGAACACCTCTATCCGTAGTATGCGGCATAAGACCACACACCCAGCAATTAGTGATGTTCACCACCAACTGATGTTGATGCAATAACTGTATGAATGAGTTATTTACGAATTCTGACCTTCTAATCTGTTCGTGTTCAGGTAAAGTATGAAAAGAATGCAAAGAAGTAGTAGCAGGTAAAGTTGTAGGTTGGAAAATGGGTGCAGAAATCAGTTGAAGAGAAAATACAAACCAACCCACCAAAGCTATTCAAAAAGGGGGTGGTGATGGACAGAGTATCTGAGTTAATCAGAAAACTCCTACCCAGTCAACAGATCAGGGCTTGATCCATCACCGTTTTTTAGCTCACTGCACCATCCCAGTTCAGAACCTGGCTATATGCAAATTAGTCTGTCCCTGGCCCAGTGCATCATGGGAACAGGGCAGACCAAACTACCAAGCCAATTCTTTACTGGAAAGGAAACAAGCTTCCGGGGACCGGTTTCTGGCATTACAGCCGTCTTCGGCCCGGCTTGCTTGAATCCTGATGGTGCAGTGAGCAAGGGACTCACATCTGAGCATACCCTTCCACGCTTATGGTGGCCAAAACGATTCAAAAAGGGGGTGGTGATGGACAGAGTATCTGAGTTAATCAGAACACTCCTACCCAGTCAACAGATCAGGGCTTGATCCATCACCGTAATTTTGTCCACCCTAAGCGTGGAAGGGTATACTCAGACATGAGTCCCTTGCTCATTGCACCATCAGGATTCAAGCAAGCCGGGCCGAGGACAGAGTATCTGAGTTAATCAGAACACTCCTACCCAGTCAACAGATCAGGGCTTGATCCATCACCGTTTTTTAGCTCACTGCACCATCCCAGTTCAGAACCTGGCTATATGCAAATTAGTCTGTCCCTGGCCCAGTGCATCATGGGAACAGGGCAGACCAAACTACCAAGCCAATTCTTTACTGGAAAGGAAACAAGCTTCCGGGGACCGGTTTCTGGCATTACAGCCGTCTTCGGCCCGGCTTGCTTGAATCCTGATGGTGCAGTGAGCAAGGGACTCACATCTGAGCATACCCTTCCACGCTTATGGTGGCCAAAACGATTCAAAAAGGGGGTGGTGATGGACAGAGTATCTGAGTTAATCAGAACACTCCTACCCAGTCAACAGATCAGGGCTTGATCCATCACCGTAATTTTGTCCACCCTAAGCGTGGAAGGGTATACTCAGACATGAGTCCCTTGCTCATTGCACCATCAGGATTCAAGCAAGCCGGCCCGAAGACGGCTGTAATGCCAGAAACCAGTCCCCGGAAGCTTGTTTCCTTCCCAGTGTAAGAATTGGCTTTTGTAGTTTGGTTTGCCCTGTTCCCATCATGCACTGGGACAGAAACAGACTAATTTGCATACAGCCGGGTTCTGAAACTGGGATGGTGCAATGAGCTAAAAAACGGTGTTGGATCTAGCCCTGATCTCTTGACTGGGTGAGAGTATTCTGCTTAATTCAGAGACTCTGTCCCTCACCACCCCTTGTTGTAAATAATTTTGTCCACCCTAAGCGTGGAAGGGTATACTCAGACATGAGTCCCTTGCTCATTGCACCATCAGGATTCAAGCAAGCCGGGCCGAAGACGGCTGTAATGCCAGAAACCGGTCCCCGGAAGCTTGTTTCCTTCCCAGTGTAAGAATTGGCTTTTGTAGTTTGATTTGCCCTGTTCCCATCATGCACTGGGACAGGAACAGACTAATTTGCATACAGCCGGGTTCTGAAACTGGGATGGTGCAATGAGCTAAAAAACGGTGTTGGATCTAGCCCTGATCTCTTGACTGGGTGAGAGTATTCTGCTTAATTCAGAGACTCTGTCCCTCACCACCCCTTGTTGTAAATAATTTTGTTCACCCTAAGCGTGGAAGGGTATACTCAGACATGAGTCCCTTGCTCATTGCACCATCAGGATTCAAGCAAGCCGGGCCGAAGACGGCTGTAATGCCAGAAACCGGTCCCCGGAAGCTTGTTTCCTTCCCAGTGCAAGAATTGGCTTTTGTAGTTTGGTTTGCCCTGTTCCCATCATGCACTGGGACAGGAACAGACTAATTTGCATACAGCCGGGTTCTGAAACTGGGATGGTGCAATGAGCTAAAAAACGGTGTCTAGCCCTGATCTCTTGACTGGGTGAGAGTATTCTGCTTAATTCAGAGACTCTGTCCCTCACCACCCCTTGTTGTAAATAATTTTGTCCACCCTAAGCGTGGAAGGGTATACTCAGACATGAGTCCCTTGCTCATTGCACCATCAGGATTCAAGCAAGCCGGGCCGAAGACGGCTGTAATGCCAGAAACCGGTCCCCGGAAGCTTGTTTCCTTCCCAGTGTAAGAATTGGCTTTTGTAGTTTGGTTTGCCCTGTTCCCATCATGCACTGGGACAGGAACAGACTAATTTGCATACAGCCGGGTTCTGAAACTGGGATGGTGCAATGAGCTAAAAAACGGTGTTGGATCTAGCCCTGATCTCTTGACTGGGTGAGAGTATTCTGCTTAATTCAGAGACTCTGTCCCTCACCACCCCTTGTTGTAAATAACCCACCAAAGCTAACGCCATGCTAAAAAACATCAAAAGACATGTGATCAGAAAACATTTGCAATGCATAATTTTACACAGTTTCTTCTTAAAGTTCATTTTCTCAACGGCTCTCTCAATCTCAAAAAACTCCATCCTCTAACCGATGCTGTTCACGGCGGTTGGTTTTCTTCTGCTAAGGAATGCTTCTGTCAGCCCAGGGAACTCCCTTAGACCAACCAGAACCATCGACCTTGTGTCTTCGGCTTGCACTCTCTAGTCTTTACACCGTGACCCTAAAGCTGAACCCGGATGGTGGTTCACAAAAATATACCAAAAAAGTTTCTTGGCTGAGAGAGTTCAATTCCTGAGAGAGTTCTGTTCCAAAAATCAAAAAAAGGAATTCATTTACTTTATTAGTCCATTGTTTCTAGGACGTAGATTATAACGCTCTTTTCCAGGCCTCGTTTGAGGCTGAAACAACAGTTCAGGTTCAGTAGTGTCTAATCTTTGAGACACAGGCACAGCTTCTTGAAGGACATCGTCATCTTCTTTCTCGGAGCCTCTCCACACCAACTCAGCGTCGCTAAACGGTGCAAACTTCGGCACCCTTTCAGTCTCTGAATCTGCAATACCTTCACGGACCCACTGGTCGTACGGCAGAGGCAACGGCGCCCTCTCACAATGTACGCCGTGGATCCAGTTTTTCTTCCCGAAAACCTTTACTGAAGTCCTCGTAGATAGCAGGACTTGGTACAGTCCATTCCAGCGGGGTTGATCATTCTTAGTCCGCTGAAAATATTTCACCAGGACCCAGTCACCGGGATTGAGGATGTGACCTGGGTCCGCAGAAGCTGGCGGCAATTTATCATGAACCTGTTGATGTAAGACACGCAATTTAGTCGTCAAATCGTACAAGTAGTCCACTAGCATAGGGTATTCGATGTCACTAAACTTCGTTGGCCTCGGCACTCCCCAAACGTTTGCCGGACGGCCAAAGAGTAAGACAATCTCATACGGACTAAGGCCTATCCGGGAATGTACTATAGTTCTAGTCGACAAAAGTGCCAACGGTAAAGCATCGGGCCATTGGAGACCAATGCTCGCTTGAATCTTGGCCAGTTTCAGCTTTAGGGTGCCATTATAGCATTCCACTAAACCAGCCGATTGGGGATGATTCGCAGCGTGAAACTTCTGACGAATTCCCAACCCTTCACACACTCTTTTCATCACCTTCCCCACGAATTTACTTCCATTATCACTCCATACCATCCTTGGCAATCCAAATCTAGGCAAATATTCTTTGACCAGGACTTTGGCAGTGGACGAGGCAGTATTATCTTTTAGGGGGTATGCTTCTACCCATCTAGAAAAAGCACAAACAACTACAAGGACGTACTTTAAACTATTGCACCTTTCCATGTGGATGAAATCCAATTGCAAAACCTCGAACGGATACGTCGGAGGCGCAAAATGACCAGCTGGAGTTGGAGTTCCCTTGCCAGGATTATACATCAAACACACCATGCAATTCTTGACCACATTCTCCGCACATTGGGGAATTCCAGTATTCTGCCATACTGGAGCCAACAACTTACAAATCCCTTTCACACTAATGTGAGACAAACCATGTGCCATCGTAACCACTGCAAGCACGTACGCATCTGGCAACATCCATCTATGGTGTTCTGACAATTCAACCCAACAACCAGTCGAATCCAATCTACCCGTAGTTTCTCTCCAAACATTCTTCTCACTTTCAGTAGCTTCAGCCTGTATCGATTTCACACTCTCAATCGTATCTTCGCACATTCCAATATCACCAATCCATCTCGCAGGGCCTGCCACATACATTCGACTCATCAGATTTCTTGCTGTGTCTTTCGCAACTTCATCCGCAATAGCATTACCACAGCCAACATCATCCGTAACCTTCCGATGAGCACTACATTTCACAATCGCAACTTGCTTCGTCAAAGTAAGTGACTCGAGAAGTTCATTCACCAGCTGTCCATGCTGAATCTTAGTCCCATGGGATGTGAGGAATCCCCTTTCTTTCCACAAACGTCCGAAACTATGGGCAACACCAAACGCATACGGCATATCCTGCAGTCGTGTCACCATTCGGAAGCTTGTAGCATGAACCATCAACCCATAACGTACCATCAGGATCCGGAAGAGGAGGATCTTTTAAATCGATCCTACCCTTCGTCTCCTCTTCCGTCCTCAGAAAACAATTGTGCTGTTCCTGACCATCTGTATCCACAGACGTCGGCAACAATGTTGCTGGATTTAATACATTGCATCGCTTAATATGCACATGACTAGCCAAAAGTGTCAACTCATAACCCGACAACCTTGCACTAGTAAGGTGTTGAGTTTTTGTCCGATTTAATAAAGTATCCACTGCATGTGGAACCATCTCAATCAACGTATTATCCATCAACAGTCCAGCAGACTGTCGGATAGAAACAGCCGCTGCCGCTGTAGCTCTCAAGCAACTCGGCAACGCTCTAACTACCGGATCTAATGTTGAAAAATACGCGCATGGACGCTTCTTGTCCCCAAAAGATTGTGTCAACACTGACAACGCACATCCCTCTCTCTCGTGCACATACAACGTGAAAGGCTTGTTATAATCTGGAGTACCCAATACAGGAGCTGAACACAATGCATCACGTAATTCCAAAAAACTTTTCTGACATTCATCAGACCAAGGAAGAGGATTCGGTGTATCCTTACAAGTCAATGCCAATAGAGGTTTTGCCAATACAGAGAAATTTGGAATCCACTGTCTACAATACGACGTGATACCCAAGAAAGCACGCACTTCTCTCTGTGTACTTGGCACAGTCATTCGAGCAATCGCTTGAATTCGTTCTGGGGTCAACCTTCTTCCCTCCTTTGACAAGAGATGACCTAAGTAGGTCACTTCTTGGCAACAATACTGCAACTTAGAAGGTGACACTTTATGATGCAAGTCCGACAAATGTCGCAACAAAGAAATAGTAGCTTCTTTACAAGTTTCCTCATCATCAGCAGCCACTAATAAATCGTCAACATACTGAAAAAGAGCAGTACCAGCAGGTAACACAAGAGTATCAAGCTGAGTCTTCAAAGCCTGGCTATAAATAGAAGGACTTTCGCAATAGCCTTGGGGAGCTCTCTTATACCGGAAGCTTCGGCCTCCTAAAGAGAAGCCAAAAATATCTCTATTTTCCTCGGCAATTGGAATGCTAAAGAAAACATTCTTCAGATCTATAACCGAAAACCAGGCAGCTGAAGCAGGAATCAAAGTCAACAAAGCAGTAATATCCGGAACAACTGGAAACTGTGGCACGACAATCTTGTTAACCTCTCTAAGATCGATCACAGACCTATAAACAGGTGGCTGAGTAGAGTCAGTGCGCTTCAGGGCAAAACGGGACTGTTACACACATTACCTCTCGTTTCTTCAATCACATCTTTCTCAATCAAATCATAAATGATTGCTAAAAGCGCTCTTTCACCATCGTTAGAAATCCTATATTGGGGATGTGCGGCAATTTAACATTCGCTTTAAGCGTTACAACGTAAGGTGAAATCTCCAAAAGACCCACATCATTAGGACCAGTAGCCCAAAGAGTATCAGGGAGAGAACGCAATTCCGGTGGAAGCCGATCTTTAGACAAATACATCGGAGAGATCACTTTCTTACCCAATGTAAGCTGTACTCCTGAAGGAGAACAACGTAATGTTGCATGCAACCTTTTCAACAAATCCAAACCCAACAAATTCTCACCACAACCTGTCGTTAAAATGAGAGGTGCTTCCAACTCACAAGGCCCTATAGAAAGAGACAAGGGGCTAGAAACTGGGTTACGAACTGAGGCGCCAGAGAATCCTACTGGAACATTAGTTAAGCCAGACAAAAGGTGCGCCAGGGAGTTTAGAGTGCATGATAGAACTCTTCGCTGCACCAGTATCCAAAAGAAAAGGCTCTACCACACCCGATGTGGCTACTGCAACATAAGGCCCACTCTGATCTACTGGAACCGACACTACTCCCTCTCTTTGTCCATGGCTGTCCTAGCAATCATTATAATCAGCATTCTCACTCTCAACATAATAGTCATCAGCATAGTACTGAGTCGACTGACCAGATGCAATTTTCTGTTGATCAAAATAATTCATAGAATTCTGTGGGGGAAAGGAACGTTCGTTCTGAGGAAACGCACCACGTCCTCTACCCCTAGACACTTGCTGAAAACCACCACGGCCTCTCGGGGCCGTCATACCACTCGCGCGCTGTCGCAACACAGGGCACTCATTTTTATAATGGCCTTCCTCCCTACAATACGCACACTGATTTAAACCCAAGGGTGGTCTTGGAGGAAAATACCCAGCGTTCTGTGGCGGTCTCTGAAATGGGGGAGGTTGCTGAAACTGTGGGCGTTGCTGTGACTCTTGCTGATTCAAGCGAGGCGGATACACCTGCTGCAAAAGAACCTTTGTCTTTAAGTCTTTGGTCTTTTTCTCTACTCTTTCTTTCTCGTCCTTGTCCCTATTCTCGTAGTACTGTGCAGTCGCCAATATCTGGGCCGACGAGGAAACAGCCCAAGAACTCTCAGAATCTTTCAACTTATTACATAGTTCAGGGAGCAAATTAAAGACAAATTTGTCCACAAATAATCTGTGCCCACCTTCTGTACTCATGTCCTGACCACTATGATCTATAAATGTTTCTTCAAACCTAGTGAAGAAATCAGATACACTTTCATCTTTCTTCTGCTTACATGCTGCTAACTTATCCCAATTCACTCGTAAAGCAGGCATCATTGTCTTCATTAAATTAATAATTCTGCCAGGTAGATCTGCCACTAGAGCTTCAGGTTTAGCACCACCAACCTGTCTAGCATCTGCAGCAGCGATATTCACCCATGAATCACCTAACTCAATCGCATGATCCTCATGACGAATTTTTGCCCACAGAGGTTGAGGTACCACGTTACCCAACAGCATATCTATATCGGCTAAATTCATGATGCATGCGTCAACTGTCTGGGACAACTCCTTGTAATAACCAGACGGATTTTTACGGGGATCAGGTAAAGACTGTTTAAGGGCCAAAACTTCTACTCTCTTCCATGGCACATGTACCCATACTCTCTGAAAATGTGCTGGTATAGCTGGGGGAACATTATTCGCACCAGCAGCTACCTCATTGCGCCATACTGGAGGAACTTCGCTCATCGGATACTGTCTCACTTTCCTCCTAACTGCGGAATCAGGTTCAAACAGTCGCTGAGAAGGGAAATCGCTCCTTAACGCAAGTACCATCGCAACTGCATTCTCAATTCCGGCACCCACTATCGTCCCTTTCGCAAACTCAGACTGGACATTTAGCAATTCTACAGGGACTGAACCCAAATCATTATCTTCCCATTCCTCACGAAGGAAAGTACACATAACTTCAAAAACATAGCTTTGCTTGGGTGCTTCCCACTGCTGGAAAACATCCATAACTGACTCTAAGTTATACCTCGAAACATTCTAAACCCATCTGCGAGCCAAGAGATCTAACACTGCCCGTTCTTCGGGACCAGGTAGCTGACTACGCATTTGTTTACGTGCAGAAACAGGGGTCATACTCAATGACCCAAAGAAAGGAGACAAAAGACCAGTAACAGTATCAGTCATTTGTTGTCGAGCAGAAGGAGAAGCTGTCATAAGGACAGGAGACAAAGTATTTTGAGGTGATAGAAGCATAGGGTTAGTAGCAAGAGAAGTTGGAGGTACAGGAGAATAAGGCAAAGTAGTTCCAGACAAAACCGATAGCAAATTCGGCGGCCCCTGAGGAGGCTGCGCCGTAGGAGGAAGAACCAGCTGAGGAGGAGCCGGTGGCAGAACAGCAACAAGAGGTTGTGCAACTGGAGATTGCGGAGGTGCCGTAGCACTCTCTGCATAAGGGGGTGGTAGTCTCAACAAATGTGACATCAAAGGAACATTCTAAGGGTCCTTCGTTACATTCTCAAGAAGAGATGGCAAAGCTGGATAACATTTATCAATAGCCATATTATGTTGCCTATCTGACACCTCAACTGCTTTATCTTCTTCATCCTCTTTAAACTGCCTAGCAGCTTGCATTATCGACAACCCCTTTTCTCTCTTATCTCTTTTAGCTTGTTTAATTTCTCGTTTTCTGGCTTCTTTACGCCAAAGGCGAAAGGAGTCAAACATTGCCGGCCGGGCTTTCTTCCTAAATAATTTAGTTTCTAAATTGTCTAAAATCTCTGTGTTAAAGCTACCATGTTGGGACCATTGTAAGACACCATCTTTTCTAGTGTAGTGGACCCATACTTCATTGAACTTAATGGGGCCCACGCCGTGTTTAGAATAGAGCTCATAAGTCGGAGTTCCAACCGGAGGTATCGGACAAGAATCCTCCAATCGGGAATCCCTGTTGCAACCACAACCAAACCAAGTACCAAATTTGCTACGATTAGGCATCTTCGCTCACTAATCGAGCTTCAAACTTCAAGGGATTATTTCTACCGATACGCTCGTAAATATACAAGACGCTCGGCTTTGGAAATTGCAATTTTCAAATCAAAACTAAGGACCAAACAAACTAAGAACCAAAGGATCAAAAACTAAGGACTGGGAGCGACCCACTTATACTTAACTGAGGTAATCAGTCACGTCACCAGAAGACCCGTCTATCGTCTCGCCGTACAAAGCATCACAAATGGGTCCAAGACAGGGCGACAGTCAGGGCAGCAGTCCTTCGTAGCCATCAGGAAAGCGGGAAGCCTCGCAGAAAAGACCTTCAGTCCACGTTCGACATGCCGGGGTCGATGAAGTGGTGGCCGTCCTCCAGAATTTCCTCACGAAACTCCTCACGATCTTCAGGCTTGGACCGGTACTGCTGAAGTCGCCCCACGTGGGCGCCAACTGAAGAACCGGGTTTTAATACCCAGCGGAGCCAGGGGCACGCCCAAAGTCTTCGGGTTCCACCTGTCTTAGAATACAGAGACACGGAAACGTCTTGGTGGCGTCAAAGATTACATTTATTGGCTGCAGCCAGTAACAGAAGTCCTAGAAATCATCACGGTATGAGTTCTCAGGAGACTGCTCAATTTTACACAGCAAGTCATCCCTTTTTATGCCAAACATTATGCTTCAGGCAAACATTCCTTGTTTACAGTTTAACCAATCACATGTTTTCACAACAAAAGTATTGCATGACGGTAAAACCCACTTTTCAGTTGCCCAGCCCATGATCAATCATCGGTCAAACCCAACATTCTTCTTTAGACAGGTCAAACGAACCCATAATAAAAAAGGCCACAACCCAATCATAAATAGACCATAAAGAAAGGAGCAGAAACAGGTGAGAGTAGGATAAGGCATATTTGTGTGCAATAAAACTTTTACGATGTCCTGTGCTCTGATCCTTAATCTTGATCAGCTAAAGGGCAGGAACTGGTTTAACAAGGTCAGCTTCAGGCAACAAGGTCAGTTCACTCAGGTCGAACAGAAGTCAGCACGAACTGGAGCTAAGGTGTACATGTCCTTAAAAAGACTAGTTCAGTCACAGTCATCGGCCTATGTGAGGGCAACCACAAAATAGCTGCCATAGACAAAATGGAACCCAAGGGTTCAGAACGAAATCCCTAAATACTTAGTGAATCCATCGGTCTAACGTGATGAAAACACTCATACTTGCCGCACTAACTAGTTACGGTACGCTAATATCAAATTCGTAACAAAACCATGACCTTTATGGAACGGGTTCAGAATTCACGGAACCTCACTAGACATTCTACCAGTTTCTTTTCTAGCCATGGGTGGTATTGTGTTGCTATATAAGGACCACTGATTGGCCTGGTTAATGGCACGAATTGCCTGACCCACATGTGCTCCGCAATAAACATGTTAAGGATTGTAAAGTAAAAAACACAGCAGGCCAGACATAGTTTAAACACATAATATTAGCGTGACGGTGGCCTGCCTGGAACATTCTGTCCTAGAGTGCCTCTGCCCTGAGGCCATGCCTGGACATCCTAGAGTGAAAGGTTACGAGGTCATAAACAAACTCCCTCTCTGACTCCCCCACCTCACTTCATCCTCGTGTGTGGCGTGCCCGCTGCAGTGCTGACACTGCCTCTGATCTGAGGTAGGCTGGGTTTATGCAGCAGGGCCGTTCAGCAGGAACACTGCCATCCAGCTGTTCCTACACACCTTGCTGGCCCTGGGCCTTTCACTCCTGACGGACTCTCTGCAATCAGTGCAAAGCTGTGGCAGTGGCAATTGGCCTAATGCGCAAGAAGAGTCTTTTGACAGACAAGCAAACCTAGAACAGAAATTACACATCCTTTTTTATGATGCGCAGTTGTGGCCGGCATTACGGGCGGGTGGGGTGTGAAAATGGGGTAGTCGCGCAGCGGAGGGGATGGGAGGGGGAGGGGTTTAAGGAAAAAATAAAAATAAAATAAAAGTAAAACTGAACGCCCGATTTTAGTGTAGTCCCGGAGACTCCCGCCTCCCACCGTCGCTGCGTTTGAATTCCTCTGTGCTGAGCTCGCCATCAGGAAGGCTGAAGGCAGCCTCACTCCCCTCCACCACAGCATTTTTGATTGGTCAGGCTGCTGCCCCACCCAGGTCCTTTTCTCTCTGTATGCTGCAGCATACAGAGAGAACAGGGAAAGTGGGCGGTGCTGCTCGAGGGCAGGGGGTAGTGGCTTGCCCACTGTTGTTAATACTGACTCTTTGGGTGGCCTCAGGCTGCCCAAACAGTCAGTATTAACAACAGTGGGCAAGCCACTCCCCCCTGCCCTCGAGCAGGACCGCCCACCCCCAACCAGGAACTTCTGCTTTCTCACCATGCGAGAAGGCAGAAACAAATGGTAGTTATTGCAGTAATAACTACCATTTGTTTCTGCCTTCTCGCACAGCAAGAAAGCAGGTGGGCGGCGCCCAAACACCCCTATAGAGGAGCCGCCACTGGTTGATTGTGGGTGGGAGGAGGCATTCAGCCCAATGTTGATTGGGTATCAATACTGGCCCCAATGCAATACCTGCAAACACATTCAGTAGTAAAGGTACTACCTTAACCATACCTGCCAACTTGAAGAACAATCTCACTGTGTGAGGCGGGCCTTGAAGGGGGTGGGACCTCCTGCCAAGAAGTACCTAGGGATGCACTTTCGAACCCTGTCTGGCCCTCAAGCCCCCTTCTCTCAAACAAAATCTTGCTGAGGTTGGTGCCAATATCCTGGTGTGTTTTCACACTCCTTAATGGAGGTCGGCAGACAAAGCCTCGGTAAACAAGCTGGAAAACTACTATTTACAATGTTTTTTAGCTCGTTTTCCCTACCACTGTGTGGTATCGGCTCCTCACCGGGTGACCATGTAATGAGAGCCGATATCGTTGTGAGTTGGCAGGTGTGCCTTAACATTAACTCCTACCCCTGCCGTTGTGTTACAAATAAATGTAATCTGATTTGAGACTAGGGAGAATAATTATTTTCCCAACTGTTTGGGGTGTATTTTTGTCCTTGTCTCATGCCTTAACAAGTGTCATTTGTTTTTTTGTCCTTCTCCTCTCCACTGTAAAATCCAGGGGATATTTGTAGCTCTCCAACCACGTTGCTCAAGGGTGGAATTGGGTATTGTAACCCTAAAAAATTATTATACAAAAGTCACTGGGCAGCACACTGTCCAAGTGCCATGTTTGCAGTTGACAATAGGGCGTTAGGACTGCTGTCACCTGTCCTGGATCACTTTTACCTTCAATCTTTTGACGGTGAGGGAAGTCTGGGATCTCTAACACCTGCCCCTGAAAATAGGACCTTCAGACAGCTGGCAGTTTCACAGTTTTTAATCCCTCCCTGTGTTCACAAATATCAGGAGAGCAGTAAAAACTGTTGCCGAAGTACAATGCTTTAGCAATAGTTCAGCATCTAACATTAAGGGTGGGAGTAACGTCTTGAATTCGCTCAGCCGTTGTGTCCAGGGGCAGTGCGGCTGCATTTATTAGCCCCTGGTGCGCTCATGGGACGGCACTCCATGCTGCAGCCATCCCATGCCTTTCTCAAATGCAAGTGCTTTAATTTTTAGACCTTCAATCTCGTCCAAAATCAGGTGGGATTCATTATTCCCACATACCAAATATCAGGATTATGTCTAAACCAAAGGGCATGGGGTGGTTTTCCTCATCCTGTCTTTTCAAATGGTGGGGGGTATTGTACCAAAAAAAAGGCTCTCTGCTATAAGTGTAGTTTTATGGTCTGGTTTTACAGCGCATCACTAGAGAGGGGCTTTGGCTCCACCCACATGTTTGGAGCCAGGAGTACATGCTTTAATTGGGAAGAAGTTGTGCGTTTCCACAAAAAAGTACTTGCCCTCCACACTGTTGAAAAGTAATCGACAATCATGAACATCACCGGCGCCATCTTGCCTAACAAGAAGCCACTGTCCGCACGTAAACGGCATCCATTTTAGGTGCCGCGGCAATCTCGCGCTTTGCAAGTCACCTATGATTCACCCCGACCCTGTGCCCTGATTCAGCATGACCAAATGCACTAAGGTCATAAAACCTTGTCAGCCTGACAAAGCCCCGGAGCCACTTCCCACCCTAAAACACGTTTGTCCTTTCATCCTCTGCACATAAGCCAGGCCTTCTGATAACCCCCAACTGCACCTGGCCACTTGAACCTGTCCCAGGCTGTAAACCAAGCCTTGTGGACGTACTTTATTGCCCCCACACAGCAGGACTTGTTATACAAACAGAAATGCGTGATCTTATCACTTACATAACCTTTAGATCTGACCGATCCCACACACTTTTATGTCCTGTTGGAATGTCCAGCTGCAACACGACAATCATCTGTTAGATTTGGGCGGGGGAACGACAGCTGGTGGTCTGTGTGGGAACCGCTGGAGGCTGGAATTCCTAGGATGTTTGACCACTAATAAAGTTACTGAAAATGATATAAAAGGGAGGGCAGCAGAGAAATTGTTAGAGCATCTCCCAAAGACATTCTGCCTGTCTGAATCGATGTGCTCTCCTCTGGAGTAATAAACCTGTTCTTGCTTTCCAGTTCCCAGCGCCTGTCTCTTTATTTTGGTAACTATTGATATTGGGAATTAGAGGCTCCTTGCGCCAAACAGCCTGGGTATTCGTTAGAGATTGGCTGTTTTTCCACAATTGGCGTCCCAACGTGGCGCCCATCAGAGACATGCGGGTCTGGTAGAGAGGTCCTAACGACGAAGTGAACGACTGCAACGATAGGGAAAGTGCACCTGCCCAAAAGAGACCCTTGTCTGGCAGCCGATCATCCGAACTTCACCAGTTCCGAACGGACCTCTCTCGAGTGACCTACTGTCCTGACTGGGATCCCACAGGAGTGCTGCATTAAAATTGGAGTAAGAGAACGATCGGGAACTGGAAAGGGAAGGCGAAGAACAGTCCACGTGGTCCGGGTAAGATTAAGTAGGACGTTTATACGTCTGATTGGTAGGATGGTTTATCCATCTGATTGATTGATTGTTTGTATTGGAATTGTTTGGATTGAAATACTAGTATTGTGCTTTATTGGTTAGTTTAGCTCGTTAGCTATTTGGTACGTTGATTCTCTTTGAGATATTCCCTGCTTGCAAACAACGAAGAATAGGAATATTCTCTCTCTTTGCAGACAGTGAAGGATAGGTAGTGCGGACCTTTGTCCACAATTGTTTGAGAGTTTCACTTGTTCGATTATACGTCATGCCTATCTTCTCCCCACTGATTGGTAATTGATTCAACCCGGACCGTTTATTAGAGGTCAGTCATCCGGCTCCACCGGAGGGCACCCCTAATAAAAAGGACAAACTATGGCATAAAACTCACTAGGAAAAATCGAGTAAATCAGTAGGCCAGTGATGGGATCTTTTGACCCCGCTAAAAAATGGAAACGCTAGGAATAGCCCTTCACGAGAAATATGGAATTAGCAACATGAATATTGATTGATTGGTAGTTTTTGAATAATGGTTACTATTTGCAAATAGTAAAGGACAGGTAATGCAGGCTCCTTGTCTGAATTTAGGATTAATTGAGATTTTTCTGAAGTTATTGGAAAATGGTTGTTTTAGCTTTAATTGTTTGTCGAATAAAAAGTATGGTATTTGTCCCATAATGTATGACTCATTGAGGAACAAATACGCAATGAAGAAACTCGAATTTAAATGTCCAGTAAAATGAAGTAACTCGATTCTAAAAAGTTAAAAAGATACAGTACGCAGAAACAATGTCAAAAGAATAGTCAAGATCTGTTGTATTTTACACTCCTACAACATAAGCAATCTGTAAAGATCCTGACATTTAGATATGTCAATGAAGAGGACAGTAGATCGACCTCTTTTACTTAGCAGCTCCCTCAGAGGAGCAAAAGCGCGCCTTTTTCAAATTAGGAATTTTTGTTGTAATGTTCCCAAAGAAGTACATTAGCCTGAAATTTGTTAGCTATGAACCCCAAGTGCATTCTGGTCCTTGGAGTCCTAAAACATCATAATCTTTGTTTTGCACACCACGTGTTTCAGAGGAGTTTTTCAAATGCTCCTAAGCCTCACCAAAGTATTTCCATCCAGTCTAACATTAGGCAGGAGTAAGTTATAAACGTATTAAGTAAAAAGGAGAATCTTCTCTAAACCACATTTGCCTGCATGGCCAAAGCCAGGACTCGAAAAACATCGCGAGAAAGCTCGTTTTTAAATGTTAGCGTTTGATGTCCTTGCACAAGTTATATGATTAGAATGAACATTTTTAGGAAAGCCCTGCTCTGTTTTAACCTCTCATAACCTCCTAACGCAGCGGTCATCTGTTTAGATTATATATGAAAATCATTTCTAGGCACTGTATTTTAGCAGTCGGGCACAAATGCATATTACCGGTTTTTAGAAAGGCACAGTTTCTTTTGTGTGTTATAGATTGGTGTGCCTTGCACAAACATTTCAGGCATGGCCTAGTCCGTGTTTATGGACCCCATGAATAGGTCTGCCAGCCTTGGCAATTACGAATCTGTGATTTTCTGGCACAACTGTGCTCCCGAGCTATCGAACTAGAACTGCGCCGTGTCCTCCACCCGCCCGTAACCCTGATTTCCATGCGGACATTAGACAAGTCTGTTAGTGGTCTTACCGCGTAGCAAAAATGCATACCATTGAAAGCACAAATGCACCCAGTGAAACTCGCTACCTCCTATAGTTTTCCTGCTCCACGAATAGGAACGACCCCAGGCCACTGTAGATCGTTTTTCTTCAATGAAAAACATTGATCCATCACCTCCCTCACCTTATACTGGGTACCTCTGGTTTCTGACCATTTCCTACATGCGGTCCGTAATACCACACTCGAATGATCTATGTAGTGAGCATCTTATCATTGGTAATCTTTGCCGCACTAACAGTTCCTCTGGGCTTCAATGCCACGATGCCAAGGACTGCATCCCAAGAGATAAGTCAGGTACATGGTAAGTAAAAATATTTTCGTTATAATGCGCGCTGATGTGCTTTGAATGCTGCCCCTTCCCCTTCTTTTCTTTTTTCTTTAGGTTACATCGGAGTTTCAGCTGAAGAATGGAGAAGGCCTATACGCACCGTGTTCCACGCGAAAAATAGGCTAGTACTGTGAGATGGTACGTTGTATGCAGAGGCTATCTCTGGGAGTGTGAAAAATTGTATGGTATGAATGCGTGTGTATGTCCTGATTTGTATGGTATGAATGCGTATGCGTTGTGTACGCCTGGATCGATAAGAGAATGCTTTTTGTATGACTGAAGTGTTGATCGAACGGTTAATGGGATGAGAAAAATAGGCCTGAACATGGTACCTACATGCGAAAGACGAATAGAAATATAGCACATACCTTACTTAGAAACGAGTCTCTCTCTGAAGGTAGTGAATGGGAGGGTAGCCTACATCAGGAGCTTGAAGGAATATTACAGTACAACAAGCCCGACTCCAACCGATATCCCAAGTGTCCTGTTGGAATGTCCAGCTGCAAGATGACAATCATCTGTTAGATTTGTGAAGGGGAACGACAGCTGGTGGGTCTGTGTGGGAACCGGCTGGAGGCAGGAATTCCTAGGATGTTTGACCACTAATAAAGTTACTGAAAATGATATAAAAGGGAGGGCAGCAGAGAAATTGTTAGAGCATCTCCCAAAGACATTCTGCCTGTCTGCGTCGATGTGCTCTCCTCTGGAGTAATAAACCTGTTCTTGCTTTCCAGTTACCAGCGCCTGTCTCTTTATTTTTGTAACTATTGATATTGGGAATTAGAGGCTCCTTGCGCCAAACAGCCTGGGTATTCGTTAGAGATTGGCTGTTTTCCACAATACAGCTGTAATCATTTTGTTTATTTACCTTGCTGCCTAAGCTTGAATTTTCAGGGGCACCCCCATGACATTGTAATGCTATTAAAGTATCTAGAATAACTAGATAATGTATGAAGTTTTTCTCTAGCAGCAGCAAAGATGAGAGGACAGTTATTAACCTACATGGATGTTTAGCTCTAGCTTGACAGTACAACTGTAACCTGACCTTTTAACCTAGAGCGATATTTTTCTACAGGTCTTTTCTTTCACACAAATATCAATCAATCAATCAGGATTTATAAAGCGAGGCTAATCACCCAATAGGTTATCCAGGTGTTTGCAGGCCCCAGAGGCTTATTTGAGAAGTCAGGTCTAGAGGGCCATTTGAAATTCCAGAAGTGAGGTGATGGTCCGGAGGAAATTGGGGAGGCTGCTCCAGGTCTTTGCTGTGATGTGGGAGAAGGTGTGTCCTCCACTTCTGTTTTGGTAGATGCAGGGAGTATGGGCAATGCAAGAGAGGTGGAGCGTAGTCTTCTCGATGGTTGGTGGAAGTTCAGGTGGTAGTTAATGTAGGCCTGTCCTTGGCTGTGTAGAGCCTTGTTTGTGTGGTCAGCAGCTTGAATTGGCATCTCTTCTGTACGGGGAACCAGTGGAGTTTCCTGAGGTGGGGTGTGATGTGGGTTTGTCTGAGAAGGCGAGGATGAGTTTGGCTGAGGCGTTCTGTATGGTCTGAAGTCTCTGTAGAAGGTGCCCAGCGATTCCTAAGTAGAGGGCTGTTGATGAGGGCTTGTGTCACAGTATGTCTCGTGTGTAGGGGTAGCCACATGCAAATCGTAAGTATTTTTATTTATTTATTTCATTTTATTTATTTAGCTTGTAAAGGGCACTGTCACCTAACAGGCATCCTGGAGCTGGCAGACTCAGACCAAAATGTAACCGTAACTAACAACCGGACATCCAACTAAATCATAGGAAACAACCAGGTTTTTAATCTCCTTCTAAAAGGGAGGTCACTGACTTGCCTGAGCCCCAACGGGAGTTCTTTCCACAGTCTAGCAGCTGCTACACCAAAGGATCTACTCCCTGACTTAACTTTCTTGAACCTTGGTATCTTCACCAGTCTCGCTGATTAGGAGCGGAGATTTCTCGCAGAGACCTACCACGCAAACTTCCTCTGCATGGGAACAGGCCCAGCCCATGAAGGGCTTTAAGCACCAGACAGAGAGACTTGAACTGGACTCTCTGTCTCAACGGGAGCCAGTGCAGCTGTGCCAAAGCCATGTAGGAAGAGGACCTTCTAGGCCACCCAAGGGCTAACTTGGCCGCCGCCGACTGGATTCTCTGTTTCCTGTCAAGAAGATTTTTCGGGGACTCAAGCAGAAGGGCATTACAATAATCTAATCTGCTAAGAATGGTGCTACACACCACTAATGCCCGCGATAGAGGAGGCAGCAGAGGGAAAATTTTCCTAAGTAATCTAATAATGGCAAGGCAACAGGCCACCGTTTTGGAAACCTGAGCTTCCATGGTAAGTTTGCTATTAAACATAACGCCCAGGTTACGGACCGTATTCACTGACTGAACTGAGGAAGCGGTATCAATAGGCCGAAAGTACAGTTGGGGTGGGAAACATTCAAGGACAAGTTTATCAGACTAACTGATTCAAGATAATAGGAAGCCTAGGTAGTGCTTCAAAATGTGGGCAGTTGGGAGGCGAACCAATCAAATACTGGTATGTTCAAATTTTGGAAGCTTTGCTGTGAAAATCAAACCTGATCCCAAAGGTGGGCCAGGATGGATGGCGGCTGCAGCTCCAGCAGTGACAGCAGCCGTGAGGATGATCCAGATGGCAGCACAATTAAATTAAACCCGACTTGAATTTCCAGCACCACGAGGTTACGGAGGCCATAAGGGAGCCCCATGATTGATTTACTTTGTCTCAATCCTCACGATTCACGCTAAGCTATTTATTACGATGCCGCCATCCATCCTGGCCCACCTTTGGGATCAGGTTTGATTTTCACAGCAATGCTTCCAAAATTTTAACATACCAGTATTTGATTGTACGGAACTGAAACACGACTAAGATCCTTTAACGTCTTGAGCCAGTTATTTTGAAAATCCAGACCGTGAATGTTTCCCCTTCCCACTGTACCTAATTTCAAGTACGACTGTGGCTCCATATAACTCTTGAATGAAATGCTCACACAGTCCTGATGATGATCAAAAGTAACAAAAGATCGAAACGCCGTCAACCCCCTGTTGAAAATCCCTTCACTTGTACATATTGTCTTGGATTTCTATGGTTATTTTGTGTGATATTTCGTGTATCGTCACTCTCACTCAGTCACGTTACGCACCCTTGTCACTTATGCAGTGGCGGTTTCTCTCTTAGGGCGTCGGGGCCCTGCCCCCAGTAAATTTTTCACATTTCGGAATCGGAAGGGATTATTAGATAACATAAATTTTATTAAAGAAACATGTAAAATATTTCCAAAAAACGAACACTGGGCACTGCCTGGGTCAGCAGCAGTCTACCCCACTCTCAGTCACCATTACCGCAGCACTGCAGGTCCGCTGTCACGTCACGTGACTAATTGCTCCTTTGCTCCACGTCCGCCAGTCCCAAAAAAGCCTGCTATGTCTTTGCCGGGCCGAGACCCTCACAGCCCTGAAGGCTGTGATGTCATCGGCTCATCAAAAACATAGCTGGAAGGCCCAGTCTCCACCCCCTGATGGCGTGGAGGTTAAGTTAGCCCCGGGCGTTTAAAATGCAAGCCCGGGATCGCTAACTCTCCACGTCCATCAGAGAGTGGAGGAGAGCTCGTCACAGTGTCACCACACCCCTTTCCCACTCCTAACAGGGCGTGGTGGGAGGGACCCACCCACCCTGTGACGAGTGAGAAAGGGTGTGTCAGCGAAGGGGAGTCGAGTCGTGACCGTCTGCGCAGGCTCGATGACGCAGATCTGCCTGCTTCCCGCGCTCGATTTGGAGTGTCACTGGCAGTAACAGCCATTTATTTTACACTCCAGGCAGATTGCATTAGCGTTGGTGTCGGTGAGCAGAGGAGGCAGGTCTATGTTGACTGTGTCCTGAAGAAGTATCGTCGTGGGACTCGTGGTTCGTGCCTACCAGCAGTGCCAGGTAGTCTACGTGGTGGCTGGCTGGAGTAGGACAGTAGAAGGAGGAAGGACTCACTGTGAACTCGGTCAGTTCAGTTCACCAGGTAAGGCCCAGGCGGGCACTTTTTAATTTCGTTTATAGGCCCGCTGCGAGTTGGCTACGGCTTTGCTTCAACTCGACTACTACAGATGTGGGCACCCACTCTCTCCCCCACACCGGAAGTTGCGAAGGCATACTTCTTTACACATTACTTGCCAGGCAGAGTTGGAGGAAAGATATGCATAGGCTAAGAGGCTTAAAATATCAGATAAAGCCGAGGTTCTGTTGGCGGGAATAGAGCAAGAAAGTGTGCGTTTCTGCTGCATTGGCAAAGGACTGTTAGGGGGTGAGCTGAGGGTTTGACTTCAATTGAATCAGGCTGGAATTAAACATAAACATGTATCCGGCTGCTGTTAAGCAAAGACTGGAACATTGTTAGTAGCTCAAGCCAAACCTTTGGTGTTTTGGTTTGGCAGAAACATATTCCAAACTGTCAGAGGTTACACAATTTATGAATATATAAACCTCTCCCGTATCTTTGCATTTCCTGTAACTGAACATACTTCTCGTTAAAGTTAACAGCCCTAGACATCTACACACAAACAACCAACCTATCCGTAGCGGCTAGCCTCTTTTCTCACCTCTCCTCATAGTTCCTCGCTGACATTTCATAGCTTTCCAATCACAAGGCGCTTACCTTTTTAGGTCTCGGCAACGAGAACTATTGTCACCGAGTAAGCTCGCAAGGGAGTACAGAGCGGTGCACGAGCCGACCAGGGTCTGTGGACGCGCACACACCCAGGCAGGCAGGCAGGCACGGAAAGACACACATAGACAGACAGACACACTCACGCACACGCACGCACACACACACACACACGCACCCTCCCTCTCTGCCCAATCCCTCTCTGCCGCCCCCTCTACCCCCACTCACCGGGCTCTTTCCCTCCGCAGCGGGTCAGTCATGGCAGCAGGCAGACTCGGTGTCTTCTCCGGCGATCTTCAGCTGATGTGCACGCCCACTCTGCGTCTCGTGCGCGCCCACCACGCTGTTTCGCGCCCGTTGATCCTCAGCTTGTGATTACTACTTCTTCTAACCCGGATTCTAAATTACTATTTCTTGGTTCTCTAACTCCACTCTGTTGATTCGTAACAAACTGATATTCAGCACATTTCACAGTCTCGCTTTTGCTTCTCATAAATACAATAAGATTATTTTAAGCAAATGTCTACCCTGCTTTTGGTCCTGTGCCTATTATGCTTCGGACTATAGAGTTTTAGAAAGTGTGGTGGAAGATTCCATGAGTGCAGAGTGTGAGTGCAGAGTGTGAGTGCAGAGTGAGTGTGCAGAGTGCAGAGTGAGTGTGCAGAGTAGTGAGTGTGCAGAGAGAGTGTGCAGAGAGAGTGTGCAGAGAGAGTGTGCAGAGTGCAGAGTAGTGAGTAGTGAGAAGTGAGTGCAGAGTAGTGAGTGCAGAGTAGTGAGTTGTGAGTAGTGAGTAGTGAGTGCAGAGTAGTGAGTAGTAAGTGCAGAGTAGTGAGTAGTGAGTAGTGAGTGCAGAGTAGTGAGTGCAGAATAGTGAGTGCAGAGTAGTGAGTAATGAGTGCAGAGTAGTGAGTGCAGAGTAGTGAGTAGTGAGTGCAGAGTAGTGAGTGCAGAGTAGTGAGTAGTGAGTGCAGAGTAGTGAGTGCAGAGTAGTGAGTGCAGAGTAGTGAGTAGTGAGTGCAGAGTAGTGAGTGCAGAGTAGTGAGTGCAGAGTAGTGAGTAGTGAGTGCAGAGTAGTGAGTAGTGAGTGCTGAGTAGTGAGTAGTGAGTGCAGAATAGTGAGTGCAGAATAATGAGTGCAGAGTAGTGAGTGCAGAGTAGTGAGTGCAGAGTAGGGAGTGCAGAGTAGCGAGTAGTGAGTGCAAAGTAGTGAGTGCAGAGTAGTGAGTGCAGAGTAGTGAGTGCAGAGTAGTGAGTGCAGAGTAGTGAGTGCAGAGTAGTGAGTGCAGAGTAGTGAGTAGTGAGTGCAGAGTAGTGAGTAGTGAGTGCAGAGTAGTGAGTAGTGAGTGCTGAGTAGTGAGTAGTGTGTAGTGAGTGCAGAGTAGTGAGTAGTGAGTGCAGAGTAGTGAGTGCAGAGTAGTGAGTAGTGAGTGCAGAGTAGTGAGTAGTGAGTGCAGAGTAGGGAGTGCAGAGTAGTGAGTGCAGAGTAGTGAGTGCAGAGTAGTGAGTGCAGAGTAGTGAGTGCAGAGTAGTGAGTAGTGAGTGCAGAGTAGTGTGTAGTGAGTGCAGAGTAGTGAGTAGTGAGTGCAGAGTAGTGTGTAGTGAGTGCAGAGTAGTGAGTAGTGAGTGCAGAGTAGTGTGTAGTGAGTGCAGAGTAGTGAGTAGTGAGTGCAGAGTAGTGAGTAGTGAGTGCAGAGTAGTGAGTAGTGAGTGCAGAGTAGTGAGTGAAGAGTAGTGAGTGCAGAGTAGTGAGTGCAGAGTAGTGAGTGAAGAGTAGTGAGTGAGTGCAGAATAGTGAGTGAGTGCAGAGTAGTGAGTGAGTGCAGAGTAGTGAGTGCAGAGTAGTGAGTGCAGAGTAGTGAGTGCAGAGTAGTGAGTGCAGAGTAGTGAGTGCGGAGTAGTGAGTAGTGAGTGCAGAGTAGTGAGTAGTGAGTGCAGAGTAGGGAGTAGTGAGTGCAGAGTAGGGAGTAGTGAGTGCAGAGTAGTGAGCAGTGAGTGCTGAGTAGTGAGTAGTGAGTGCAGAGTAGTGAGTAGTGTGTAGTGAGTGCAGAGTAGTGAGTAGTGAGTGCAGAGTAGTGAGTAGTGAGTGCAGAGTAGTGAGTAGTGAGTGCAGAGTAGGGAGTAGTGAGTGCAGAGTAGTGAGTAGTGAGTGCAGAGTAGTGAGTAGTGAGTGCTGAGTAGTGAGTAGTGTGTAGTGAGTGCAGAATAGTGAGTAGTGAGTGCAGAGTAGTGATTAGTGAGTGCAGAGTAGTGAGTGCAGAGTAGTGAGTGCAGAGTAGTGAGTAGTGAGTGCAGAGTAGTGAGTAGTGAGTGCAGAGTAGTGAGTAGTGAGTGCAGAGTAGTGAGTTGCAGAGCAGTGAGTGCAGAGTAGTGAGTAGTGAGTAATGAGTAGTGAGTGCAGAGTAGTGAGTAGTGAGTGCAGAGTAGTGAGTAGTGAGTGCAGAGTAGTGAGTGCAGAGTAGTGAGTAGTGAGTAGTGAGTGCAGAGTAGTGAGTGCAGAGTAGTGATTGCAGAGTAGTGAGTGCAGAGTAGTGAGTGCAAAGTAGTGAGTGCAGAGTAGTGAGTAGTGAGTGCAGAGTAGTGAGTGCATAGTAGTGAGTGCAGAGTAGTGAGTAGTGAGTGCAGAGTAGTGAGTGCAGAGTAGTGAGTAGTGAGTGCAGAGTAGTGAGTGCAGAGTAGTGAGTGCAGAGTAGTGAGTGCAGAGTAGTGTGTGCAGAGTAGTGAGTGCAGAGTAGTGAGTGCGGAGTAGTGAGTAGTGAGTGCAGAGTAGTGAGTAGTGAGTGCAGAGTAGGGAGTAGTGAGTGCAGAGTAGTGAGTAGTGAGTGCAGAGTAGTGAGTAGTGAGTGCAGAGTAGTGAGTGCAGAGTAGTGAGTAGTGAGTGCAGAGTAGTGAGTGCAGAGTAGTGAGTGCAGAGTAGTGAGTGCAGAGTAGTGAGTAGTGAGTGCAGAGTAGTGAGTAGTGAGTGCAGAGTAGTGAGTGCAGAGTAGTGAGTAGTGAGTGCAGAGTAGTGAGTGCAGAGTAGTGAGTAGTGAGTGCAGAGTAGTGAGTAGTGAGTAGTGAGTAGTAAGTGCAGAGTAGTGAGTAGTGAGTGCAGAGTAGTGAGTAGTGAGTGCAGAGTAGTGAGTAGTGAGTGCAGAGTAGTGAGTAGTGAGTGCAGAATAGTGAGTGCAGAGTAGTGAGTGCAGAGTAGTGAGTGCAGAGTAGTGAGTGCAGAGTAGTGAGTGCAGAGCAGTGAGTAGTGAGTAGTGAGTGCAGAGTAGTGAGTGCAGAGTAGTGAGTAGTGAGTGCAGAGTAGTGAGTGCAGAGTAGTGAGTAGTAAGTGCAGAGTAGTGAGTGCAGAGTAGTGAGTAGTGAGTGCAGAGTAGTGAGTGCAGAGTAGTAATTGCAGAGTAGTGAGCAGTGAGTGCAGAGTAGTGAGTAGTGAGTGCAGAGTAGTGAGTGCAGAGTAGTGAGTGCATAGTAGTGAGTGCAGAGTAGGGAGTGCAGAGTAGTGAGTAGTGAGTGCAAAGTAGTGAGTGCAGAGTAGTGACTAGTGAGTGCAAAGTAGTGAGTGCAAAGTAGTGAGTGCAGAGTAGTGAGTAGTGAGTGCAGAGTAGTGAGTAGTGAGTGCAGAGTCGTGAGTAGTGAGTGCAGAGTCGTGAGTAGTGAGTGCAGAGTAGTAAGTGCAGAGTAGTGAGTGCGGAGTAGTGAGTAGTGAGTGCAGAGTAGTGAGTAGTGAGTGCAGAGTAGTGAGTGCAGAGTAGTGAGTGCAGAGTAGTGAGTTCGGAGTAGTGAGTAGTGAGTGCAGAGTAGTGAGTAGTGAGTGCAGAGTAGTGAGTAGTGAGTGCAGAGTAGTGAGTAGTGAGTGCTGAGTAGTGAGTAGTGTGTAGTGAGTGCAGAGTAGTGAGTTGTGAGTGCAGAGTAGTGAGTAGTGAGTGCAGAGTAGTGAGTAGTGAGTGCAGAGTAGTGAGTAGTGAGTAGTGAGTGCAGAGTAGTGAGTGCAGAGTAGTGAGTGCGGAGTAGTGAGTGCAGAGTAGTGAGTGCGGAGTAGTGAGTAGTGAGTGCAGAGTAGTGAGTAGTGAGTGCAGAGTAGTGAGTAGTGAGTGCTGAGTAGTGAGTAGTGTGTAGTGAGTGCAGAGTAGTGAGTAGTGAGTGCAGAGTAGTGAGTAGTGAGTGCAGAGTAGTGAGTAGTGAGTAGTGAGTGCAGAGTAGTGAGTGCAGAGTAGTGAGTGCAGAGCAGTGAGTGCAGAGCAGTGAGTGCAGAGCAGTGAGTGCAGAGTAGTGAGTGCAGAGTAGTGAGTAGTGAGTAGTGAGTGCAGAATAGTGAGTAGTGAGTGCAGAGTAGTGAGTAGTGAGTAGTGAGTGCAGAGTAGTGAGTGCAGAGTAGTGAGTGGAGAGTAGTGAGTGCAAAGTAGTGAGTGCAGAGTAGTGAGTGCAGAGTAGTGAGTAGTGAGTGCAGAGTAGTGAGTGCAGAGTAGTGAGTAGTGAGTGCAGAGTAGTGAGTAGTGAGTGCAGAGTAGTGAGTAGTGAGTGCAGAGTAGTGAGTGCAGAGTAGTGAGTGCAGAGTAGTGAGTGCAGAGTAGTGAGTGCGGAGTAGTGAGTAGTGAGTGCAGAGTAGTGAGTAGTGAGTGCAGAGTAGGGAGTAGTGAGTGCAGAGTAGGGAGTAGTGAGTGCAGAGTAGTGAGTAGTGAGTGCTGAGTAGTGAGTAGTGAGTGCAGAGTAGTGAGTAGTGTGTAGTGAGTGCAGAGTAGTGAGTAGTGAGTGCAGAGTAGTGAGTAGTGAGTGCAGAGTAGTGAGTAGTGAGTGCAGAGTAGGGAGTAGTGAGTGCAGAGTAGTGAGTAGTGAGTGCAGAGTAGTGAGTAGTGAGTGCTGAGTAGTGAGTAGTGTGTAGTGAGTGCAGAGTAGTGAGTAGTGAGTGCAGAGTAGTGATTAGTGAGTGCAGAGTAGTGAGTGCAGAGTAGTGAGTGCAGAGTAGTGAGTGCAGAGTAGTGAGTAGTGAGTGCAGAGTAGTGAGTAGTGAGTGCAGAGTAGTGAGTAGTGAGTGCAGAGTAGTGAGTGCAGAGTAGTGAGTGCAGAGTAGTGAGTGCAGAGTAGTGAGCGCAGAGTAGTGAGTGCAGAGTAGTGAGTGCAGAGCAGTGAGTGCAGAGTAGTGAGTAGTGAGTAATGAGTAGTGAGTGCAGAGTAGTGAGTAGTGAGTGCAGAGTAGTGAGTAGTGAGTGCAGAGTAGTGAGTGCAGAGTAGTGAGTAGTGAGTGCAGAGTAGTGAGTGCAGAGTAGTGAGTGCAGAGTAGTGAGTGCAGAGTAGTGAGTGCAAAGTAGTGAGTGCAGAGTAGTGAGTAGTGAGTGCAGAGTAGTGAGTGCATAGTAGTGAGTGCAGAGTAGTGAGTAGTGAGTGCAGAGTAGTGAGTGCAGAGTAGTGAGTAGTGAGTAGTGAGTGCAGAGTAGTGAGTGCAGAGTAGTGAGTGCAGAGTAGTGAGTGCAGAGTAGTGAGTGCAGAGTAGTGAGTGCGGAGTAGTGAGTAGTGAGTGCAGAGTAGTGAGTAGTGAGTGCAGAGTAGGGAGTAGTGAGTGCAGAGTAGTGAGTAGTGAGTGCAGAGTAGTGAGTAGTGAGTGCAGAGTAGTGAGTGCAGAGTAGTGAGTGCAGAGTAGTGAGTAGTGCGTGCAGAGTAGTGAGTGCAGAGTAGTGAGTGCAGAGTAGTGAGTAGTGAGTGCAGAGTAGTGAGTGCAGAGTAGTGACTGCAGAGTAGTGAGTAGTGAGTGCAGAGTAGTGAGTAGTGAGTGCAGAGTAGGGAGTAGTGAGTGCAGAGTAGTGAGTAGTGAGTGCAGAGTAGTGAGTAGTGAGTGCAGAGTAGTGAGTGCAGAGTAGTGAGTAGTGAGTGCAGAGTAGTGAGTGCAGAGTAGTGAGTGCAGAGTAGTGAGTAGTGAGTGTAGAGTAGTGAGTAGTGAGTGCAGAGTAGTGAGTGCAGAGTAGTGAGTAGTGAGTGCAGAGTAGTGAGTGCAGAGTAGTGAGTGCAGAGTAGTGAGTAGTGAGTAGTGAGTGCAGAGTAGTGAGTAGTGAGTAGTGAGTAGTAAGTGCAGAGTAGTGAGTAGTGAGTGCAGAGTAGTGAGTAGTGAGTGCAGAGTAGTGAGTAGTGAGTGCAGAGTAGTGAGTGCAGAGTAGTGAGTAGTGAGTGCAGAGTAGTGAGTGCAGAGTAGTGAGTGCAGAGTAGTGAGTGCAGAGGAGTGAGTGCAGAATAGTGCGTGCAGAGTAGTGAGTAGTGAGTAGTGAGTGCAGAGTAGTGAGTGCAGAGTAGTGAGTTGTGAGTAGTGAGTGCAGAGTAGTGAGTGCAGAGTAGTGAGTAGTAAGTGCAGAGTAGTGAGTGCAGAGTAGTGAGCGCAGAGTAGTGAGTGCAGAGTAGTGAGTGCAGAGTAGTGAGTAGTGAGTGCAGAGTAGTGAGTAGTGAGTGCAGAGTAGTGAGTGCAGAGTAGTGAGTGCATAGTAGTGAGTGCAGAGTAGGGAGTGCAGAGTAGTGAGTGCAAAGTAGTGAGTGCAGAGTAGTGAGTAGTGAGTGCAAAGTAGTGAGTGCAAAGTACTGAGTGCAGAGTAGTGAGTGCAGAGTAGTGAGTGCAGAGTAGTGAGTAGTGAGTGCAGAGTCGTGAGTAGTGAGTGCAGAGTCGTGAGTAGTGAGTGCAGAGTAGTGAGTGCAGAGTAGTGAGTGCGGAGTAGTGAGTAGTGAGTGCAGAGTAGTGAGTAGTGAGTGCAGAGTAGTGAGTGCAGAGTAGTGAGTGCAGAGTAGTGAGTTCGGAGTAGTGAGTAGTGAGTGCAGAGTAGTGAGTAGTGAGTGCAGAGTAGTGAGTAGTGAGTGCAGAGTAGTGAGTAGTGAGTGCAGAGTAGTGAGTAGTGAGTGCTGAGTAGTGAGTAGTGTGTAGTGAGTGCAGAGTAGTGAGTAGTGAGTGCAGAGTAGTGAGTAGTGAGTGCAGAGTAGTGAGTAGTGAGTGCAGAGTAGTGAGTAGTGAGTAGTGAGTGCAGAGTAGTGAGTGCAGAGTAGTGAGTGCAGAGTAGTGAGTGCGGAGTAGTGAGTGCGGAGTAGTGAGTGCAGAGTAGTGAGTGCAGAGTAGTGAGTAGTGAGTGCAGAGTAGTGAGTAGTGAGTGCAGAGTAGTGAGTAGTGAGTGCAGAGTAGTGAGTAGTGAGTGTAGAGTAGTGAGTAGTGAGTGCTGAGTAGTGAGTAGTGTGTAGTGAGTGCAGAGTAGTGAGTAGTGAGTGCAGAGTAGTGAGTAGTGAGTGCAGAGTAGTGAGTAGTGAGTAGTGAGTGCAGAGTAGTGAGTGCAGAGTAGTGAGTGCAGAGCAGTGAGTGCAGAGCAGTGAGTGCAGAGTAGTGAGTGCAGAGTAGTGAGTGCAGAGTAGTGAGTAGTGAGTAGTGAGTGCAGAGTAGTGAGTAGTGAGTGCAGAGTAGTGAGTAGTGAGTGCAGAGTAGTGAGTGCAGAGTAGTGAGTAGTGAGTAGTGAGTGCAGAGTAGTGAGTGCAGAGTAGTGAATGAAGAGTAGTGAGTGCAAAGTAGTGAGTGCAGAGTAGTGAGTGCAGAGTAGTGAGTAGTGAGTGCAGAGTAGTGAGTGCAGAGTAGTGAGTGCAGAGTAGTGAGTAGTGAGTGCAGAGTAGTGAGTAGTGAGTGCAGAGTAGTGAGTAGTGAGTGCAGAGTTGTGAGTGTAGAGTAGGGAGTGCAGAGTAGTGAGTTCAGAGTAGTGAGTGCAGAGTAGTGAGTGCAGAGTAGTGAGTGCAGAGTAGTGAGTGCAGAGTAGTGAGTGCGGAGTGGTGAGTAGTGAGTGCAGAGTAGTGAGTAGTGAGTGCAGAGTAGGGAGTAGTGAGTGCAGAGTAGGGAGTAGTGAGTGCAGAGTAGTGAGTAGTGAGTGCTGAGTAGTGAGTAGTGAGTGCAGAGTAGTGAGTAGTGTGTAGTGAGTGCAGAGTAGTGAGTAGTGAGTGCAGAGTAGTGAGTAGTGAGTGCAGAGTAGTGAGTAGTGAGTGCAGAGTAGGGAGTAGTGAGTGCAGAGTAGTGAGTAGTGAGTGCAGAGTAGTGAGTAGTGAGTACTGAGTAGTGAGTAGTGTGTAGTGAGTGCATAGTAGTGAGTAGTGAGTGCAGAGTAGTGATTAGTGAGTGCAGAGTAGTGAGTGCAGAGTAGTGAGTGCAGAGTAGTGAGTGCAGAGTAGTGAGTGCGGAGTAGTGAGTAGTGAGTGCAGAGTAGTGAGTAGTGAGTGCAGAGTAGTGAGTAGTGAGTGCAGAGTAGTGAGTAGTGAGTGCTGAGTAGTGAGTAGAGTGTAGTGAGTGCAGAGTAGTGAGTAGTGAGTGCAGAGTAGTGAGTAGTGAGTGCAGAGTAGTGAGTAGTGAGTAGTGAGTAGTGAGTGCAGAGTAGTGAGTGCAGAGTAGTGAGTGCAGAGCAGTGAGTGCGGAGCAGTGAGTGCAGAGTAGTGAGTGCAGAGTAGTGAGTGCAGAGTAGTGAGTAGTGAGTAGTGAGTGCAGAGTAGTGAGTAGTGAGTGCAGAGTAGTGAGTGCAGAGTAGTGAGTAGTGAGTGCAGAGTAGTGAGTGCAGAGTAGTGAGTGCAGAGTAGTGAGTGCAAAGTAGTGAGTGCAGAGTAGTGAGTGCAGAGTAGTGAGTAGTGAGTGCAGAGTAGTGAGTGCAGAGTAGTGAGTGCAGAGTAGTGAGTAGTGAGTGCAGAGTAGTGAGTAGTGAGTGCAGAGTAGCGAGTAGTGAGTGCAGAGTAGTGAGTAGTGAGTGCAGAGTAGTGAGTAGTGAGTGCAGAGTTGTGAGTGTAGAGTAGGGAGTGCAGAGTAGTGAGTGCAGAGTAGTGAGTGCAGAGTAGTGAGTGCAGAGTAGTGAGTGCAGAGTAGTGAGTAGTGAGTGCAGAGTAGTGAGTGCAGAGTAGGGAGTAGTGAGTGCAGAGTAGTGAGTAGTGAGTGCTGAGTAGTGAGTAGTGAGTGCAGAGTAGTGAGTAGAGTGTAGTGAGTGCAGAGTAGTGAGTAGTGAGTGCAGAGTAGTGAGTAGTGAGTGCAGAGTAGTGAGTAGTGAGTGCAGAGTAGGGAGTAGTGAGTGCAGAGTAGTGAGTAGTGAGTGCAGAGTAGTGAGTAGTGAGCGCTGAGTAGTGAGTAGTGTGTAGTGAGTGCAGAGTAGTGATTAGTGAGTGCAGAGTAGTGATTAGTGAGTGCAGAGTAGTGAGTGCAGAGTAGTGAGTGCAGAGTAGTGAGTGCAGAGTAGTGAGTAGTGAGTGCAGAGTAGTGAGTAGTGAGTGCAGAGTAGTGAGTAGTGAGTGCAGAGTAGTGAGTGCAGAGTAGTGAAGGCAGAGTAGTGAGTGCAGAGTAGTGAGTGCAGAGTAGTGAGTGCAGAGTAGTGAGTGCAGAGCAGTGAGTGCAGAGTAGTGAGTAGTGAGTAATGAGTAGTGAGTGCAGAGTAGTGAGTAGTGAGTGCAGAGTAGTGAGTAGTGAGTGCAGAGTAGTGAGTGCAGAGTAGTGAGTAGTGAGTAGTGAGTGCAGAGTAGTGAGTGCAGAGTAGTGAGTGCAGAGTAGTGAGTGCAGAGTAGTGAGTGCAAAGTAGTGAGTGCAGAGTAGTGAGTAGTGACTAAAGAGTAGTGAGTGCATAGTAGTGAGTGCAGAGTAGTGAGTAGTGAGTGCAGAGTAGTGCGTGCAGAGTAGTGAGTAGTGAGTGCAGAGTAGTGAGTGCAGAGTAGTGAGTGCAGAGTAGTGAGTGCAGAGTAGTGAGTGCAGAGTAGTGAGTGCGGAGTAGTGAGTAGTGAGTGCAGAGTAGTGAGTAGTGAGTGCAGAGTAGGGAGTAGTGAGTGCAGAGTAGTGAGTAGTGAGTGCAGAGTAGTGAGTAGTGAGTGCAGAGTAGTGAGTGCAGAGTAGTGAGTAGTGAGTGCAGAGTAGTGAGTGCAGAGTAGTGAGTGCAGAGTAGTGAGTGCAGAGTAGTGAGTAGTGAGTGCAGAGTAGTGAGTAGTGAGTGCAGAGTAGTGAGTGCAGAGTAGTGAGTAGTGAGTGCAGAGTAGTGAGTGCAGAGTAGTGAGTGCAGAGTAGTGAGTGCAGAGTAGTGAGTAGTGAGTAGTGAGTGCAGAGTAGTGAGTATTGAGTATTGAGTAGTAAGTGCAGAGTAGTGAGTAGTGAGTGCAGAGTAGTGAGTGCAGAGTAGTGAGTAGTGAGTGCAGAGTAGTGAGTAGTGAGTGCAGAGTTGTGAGTGTAGAGTAGGGAGTGCAGAGTAGTGAGTGCAGAGTAGTGAGTGCAGAGTAGTGAGTGCAGAGTAGTGAGTGCAGAGTAGTGAGTGCAGAGTAGTGAGTGCGGAGTAGTGAGTAGTGAGTGCAGAGTAGTGAGTAGTGAGTGCAGAGTAGGGAGTAGTGAGTGCAGAGTAGGGAGTAGTGAGTGCAGAGTAGTGAGTAGTGAGTGCTGAGTAGTGAGTAGTGAGTGCAGAGTAGTGAGTAGTGTGTAGTGAGTGCAGAGTAGTGAGTAGTGAGTGCAGAGTAGTGAGTAGTGAGTGCAGAGTAGTGAGTAGTGAGTGCAGAGTAGGGAGTAGTGAGTGCAGAGTAGTGAGTAGTGAGTGCAGAGTAGTGAGTAGTGAGTACTGAGTAGTGAGTAGTGTGTAGTGAGTGCATAGTAGTGAGTAGTGAGTGCAGAGTAGTGATTAGTGAGTGCAGAGTAGTGAGTGCAGAGTAGTGAGTGCAGAGTAGTGAGTGCAGAGTAGTGAGTGCGGAGTAGTGAGTGCAGAGTAGTGAGTAGTGAGTGCAGAGTAGTGAGTAGTGAGTGCAGAGTAGTGAGTAGTGAGTGCAGAGTAGTGAGTAGTGAGTGCAGAGTAGTGAGTAGTGAGTAGTGAGTAGTGAGTGCAGAGTAGTGAGTGCAGAGTAGTGAGTGCAGAGCAGTGAGTGCGGAGCAGTGAGTGCAGAGTAGTGAGTGCAGAGTAGTGAGTGCAGAGTAGTGAGTAGTGAGTAGTGAGTGCAGAGTAGTGAGTAGTGAGTGCAGAGTAGTGAGTAGTGAGTGCAGAGTAGTGAGTGCAGAGTAGTGAGTAGTGAGTGCAGAGTAGTGAGTGCAGAGTAGTGAGTGCAGAGTAGTGAGTGGAAAGTAGTGAGTGCAGAGTAGTGAGTGCAGAGTAGTGAGTAGTGAGTGCAGAGTAGTGAGTGCAGAGTAGTGAGTGCAGAGTAGTGAGTAGTGAGTGCAGAGTAGTGAGTAGTGAGTGCAGAGTAGCAAGTAGTGAGTGCAGAGTAGTGAGTAGTGAGTGCAGAGTAGTGAGTAGTGAGTGCAGAGTTGTGAGTGTAGAGTAGGGAGTGCAGAGTAGTGAGTGCAGAGTAGTGAGTGCAGAGTAGTGAGTGCAGAGTAGTGAGTGCAGAGTAGTGAGTGCAGAGTAGTGAGTGCAGAGTAGTGAGTAGTGAGTGCAGAGTAGTGAGTGCAGAGTAGGGAGTAGTGAGTGCAGAGTAGTGAGTAGTGAGTGCTGAGTAGTGAGTAGTGAGTGCAGAGTAGTGAGTAGAGTGTAGTGAGTGCAGAGTAGTGAGTAGTGAGTGCAGAGTAGTGAGTAGTGAGTGCAGAGTAGTGAGTAGTGAGTGCAGAGTAGGGAGTAGTGAGTGCAGAGTAGTGAGTAGTGAGTGCAGAGTAGTGAGTAGTGAGCGCTGAGTAGTGAGTAGTGTGTAGTGAGTGCAGAGTAGTGAGTAGTGAGTGCAGAGTAGTGATTAGTGAGTGCAGAGTAGTGAGTGCAGAGTAGTGAGTGCAGAGTAGTGAGTAGTGAGTGCAGAGTAGTGAGTAGTGAGTGCAGAGTAGTGAGTAGTGAGTGCAGAGTAGTGAGTGCAGAGTAGTGAAGGCAGAGTAGTGAGTGCAGAGTAGTGAGTGCAGAGTAGTGAGTGCAGAGTAGTGAGTGCAGAGCAGTGAGTGCAGAGTAGTGAGTAGTGAGTAATGAGTAGTGAGTGCAGAGTAGTGAGTAGTGAGTGCAGAGTAGTGAGTAGTGAGTGCAGAGTAGTGAGTGCAGAGTAGTGAGTAGTGAGTAGTGAGTGCAGAGTAGTGAGTGCAGAGTAGTGAGTGCAGAATAGTGAGTGCAGAGTAGTGAGTGCAAAGTAGTGAGTGCAGAGTAGTGAGTAGTGACTAAAGAGTAGTGAGTGCATAGTAGTGAGTGCAGAATAGTGAGTAGTGAGTGCAGAGTAGTGAGTGCAGAGTAGTGAGTAGTGAGTGCAGAGTAGTGAGTGCAGAGTAGTGAGTGCAGAGTAGTGAGTGCAGAGTAGTGAGTGCAGAGTAGTGAGTGCAGAGTAGTGAGTGCGGAGTAGTGAGTAGTGAGTGCAGAGTAGTGAGTAGTGAGTGCAGAGTAGGGAGTAGTGAGTGCAGAGTAGTGAGTAGTGAGTGCAGAGTAGTGAGTAGTGAGTGCAGAGTAGTGAGTGCAGAGTAGTGAGTAGTGAGTGCAGAGTAGTGAGTGCAGAGTAGTGAGTGCAGAGTAGTGAGTGCAGAGTAGTGAGTAGTGAGTGCAGAGTAGTGAGTAGTGAGTGCAGAGTAGTGAGTGCAGAGTAGTGAGTAGTGAGTGCAGAGTAGTGAGTGCAGAGTAGTGAGTGCAGAGTAGTGAGTGCAGAGTAGTGAGTAGTGAGTAGTGAGTGCAGAGTAGTGAGTATTGAGTAGTAAGTGCAGAGTAGTGAGTAGTGAGTGCAGAGTAGTGAGTGCAGAGTAGTGACTAGTGAGTGCAGAGTAGTGAGTAGTGAGTGCAGAGTTGTGAGTGTAGAGTAGGGAGTGCAGAGTAGTGAGTGCAGAGTAGTGAGTGCAGAGTAGTGAGTGCAGAGTAGTGAGTGCAGAGTAGTGAGTGCGGAGTAGTGAGTAGTGAGTGCAGAGTAGTGAGTAGTGAGTGCAGAGTAGGGAGTAGTGAGTGCAGAGTAGGGAGTAGTGAGTGCAGAGTAGTGAGTAGTGAGTGCTGAGTAGTGAGTAGTGAGTGCAGAGTAGTGAGTAGTGTGTAGTGAGTGCAGAGTAGTGAGTAGTGAGTGCAGAGTAGTGAGTAGTGAGTGCAGAGTAGGGAGTAGTGAGTGCAGAGTAGTGAGTAGTGAGTGCAGAGTAGTGAGTAGTGAGTGCTGAGTAGTGAGTAGTGTGTAGTGAGTGCAGAGTAGTGAGTAGTGAGTGCAGAGTAGTGATTAGTGAGTGCAGAGTAGTGAGTGCAGAGTAGTGAGTGTAGAGTAGTGAGTGCAGAGTAGTGAGTGCAGAGTAGTGAGTAGTGAGTGCAGAGTAGTGAGTAGTGAGTGCAGAGTAGAGTGCAGAGTAGTGAGTGCAGAGTAGTGAGTGCAGAGTAGTGAGTGCAGAGTAGTGAGTGCAGAGCAGTGAGTGCAGAGTAGTGAGTAGTGAGTAATGAGTAGTGAGTGCAGAGTAGTGAGTAGTGAGTGCAGAGTAGTGAGTAGTGAGTGCAGAGTAGTGAGTGCAGAGTAGTGAGTAGTGAGTAGTGAGTGCAGAGTAGTGAGTGCAGAGTAGTGAGTGCAGAGTAGTGAGTGCAGAGTAGTGAGTGCAAAGTAGTGAGTGCAGAGTAGTGAGTAGTGAGTGCAGAGTAGTGAGTGCATAGTAGTGAGTGCAGAGTAGTGAGTAGTGAGTGCAGAGTAGTGAGTGCAGAGTAGTGAGTAGTGAGTGCAGAGTAGTGAGTGCAGAGTAGTGAGTGCAGAGTAGTGAGTGCAGAGTAGTGAGTGCAGAGTAGTGAGTGCGGAGTAGTGAGTAGTGAGTGCAGAGTAGTGAGTAGTGAGTGCAGAGTAGGGAGTAGTGAGGTTCCGTGACGATTTTACCCGTGTTTGTAACATTGTCGCAAATGCATAATTTTGGTATCAGTGAACCGCAAATGATCCATTTAGTATATCCTGGTGTTTTCGCTATGCTACGAGCAAGAGCACTCCTGTTACAAACACATTTCTGTTCTACCCGTGGCATCCATTTTAGAACAAGGAAGCCATTTTGTATTCCTTGCCCTCACATAGTCAATGGACACGCAATGACCTCTTTTCATTTAAGGACACGTAGGCTTTAGCCGGCAATTCACCTTGCTAGTGACACGTGCACCTTAGGCCAGCAACGCTGTGGCAGCATGACTCGGCAAGAGCTGCCTCCTCAGCCTGAGGCCAGTCCTGCTATACTGGTTCTCGTGTTCGTTGGCCTGATCATGATTAGACGGCCGAAGCTGGTAGCCGTGCCCATTTACGACCCACAAACATCTCTTATCCTACTCTTCTATCTTCTGCACCTGGCTCTGCTCCTTTCCTTCTGGGCCTTTATTAGGGGGAGGTAACGAAATTTACGATGAGGCGGTCCGGGTCTTGAATGGAAAGTTGACATGGGATTATGATGGAATAGTGGGAACCCCTCGTTCGTAATGTTTTTAACATCAGATATTGTTGACGATTCCTGTGCAACGCCAAATATTTATTGTACAAGACACAAAGGTTTTGGAATGTGCTAACATGTAAAGAATTTGCCTGAAGCCCAATATTCAGTATATAAGGAGCAACCCTCTTTGTACAAATTGAACAGGCTCCTAGATACTGCCCATGTGTAGTTTCTGTGACTTCTGTGTCCCTGCAGTAATAAACCTTTGGTCTTTGACGCCACCATCGAGAAGCCCGTGTTTCTGTTTGTTTGTGCACCGAGACAGGTTGAACTCCGGGGTCTTCGGGTGTTTTCCCTGACACCTCTGGACGGAACCAAAAAGTCCAGAACTCCAATTGGCGCCCAACGTGGGGCGACGTCATTCGGTACCGGTCCAAAAGCCTGAAGAGTTCGAGAAGCTTCGTGTGAAGATTTCAGAGGGAGGCGCCCCACTTCATCGATCCCGGCATATCGCAAAAGTGGCCCGACGTTCTCTTCCACGAGGGTTCCCGTTCAGACGGCTGCAGTGGTTCGTTGCCTTGACCGTCGCCCTGTCTTGGACCCGAGGTGCAGTCCTTAGTACGGCGAGACGTGACGGGTTTCTCCTTGGTGACGTCTTCAGTGCCTCAGTTAAGTATTAAGTGGTTGATAGTTGGTTACTTCGTAAGGGTTGCTCCTGTTTGGATAATCCTTTTAGTTTTTGGTTTGGTTCGGTTTCATAAGATTGTCGCTGGTTATTCTGGTTACGATAATCATTCAGTTCAGTTCGGGTATCGATACGTTTGTCAGTTCTGGTAGGCCTAAGTTCTTGGTTCGAGTGCGCACCTTTTTTTAATTTGTGTTTCGTCTGTTTTGTGTTCCGGGTTATAAAATGGTAAGTCGGAAAAATTGTATGTTGTCTTGTTTTAGTTGCAACAGTGATTCCCAGTTGGAGGACTCGTGTTTGGTTCCTCCGATTGGAACTCCCCTTTATGATCTATATTGCAAATTTGGTGTGGGCCCTATCTCTTATAACGAGGTATGGATCCACTACACTAAGAAAGATGGTGTCCTTAGTTGGCCACTGCATGGTAGTTTCGAACCTCAAGTTCTTGATAATTTAGAAACGAAATTGTTCAAGAAGAAAGCCCGGCCGGCAATGTTTGATTCTTTCCGTTATTGGCGAAAAGAATCTAAACAGAGAGAAATTAAAAAGTTGAAGAAAGAACAGAAAGAGCAAGAGTTGACTTTAGAACAGTCTGCTAAGCAGCTGCAACTCAACGAGTTTGAGAAAGCGATGGAGGTGGCCAATAGAGAGCATAATTTAGCAATAGACAAGTGCTATCCTGCTTTGCCATCGAGTACAGCTAAGATAGTAGAGGACCCTGAAAAGGATCCCCTGTTATCTTACTTGTTACGATCACCCCCACCGTATGCACAGGGTGCTACGGCTCCACCTATACCGAATGTTCAATTACCGGTTGCTGGACAACCTGGTGTTCCCGCTCCTCTGAATCAAGTTCCTGTACCTCCTGTGATCACTATTAATGTTCCTTCGGCACCCCCTCTTTCAGGGTTGCCGGCTCCTTTACCTATACCTGTATCGCTCACACCTGCTAGTTCACAAGCTGTTTTGCCCGCTACTCCTACTGTTCCTGATCTATCTGTTCCAACTGCTACTCTATTTACTGCTTCTGCTAATATTATGACTCCACTTTCTGTTCGTCGAAGAATCACTGATTCTGTCTCTAACATTCTATCTCCCTTCTATAAAACTCTGATTAAGACTCCTACCTCTGACTCTGTGCAGAGACGTAGTCAGCTTCCCAGTACTGAAGAAAGAGGGATATTAGATTCCACTGCTCTTAGATGGATTTCGAAAGTTGGAAGATATAATGTACAAGATGTATTAGATACATTTATGCAATGGAATGAACCGACACAGCGATATGTGTTCGATGAAATGTGTTTCCTTCTACGTGAGGAATTGGAAGAGGATGACCCTGAATCAAATCTAGAAGAATTAATTAATGTTCAGAAAGAGTTTGCTGCAGGTATGATAGTTGGACAAAATATAAAAGAAGCGATGGAACTGGTTTTAAGTTATAGGAATGACCCATCCCTTCGTTCTCCGAGGGAGTCAGAGAAACGTAGTACGAAACAAAATCGTCAATATCCAATGAGAGAGGTTCCACCAATTTGGCGTGAAGCTGTGCAAGCTAAAGTCAACCTTGGTATTGCAGCCGCTCCGGCCCAATTCCAGAGAGTATGGATACATATTCCATGGAAGCGAGCTGAAGTATTAGCAGTGAAACAGGCCTTGCCAGATCCGCGTAAAAATCCTGCAGGGTACTACAAAGAGTTGGCTCAAACAGTTGACGCTTGTGTATTAAATCTAGCTGACATAGATCTGCTATTTGGTAATGTAGTACCGCAACCAATTTGGGCTAAAATTCGTAAAGAGAATCATCCAGTTGCCCTAGGTGGTGATTGGGCAGCTATAATTGCAGCGGATGGTCAACAAATAGGTGGTTCTAAACCTGAACCCTTAATTGCTAATTTGCCCGGTAGAATAATCGACTTAATGAAGACCCTAATGCCAGCATTACGCGTTAACTGGGACAAATTGTCCGCGTGCAAACAAAAGAAAGACGAAAGCGTCTCCGACTTTTTCACAAGATTCGAGGAGACTTTCGTGGATCACAGTGGTCAGGATATGAGCACAGAAGGAGGCCAGAGATTATTTGTTGATACATTTGTGCACAATCTGTTGCCAGAACTTAGTGGTAAATTAAAGAATTCTGAAAGTGCGTGGGCTGTCTCTACGACTGCGCAAATACTTGCTACTGCCCAGTACTATGAAAATAGGGACAAAGAGGAGAAAGAAAAATCAGATAAAAAGACGAAAGAGTTAAAAACTAAAGTTCTTTTACAGCAAGCATATCCGCCTCGTACCAATCAGACCAATACACAGCAAGGGTCAAATCAAAGAACAGAGTATAATTCTCAGAGGCCACAGTACCAATGGAATCAGTGTGCTTATTGCAAAATGGAAGGCCATTATAAGACTGAGTGTCCAGTACGGGCACAAAATAATGCTGCGGCAGCTCAAAGAGGTCGTGGTGGTTATATGCAAAACTCTAGAGGTCGAGGAAGAGGTGCTATGCCTCCACAGACAAGTGATCGCCCTTCTAATTATTTCGACCAACGAAATGGACAATCTGCCCAACAGAATAGGTCTCAACAGTATCATGTTGAAGATTACTATGAAGCTAGTGAGGAAGGTCAGCCAAGGGAGTACTAGGACAGCCATGGACAAAGAGAGGGAGTAGTATCAGTTCCAGTAGATCAGAGTGGGCCTTATGTCGCAGTAGCAACATCAGGTATAGTCGAACCGTTTCTGTTGGATACTGGTGCAGCAAAAAGTTCTATCATACATGCGAAACTCCCTGGCGCACCTTTGTCTGGCTCAACAAACGTTTCAGTAGGTTTTTCAGGCGCCCCTGTTCACAACCCTGTTTCTGGTCCTTTGTCTATTTCTGTTGGACCCCGACAATTGAAAGCACCCCTGATTTTGACGACAGGTTGTAATGAAAATCTGCTTGGTTTAGACTTGTTAAAACGCCTATATGCGACATTGTACTGTTCTCCAGAAGGAGTACAGCTTACGTTGGGTAAAAGAATCATCTCTCCAATGTATTTGTCGATGGATGCACTTCCACCAGAGCTGCGTTCACTCCCTGATACTCTTTGGGCGACTGGTCCTAATGATGTAGGTCTTTTAGAAATTCCACCATATGTAGTAACTTTGAAGGCGAATGTAAAATTTCCATGAATTCCACAATACAGAATATCTAGTGAAGGTGAGCGTGCGCTCCTACTGATAGTACAAGATCTGATCAAGAAAGGCGTTATAGAAGAAACTAGAGGTAATGTCTGCAATAGTCCTGTACTGCCCATTCTGAAAGGAACTGACCCAACAAAACCTCCAGTATATAGATTTGTAATTGATCTTAGAGAGGTTAATAAAATTGTGATTCCACAGTTTCCTGTGGTTCCAGACATTACTGCATTGTTAACGTTGATTCCTGCTACAGCAGCATGGTTTTCAGTTATCGACTTGAAAAATGCCTTTTTCAGCATTCCGATAGCCGAGGAAAGCAGAGATATCTTCGGTTTCTCTCTAGGAGGACGAAGCTTCAGGTTTAAACGCGCTCCACAAGGTTATTGTGAAAGCCCATCCATCTACAGTCAAGCATTAAAAAGCCAGTTAGACTCATTTGTACTTCCTCCTGGTTCTGCTTTAATACAATATGTCGATGATCTTCTAGTGGCTGCCGATGACAAGGAAACTTGCAAAACAGCTACAATTTCCTTATTGCATCACTTGTCAAATTTGAATCACAAGGTGTCACCTTCAAAAATGCAATACTGTTGCCAAGAAGTGACCTACCTAGGTCATCTCTTGTCAAAGGAGGGAAGGAAGTTGACCCCAGAGAGAATAAAAGCAATTACACAGATGAATGTTCCTAGCACGCAGAGAGAAGTACGTGCCTTTTTAGGTATTACCTCATATTGTAGGCAGTGGATCCCAAATTTTTCTCTTTTGGCGAAACCGTTGGTAGCTTTGACTCGGAAAAATGTTCCGAGTCCAGTGCCATGGTCTGCCGAATGCCAGGAGAGTTTTTCTGAGTTACGAAATGCACTGTGTTCAGCTCCTGTATTGGGTACACCCGATTACAGTAAACCATTCACGCTCTATGTCCATGAGAGAGAAGGTTGCGCGTTGAGTGTTTTGACACAGAAATTTGGTGATAAACAACGCCCTTGTGCGTATTTTTCATCAACATTAGATCCAGTAGCTAGAGCGTTGCCTAGTTGCTTGAGAGCTACAGCCGCAGCTGCAGCCTCCATTCGACAATCTGCTGGTTTAGTAATGAACAACATGCTAGTAGTTATGGTTCCTCATGCTGTAGATACACTCATGAACCGAACCAAGACGCAGCACCTTACCAGTGCTAGATTATCAGGTTACGAATTGACATTGTTAGCGAGTCACATTCAGATCAAAAGATGCAATGTATTGAATCCAGCAACATTGTTGCCGACTAGCCAAGAGTCGAGTGATTCCGAACCACACGACTGTTGTTTTAAAACTGAGGAAGAAACAAAAGGACGAATTGATTTAAAAGACACTCCGTTATCAGATCCAGATGGCACGTTGTATGTTGATGGGTCTTGCTTCAAATTGGAGAATGGTGATGTGACTGCTGCCTATGCAGTAACGACTTTGAGTACGATTGTGGAGACTGCGAGAGTGAGTCAGAATTCTGCCCAGGCTGCAGAATTGATCGCGCTGACAAGAGCGTGCGTTTTAGCTAAGGGAAAGAGAGTGAATGTGTTCACAGATAGTCAGTACGCGTTCGGCGTGGCCCATAGTTTCGGCCGTTTGTGGAAAGAGAGAGGTTTCATTACGTCCCATGGGACTAAGATTCAACATGGCCAGCTAGTTAATGACTTGTTGGAATCTCTAACCTTGCCGACTGAAGTTGCGATTGTGAAATGCAGTGCTCATAAAGCAATCACGGATGATGTTGGTCGTGGGAATGCTTTTGCTGATGAGACTGCAAAACAGACAGCTAGAAATATGATGAGTAGAATGTATGTTGCAACGTCTGCAAGATGGATTTCTGAGTCTGGAATGTGTGAGGACACAGTGGAAAGCGTGAAGGAAATTCAGAAAGAGGCGACTGAGGAGGAAAAGCGTGCATGGAAAGAGAGCACGGGTAAATTGGACTCGAGTGGGTGTTGGATTGACTTGTCGGAACAACAGCGTTGGATGTTGCCTGATGCGTATGTGCTTGCAGTAGTAACGATGGCACATGGAGCAGCGCACATCAGTTCTAAAGGGATTTGTAAGATGTTGGCTCCAGTTTGGAAGAATGATGGGATTAGTAAGTGTGCAGAGAGAGTGGTGAGAAATTGTATGGTATGCTTGATGCATAATCCTGGCAAGGGAATCCCCACACCTGCAGGTCACTTCGCTCCTCCTTCCTGCCCCTTTGAAGTGATCCAGCTAGACTTCATTCACATGGATCGTTGTAATAATCTGAAATACGTCCTAGTGGTAGTTTGTGCGTTCTCCAGATGGATCGAAGCATACCCACTGAAGGACAATACTGCTTTGTCCACTGCCAAAATCCTTCTTAAAGAGTACTTCCCCAGATTCGGAATGCCACGGATTGTATGGTCAGATAACGGAAGTGAGTTCGTAGGGAAAGTTATGCAGAGTGTGTGTGCCGGCCTAGGGATTAGACAAAAGTTCCACAGTGCGAATCATCCCCAGTCCGCGGGTTTAGTTGAGGGTTACAATGGCACCCTTAAACTGAAACTTGCTAAGATACAAGCATCCACGGGTTTGCCCTGGCCAGATGCACTGCCTTTGGCTTTGTTATCAACAAGAGCAACTGTACATTCTAGAGTAGGGCTTAGTCCATATGAAATAATTTTTGGTCGTCCTGCAAATGTTTGGGGGGTACCTAGACCGAAAGAATTTAAGCAGCTGGAATACCCAATGTTAATTGATTATCTTTTCGACTTGACTGCTAAATTGAGCCTTATTCACCAACAGGTTTTCGATGCATTGCCAAAGCCACCGGAGAGTCCAGGTCATCAGCTGAAACATGGGGATCAAGTAGTCATTAGAAATTTTGCAAGAACAAAAAATCTTCAGCCCAGATTCGTTGGCCCTTTCCAAGTCCTATTGGCGACGAGAACTGCTATTCGAGTGGCCGGAAGGAAGAATTGGATTCATACGACACATGTCAAACGTGTGCCTCTGCCACTTCCTTACGACAACTGGGTAAAGAAAGGAATCGGTGCCTCTGAAACAGAACAAGTCCCCAGGTTCATACCTTTCAGTGATGCAGAACTGATCACAGATACATCAAACTCTGACTCTCCTCCTGAAACTGCTCTTTTGAACCCTGAACATTTGCCATCTGCGAACGTGAACATTGTAACGTCAGCTGAAAATACATTGTTTCCAGATCAGACAGTTCCTGCAAAACTGAGATACAACTTGCGACCTCGCAATATGGACAAATAAAGCAGGCAACTGCCAATTTTCACATTTGAATTTTCTGATACATTGCCTCCAGCCAGGAAGTTTACTATTATTTTTGTTGTTTTAAAATTTTGCCTTGCCGTCTGGGTAGCCGTAGGGTCGTGGCTGTGTGCCTAGTTGAATCTGCGGGGGTCAGACATAAGGTCGATCTTTCTGTTAGTTCTGGGAACTCCCAGGACTGATAGAGGCATTTTCATCTACGTACACATCATCAGTGGTCACGAGCGGATTGTAGAAGATGGAGCTTCCTGAGCTGCAACGAAAGAATGTAATTTATGTGCGCAGAAATAGACTGTACAGAATACTTCACAGCAAATGCTTTCTAATGCAATGTGCAGTTACATTTTTAATTGTTTTAATAATGTTGGTGGGTGGAATCATCTTTGGTGTACATTTGATTTTTATGCCGGTAACTACAGTACCTCCCCTTGATCCTACTACTTCTACGGTTTCTTCTATGCATTCTTTTCACTCGTTTCCTGAACACGAACAAGCTCGACGCTCTGAATTTATTAACAATACATTTGTACAGCTCTTGCATCAACACCAACTGGTAGTTAATACTACAGACTGCTGGGTGTGTGGCTTGATACCTCACACTATGGATAAAGGCATTCCCTATCTAGTCTTGCCTTTCAGCTATAATGGATCATTTCAGGCCTTTCAGACCATTTTTTCATATGCCCTTGAGACCTATCCTCCGCGTCCACCACGGTCCACTAAATACAACTCAGCCAACAAAGCTTTAGTCCAGGGGATTATTGACATGATTAAAGACGTCAATAATACTCCATCATACCCTAGAGATGAATTACGGGTGTATTTGAGTTGGAACTCTACAGAGTATCGCCTTAGTTTGGGAGAAAGCAAGCGTAAAAGCTCCACTTCAGTCTGGGTCGTGCCTCACCGAGGTCAGGTCTGTTTGCAAGGAAATGGGAGAAATCTGAGAGCTCAGCTAGGGAGGAGTGAGTGCGTTGAGACTTACGTATTTCCGTCTAACTCCTCCCCTGCCTTCCTTACTGCTAGGGGTACTTACTTCATCTGTCAAGACAGAGCGTATACATGGCTGCCTGCTGACTTCTCAGGTTCATGTTATATTGCTCGATTGTTACCTCCGACATACACTGCTTCCTCTGATTATCACAAGACCAGAGTAGTAAGGGGTGTCTTCAGCAAGGAAGATACCGCTGGTCAGGAAGCTGGAGACTTCTTCAAAGGTTTCCTTCCGTTTTGGGGGCCTATGGCCAATAGTAGAAATCTACGTCAACTAACACGGGTAGTTGAATCTACTATTACAGAAACTGCTGGTGCCCTTAGTAACTTAACAGCTGAGCTTCAGGCGGATCGTCTCATGACGTTGCAGAACCGTATGGTTCTAGACGTAATACTTGCAGATCGAGGTGGGGTATGCAGAATGATCCAATCGAGCTGCTGTGTTTTTATTCCCAATAATGCTCCAACCGTCTATGAAGCGATCTCTAAGCTACACAAGATTTCCGACTCTATACACGTAGACAAGGGAAACTGGTCCTTCATGGAGTGGTTTTGGACTCTGGTATCAGCGTGGGGATGGAAGGTTCTGATGGTCATTGGTGTCATCCTAGTATTTCTGTTCTCATGCTGCCTTATTATCCAATGTGGTCCCGCTTTGTGTAGTCTCTGTGCTGCAACCTGTTTCAGAAAACCACCTGCATTAGGAGAAAAGGCACGAGACAGGATGATGATGCAACAACATGTCACTGACCTAATGAGCATAGAGTTAGATTCTGACATAGACTGAGTAATTGCCTATGTAAGGGCAAAAGGAGGGTCTGAGGTTCCGTGACGATTTTACCCGTGTTTGTAACATTGTCGCAAATGCATAATTTTGGTATCAGTGAACCGCAAATGATCCATTTAGTATATCCTGGTGTTTTCGCTATGCTACGAGCAAGAGCACTCCTGTTACAAACACATTTCTGTTCTACCCGTGGCATCCATCTTAGAACAAGGAAGCCATTTTGTATTCCTTGCCCTCACATAGTCAATGGACACGCAATGACCTCTTTTCATTTAAGGACACGTAGGCTTTAGCCGGCAATTCACCTTGCTAGTGACACGTGCACCTTAGGCCAGCAACGCTGTGGCAGCATGACTCGGCAAGAGCTGCCTCCTCAGCCTGAGGCCAGTCCTGCTATACTGGTTCTCGTGTTCGTTGGCCTGATCATGATTAGACGGCCGAAGCTGGTAGCCGTGCCCATTTACGACCCACAAACATCTCTTATCCTACTCTTCTATCTTCTGCACCTGGCTCTGCTCCTTTCCTTCTGGGCCTTTATTAGGGGGAGGTAACGAAATTTACGATGAGGCGGTCCGGGTCTTGAATGGAAAGTTGACATGGGATTATGATGGAATAGTGGGAACCCCTCGTTCGTAATGTTTTTAACATCAGATATTGTTGACGATTCCTGTGCAACGCCAAATATTTATTGTACAAGACACAAAGGTTTTGGAATGTGCTAACATGTAAAGAATTTGCCTGAAGCCCAATATTCAGTATATAAGGAGCAACCCTCTTTGTACAAATTGAACAGGCTCCTAGATACTGCCCATGTGTAGTTTCTGTGACTTCTGTGTCCCTGCAGTAATAAACCTTTGGTCTTTGACGCCACCATCGAGAAGCCCGTGTTTCTGTTTGTTTGTGCACCGAGACAGGTTGAACTCCGGGGTCTTCGGGTGTTTTCCCTGACACCTCTGGACGGAACCAAAAAGTCCAGAACTCCAGTAGTGAGTGCAGAGTAGTGAGTAGTGAGTGCAGAGTAGTGAGTAGTGAGTGCAGAGTAGTGAGTGCAGAGTAGTGAGTAGTGAGTGCAGAGTAGTGAGTGCAGAGTAGTGAGTGCAGAGTAGTGAGTAGTGAGTGCAGAGTAGTGAGTAGTGAGTGCAGAGTAGTGAGTGCAGAGTAGTGAGTAGTGAGTGCAGAGTAGTGAGTGCAGAGTAGTGAGTGCAGAGTAGTGAGTGCAGAGTAGTGAGTAGTGAGTAGTGAGTGCAGAGTAGTGAGTAGTGAGTATTGAGTAGTAAGTGCAAAGTAGTGAGTAGTGAGTGCAGAGTAGTGAGTAGTGAGTGCAGAGTAGTGAGTAGTGAGTGCAGAGTAGTGAGTAGTGAGTGCAGAGTAGTGAGTGCAGAGTAGTGAGTAGTGAGTGCAGAGTAGTGAGTGCAGAGTAGTGAGTGCAGAGTAGTGAGTGCAGAGTAGTGAGTGCAGAGTAGTGAGTAGTGAGTGCAGAGTAGTGAGTAGTGAGTAGTGAGTGCAGAGTAGTGAGTGCAGAGTAGTGAGTAGTAAGTGCAGAGTAGTGAGTGCAGAGTAGTGAGTAGTGAGTGCAGAGTAGTGAGTGCAGAGTAGTGAGTGCAGAGTAGTGAGTAGTGAGTGCAGAGTAGTGAGTGCAGAGTAGTGAGTGCAGAGTAGTGAGTGCAGAGTAGTGAGTGCATAGTAGTGAGTGCAGAGTAGGGAGTGCAGAGTAGTGAGTAGTGAGTGCAAAGTAGTGAGTGCAGAGTAGTGAGTAGTGAGTGCAAAGTAGTGAGTGCAGAGTAGTGAGTGCAGAGTAGTGAGTAGTGAGTGCAGAGTAGTGAGTGCAGAGTAGTGAGTAGTGAGTGCAGAGTCATGAGTAGTGAGTGCAGAGTCGTGAGTAGTGAGTGCAGAGTAGTGAGTGCAGAGTAGTGAGAGCAGAGTAGTGAGTGCGGAGTAGTGAGTAGTGAGTGCAGAGTAGTGAGTGCAGAGTAGTGAGTGCAGAGTAGTGAGTTCGGAGTAGTGAGTAGTGAGTGCAGAGTAGTGAGTAGTGAGTGCAGAGTAGTGAGTAGTGAGTGCAGAGTAGTGAGTAGTGAGTGCTGAGTAGTGAGTAGTGTGTGCTGAGTAGTGAGTAGTGTGTAGTGAGTGCAGAGTAGTGAGTAGTGAGTGCAGAGTAGTGAGTAGTGAGTGCAGAGTAGTGAGTAGTGAGTAGTGAGTAGTGAGTGCAGAGTAGTGAGTGCAGAGTAGTGAGTGCAGAGCAGTGAGTGCAGAGCAGTGAGTGCAGAGCAGTGAGTGCAGAGTAGTGAGTGCAGAGTAGTGAGTGCAGAGTAGTGAGTAGTGAGTGCAGAGTAGTGAGTAGTGAGTGCAGAGTAGTGAGTAGTGAGTGCAGAGTAGTGAGTGCAGAGTAGTGAGTAGTGAGTAGTGAGTGCAGAGTAGTGAGTGCAGAGTAGTGAGTGCAGAGTAGTGAGTGCAAAGTAGTGAGTGCAGAGTAGTGAGTGCAGAGTAGTGAGTAGTGAGTGCAGAGTAGTGAGTGCAGAGTAGTGAGTGCAGAGTAGTGAGTGCAGAGTAGTGAGTAGTGAGTGCAGAGTAGTGAGTAGTGAGTGCAGAGTAGTGAGTGCAGAGTAGTGAGTAGTGAGTAGTGAGTGCAGAGTAGTGAGTGCAGAGTAGTGAGTGCAGAGTAGTGAGTGCAGAGTAGTGAGTGCAAAGTAGTGAGTGCAGAGTAGTGAGTAGTGAATGCAGAGTAGGGAGTAGTAAGTGCAGAGTAGTGAGTAGTGAGTGCAGAATAGTGAGTAGTGAGTGCAGAGTAGTGAGTGCAGAGTAGTGAGTAGTGAGTGCAGAGTAGTGAGTGCAGAGTAGTGAGTGCGGAGTAGTGAGTGCAGAGTAGTGAGTAGTGAGTGCAGAGTAGTGAGTGCAGAGTAGTGAGTGCAGAGTAGTGAGTGCAGAGTAGTGAGTGCAGAGTAGTGAGTAGTGAGTAGTGAGTGCAGAGTAGTGAGTGCAGAGTAGTGAGTAGTGAGTAGTGAGTGCAGAGTAGCGAGTAGTGAGTAGTGAGTGCAGAGTAGTGAGTGCAGAGTAGTGAGTAGTGAGTAGTGAGTGCAGAGTAGTGAGTAGTGAGTAGTGAGTGCAGAGTAGTGAGTGCAGAGTAGTGAGTAGTGAGTAGTGAGTGCAGAGTAGTGAGTAGTGAGTGCAGAGTAGTGAGTAGTGAGTGCAGAGTAGTGAGTAGTGAGTGCAGAGTTGTGAGTGTAGAGTAGGGAGTGCAGAGTAGGGAGTGCAGAGTAGGGAGTGCAGAGTAGGGAGTGCAGAGTAGGGAGTAGTGAGTGCAGAGTAGTGAGTAGTGAGTGCAGAGTAGTGAGTGCAGAGTGCAGAGTAGGGAGTGCAGAGTAGGGAGTGCAGAGTGGGGAGTGCAGAGTGGTGAGTGCAGAGTGGTGAGTGCAGAGTGGTGAGTGCAGAGTAGTGAGTGCAGAGTAGTGACTGCAGAGTAGTGAGTGCAGAGTAGTGAGTGCAGAGTAGTGAGTGCAGAGTGGTGTGTGCTGTTGAGTGCAGAGTGGTGTGTGCTGTTGAGTGCAGAGTGGTGTGTGCTGTTGAGTGCAGAGTGGTGTGTGCTGTTGAGTGCTGTGTGCTGTTGAGTGCAGAGTGCGGTGTATTGGCAATGTAAATGACAATGCCATTTATTTATGATTTAAAGAAAAAAAAAGAAATGTCATGAGCAATGCCAATAGCTCTACCTTTAATGATGCCGAGACCATTGCATTGTAAATGCTTGTTTTCTAATACTGCCTGGAACACGGGGGCATTTGGTACAAAATACAATTTATGTTTGAAAAATCAGTGCTGCGCGAAATGGAAGGCTTTGTGGGTGCAAAGTCCCAAACCCAAATGTACTAACGTAAAATTACAACTCGCAGACGTGTTTGGCATTCAGTTGTCTAAAGTGCCAACCTTTGCAGGTCACAGAAGAAAGGGATAGCAAAGGGATAGTAATCCTACTCTCGGAGGGACTCGCAGAAATGTGTGAATGTTATGTGACCGTTTCTCTGGTCTCAAAACAATGAACTGTTCCTGACTGCAAAGACAGATAGTAACTCTCCACAAAGTCGAACCAGTCCATGCTTCCATTGATAATCCAAATCTCTCTGATAGTGGCTTGTCACCGACCAACCGCGCCCTTTTTGCAATAACAAATAGGTCACAGAGCTGGCACATTGTGAAAATAAATGTAGGAATTACGGTTTAAAGACCCTTGCAGGCCTCAAACTCTGCTGCATTCACAGCCGCTGATAAGAAGTTGCAGAACTCACCCCCCTTTGTGATTATTAATGAGGCAGATGTTTTGAAAGTGTTTGTGAAAAGCCCCTTTGAGTTTTACACAGGCATCAGTACATCCGTGGCAGTGCAAAAACTTGGACCGGTGGCAGTAGAGACACAGTGCATACATAGTTACATCCCAGTCTAGTAGTGCCATATCCAGGGAAGGCAGAATGTGAGAACCTGCCTCAGGAATCCTCAAATCAGAGGTCACAGGTGCAGTGCTACCAAACCACCTACGACTCCAGACGAAATAGTGTCGCTGCAATATTCTTTGAAGTTGAGAATGTTTACTATCCACCTACTCACATCAACAATAATGTATACAATATCCAGTGCTTAATTTGAGCTGGTGGTTGCAGGCATGACACGTCTGCACTCATTTTTCGGGGTCCATCACTTATTTTTCCACATAACTACCCGCCTTTAGCCAAAGAATACAGTGGACAAACCTACAGCAGACGGCACTCGCTGTGCTGAGCTGGAGCAGCGCAAAAAGCATGGTCAGCGTCACACACACACACAGCACTTTTAGTGCGAGCTCAGGGCGTGAAGTCTATGGAGCACGTGGTATTGTAAATATGGCACGGTGCTGCATCTGTTGTTTGCTAAGTTTTGGGTGCAAAGTGTTCTTGAGTTCCAAAGAGTGAAGTCGCCGGCCGGCCTTTGATAAACATGCCCATTCCTGGTGGGATTTGCCAGCAGCGGGCACTGGCGCCTGGTACCAGCTCAGGTTGTCGTGCCCGGAAGGCTCCGGAGACTGATGGATGGCGCATAGGTTGGGACCCAGCTGCAGCAGCCCAGGTGGGCCCCGCACCTTTGTTTGCACAGTTGCGCAGACCTGGGTACGGCTGTTCCCTGTAACACGTGACGTAAGACTCTTACATCAGCCTATCAGCTGGATTGACCGCAGGGGCCACACTGGACACAGGGCCCTCTTTTAGATATATGATGCTTTTTGTGACTGGCCCTTACATTGAAGCTGCTCCTTCAAAATGTGGCCGGTTAGACAGGGCAGGTGATGCATACCTGCTGAGTCTGTCTTTGCAACTCCGAGGAGCTGTCTCTGATGAGCAGAGCTCTCAAGAATCCCCCTCACACATGCACAAGTAGCTTACCCAGTCCACGTGTGTATTCATTTTAAATGAATGCAAAGTAAGCTGTGAAGCAGCAAAGCGCAGTAAATTACATTAGTGGTTAGGAGATGATCTACAGTGTCATGTACATCAAGTGGGGATTACCCAAACATATTTGACATATATTACATTTAGACACAGGTGAAAATTAAAGAATTTGCCAAGAACCACACAATGTTGAGTCTAGCGCTGGGGCTGGGAATTGAACCTGGCTCCCCACATTGCAAGTGCAACAGCTTGAGCCGCTAGGCCATATCGTCTCTATAATTCCTTCTTTGCTTCCTGGCCTAAAGAGTCCTCAGTGAAGTCCTTTGCCTGCCTGCTGCCTGCTCATAACCCATCCATCCGTTCAGAGCCGAGACCTGCGGATTGGAATGATTTCCACTTTCCTGGCCAAGTCGCTGCTGCCCTGCGAGACCTATGGGATAAACACATGCGCAGGGTTGTTAAAGTGTCCTAAAGGAAAGACTTTAAGACAAAGGGCAAGAATTCCAAAAATCTAAGTTTGCACAATCCTTGCCCTGCCTTCCAGGAATTCATGACTCTGCGCTGTTGCAGCCATGGGGCACGGGCGCGTTTCATGTGCTCGGGGCAGCCAGTCAGTCTGCAAATGTCCTGATAAAGATGCAAAGCTGCTGACTGGGGAGCACCGCTACTCGGGGCTGTGGAGCCTCGAGCTTTCCGTGAGAACCTCAAGATGGGGGGACTGCATTGGAATGCAGGGAATGGTCGGATTAAGCGCTGTAATGTCAGGCCATTAGCTTTTAATTCCAATTATAAACGATCATTACAAGAGCGGGTCGCTGGCCCTCCAAATAATTTTTAAATTAATGGTTGCAAATGTTTGCATCGGAGGGGGGGTCAACTCTCCTGGTATCGTCGAGAGTCCCGCACTCTGCAGCAGGTTTCACAGCCAGCCACCTCTTCCCTTTAATGGGGTGGGGTGGTCCTCTCCCTCTCCCAGACTGAGAGAAGGCACCGGCATGACTGTGCCATTACTGCCTCCCCGCGCATCTCTCTTGCAGGAGTGCTACAGTACCAACAGTCACACCTTTCATCTCTTTCCCTCCGCCTGCCCATGACTGCTGTCATGCACAACTTCCCGAAAAGAATGAACATTTCTACCCTTTTATAAAACATGGGGTGGGCAGCATCATCGGCACGTCGGTGAAGTGAGCATGTTTGTATACCCTTTCTCCCTCCCTTTCAAATTCTCCAGCTTGCCGAGGGCTGGCGGCCAGGGGATGTAGCCTCCAGTGTCTTTTAGTGCATTTCTGTTGTAAAGGTTATGTGTTATGTTAAATGAAATACCCGGTTTCCGCCAGTTTTGGTTCTCTGCTGGTGTACTACCCACATTTCTCTCTGTAGTTCTCGAGTTGAAGCGAAGCCACTGGGTGGGTGCATACAGCATAGCTTGAGAAGACACACATGTGACCTGTTTGTTCAAGTTGCGAGATGTCGCAAGCTGCTAGCAGATGTGGAAACTAAATTGGGTCTATGCTGGTAATGGAAGAACTGGAAGGCAAAGACACAATTACATTTGTAGCCAGTCAATACCTTGTTCGTTGTAGCCTATATATGTGGGGTGGTCCTCTCCCTCTCCCAGACTGAGAGAAGGCACCGGCATGACTGTGCCATTACTGCCTCCCCGTGCATCTCTCTTGCAGGAGTGCTACAGTACCAACAGTCACACCTTTCATCTCTTTCCCTCCGCCTGCCCATGACTGCTGTCACGCACAACTTCCCGAAAAGACTGAACATTTCTACCCTTTTATAAAACCTGATGGGATTGGTAGTCAAAGTTCCCGCTATTTTTTGTTGTATGTTTCAACAGCACTCCAGTGGTCACACCATTTCCCTTTGTGTGCAAATCTGAGAGTGTCAGTGAGTCCCCTATTTCCACAAAGAAACCAGTCAAGCTAGTGGCTTCTTGAGTGGTGCTGGAGACTGGAGGAGGCAAGTTTCTCACAAAAGGTTTGCTGGAAGGTTGTAAGGGATACAGATTGTCTTGAATATGACATGTAACTTAGGCGGGAGCCACAGAACCTCCTTCGATTTCAGGGAGATGTGGTTGAGACTTGAGAGATGTGAAAGACAGGAGTTGATTGCACTAGGGACTAAACCCTGTTAGCTTCCTTAAAAACGTGTTCGCCTCACTGCAAAATATGTTGCACTGGCTGTTGTTGTGGAGCAGCATATCTTACTCATGCAGAGTCTGTTAGGGTGTTACTTTTATTTATTCTCCGATGTGGTGGATAACCCTGTGTACTTCGGAGGCATAATTCACCTTGCAGTAAAATATAATTATTAGCGTCGATCAGCTTGTGAGGTTTGATGTAACACTCCAGAGCTAAGGTGAGAAGTTATTGTTGTGACGTATAAAGCATAATTTATTCATAGGATGCAAACGTTCTCAATCAGTTTTACATTGCTTCTGTTCTATTGCCTTCTTTTGAAAGATTCCACCACATTTGACTGCGTAGAACATTTGTACCTTTAATTATTTATTTATCTAGTTGTAACTTTTGTGTAGTGCTACACGTTGCCTTATGAATACTTGGGAGCTGAGTTGCATTTAAAAGTTTATTTTCAAATCAAAATCATGAAGAACTCGACAAATCAGTCCACATTAAAGATGCAGAGACGTTGGCATGTAATGTTTGACATAGAAATGTGTTTTAAAATAGACTATCTTTTGAAATTAAGTGATGTTCCCTCCTACGCATGTTGCACTCCTGCGTACACTGTGAGCGACCTGTCAATCATAAATATAGAAGTGTTCACATTTGAGCCGCAAACAAGAATAAGGGAATAGAGAAAAGGAATTTGATTTGTCCGTGCAATACAAGAGGGTGGTTAATAGTTACCCCATTCCCTGATTGAAGTTTTATTTCAGTCTCACCCTTCCCTTTGTCTGCAAAAACTCCTCCAATACCTCCACTTGTCAGTGGCATACCGCCTCCATCCAGTGCTTAATTGAAGTGCAATTCAAAATTTGGTGCAGCTAACAGCATTTTATTTTAGCAGTGATGTACAAAGTATTTAAATTTAAAGTATATAAAACATACTTCTTGTACTATTAAACCTTCTCTACACAAAGAGTTTGGTCATCTTGCTGCTCCTAAGTAATAATTTTTGAAAGGATTTTACCATACTTGATTGTTTAAATGTAAATCTATATAAAGCATTCTACATTACTGTTTGAACAATTGGCTTTGGGGTGATGGATATTTACGTTTCATATTTCAACTGCAAAGCTATCCGGCTCAAAGTTTGGTTGACAGTCTATAAGATTGAATTTTTTTTTTCTTCAAATGAAGATTTCTATCTGTAGCCAATTATATCATATGAAGATTTCATTCACCTCCTGTGTACTTGGCTTTGAACAAATGATTCATAAAGGAAACAGACAAGCACAGGTAGGGAAAGCATTTTATGTGTTGCATGTATATATTTTATCTCTGTATGTTTATGAAGACTATCCAATATGATATTCAATTTTATGTTAAAAAAGTAGGCATTTTACTCTGATGGGCCATCTTGAATGCCACTTTATCTTACGTAGGCACTGGCTCAGTAGACCGATCCAACCTATTTATGCAACATTGTTAAAACTAATTGTAGTTTATTGCAATTTAGAATGGTTTATTCATGAGGCCTTGGAACTGATGATAGTTTGAGGGGAGGCAGTGGCCTGTTTCTGTTAAGCACAGTGGCTTCCGAAAGTCTTGAAAATCCACCATTTGCCTACTAATTTTTCAAAATTTTCGCGGGGGGAAACCCCCCGAACCCTCCCTAGGTGGTTCGGGCTCGCTCGCTTCGCTCGCTCGCACTGTGTGCTCCACCAATAATTTTACGCCTCACCACTTTCAAATGTCACCAGCTGCCACTGCACTTATGTGAGCACTTGTAAATATGAATCTTCATACAATGATTAAATGACTATCTGTTGCCCTATGAAGCTTGCTCCCACTACCGATGTATTCATTTGTTTAAATAATACTTATCCTTGTGTTACTGGACCTTATCAGGCCAACTTAGAAACACTGTTCTTACCATAAAAAATTGCTAATTTTGTTGGGGCTGATCTTGTGGAAAGTAGTGGCTCCTATCCCTAAATCAGGGGTGCTGGAGCCGAACCGTCAGAGGTCAATTTTGGGGTGATCCTAATATTATGGTTCAGTGATCTATTGGGGCTTAGGCTCCCACAATTTCTTTGAGGTCATTAATGGTGAGCAGGTTGAGGGAATGAACTCTGGCATAGTGTCTAGAGTACTTATTTCTTTCTGGGTGGTCGAAGCATTGTTTGTTGTTCGATAGGTTTAGCTTGGAAGATTTGGTCAAAACCTTTGACTTTGGCAAGGAAGTTGCAAGGGCAAAACAGAGGGTCTGAAAATGTATGACTTGAGGGATTCTGTATTCTAGACTATGTTTATGATTTGATAGAGTTTTAATGAAAGGCAGTTTGATTTGGCAATAGATGTGCAGTGGGATTCATTTTACCTCTTGATAGTGGAGTCTGCCCTGGTGCTGGAAATGAGTTTGTTTTAGGTCTTCCTCCATATTCTCTTCACTATTCTATTTTCAGCTTTTAATCCAATTACAACTTTATGGTACAGGCGTTTTTTTGTCCGTTTGCTTAAAAAGTGGTCTTAGGACGGACGATAGTGTCAAATGCGGTGGTTAGTCACTTGTATACCACAGATTTGAATGAGGTGCAAGGCACTGAATTCGAGAGAAGTCCCTGAAAGGCATCAGGTTTGATTTCTTTCCAGAGTCTGACAAAGGTCTCTTCTGGAATAACGCAAAGGAAAAAGCTTGCACACTGTTGTGGCAGGTAGCAATGAATATTCATTTTTTAATTTGAACAGGCACACAGAAGGCACTCTGCACCAAAATACAGAGTGCTCACCCTGACATGCTTCCCTCTGGAAGGCCCCCTAAACCTAGATGGATGATAACAGTTAAGCATCTTTTTATAACAGCATAGGTAAATATCTCTCAGTCTTGACCAAGGATGAAATTGCAAGATCAGTGTCATGCTTTCTTATGTTTTTTATGAGCCAATTATTTTCCACTTTAAGGTTTTGTCTACCAGACAGCTCAAACTGCCTGGTTGCAAATTACCTATTGTGAACTTTCAGTGGGTTTACAGCTCAACCACTGCTTAAAATTGGTTGGTTGTATTATCACTCTCATTTACTTGCTTTTTATTCGATTGTTTCCCTTCCTCTTTTTGGGTTTGTCTCACCCCTGGAGCATAGACCCTCTATGATCCTTTTGACCAGATAACTTCTATCCTTCCACTGCTCCCATTAAGGAAACTAAGGGGCATATTATCAAGGACCGGTGTTAAAATTATCGCCGTTTTATCGGCGGGAAACTGCCGATAAAACGGCGGTAATGGGCTTGATAATACGCCTTTGTTAATTCCCATAGAAACCCATGTTAACATCAGAACATGGGCTTCTATGGGAATTAACAAGGGCGTATTATCAAGCCCATTATCGCCGTTTTATCCGCAGTTTCCTGCCGATAAAACGGCGATCATTTTAACACCGGTCCTCGATAATATGCCCCTACATTTTTATTTTTTATTCAGCACTCCATGATAATGCACATGTTTTCTAGCTTACACCTGTGCTGCTTCACCCCTTAAATGTTTGCCTCAGTATTGTTGCTACCCAGCCCGCACATCTTGTCTGGAAAAATACAGAAATAGGGATATTTTTCTCAGGTATGGCTGAAGAGCAGACCTAGAAGGTAGAAGTTGTTTTTGTTTTATTGTGCATTACACATATTGCATTAAAGCACAAACTTTGGCACACACAGGCTTTTATGATTCTGGGGGAATGGCCATCTGCTGCATTCACTCAGCTGACTGTCTGAGGTACAAGGTATACTTAACATGACACTTCTCCTGGAAGACCATAAATCTGCACCCTGGGCTACTGCAGAAGACCTAATGGCTGAATCCTGTGCAAAATAAATTACACTTTGGAAAGCCTTTCTCGTTATGTTCTGAGACTCACTGATTCTTCCTAAATTCTGTTCAGAGTTTCTTGAGTGAAAAGTGTTTAAAAAATACACCACAATATGTACGAAGATTTAAAACACTGAATTCAATGTACAGTATTGAGATACCATGGCGCATGTTTAATTTTCCTCCAGTATTAATTTTTTATTTATTTTTACTTTTTAAAACAATACTTTACAGAAAACCTTGACAAAGCCAACTGCTCGGTGCTATCATTTTAAATGCAACATCTATTGGCTTTGCTAATGCTTGTCCTCTGTTATACCTGTGCAATTCATAAAGAATAGCTTTACCAGAATTAGTGTTGGGTAACAGATATGAGGCAGAAATACATGTCATATGTGAACTTTAGGTACTCGGGGTTTCAAATAATGTCCCGTCTCTCGTCCCCTCTCTCCTTTCTCTTGTGTAAACGAAACAAACCTGCAAATCCCCAACCACTTTATCTTCAGTCTCAATATATTACCACTGTTTTTCTAAACTGCACATTCACATCCCCACTGCAAGCAAGGCACCGGTAGTGATGTGCAAATGAACAGAGAATCAGCCTTTCCTCTCAGTGACCCTACAGTCATTGGATTGTTACATATCACTTCTTAGTGTGCCAGGAAATTCCAGTGCCAGAAACGTCAATCATTATAAGCAAGCCCATAGCACACCATCACGAGGAAGTCGGTGGATGTATGCGTGGGAGTGGAGAGACTGAGTCCCCATCGTGGGACCTGTCAGTCGATTCTCAAACTCTTGAAATCACTCCAGGAGCGCCATCAGTCATAAGATCGATATGTCTTTCCAGTCAGCGTGTTCTTTCTGGCAGGGAACAGTCAAGTTGTCCAGGGAAAAAAGCAAAGACCGATGTAAGGCAGAGCTGATGACGAAGAGTTCATACTAAATAAAAATTGGAGGAGTGCATGCAGGAGAAGAGAGAACCTCAGAATTGAAGAAGTGTAAGGGGAAAAGAATCACTCAAATGAGGACTAGTTTATACAGAACAAGCGAACGCTCAAAACCAGGCAGATACTGTGAGGATGCATCTGTTATTTGAAAAACGGAAACCCTGAAACGAGGAAGAGTGTATAAAGGAGAATATAGTAGACTCTGGGATAATGAACTGTGTGTGCATCAGAGAAAAATAAACCCCTGATTCAATGCAACGCTTAGACAGGAAAAAAGGAACATTTGAAATGAGGCAGTCTGCATTAGGCCTGGGCGGATTTCCAATTATGCCGTTGTAATTGGGGTAATTTCACGTTACTCTTTGATACAGAATTACCAGAACATTATATGATTACTCTTGCTTGTGTAATTTGGGGGAAAATCCTACAGTGAGAGAACATTTAGCAAGTGGGATCGGCCACTCGCTATTCATGTTCAGCTGCATTTAGCGCTGTTTCTGAACGCAAAAATGCCTCCTCGCGTCTGTTTTGGACGCATGACTGGATTTTGCGCTAAATGCTGGAAGTAAGCTGGGGAAAAATCCTACCCGAAGAGAACATTTAGCGAGTGTGAGTGGTTTCTTGCACTTGCCTGTCATGTTTTGTTGCATTTGGCGCTATTTCTTGGAACAAAATGCATCCTTGAGTCAATTTTGAATGCAAGGGGGCATTTTTGTACCAACAAGTAGCACTAGATGTAGAATTACTCTACTTACATTGTTTCGTGTAATCTTGTGGAATTCTTGGGCGATTCCGCATGATTACGCTATACGGGACAATGAGAGTTACGCCCACCCCAGGTAAGCATATAAGTGATAAAGCAACTTCATGAATGCAGAAGCATTTTCATATGAAAAAAAAGGACTTCTGATTTGTAGAAGTGTGACTCCAGCCGAAAAAAAGAACCTCTGAAATGGGTGAAAGTATAGGAGGCCCCGGAAGGTGGCGAACCGGGGCTGTTGCCCTCCGTGCAATGGTAAATAAGTATCAAAAAGGTAACCTTGCCCATGGACGGTAATGGCATCTGCAAAATGGACAGTAAGCCAGGGCCCTCAGCAGTAGTGGCTAGCATGCATTAAGTGGTGGGGCGGCTGGTACGGAAATAGAAAATACAAAAATGGCACTTACCTTCAAGACTTACTGCACTACATCCTCCTCTCCTCGAAGCTCCAACGTGACACCCAACAAGCTGACCTACCCAATCCTGGTGGTGCTCTCACAGCATGAGAGAAGCGCCAGGATTGGTAGAAGTGCCTCTATCAGCGCTCACAAGAGCACTGAAGGCCTGCACTTTCTCTAACCCAGGTGCCTTAGACAGCTGGGTAAGAGAAGTTTAAAATGCGCATGTCTGGCTGGCCGGCCATAGACGGCCAGCCAAAGGGATATGCTCTCTTTAAACATAAGTGGAAAGCTCTCTGCTGCCATTAAGCAGCAATTGCCCCACCCTGTCCCAACACTTGGTTCAGGATGGGCTTCTGAAAAATGAAATGTTAATAACTAAATTTCACTACCATTTTATTTTTCATCTCTCGGGTTTTTGGGGGCATTGTTTTAGTGGGGCGATGCTCCTCCACTCTAATGGACCCCAGCTTGCAGTCCGTAGTCTCTCTCACTATCTGTTTCTCCCTCTTGCTTTCTTCCTCCCACTCTCTTATTTTCCCTTTCCTCTGTTTCTTTATCTTTACCTCTCTCTGCCTACCCCCGCCTCTCTCTATTTATCACGGACTCACAACTCTCTACCTACCTCTCTTTCTGTTCTTCACTTATCTCTTGCTCTATCATGTCTCTCCTTAATTGCTCACCCTCTTTATCTCCCTCTAATTTTTAATGTCGAAATTACAACAGTTTCTTTAAGTTTCTATACTTTAAAGTTGTAGTAATCGGCCATTCAATTCCAAATACTTCAGACTATCAGCGTGAAGAAGAGGCATTAACTCTTACTTGGTATGGAGGCAGGCCTTCAACAGCTCTACGCATGTTGAAGTTCCACCATCAGCCAACATCTGCACGTAAACCGCAATTTTTTCTCAATGGCTTCTCTCTTGCCTCGCAGTGAGGCTTGGAATGCTGGTGCAGCCCTTTACTCCACGTATACAACTGTAGCCTGTAAGCGAGGGTATTTGTTTTAGGAAATTGACATACAACATGCTTGGGTCCTTCACTCAGTCACCTTCCTCCCACAGAGCCCACGCTATGTGCAGCGTGCGCTCCCTCTGTATATATTCCTCAAATACCAGTGATAAAACAAAGCAAGATCCATACGGATCTCTGTTCCATTAGTTATTGTTGAGTTGGATCCAAGTTTCGGGTCGGCCTCTCAGCGAATCTCCTTATCGGCCGAATCCACACCACACCTGCTGCAACATCACCAACCTTCTTTTTCAGCTCAGATTGACACACTTGGCAGTAATCAGCTCCCTATGTCTGACCAGGCTGGGAAGAAAGATCATAGCTGGAACCTAACACGCCTGAGCTACCAAGACTTGCAGCAAGTTGTAAAGAGTCATATTAAGATTTGGACACTTTGGCTCTTACATATCCATCATTGTCTACAGGAAGCCAAAGCTGCCCTGGCAAACTTTTTCAGACCAGCCCCTATACGGTGCATAGCGAGCAAGCACAGAGAGCAAGTCTGACCACTACAAGTACATTTGGGAAAAATGGCAGAAACAGTGCATTCTACAACACATTTTCATTATATATTAAATTGTATTCGTTTTAAAAGTATAGTAAATGATGACGTTGCTGTTCACCAGGATATGATAATCTTTATTGGGGCTCTTTAATGATTTCCTCACTATCACCGTCCAACAATGCCTCCCCATAGTAAATGTAAATGTAGTATACTTGTAAAGCGCACAGCTGCCCCAGCAACGAGGCGTCCCGGCGCTGTATAACTCTGGGGAACCCGTCCTGGCTTTCCCTGTGGGATGGTCCCTTGCTGGGAGTCCCCAAGGTGGAGCCAGGCATCCCCGGAATTGGTGGGGCCGTTGTGGAGATTAGGCAAGCTAATGCCCAGAGTTGCCGAGTGGAACCCCTAATTAGAGTAAGCACCAAAGCGAGAATTATCAAGTCCGCTGACCAAGGTCCATGACCCTGCCGCATCGGGAATTGAACCCTGGTCCCAGGCTGACTTCTGCTCTCAGGCCTGCCGCCTCTAACCAGTGAGCCACACTACTCCCTCTCTCACATGTATTTAATTTGTTTTATAGCACCTCTCGTACCAGTGTAGGGTGTCAGAGCTTTTACATAACACTCACATACAGAGACAACGAATCAAACATTTGTAAATCAGTGTATAGAAAATTATACGTAAGAGAGAGGGGGCTACAAGGTGTAGCATTTACTTGTCATGCATACTGGTAGGCATTCTTTAAGAGTCCTTGTCTGGGGAAGCACAAACTCAGGATTCAAAATGTAACACAATGGTTAGGGTTGACTTTCTAATAAGAATGTATTTCTACCCAAACATACAATATTTTTGCGAAATTAGTATAATGAAAGACTGTGTCAAAAACACATAGCTTGTAACCTATATTACAGTTGTGACATATGAACTACACAGCAACAAAAAAATCTCTATGGCAAAATCAGTAACCCACTGAGCTATGCATTTAAAATACTATTCTGTGATCTGCAGAGTACACACTCTTTGCAGCAGGCATATTAACCCTCTACGCTACCTTAGATGAGTTAAAACTGCCACTAGATAAATCTCTGATCTATCCAGCAGGTACATTAATCACCAGAGTTATATTGGCACTCGTATTAATGCCTGAAAACTGTTGGATATACAAGGATTTCCTGGGTGCTTTTAAAACTGCTGCACTGCTACAAAACCGGTCCACCACCCTTCCCGCTTCCCAGGGAAATGCCTGAAGCCTGCTCTGGCCAGTCTGGCCTTTCATGTATAGCAAGGTGACGCAAGACAATGCAAGAGCTTAGGTGATATTTTCTAACCCACTCAAACAGGGCCGGACTGGCTACCGGGCGTTTTTGTGTGCTGCAAAGCTGGGGGCTAATTTCTCTGCTGTGGGGGCTGATTTTGTTGATGGGGACCTGCGTGCCCTTTGAAATAAAAAAAGCAAAACGAACTTTGTTCATCACACGCAGGTCCCCATCAACGAAATCGGCCCCCAGCTCGGCAGCACACTAAAATGCCTGATAGCCAGTCCGGCCCTGCACTCAAAGCCACCATTTGTGACTTTGCATGTCTTAGTAAATCCAGAGTAATGCAAGCAGCGTAAATCGCTGTCTTGTGTTACTTTGCATTTGGGATGGCGTTCCTGTGCATCTACCCATGGATTTTGGCTCATTCCTTGATTTACTAAGGGTAGTAAACCTGGGTGTTCGTCAAATTGCTGCGCCATTCTAACAGAGGCGCAATGAGGAGAGATAAGGGTTATGTCCCTGCATTATTTTATCTTTTTTTGTGTGGTGCAGAAAGAGGGAAATGACTCTGACGATTGTTTTTGTGCAGGAAGGTGCCCCTTCCTGCTAAATAAAAAATCCCAACTGTATCGCAAGCACTCTTGCACCATGGTGCAAGTGTGCCTTCATTGGGACTAGGCAGCATTTAGTCTGCCAGCATAGAAAGAGCAGGAATGCGCCATATCTTATACGCTAATACTAAACAGGGCAACCCAATCTTCCCCAAGGAAATGGGTATATCTAATCGCAGAACAAGGATCCTTAAGGATTTATTCCCAAACGTTTCTTAATTATAATATCGTCAGATCAGTGATCGAATAATCAATATAACACAAAAGGCAAACTGATATTTGAATTATTTCATTTAGTTAATTTCATTAATTTATATACACACATTGATATATATACATTTCATCTATGGCAACCAAAAACATGCTGTTGTATTCTTCTCTCTCTACAGCATTAGCATATCCCCTTTGTATAAATGTATGGACCCCTCCAACAGTATTGCCATACAATAATACCAGTTCAAACAGTATTCATCTGGTTCATATGTAGAAATCAATTCATTATAACAAACAAAGGGTGCAAAGGCGTCGACGTTTCGGTCTCCACCAGCTTAGTTCCACGAGGCCATCCTCAGGACGAGAAGGTTGCACACAATTCAGAACCACTCGTATGGAACTTCAATACTCTCGACTGAAACTGCAGTCGCATGTGGAGTATTCAACGACGTCTCTCTAATTACGTCACCGGATTCATCTAATGGATCCAATCTTGTCTGGCGGCAACTCTGTACAAATCCGTCATCCAGCCCAACTCCTATCTTATATGGATCCTTCCTGCTCTCTCTATTTGACGCAGCGCAGCAAGTTGTTTTGCAGTGTTGGGTCAAATGTTAGTAAATCTGGGCCTCTGTTTCGTCAATCTCGAGCTTTGTCAGTAAGAAGTATAGGTTTTTGTATGCCATGTAATAATGTAACAACACAACGCGCTAGGGCAACTCAATAAACCCCCCCTTTTGTGTACTCAGTGCCCAGCCCATCCCTGTCCTTACGCTGTGATGTGGGCAGCATAGTGGTGGTGCTGCCAGAGCCCAGGCAGAGGTGCTAGAGAAGCTGAAGGAGGCCTGGGATGCAGGGCAGCAGCAGAGCCCTTGGGCTGGAGAGTCCCAGCATCTCCGATGCCAGCAGCACTCACACTGGGCTGGATCCCGCTGTCTTTAAGCAGACACCAAATTCCCTCCAGAAGCTGGAGAAACCAAACAGTACTGCTTCCTGCCTCCTGTCAGTCACAAAGTAACTCTGCAGCCCTGAAAGTTTATGATGCCCTGTCCTCATGGTAGGAAGTGATCAATCATTCTGCCAGTTTGCGTGACACGTCCAGGGCACACTTTGCTCCAAAGTACATTTCTACTGACGGACTCAGCGAGGTGGGGGGAGGAGTCAAAAACACCTAATGAGGCAGAGGAGGCAGTGAGTGTGTATGAGGGACATACAACACGTAATAGGGTGAAGGAAGGACAGAACTTGGGTTGGGGGCACAACGCAGACAATAAGGAAGAAGAGGGACGAATTTGGGTTTAACCCGCTTGCAAATATGAGGCTACGAGGACATTTATAAGCCAAGGTGAAATTACGCCAGCAATCAATCAATCAATCAATCATTACATTTGTATAGCGCGCTACTCACCCGGAAGGGTCTCAAGGCGCTTGGGGAGGGGGGTTCGCTACTGCTCGAATAGCCAGGTCTTCAGTTGCTTCCTGAAGGAGAGGTGGTCCTGGGTCAGTCGAAGGTGGATGGGGAGGGAGTTCCATGTCTTGGCCGCCATGTAGGAGAAGGATCTGCCTCCGGCGGTGGCTCTTTGGATGCGTGGAACGGCGGCGAGGGCGTGGTTTGTCGATCGTAGCTGGTGGGTGGGAGTGTAGAAGGTCAGGCGGTCGTTGAGGTACTTGGGGCCCAGGTCATGGAGAGACTTGTGTGCGTGGGTGAGGAGCCTGAACGTGATCCTCTTGCTGACGGGGAGCCAGTGCAGGTCTCTCAGGTGGCCGGAGATGTGGTTGCGTCAGGGGATGTCCAGGATGAGTCGGGCGGAGGCGTTTTGGATGCGTTGGAGTCTTTTCTGTAGCTTGGCTGTGGTTCCGGCATAGAGGGTGTTTCCGTAGTCCAGTCGGCTGGTGACGAGGGCCTGGGTGACTGTCTTCCTGCTTTCGGTCGGGATCCATCGGAAGATCTTGCGGAGCATGCGGAGGGTGTGAAAGCATGAAGAGGAGACGGCGTTGACTTGTCTGGTCATCGAGAGGGAGGAGTCCAGGATGAAGCCCAGGTTGCGCGCGTGGTCTGTGGGTTTGGGGGCGGTGCCCAGGGCAGGGGGCCACCAGGAGTCGTCCCAGGCTGAGGGTGATGGTCACTGGATGGGGACTTCCGTCTTGTCTGAGCAAAGCAGATCACAGAAAGTCTGAGTACAGTCGACTTTTCTTTATGTGCTTTTGGGTCGCCATGTGCAGAAGAAATGCACAACACTGACTACTGTGAGGAAAGAGAGACAGTTTTAGACACACCTCATATTTGGTGGTTGTGGCCTCAGTGAAGAGCGTCCGGAGACTGCAAAGTGTCCCTGCGTTTCTGGCCTGACCTTAGTTACTGTGCCAAACCATCTGAGAAGCTGAGAGCCGCTGTAGCGTCGTTGGAGGTGCCGAACTTGGTCAAGGCAGTCATGGAATCCTCTGTCGACGTTTAAGTAGTGTTTCGGCCAGTATAAATGTAAACAGGCAAAAAGATCCCCTGAAGGAGAAGAATTATACATTTTTTTTTGCTTGCAAAATAGCAGTAATGATTATGGGCCATATGTAGGTAATTTGTGTTTTGCGATTCTCAAATTGCGATTTTTTGGGAATCGCAATTAGACAATCTCAAAACGCAATGTAGGTAGGATTAGCAATTTTTTTTGCGAATCCCACTTATTCCTTATTTGCAAATCGCAAATTGAGATTCGCAAATAAGGATTACCTTCTCATTCATTTCTATGGGCTAGAAGGCCCATTGGAATGAATGGGAAGACATTCTCAATTTGCGATTCTCAAATAGAGAATCGTAATTTGAGAATGCAATTTCAGGGTTGTAAGGGTGTCAGTAGGACACCCTTTTGCACCCCTGAAATTAACATGTGTGCACATGTGGCCCACATACATGCCCTAAGGGCATGTATGTGACCCACATGGCACTTTGAAAAATGCCAAAAAGTGCATTTTCCAAAGCAATTGCAAAATACCACCAACTTGAAGTTGGTGGTATTTTGCGATTCCTTAAGCCAAAATTTGCACAACTTGGGTGCTTCCTACATTGCATTTAAGGAATCGCAATTTGCGATTCCTTAAATGCAAAAGCAAGATAAGGAATTGCAAATTTTGTGATTCCTTATTTTGCATGTGGGTTTTGGTGTGCTACATAGCACACTGCCCTAATTGCGATAAAAAATGCTGAAATTTACGCAATTAGGCTTCCTACCTATGGCCCTATATCTGCTAACATGATGACTTGCAATAGCTAGTAGAACATAGAAGAGTATATCATATGTAAGGCATACTTCAGTATATATAATTAGCAAATACAATTTAATAGATGCAATAGTCACACAAGAAGATGCTTGTTACAAATGTAGGGTCAAAGACAATTAAACGAGTCACACTTGCCCGTGGCAACATTTAGATCAATATTGTAAAGTCTAAAACGAAGATCCAAAGTTCCACGAGGATCACCCAGTAATTTAGTCCTTGAAATACAAAATAATACTTTTGAAGCAGAAGGGATATTTTTTTCTTATTATTTAGATACCGTTGGTGATAGATGCATTGACCTTTAGGTCCCAAATCATCTGAGAAGCACACGGGACAATTCTCAGGACCAAGTGTCGGATTTTGTAATTATGAAGACCCTTGTCAAATAAGAAAACCTAGAATAAAAAGAATTCATAAGAACTAAAAGCCTCAAATGTTCATGGTAATGAAGTACGCAATAAAGGAAGATGTGGATCAAAAGCACTCAATGCAAAACATGAAAAAGTACAAGAAGACTCAAAATCACCAGAGAAAAGGGGCCCCTAAAAATCTGAAACCACACCGCCAAAGAACCTAATTGAGCAATCAGTTCCTCACACTAAGCAACCACAAGGTTCACTAGATCACTAAATCACAGCAGTGTAAGTCACAGAACCTGGAATATTAATTCCTATAAGAAAATAAGTAACATGCTTTAAAACCCAAGCTCATTGGTCAGGCACCAGACGTCCTAAGTGACCAAAGAAACCAAGTACTCAGTTTGTATAGGCAACAAAAGCCATTAAGCCTAAAATAAGAGAGATAGAAAACACTAAGAAATCACTAGCAAAACACAACAAAATGGCACCAACAAATAAATATATCCACCAGGCATTAAACAGCTCATGTAATAAAGTCTTACCAACGTCCCAATTTAATTCAGGATGTGACTCATCCATAAAAGCACCAAGCATGAGGAGAATAGCAAGGGTCAAGGGGCCTGATCAGTAGTATCAAAGCTGGCAAGGAAACTGACTAAGAAAGCGGCGATCGCCGGTAAGGCCACATTCAGCGAAAAACCTCAAGCTTTTTAGTGGCCATATTGGAGTGGAGATAGATCAATGATTAACTCCAATGTACCAAAAGATAAGCTCATATATGTGGTGGTGAAAGAAGGAATTCAAACGCAGATTTCAGTAAGTAGAATTGAAGATTTATTCCTAGGTGAAGACCCATGACGGCGAGCTCTCATTCAGTCCAGGTCGGCAGCCAACTGACTGACCGGAAGAACTGTATGAGGACTCGCAGTCAAGGGTCACAATGCAAAAGAGAACATGAACTACATTTTGAATAAAAACACTGTGCGAGGAGTGACACAATAATAAGAAGCATACCACATCACCCCCTCCCTTATACAAACCAAATTAAGTGTGCACATAATCATGCAACCTTGAGGGTAATTTGATGGAACGTTGGCTGCGAGAAAACAAGCCCATCTGGCACATCTGCTTTTGCACAATAGGAAGGTCAGTGCAATTATCATTGTCTTGAGAAGTGACCACCTCACCCCTCCCACCATCATTACTACTGATACTTGGTGACTTGGTCAATTGCTCAGACACAGACTCAAGATCATAACCCAGGGTAGAGCATTCCACCCCTTCCCTGTCAGCATAGACATGTTTAAAAATGTCAAGTTGCTGTTTATTTAAGCAAACCACGTTATCCTTATTCCACCATCCTTTCCCTTCAAGTAAAACAGCGAGTTTGCTGACTCTTATCATGCGTACAGGAAGTGAAAACTTAGACTCCCCTTTATTGGCTTTAAATGTTTTCTTGATAAGCACCCAATCATTGACGGCAAAATGAGTGTCCCTGACCTTGTGCGTATTATCATGCAATAACTTCTGTGCTAACTGTTTGGTGGCTACTTGGGGGCAGATTTACCAGCCCCTTGTGACACTTTTGCAACACTGTTGCGTCACTTTTGTGATGCAGTGGTGGCGTAAAAAATGCGGCCAATTTACAATGTGATGCATTTAGGCAACTGCATCAAGTTGTAAAGCCCTGCGTCACAGTATAATGTATGCAGGGTGGGCATTCCCACACAGGAAAGCCTAATAGAAGTGACAGAGTGAAATCTCCAAGATTTCACTGCGTCACTTGTAGGACACCACTGCGTCAAAACCTTTTGCCTGCTTGAAGCAGGCGTAAGGAGTGATGCACTGTAGTGGGAATAGGCCTCAAAATGCATTGCTGAAGTTGCAGTGTGCTTGCGACACGACTCCAGCAATGTGTGACTTTTGCCCAAACAGATGTGTCAGAATTTCTGACGCATCTGTCAATCCTTGCACCATGGTGTGCCGTACGGCACATCCATAGTGGCGCAAGGGTTTCTCAGGGTGGCACAGGGCAAGTGACGCATCTCTACAGATGCGCCACTTTCTTTTAAATCTGTCCCTCTGTTTCTTACGAACTGAGCATCTCCCTCCATATTTCTCCTGTCAGCCAAATCTAATCCTGCAGAAATCTTTAGAAAAAATTAGGGATGAACTTCCTTCTGAGAGCTTTAAAAAGAGTAACACCAGTGGCAGCGTGAGGAGAAGTCAGGTATGCCCAAACTGTCTCTTGCAGGAAATCCGCAACATTAATGTTGGCAGCCAGTGCAGTTTGGATGCCTTCTTTGAGTAACCGATTAGCCCTCTCAACAAGTCCATTGGAAGTTGGACTGTAAAGAGCAACTTGTAAGTGCTTCACATCAAATTTCTCCAAAAAGGTCTCCACCTACTTTGAGACAAAGTGCAAACCATTGGAACACAGAGAACCCTCCATCTTAAATAAGCTTTCAAGAAAATAAATTACGGAGGAAGAGTTGGCCTCTTCAACAAATGAATAGTAAATCCACTTCGGAAAGTAGTCGATGGCTACTAATAAATACTTCTTGTCAGCTGGTACTAGATTAAAAGGCCCAGATAAACCTAATGCAGTTTTTCCCCCAGCCCTTTCGGGAAAAGGGACAGGATGTAATGGTTTCTTGGACATCTTCCAATGTTTGTTGGAGGCAACACACTAAGGGCAAACTTAAATCACATTGGCAACCTGTAAGTCCATACCTGGCCATCAATAGACTTGCCTCAATTTCTTGGAGGTAGCGAAAATCCCCAAGTGTCCCTCATGAGCTATGCTAATAATTTTGTGTCTGAGTTTCGTTGGGGGTACAAAATGACCCTTCCTAGTGCAAATTCCGCCTTCAAATGATAACTCTTCAGACACTTGATTAAAGCATCTCAATTCACTAATGGGAGTTTTCTCAGGTGGTCACTTGTTTTTAGTAAAACTTTCGACTTTACTCAAGTTGACATCTTACCTCAATCAATCAATCAATCAATCAATCCATTTATAGAGTGCACTACTCACCCGTAAGGGTCCCAAGGCGCTGAGGGGAGGGGGGGGGGGGGGTGCTGCTACTGCTCGAATAGCCAGGTTTTGAGGTGTTTCCTGAAGGTGAGGTGGTCCTGGGTCAGTCGTAGGTGGGCGGGGAGGGAGTTCCATGTTTTAGCCACCAGGTAGGAGAACGATCTTCCTCCGGTGGTGGTTCTGCGGATCCGTGGGATGGTGGCGAGGGCGAGGCTAGTGGAGCTGAGCTGGCGGGTAGGTGTGTAGAACTTGAGGTGGTTGTTGATATATTCAGGGCCCATGTCGTGGATCGCTTTGTGTGCGTGGGTGAGGAGCCTGAACGTGAGCCTCTTGCTGACGGGGAGCCAGTGCAGGTCTCTCAGGTGGGCAGATATGTGGCTGTGGCGAGGGATGTTGAGGATGAGTCATGCGGATGCGTTCTTTATGCGCTGGAGACTTTTCTGAAGTTTGGCTGTGGTTCCTGCGTGTAGGGCGTTCCCGTAGTCCATTCGGCTGGTGACGAGGGCCTGGGTGACCATCCTTCTAGTTACGGTAGGGATCCACCGGAAGATCTTTCGGAGCATGCGCAGGGTGTTGAAGCATGAGGATGAGACAGTGTTGACCTGCTTGGTCATCGTGAGAGAGGAGTCCAGGATGAATCCCAGGTTGCGTGCGTGGTCCGTGGGTGTCGGTGCGGTGCCCAGCGCTGTGGGCCACCAGGAGGCGTCTCAGGCGGATGGGGATGGTCCGAGGATAAGGACCTCCGTCTTGTTTGAGTTCAGTTTCAGACGGCTGAGCTTCATCCATTCCGCGACGTCTTTCATTCTTTCCTGGAGGCTGACTTTGGCGGTGGCAGGGTCTTTGGTGAGGTAGAGTATCAGCTGGGTGTCGTCGGCGTAGGAGATGATGTTGAGGTTGTGTTTTAGTGTGATGGCGGCGAGGGGGCTCATGTAGCCTTGGAGTACGCGCAGATGATCTCGGTGGCCGCTGAGCGGAAGGGAGGGAGGCGGACTCTCTGGGTTCTGTCGGAGAGGAACGAGGTGATCCAGTCCAGGGCCTTTCCTTGGATCCCAGCGCTGTGGAGGCGGGTTATCAGGGTGTGATGGCAGACGGTGTCAAAGGCGGCTGAGAGGTCTAGGAGGATGAGAGCGGCTGTTTCCCTGTTGTCAAGCAGGGACCTGATGTCGTCGGTGGCTGCGATGAGGGCGGTCTCGGTGCTGTGGTTGGCTCGAAATCCGGACTGGGATGGGTCGAGGGAGCCATTTGCCTCGAGGAATGCGGTCAGCTGTTTGTTGACGGTTTTCTCGCTGACTTTTGCAGGGAAGGGGAGAAGAGAGATGGGGCGGACGTTCTTGAGGTCTTTGGGGTCCGCTGTGGGTTTCTTCAGTAGGGCATTGATCTCTGCGTGCTTCCAGCTCTCTGGGAAGGTAGCGGGTGTGAAGGAGCTGTTTATGATGTTCCGGAGTTGGGGTGCGATGACGGTGTTGTCTTTGTTGAAGATGTGGTGAGGGAGAGCCGGAGTGGATGGTGTTCATCACGTGGGTGGTGTCTTCAGTGCTGATGGGAGTCCAAGCGCTGAGGGTGGTGGTAGGGGGCATTGGTTCCGTGGCTGGAGGCGGGGTCTGGGTGCCGAAGCTGTCGTGTATATCGGCGATCTTGCGCTGGAAGAACGTGGCTAGGGAGTTGCAGAGGTCTTGTGATGGTGTGATGTCATTGTTGCTGGTGCTGGGGTTGGAGAGCTCTTTTACGATGCTGAAGAGTTCCTTGCTGTTGTGTATGTTGTTGTCCAGCCGCTCTTTGAACGATGTCCTTTTGGTGGTACGGATCAGCTGGTGGTGTTTGCGACTGGCATTCTTGAGGGCCGTCAGGTTTTCTGTCGTCTGTTCATGGCGCCAGGCTTTCTCGAGGGTTTGGCAGGATTTCTTCGATTCTTTGAGGTCGTCAATGAAACATGCGGCTTTCCTGTTGCCGTGCTTGCCTGGAGGGTTCTTCAGTGGTGCAAGGGCGTCAGCGCAGTTGGTGATCCAATGTGTGAGGTTGCTGGCTGCGTCGTTGGTGTCAGCAGTGTCGATTGGTGGGTTCTGGCCCAGTGATGTAGTTAGCTGGTCTGTGGTGACTTTGCTCCAGCATCTGCGGGGGATCTGTTGCAGCCGGTGGTGCGGTGTAGTCTTCTTAAAGGTGAAGTGGATGCAGCTGTGGTCGGTCCAGTGTAGCCCGATGGAGTGGCTGAAGGTGATGTGGCTGCTGGCAGAGAAGATGGGGTCGAGTGTGTGGCCAGCGCAGTGGGTGGGGGTGTTCACCAGGTGCTTGAGTCCGAGGTTGGCGAGGTTGTCGAGCAGGGTGGTGGTGTTGTTGTCGTTGTTGTTTTCCAGGTGGAAGTTCAGGTTCCCTAGGAGGATGTAGTCTGATGAGGCGAGGGCATGCGGGCTGATGAAATCGGCGATGGCTTCACTGAATTGTGTGCGTGGGCCCGGGCGTCTGTATATGAGGGTTCCTCTGAGGGTGGTTTTGGGGTCAGCGTGGATCTGGAAATGTAGGTGTTCGGCAGTGTCTTCGGAGTAGGCCGTAATGCAGATGGTGTTCCTGTAGATGATGGCGATTCCTCCTCCGGATTGGTTGATGCGGTCCTTCCGGGTGATCTTGTAGCCGTCCGGGATGGCTATGGCGATGTCGGGGGCTGAGGAGGCATTCATCCAGGTTTCCGTGATGAAGGCGACGTCCGGCGCTGTCGTGTCGATGAGGTCCCAGAGTTCGATGGCGTGCTTGTGGACAGCGGGTGTTGAGCAGGATACACTTGAGGTGGTTGTTGTTGTTGCCTGGTTCGGAGGGTGGCGTGCAGGTTCGGGGGCAGGTGAATTTGCAGGCTTGGCAGGTGAAGGGTCCATGGGTGCGCTTCGGGGTGGCTCGGTAGCAGGTGGGCGGTCGGCCGGTGTTGAGTGCGTGGAGGGCGGCGGTGTCGTATCTCAGTCGGGTATCTTGGCTACGGCAGGGGCTAGGGGTTCTGCGCTGGATGCGGTCCAGGCGCGGACGCGCGCGGACGGGCGCAGACAGGCTTGCCTTTGGCGCTCGCCCGCTGCGCGCGTCTGCTGCGCTGCCTCCATATGAGGGGAAGAGGGAGGGAGGAGCAGCTGGGAGGCGGGAGCGGGTCGGCGAATGGGGGACAAGGGGGCGGGGCCGCAGGGGACGAAGCGGATGGAGAGCGAGGGGGGTAGCGGGAGGGTGGTACAGAAGGCAAAAGGGGGCAAAATGGGCACAGAATACAGAAAATAATTGGCAGAAAACGACACACAGAAACAAATGGCAGCAACAGAAGTACAGGAATGATTTACCCAATCACGAAGGAAAAAGGACCGAACCACAGAGACCAGCGGTCAGGGCAGAGCGAGTGGCAGCAGCGGGAAGCGTCACATAGGAGGACCGTGTGGTGGCTGAGGGGGCGACCTACCTGGTGGCAGGGTCAGGGGTCGCTCCCTTTACCACCGCGTGGCCTCCATACGAGGGGAAGAGGGAGGGAGGAGCAGCTGGGAGGCGGGAGCGGGGCGGCGAATGTGGGATCAGGGGGGCATGGCCGCAGGGGACGAAGCGGCGGGAGAGCGAGGGGGGTAGCGGGAGGGTGGTACAGAAGGCAAAAGGGGCAAAATGGGCACAGAGTACAGAATACAATAAATAAGTGTCAGAAAACGACACACAGAAACAAATGGCAGCAACAGAAGTACAGGAGCGATGTACCCAATCACGAAGGAAAAAGGACCCAACCACGGAGACCAACGGTGAGGGCAGAGCGAGTGGCAGCAGCGGGAAGCGTCACATAGGAGGACTGTGTGGTGGCTGAGGGGGAAACCTACCTGGTGGCAGGGTCAAGCTTCATCACACTCTTCTTGAGAGATGGACCAACGGCAAGCAAGCACAGCATCAACAAGTCCCACCACACACTCTTTGTCAGAACTCTCAAGGGAATTACTACTGGATGCCACAGGGAGACGTGATGAGCAGCCCACACAAATAGTTTTCCCCCTTGAATGTATTTGACCATCACATCGTATTCTTGAAGTTTGGATAACAGATGAACCAAGCGTGCAGATGCCCTCCCCAAACTTTTACCAGCTAAGAGGAATAGCAGTGGTTTATGGTCGGCGAAAATCTCACATGAGTTCCCCCCAAAAATAGGTCTTACATTTTTGCACCCCCCACACTATGGTGAACCCACTCCCTCTCAATGGTGCTATAGATACTTTCAGTACTTGATAAAGCTCTAGAGGCAAACGCAATAGTGTTCTCTTGGCCATTCACCCATTGACCAAAGACAGCTCCTAGCCCCTTGAGACTGGCATCAACAGTGATAAAAGATTTCCCTGTGGAAACAAACTGTCACAGTGTTGGAGCATTTGCCACTAACAGTTTGAGTTCTTCGAAAACAGCATTGAATGCTACTCCATTGAAATGTTGCCCCTTTCTTAAGTAGTGATCTTAAAGGTTGAACTGTTAGGGCATACCCAGGCACAAATCTGGCATAATATTTGCAAAGCCCCAGAAACTAACGCAACTCATCCTTATCAGCAGGAGCTGGAGCTTTCTTAATGGCCTCCACATTACAACACTTAGGCTTTACACCTTTATCTGAAATGAGATGTCCTAAGTATTCAACCTCTTGTACCAGGAGCTTGCACTTGCTGGGCTTACCTGTCATACCTCTAGCCTGAAGAGTGCCCAACACTTCATGCAAAGCCAACAAATGTTCCTCCTAAGTTTCCATGTGAATGAGTGTTTCAGCTTGAAATGTTTGCACATTTGGCATATCACCAAACAAACTATCCATCAATTCTTTGGAAAACACTCGCCGCTGATGCGAGTCCGAAGGGCAGCCTCAAAACTTTGAAGGCACCAAAACGGAGTCACAAAGGGGGTGAGTGACTGAGATTCCTCAGAAAGTTGTATTTGGTGATATGCCAAGTGCAAGTCAATGATCGAAAAGTACTTAGAGGAACGAATGTTGGCCAACATTTCCTGAATGTGTGGTAGAGGATGGCAATCAACCACAATATTCTGGTTGAGGGACCTCAAGACCACACATAGCCTGAGATCCCCTGTCCTCTTCTTGGTCAAAATAATGGGAGAAACCCACTCAGAGGCATTAATGGGTGCAATGATTCTCTCCTCTCTAAGTTTAGCTAGCAGCACTTTAAGGTCTTCCCTGATACTTAGGGGCCCAGACTTAACCTTATGTATTACAGGCAGAGCACTCTTCTTAAGCCTAATACTGTGCTCAAACTTCGAAACCGTACCTACCACATCCTTGAACACACTTAGATACGACTCAAACATCTTGGCCACTACATCAGAATTTAGACCCATGGACAGCATATCTAAGGTTGGCTATCCCAAAACAATGGGTGAATCCGTACCGGGGCATAAAATTATAGCAAGTTTAGCACGGACCCTCCAGCCAACAATATCTCTTTCCCTCACAGCCATGTGGACCTTTGTGGTGATAGACCGTCCCAAACAATGTACTAAGGACCAAAAGAAAACAAGAAAGTCTATATCTTGTTCTCCGAAAGCCTTAGGACTGATGTCAGGAGAAAGCAAAGCTGTTTCCATAGATCAAATCTTAAAAAATGTGTGATCAGCCAGGATGGTAATAGGTGCACCTGAATCTGCCATCTAGTGAACCTGCTTGCCATCTATAAATGCATCCACAGTAGGCCCCTTGATGACCTTTTCTTAATCAACTGATGCAACTGTGGGTGAGTCCATCATTAAGAGAACATTAGAAAACTTGCCAGTGTTCTCACACAGCTCACGTTCAACATCCTCCAGGCTCACATGACTTATTTTGAGTTTGTTGTTGTAATTTCCCACCGCAGTCGTTCCACTACAAACACCCTGAAAATGACCCATCATCCGGCAGTTGTTACACCCCTTGACCACAGCTGGACAAGAGGGATTATTCCAATGCGGTTCCTTGGACCGCAGACCTAAAACACATCTGATGCACATGAGTTTTCTGACTCCTCTGAGACCTCCTTTCATTAGAGAGTTTGTCAGCAACAGCACACACAGCCTCCTCATTCACAACTGAACTGACAGTCGATTTCAACTGCTCTGCATGGTTGAAAAGCACTTTCGACGTTACAATAGAACTTTCAATACTTTTTGCTAGTTTTTCAGTCAAGGTGGGATTGCGACAGGTAAGTAGACACACTTGAATTTTTTTCGAGAAACAATAAAACACAAATTGGTCCAGTATGTGAGTGTCAACATTAGGCCCAAATTCATATTTGGCTGATAAGACCCTAAGAGTAGCTACATACGCTTCAACTGACTCTTCAGCTGACTGCTTGCACATGGCAAAATTAATTCTTTCAAGTAAAACGCTCGACTCCCCAGAGTACTTTTTCCTCATCCTTTCTCTGGCCTCATGATAAGGATTCCAAGGAATGCCCTCTCCACCTGGTGCAGGAACAGGGGCAAGATAGTCAAAGACTCTCTGACCAGCTACCCCCAAAGGATTGAATAGTAATGCCATCTTCCTAGAAGGAGTGTACTTGTCCGCATCTATAGCAGTCAAATCATTTTCAAAGATCCTGAGCCACTCCTGCCGTTTAATTTCGGGTTTGCCAGCTTTTGAAAGAAAAGGTGAAGGTTGAATGACTCCTTGGGCAGTGGCCATGTCGACTGAACAAAGAGATGTGCAAAGAAAAGCAGGCAAGAAGCAGCTCAAAAGGTAACAGGACCCCAATAAATTTCTTTGTGCAGCAAGAGCAAAACCAGGGCGCACCAAAGTTATCCTTGTAGAAAACAAATAAATAAGCTTGTCCCTCACCAAGTCCGAAGAGCTTCAAAAGAAGATATTTGCTCTCACCTCGATCAGACTTGCAAAATCAGCTGGGAGAACCTTTACCAAAATGGCAGCACGCTGATGTAGATATAGACACCAACAAAACAATCGATTCAACATCAGTCTGGAACAAGTGCCTTGATATCTCAATATCAAGTTCAAACAAAGAACATTAGTCAAAATAGTGTAGGCTGAATTGTTGTACTTTGCTTACATGTTTAAAGGAATGCGTCCTAAATTAGCATCTTGATACTTATTGATTATTTCAAACATTCCTAAGGTGACATAACAAATTCCATCTCAGATAAGGACTTCCACTTGACCACATGTCAGGAGAGATCCTTCGCCGCAGAATATTGTGAGAAAGATACTGTCAGGCCAGTAAATGATCCCGCCTGCTAGAGACACTGACGGCATATCACGCTTCCCACTGAAAGCTGATATTGAGCCCGCCTGGGAGGAGTTGATGCTTATGCTGAACTCATATTTGCCTTTCACAGGGAGCACAGCCTCCCTGACTCCTGTTAATTATAGCATTCTGCTGTAAAAAAGGTATGCAGTTCACCAACTATGCCTAAGAAAATCTAGCTGCAAGTTACCCTACTTTCCATGGTCTCCTAGTGTGGCGCATAGCAGTAGGTTTTAGGGTGTTAGGTTTTTAGATGATATTTTAATCATGTTACAAATGCTCATTTTATTTGGCTGTTCACAACATAAGTTTGTGCCGTTTTAATCATATTTTGTGTAGTTATTTGTGTTGAGCAACAGGGTATACCTGTTGAAATAAATGCGCTTTTTATTTAAAGTATCTTTTTCTTAGCACATCTTGTGTGTGTTATTGAAGAGAATGAAAAAGGTTTGTTTATGATCACCAAGGTGTCCCTGTATCCTTGTTTAGGGACTATTAGTAACTCAAAAGCAATGACGCAGTTTCAACTATGTATGGAGTATAGTTCTGTTGGGCTACAAAAACCTGCCTCTCACATCCAAGTGTGGTGCATTGAGCTAAGTTCACTCGTGTCACCTGTGAGTGTGGGAGCAAACCTTGTAGAGCTGAGCTGGAGACTCAGTTTATGCAATAGAAGACCTCCACCCCCACCCTAGACAATCACTGGACTCCATCTTCACCAGTTTCAGCAACATCTCAGTAGACAAGCCCTCATTGATCTCCTGGTCTGACCACTTCCTCGTCAACTTCAGCATACACATCCCACACTACAGCAGAAACGCAATCACCAACTTCATAACTGGACTAGAGAAGCTCTCAATAGCATCCTGGTCTTCCGAATGCCTATGCTCCCGACCTGGAAAAAACAACAACCCACATCTATCGCCAACTTCAGCACCTAGCTGGATCACCTCCTGTGCAGGGGGAAACAACCTTTACAACGCAGTCATTACATCGCACTACCTTTACACAGAAGCAGCAGACCCTGAAGCAGAGATCGGCCCGGGACCAGGGTTCAATTCCCGACGCGGCAGGGTCTTGGGTCAATGTCCGCGGACTCGATAATTCTCGCCGAGGTGCCTACGCTAATCATGGGTTCCACTCTGCAACTCTGGGCAATAGCTTGCTTAATCTCCACAACGGCCCCATCAACGCCGGGGAGGCCTGGCTTCACCTTGGAGGTGCCCAGGAGGGACCATCTCACTGGGGAAAGCCAGGTCCGGTTCCCCAGCGGTATACAGCGCCAGGACACTCCGAGATGGAGTAACAGTGCGCTTTATAAGTATACTTACCTACCTACCTACCTACCTACATAGCAGACATTACATTGCAACATCCTTTACATCGCATGTCATTACAAAGCAGCCATTACATTGCATGTCACTACAACGCATTTCATTACAATGCATGTCACTACAACACAGGCATTACATTGCAAGTCATTACAACACATACCATTACAACGCATAGTACCCTTACACTATCTGACTCTTACTCTACTGTTGCACTCACTGGAGTTAGATTAGTAATTGTTACCCCTACACTGTCCAACACTTACCCTACCGTTGCACTCAATGGAGTTAGAATAGTAATTTTTACCCCTACACTATCCAACACTTGCCCTACTGTTGCACTCACTGGAGTTAGAATAGTAATTATTACCCCTATACTATCCAACACTTACCTTAAATGCAATGTAATGGTATGCATTGCAATGGTATGCGTTGCAAAGGTATAATGCGATGTAATGGAATGCGTTGTAAAGGTAGTTTCTGAAAATGCGATGTAATGGCATGCTATGTAAAAGAATGCGTTGTAAAGGATGTTGCGATGTAAAAACTGCGTTGTAAAGGAATGCATTGTAAATGTAGGTGTTGTAACGTCATACATTTCTGTGCAGGCACCCTGGTTCCTTAAAAGCCAACAAAGCCACAAGAACCAGACTGCAAGCAAGCTGCTAAATGGAAGAGCTCAACCTCATGAAATGCCACTGCAAGCAACTTGAACACAGATGGAAACAAAGTCAGTACAACACTGACAAGAGCACCTACAAATTTGGCCTTAGATGCTGCTATCACCAAACCAGAGCCACAAGACGATCCGGGCTCACTGACTGCATTGAAAGCAGCACCAACAGTGCCAACGAAATCTTCACCATAGTGAAATACTTCATGTCTCCAACAGCAAGCTCCACATGTGTACTCACCTCTCAGGACCTCTGTATTCAGCTGTCCCTATTCCTCAGCAACAAAATCACCAACATCTACAAAGAAACTTCAAGTCCCAGTGTTAGCTGTAGACCGTTCACCACCAGCAGCCAAAGCCACAGGGTACTCATCAACCTGGGCCTTTTTTCTTTTTGAGTTCTTCAATCATCGCTAAGAAGTCTGAGAACCTACGAGCCCAGCCTTTCCTAAATACAGCCCGAAGTAATAGAGCTGTTCCTACTTACTTTTTAAAATCATTTGGATGTAAAAACTGTCACTAAATTGTGTGCTGTGTTATCTGGGTGATTACAAACATACCTGCTCGCAAAGCCTGCTCCCTCGTGCTCTCTTGATCACACCCCTAGGCTGTAGCCAACCACGCCTGACAGGGGAGGAGTCTGAGACGGGGAACGGCTAGAAATGTCACAGGCTGCGCCGGGGGGCAGCGGGTTCACCGAAGGCACGACAAAGGCAAGCCCGTCTTGGCCCGTCCACGCCAGGCCGGGCCCAGGGGCCAGTCCCCCTGCACAAATCACCACCTACTTCTCTGAGGAACTAAGCAGTCTACACCAGTTGGCTACACCCTCTGTCCAGCCATTCATGCACGTCTCAAACACATAGGAATTGTCCAAAGGCAGAGTACATTCCAAGGGCTCCCGCACACTACACCTCACCAGGATCAGATTTCGACCCCATATCAGGTCAAAAGTACCACACTACGGATACTCTACCTTAACACTCGCTCCCTCATTAAACACCAGCTAGATATGTTTCTACTCCTACTGTCAGATAAGCCTGATATCTTTTTTATTACCGAGACATGGTTAAACCTTGACTCCACTCCTGACATTCTGGCTGCCCTTCCTCAAAACTATTACATCCTACACATCAACCGGACTCCAGGAAAAGTGGGAGGTGGAGTAGCTGCCATCATCCACAAAGACCACATATTCACTTCTATGCCCTCCCTAAATCTCCCGCCGCAGATAACATGGTTATCAAACTTGACTCTAGTGCTGGGACACTAATCTGTGTCTTGACATACACACCCCCACATCATATGCCACCATTCCCCCTCTCACTGAGTGAGCAGCTGGCAAACCTGGTCACGGACTATGTAAAAATACTTTTACTAGGTGATTTTAACTACTGGTGCAACGACGAATCTGGCGGACCCCACGCCATTGAAGTGACGGAACTACTTTTAACCTTAACTTCGCCCACCACATCTCCTCAGCCACACACATCAAAGATCATATTCTGGACCAGGTGTGGACTACTAATCTCATGGTTTCAACACCCACAATATCATCGTGCATTTGGTCCGACCACCACCTGATAAAATGTTCCATCTCAATTCCCACTTGTTTCAAGACCCCCGTGATCGGGAGGGTTTGATCAGAAAATGGAACACCCTTAATAAACAGGACTTCTTGGAAAGTTTAACTAGCTCCATTTCTGCTGCGGACACTGATGTTGATCTTGCCAAAGCCAACATCTCAGCCTGGCTACTTGCAGCCAGCAATAAACATGTCCCACTCAAAAAACCTAAAATCACCCGTCGCTCTGAAGCTCAGAGATGGTTTTCCCCTGAGCTCAGAGCTCTAAAACTAGACCTCCGCCAAAAAGAGAGGAAATTGTGACTTACTTATACCCCGGAAGGTAAACTTCACTATTTGATGGCCTGCAAAGAATATAAAAAAGCTATTATCTCAGCTAAAGCCACCTACTTCTCTGCAAAAATCAAAAGTCGAATAATAAATCAAAGGACATCTTTGCCATAGTGAACGAGCTATCCAACGCTGAGAGAATCCTCCCCAAGCCCGTTGCCACCCAAGTCCTGTGTGATTCCCTGAACACATACTTTTTGGAATTTTTTTTAATATCAAAGCTAGTATTCCTAGCTCCTATCTCAAGGAGGATCCCTCTTCCACAATATCCAACTCCCACACCCTCTACCACTTTCCACCCATAGATGCTCAGTCTCTGCAAGCTCTACTGGCAAGGGTGAAATCTGGTTCGCCAAGGGACTGCTGTCCCCCGCATACCCTAAAGGACGCCTTCTCTGTCCTCTCTCTCCCTATCCTGGCCTTCCTGAACAAATCTCTATCTCAGTGCAGGGTCCCCAAAGCTTTCAAGGACGCAGTCGTAGTCCCCCTCTTAAAAAAACCAGGAGCGGAACCCCAGAATCTTTCCAATTACAGGCCTATGTCTCTGCTCCCCTATCTGGCCAAGGTACTTGAAGCTCATGTAGCAACATGCTTGTCTAACTTTATCGAGCAGTCTGACTACTTAGACCCTCATCAAGCATGGTTCCGCCCTGCTCACTCCACCGAGACAGTAATTCTCGCAGTATTGGATGCTCTAAGAGGAAATGCGGACAAAGGAATCCCCCAGGCCTTGGTCCTTCTGGAACTCTCGGCCGCGTTTGACAGGGTAGATCATACCATCTTAATGGACTGTGTCAAACAGGCCGGCATCCGTGGCTCGGCCCACAGCTGGATCAGGTGCTTCCTCTGCGACCGTACTCAAGCGGTACGCCTAGCTCCTTTTACTGCTCCTAAGTTACCCAAGACATGTGGGGTCCCCCAGGGATCTTCACTTTCTCCCTTGTTGTTCAATTTATATCTGATACCCTTGATTCAGTCCTTGAAGGAACGAAAAACCATCACCTTCAACTATGCAGATGATCTCCAGTTGATCTTCACAATAGACAATTCCCCTGAATCAATTCGGGATTTCCAGGGCACCATGCTTCCACATTCGCCACCGGATGGACCATAACCATTTGAAGCTGAACCCCGGCAAGTCCGAGCTGGTTCTGAACGGGAATAGCCAAACCCTTTGGGGCTCACACTAGGCACGGTTTTGTCCTCCTGTTTCTTCCAGCTTCGCAAGATCAGGAAGATCAGTCGCATGTTCACCCACTCGGCCCTGATCCAGGTTGTGATAGCCCTGGTACTGTCGCACCTGGATTACGCCAACGCTATATACCTGGGCCTTCCACTCTGCCTCAGCAAACGCCTCCAACTAGTTCAGGACCAGGCGGCCAGATTAATCCATCAGCAACCAAGATGGCAATCTGCCAGACCCCTGCTAAAAAAACTTCACTGGCTCCCCATCCCCCAACACACTGCATTTAAGACTGCCTGTATCATCTTTAAGTCCCTTCACGGTCGCATTCCCAAATTCATCAAATGCCTTCTACTTAGGTACACCCCTTCCCGCAACCTCCACTTTGCCAATCATCCACTTCTGGCCACTCCATCCTTTAAGCTACAACGCCAGGGCGGCCGCAGGTTTGCGACTCTGGCTCCCAGACTATGGAATTCCCTTCCACTAGAATTTCGATCCTGAAACAATCTTTTGAGCTTTAGAAAGATGCTTAAAACTTGGTTTTCACACAGGCCCACGAATAGTTCTTGCTTGGCTCTGACATACGCTAGAGTTAGCGCCCTAAAACCTCCCGGTGAACGTGCGCTCTACAAGAAATTATTAACATAACATATTAACATAACATACTGATGCAAACCCCCCCACCCCCACCATCACCTTTGTCCTGATGAAGAACCCCCCCACAATGCCTGAAATTGGCCGTTCCGTTTAGGGGTCGAAACGTCAACACTTCTGTATTTTTGTCAAACATATACGACAGAGACTGTTATCTGTAATTGTGTTATGACTTGACATGTAATGACTGGACAGTAACACTGTCAGGATAGTTTGTAATTATCGTATTGATGTACATATGCATGCACCACTGCCCTTTTCCACAGTCCTTCCCATACACCTATCACCTCATTCCTCTGTGCACCTGTTCTATAAAGAATATATCCATTTAGGATTTGTTTCGTATTTTATAAATGGATTAATACAAATACTATGATGCAATTAAATCATATCCATTGTTGGAAAGAATATATGGTGGTGTCTTACTTCGATTAGATGCTATTGACTAATACGTTTCACTGAATTATCCCTTCCATCCTTGAAGGCCTTCTACCCATCTCAACCAACACACAGAGGACTACCTTAAATACTTGACCCAACATTACACACAAGAAATTACAACAACCGTGCAATCCACACAATCCAGAGCACCCTCGGACTCCTACCCTCTCCATGTCATCATCAAAGGACTGCTTTTCAACAGCGCAGCCCTCACTCCAATCCTGAAAGACTCAGTCATGACAGCCCCTACCTAGATGCCTGCAAACATGACACAATATTCACCTCTTTAAGAAACCATTAGCAGACTGGAAGGTACTAGCCAACTGTTGGCCTATCTCCCTTTTACACTACTTGGCAAAAGTAATGGAAAAGATGATAAACAAACACCTAGCCACCCATCTCAATGACAACCACCTCCTCGACACCACTCTATCTGGATTTTGGCCCAACAACAATATAGAGACCGCTTGATCGCTGCCATGGATAACATCCGAATGTGCCTGGACGGAGTGACACTCCAGCCCTCATCCTACTGGACCTTTTCACAGCCTTCAACACTGTGTCCCACCCTATCCTCATCCAACAACTGCAAAAACGCAGCATCCAAGGTACCTCACTTTACTGGGTTTGCTACTTGCTGAAGGATGCACACAATCAGTCAGTCTAACCTTCTTCACCTTGGATGCTGTCAACCTCATCTGCGAAGTTCCACAAGGATCAACCCCATCTGCTTAGTTCCACAAGGATCCTCATTTTGCCCCACCCTGTTCAACACATGCATAACCACACTCACCAGCACCCGTGCTCACAGAAACAACATCATATCCTACTCTGGTGACAACCAACACATACTCTTCCTCTCCAACAAGATACCAAACACGCAGACCAACTTTACCTCCTACAGCTCAACACAGACAAGGCAGAATTAGTAATCTTTGGTGAAGAAACCTTGCTCTGGGACACTACCTGCTGGCCTGCTGAACTCAGGCCCATAACTCTCCCAGCAACCCACACAAAGAACCTTGGAATAGTAATCGACAACCAACTCACCATGACTGATCAAGTGAACGCAGTAACTGTATCCTGCTTCTACACATTCAAGATGCTCAAGAAGATCTTCAAATGGCTCCCCAGCAACACTCACAGGACCATCACTCAAGCTCTCATCACCAGCAAACCAGACTATGAGTTAGTACTGCATTTTCCTTGTTTCTAATTTCATTGAGGCAGGGTTTTTTGCCTCCATTCTTCATTACGCCACCACTCATGCCTCTTCCCCTCCTCTGCCATTCTTAAAAATGGTGTAAGCTATTGACATGACAACAGTCCAACAATATTATAGATCTTTCTATGTGCATTGAGCCCTATCTTTTGTGGATTAGAACTTCCCAACATAGATTTTATCTTTCACGTTTTCGTTTGAATATGATTTATTATCTAGGGGCATTTCCGACTACAGGTTCTTGGTTTGCCTCCTTGCCGCCTTGTCATTGTGACAGGATTTCCCGCCAAACTACAAAGCACTTTATATTATTCTTCCCACTCTATGCAGTCTATAAATCCTGATTCTTATGTCTAATACTTAAAGAGAGGTATTTTAACTCTCATCTTGAAGGTCTGACTTTCTTGCAGCGTTCAGAGTCTCCTTTGATTTGTTCCGCTGTTTTAAATTTTATTACTCAGGCCTTGAGCCTGAGAAAAGGCATCCATCATGAAGCTAAATTGGTGATGTGAGGTTACAGGATTTGCTCTGATTAGATATTTAATTGTACTTTTTCTGTCCTTTTTTTTTAAACTGCTGAGCCGAGGAAATGTGTATGAATTATGAATTTAAACTGGCGATGTCAGGTTTTATGATTTTACCTGATACTTAATAGTACTTTTATGTTTTTATACACGACTGAATAAAGTATAATGATTGATAGATTGATTGACTCTGCACCTCATTACTTCACTTTCTTTTCCCTTAGTAAACTTTTTCCATTTCCAGCACTGTTCAACATAGCAAGATACCTTCTGCAACACAGAAACACATGATACTCACATTGCTCTACTAAACAGTTGTCATGCTCCAACGCATGCGCTAGTAAATCAATCATTACGGGTGGCCTTGATAAACGAGCAAGACCATTAACTGTCAGCAGGTAAGACACCACTCCAAAATCATGCTCTGTCGCAGTTACACGTGTACCACCTGCCTGTCCCTGCACATCATGATGTGGACACCTCAAAGTGATGCCCGTGACTAGAATCACCTATGCACTCTAACAGTCATCTGGTACTCCTGACACGTAGCACTTTTCATCCATCCATCGTCAAATTCTGTGATCACAGCACACACACAGAGCATACACACAACAAACACACTGAAAACACCCCTTTACTTTCTTCAACCACAGAAAGAACTAACAGGCACATGAATCAAAGCTTTTTGCGAACGCAAATGGTGTGATTAGCAAAATTCGTCCGTTTGCGATCGCAAAATTAGCTTTTGCGATGCATCAAGGGTCAAGGCCCCTCGCAATTTGAGAATTCGCAATTAATTGCGAGTTCTCAAATTGCAATTGCATTTAAGGAATTGCATTTTGTGATTCCTTAAATGCAAAGCAAGAACCTCTTTGAAGTAGGGATTTCGCTACTAGGGGACGCAAATTACCATGAAGTTGAAGTTCTTGGTAATTTGCAAAAACTTTGAAAAATGCATTAAAGTGCATTTTTCAAAGTCATAGGTTACACACACACATGTCCTTTGTACATGTGTGTGTGCAACATTTGTGCACAGATCAATTTCAGGGGTGCAACAGGGTGTAATTTTGACACCCTTGCACCCTTGAAATTGCATGAGCAATTTGAAATGGTACTCGCAAATTGCGGATGCAATCTCCCATTCATTCCTGTGGGCCTGTAGGCCCATAGGAATGAATGGGAAGGCATTCCTTAATTGCCATTCGCAATTTGCGAGTGGCAATGAAGGAATGTTTAGCAATCGCTATTTGTATAGCGATTCCTACATGCATAGGATTTTGCAATTCCTTAATAATCGCAATTAAGGAATCGCAAAAGCCTACCTTTATGCATGTGCCAGCTGGTCTTATATTGCATTCATGTTGTCAGATGTGGAACGGATTCCTGTGGCAGCAGGGGAACAATTAGCATCCAACTTCGGTGCAGGCTTACATGATAACTTTTGCACAGATGTGGTGATCTACATCGTTGCGCCACCAGAAGAGCCAACAGAGACAATTTTGGCTGGTTTATTTTCTTCACAAAGTAAAAGAAACACTAAGCACAAGTCAAATGTCCGTATTTTGAATGAATTTATAAATTTGCCCTTAATAAGAGCAGAAATGTCCATGTCATTTAAAAAATAGCCCAGTGTTTGTAAAGTACATTTTGATTAAAACAACTAAGCTATTGTAGAACTAACAATTTTCGGGGAAATTGGAATATAGAGAGAATAATTAATTTATTCATTTTAAATTTCGAGTCCAGCAATCTATGACTGACCCCATACAGATTTTCTTACATATGAAGGGTACGTTCTCCATGCATAAATCGTATACTTCGCTAAAAGTATCTCCACGTTGCTTCATCTTATATTGGGGAAACATTTTTGAATACCAAAAGAGAATTACAGGATCCATTTATGTTCAGTACTTCCAACTCATGTCAATAGAGCAAACTGTGATTTTGTTTTAATGTGGTGGACAACTGCTTGCTGGAATTTTGACAACACTAAACTGCGATCACTAGCATACAAAATTAAAACCAACCTACAGCTGACACAGCAATAAGTGTCCAGTATCTAAAATCATTAAGGCAGAAAAGATGGTCCTGCAGATGCTGCAACTGGTAGTGACATGAGCAGATGAGATGGACCTGGTGGTCAATAATGCCCCTCTTAGGTGAGACTCAGTATGCTTTCTTTGCATGTAGGACCACTTAACTAGGAACCTATTTCACATGAAACAAAGACACAAGCATGACTGTAACTTTGGGCTTGTATGCACCCACGTTCCGACATTTCTACATGACATACCACTTCAGAGTGTATAGCAACATTCGAGTGTGGTATATATCAACTAAATATATAAAACCATAAGTGATGGAAGAGAGGTGTTTGCACCCGAGAAGCTGACTGTCATTAAACAAGACTTTCCACTGGTCTTATGGACCTTTGGTTGTGAACTGAAAGCGCAAGAAAAGAGCTAACATCTGAAGTACTGTCCAATCACAGTAAAACCAATGTTGCTCCATAGAAACAGCAGAGAAGACGGTGTCCAAACCATAAGGGTTTTATTATAAATTTAGTCAAATTTGAAATTCAATAAATCAACAGTACATTGGTAAATTTATAGTGTAAGTATACATATTCAAATGTTCATGCAATCTGAATTTGTATATTATGAAAAAGATGCAAAATATATCATAGAAAATGCAGAATATAATATATACTATATAAATTGGTTCCATAATGGAGTTTCCCTATTGTAAAGAAAGAGTTGAAAGTGGCAAGAGAAAGGTGTCAGCATCAGATGTACCAAGCTCAAGAGTCAGGGAAAAAGCACGGATGGTCACACATAAAACTTTACACCCCGTGCAGGGGAAGTCAGCAGAGCTCGAGAAAAGTATTCTCCCATGAAGTCAGAAAAGGATCTGCTAAGCTATTCTATGGAATACACAATTGCTACATGAAAGAAAATTCTGGAAGCTTCTTCTTGTCTATTCCCACCAGGTGATCTAATTAGGAGCTGTTTGTGGTATGTGGTACCTTGTTCGGGTAAGGGCCCTGTGAGTTTCTAGAAGGACTAGGAATAGAAAGCTCTAAGGAGAATGTTGTGTTTCAAACTAGGTGGTGGTCGAGCAGAGACGCTGGTGATGGATATGGTTGTATTTGTCTAGCCTAATAAAGAAGAAGATTGAACTATTATGGTGTCCATTGTACCTTTTCACATTAGTGACGAATGGGCAAGAACAACATCGCAAAGACACTATCAACCTCAACATCAAAAGAAATTTTCTACGCATGCATCCTGCTAATACTATTGATTAATTTGAAGTGAAAAGTACTTGTGAGGCCAAACCATTTGGAGAACACATGAATCGCCACTTCTCGACTATTCGGACAATATTTTGGGCCTGTGAGTAAAATAGCGCATATCTGCCTCTCTCTAAAATTGCGTTGCATACTGAGGGGCAGATTTACAATCCCCTGGCATCATTATTGCACCACCATTGCATCACGTTTTGTGACGCAGTTGCGGCGTAAAAATGCGACCCATTTACACTGTGATGCATCTAGGGTGATGCGTCACATTGTAAAGCCCTGCGTTACATTATACCTGCGTCAGGTATAATGCATGCAGGGTGGGCGTTCCCAGGCAAAAAGCCATGTAGAACTGACGCAGTGAAATTTACAACATTTCACTGCGTCACTCAACGCCTTTACTGCGTCAAAATCCCTACGCCTGCTCATACTGGGCGTAAGGAATGACGCAAGGCTTTTTAAATGGGGCTCTCTCTGTTGTGACGCATTGCTGGAGTTGTGTCAGTTTCATGAGCAACACCAGCAATGCGTCACTTTTGGTTCAAGAGATGCGTCAGAATTTTTTACGCATCTGTCAATCCTTGTGCCATGGTGCGCCATATTGTAAATACAGTGCATCCATGGTTGCATAAGGGTTTCGTATGGAGACGCAGGGAAACTGACACATCTGTAAAGATGCGTCAGTTTCTTGTAAATCTGCCCCTGGATGCGCACTTTCCCCACGCTCCAATCCTCAGTTACTTTTTCATGTAATAATGCCATAAATAGTGATTTAACAAACTTGCAGAAATGTATTCAGAAATGTCTTTCACTCTTCAAATGTGAAAACTCACCACGAGGGTCTGTCACGAGCATTTAGTACGGTTAATTGTCATTAGCTTCTCCTTCGAGCTCTCTGCATTCCTTGTTTCTTCTGCGCAGCTCCGGCATGCTCCTGCGATGTGCCTTCCCTGTCACATTCACTTTTGTAGTAAAAGCTCCACTGATGCTTCAAAAGCACGCTCTACAATTAACTGCGGCCATCTTTTGGGGCGCAGATTGGCCTATCAAGCAGTCGGCTTTTGTATTTCTCAGCCTATCAGCAAGCAGGATTTCTTTGACGTTCTGCAGTTTTTATTTCTTTACTCCTCAGCGGTTCCTGTCAGTGCCTACTTTGAGTGGCAACGCAACACGGAATTTCAATTTCTCAGTGACTGGCACTCTAAAGTTACCGGCGTGGGATTCCAACTCCTCAGTGACTGGCACACTAAAGTTGCCAGCTCTTACATGTTCTGTTATCAACAACAAGGGACCCCAAATCAGTCAGCAGGGACCTCGGGGAACGTACTTTGTATATGCAACAATGGTCCCATGCATTCCAAAAATACAAACAAAGAATGAATATAGACAGAGTCAATCTATATTGTGAGTGACATGTCCAGCCGGACAGCGGTCTTCCAAGTTTACTCAATAGACACTTAGTTAAAACACAAGAAATACCTTCCACACTTCAACCAGTGTGGTACACAAGCCTGTGCCCAGCACTAACAGATCGGGTACAGAAGGTAGATATATCAAGCGAAAAAGGGCTTTTTAAGGCAAAAGACGTTTTCTGTTTTTCATTTCAATTGTACAGAATTTGTAAAAGAAGCACCATTACATTACATAGTAATCACGTTTTGTATTAAGTGCTAGTTAGGTCGACGGCGTTTCGGACCCCCTATTAGATCACGGGGACCATCATCAGGACATTTCAATGAAAGCCTTAACAGTAATAAGCCTCTAGTGGTTTGTGCACGCCAGGGAGCACATCTTCATGCCGACTAACCCGGTTTCCCTAGGCTCCGACGGACATTACCCTGTACCGCGGACTGAATTGTTTGACTCTTAGCGTTTGATCTCTAACTTCCATCGGCCACTCTCCGTTGGATTTATTGGCAACTAGAGGCTTATTACTGTTAAGGCTTTCATTGAAATGTCCTGATGATGGTCCCCGTGATCTAATAGGGGGTCCGAAACGCCGTCGACCTAACTAGCACTTAATACAAAACGTGATTACTATGTAATGTAATGGTGCTTCTTTTACAAATTCTGTACAATTGAAATGAAAAACAGAAAACATCTTTTGCCTTAAAAAGTCCTTCTTCGCTTGATATATCTACCTTCTGTACCCGATCTGTTAGTGCTGGGCACAGGCTTGTGTACCACACTGGTTGAATTGTGGAAGGTATTTCTTGTGTTTTAACTAAGTGTCTATTGAGTAAACTTGGAAGACCGCTGTCCGGCTGGACATGTCACTCACAATATAGATTGACTCTGTCTATATTCATTCTTTGTTTGTATTTTTGGAATGCATGGGATCATTGTTGCATATACAAAGCTCTTACATGTTCGGCACTTTCATCATTTATTTATTTGCCAGACGCTTTTTCTCGTTTCTACATTAGCGACTGGCACGCTTGTGATTACATATTCAGTCTGGTAAGCAATAAAACTGATTGGCTCTACATTACAAGTATATTGCCACGCATTTCGACTTCAAATGCCACTCAATGGCTGGCTCATATTGTTTGTATACTTGTTTTCAGCATTTCATTTAATCTTAAGTGAGCATTGTGTTCAGTGTACTATTAGATTCACATTTTTTTTTCTGAAGTTCCCTTCAGCAGTATGCAGAATGTAACTGCTCCACCTTTCTTTCTCCCAAGCCAGGGAAAACCTACAATTCCATGGCATTGATGGAAAAAAGCGTTCACAAACTATGCCAGGGGATGGCGGACTTCATGGAGAGGAAGAGGTCATTACTTGTGCACTATTTAGGTTCTGAGGGACAGGAAGTGTTTGAACATCTGCCAGAAGTATGTACAGAGGATGTTGATGGTATAAATGAGTATGAGGTGGGTTTAAAAAACTGGACTCACACGATTTGCCAAAAATCAGCACTGTCTTAGAATGCTATCATTTCGGTCCAAGAATGCAACATGAAGGAGAATCAGTTGAAAGTTACATAACTACGTTAAGGAAACCTGCAGCTACTTGCCATTATGGTATGGCAATGAATGAAAGGTTATACAATCAGTTCATTTTGGGTTGCGTACTTGACAAGGGTAGTAATGCTCTTTGGTTAAAAGACAACCCTACTGTCTCAGTTGTTCTGACAACAACTAAACCCTTGAGCATTGCCTAAGCATAATACACATTCATAAGTCTGGGGAGGAAAGGAAAGATGCTGTACAAGTAGTCAAAACTAAGAGTCTCAAGAATCTTCCTACCAAAAGTTCCCCTCTGTATCAGGAAAAGAAGAAGGATGGGTAGCAAAGAACCCAGGGTTTAAATGTTACATATGTGGTAACAGTGGCCATGTTGCAAACTTCAAAGAGTGTCCAGGATGGAAAGCTTTATGTAAATCCAGTGGGAAAAGATTCACTTCACCTTCTGTTGCAGATGGAGCAGAGGTCTGAAGAAAGAGAGAGATTTTCTGTGATTCTGTTTCCGAAAGTGAGGGAATAGTATTTCAAATCGGAAACAAATGTGACGAGCCAAAGGAGACGGCCCAAGTAAATTGCTCCACAGTAAAAATGATTTTTGATTCTGGGGTAAAGATAACGCTGATTTTATGAGGAATGCTTGAAGGAAAGGATTCAGTTGTTTTTCACAAGCCAGATATCAAACACAGAGCAAATGGTGGGAGGCCAATCAAGATCATGGGTTATTTTTGTGGAACAATAGAGTTCTCTGACAGAATTATCCTAGCCAAAATAAATGTGTCATATATGGGTGACCTCTTGATCATTTGGGTTCACCAAAGGGACTTAGCTGTGATTCTTGGTCCCAATAGTACCCCGTCAGTGAAATGAAGGGATGGTTGGGTTTCTATAGAGAAAATCACCGTGTCATAACACAAACATAAAATGATTGATTATGAGGAATTTTCCCCAGAAGTCTTCTGGAAAAAATGATGTCACCTTAAATCTATATCCATTGTAAAAAACTGAAACCGTGCGTGATTCCCAAAACTGGGAAAGAGGTGATGAAAAGTGAACTGAGCAAATTGTTGAAAAGCGGCGTGATTCAAGAAGTGGAGGCAACAGAATGGGTTTCTCCTTTATTTATGGCCAGAAAAGCCAATGGAGAGGCCAGGCTATGTGCGGATATAAGGGAATTGAAAAAAGCTGTAGTAGCAGATCGTTACCCATTACCTAATATCACTGAAATATTATGCTGTTTGGAGGGAGCCAAGTATTTCACCTTGTTAGACCTCACTTTAGCATATCATCAAATATCATTGCACCCCCAATCACAGAAAATGACCTCCTTTGTCACTCCATTTGGCACCTATAAATATTTGCGGATGCCTTTTGGGTTTATTTCCACCTCTTTGGTCTTTCAAAGTGCCATGGAAGGCGTTTTGCTGGGGATGAATGGGGTCAAAGTTTACCAAGACTATGTATTGGTGTATTGCAGGACTCAGAGCACAATGCTAGGGTGTGTGTGGTGTTGAAGAGGTTTAATGTTAGTGGATTGACCCTCAAGCTAGAGAAATGTAAGTTCGGTGTGGAGGAAATTGAATATCTAGGGCACCTTGTAACAGCTGACGATATCCGCCCTAAGAAGAGTCTTGTCAATGCCATCAATGAGACGTCAGATCCCACCTGGAAGTATTATATAGTCAAGTGTCTGGGAACAGCAGAATACTACAGCAAATTCATACCCAATTTTTCTGAGGCATGCAGTAGTTGTTAAAGAAGGGTATGGAGTTTGTTTGAACAGAAGAATGTATGAGGGAGCTTGGAGATGTCAAGAAGAATCTTTCAAGAGCGACCAGTTTATACAATTTTGGCCCTGGCGCCTGAACAATTATTAGAGCTGCTGCTAGTGTTAAGAGGTTAGGTGCTGTGCTGGAACAGGAGACTGCTGGCAACGTGAACACTATTTTGTTTCTGTCTAGAGCATGAGTACTCACAAACTTTCTCTCGGGGGCCAAATTTACAGTGTGGTTTGTGTCTGAGGGCTGCACCGGTGGGGGCGGGGTTAGTGGGGGAGGGGGTGGGGCTAGAGCAACAAAAAAACTGTGACCATGAGGTTGAACACAGGTCCCTGCAGTGGACACCTTCGTCCACTGAGCTACCAGACCCGGTATATGTGTGTGTATATTTATATATCAGTAGTACCAGTTAGTCTGTATGTACTATCCCCTGAGGCGTGAGCCGGGGGTTCTAGGCTGCCAATTACGCTTTTAAAATTGTGATTGTATTTTAATACTTTGTGTGTTGTAAATTACCTTGTGACTCAGTTTTTGGAACTTTTAATACATTTCGCCCTCATTTGCACTGCAATCCTGGTTCCCCATCAGGTAGAATCGGCGCTGACACGCTCTTAGTGAAGCTACCGCCATCTTTGGTGGATCTCAGGACAGCGCACTAGTTGTTCGCTGACTCCCGCCCTTCGATTATTTAAATCCAGCCCGTTTCTCGTGGGCACAGTTAGTGTGTATGTACTATCCCCTGAGGCGTGAGCTGGGGGTTCTAGGCTGCCAATTACGCTTTTAAAATTGTGATTGTATTTTAATACTTTGTGTGTTATAAATTACCTTGTGACTCCGTTTTTGGAACTTTTAATACATTTCGCCCTCATTTGCACTGCAATCCTGGTCCCCCATCAGGTAGAATCGGCGCTGACACACTCTTAGTGAAGCTACCACCATCTTTGGTGGATCTCAGGACAGCGCACTAGTTGTTCGCTGACTCCCACCCTTTTCCGTCGCGATAAAATGAGTACATGGTACCGACGGCGCAGCGGGCGGGCGCAGCGGGCGCGCCGACGGCACGCCGAAGGCGCGCCAAAGGGAAGCCCTTCTGCGCCCGTCCGCGCTAAGTTGGCGACAGGCGCAGGAATTGCTGGCCATATTCAATCTATTCCTGGTCATTGCATTTCCACTCTTAGTCCCTCATCTCGTGTGTACCAGGTGAGAGATCTTCTAATCTTTAAAGACACAAGCAAATGCTCCAACTGTCCCTCTATGGATTCGATATGGGGCCCCTTCTCATGTATAACTTGTAAATGGACCACCCCTTGTTTCTCGGATTCTCTACTATGTGTAGCCCCTATGGGGTCATGTACTAGTAATTTTAAGGGTGGATTGATTAACGCTCGATCCATATGTAGCCATAGCCAGGATATCAGGGATTTGATCCTTGACCTTGATCTGGACTTCCTTTTCGGGACCGAGACTTGGCTCAATGACACCAGCAATCCTGATCTAGCAATTGCTATTCCAGCGGGATACACTATCTTTAGGCAGGATAGACAGATCGGTAGGGGGGGAGGGGTGGCATTGATCATTAGAAGCTCCCTCAAATGCCACACATTCAACTTAGGCCACCTGAAAGGGGCAGAGGGAATAGGCTTTTCCATAAGGTTGAATGCTTCGGCTTCATTCTCCGGAGGTTTGGTTTACCGTCCTCCAGGTAACGCTACCTCATTTCTTGACTCAATAGGAGAATGCCTAGGACAACTATTGGTGCGTTACCCTCCCTTTACGCTTATGGGGGATTTTAATCTCCAATTGGAAACTAGAAATGATGCGCAAGCTACTAACTTCTATCAGACTCTAGACATATTCGGGCTATTCCAATTGGTTGAGTCATCTACCCACTCTGCAGGGCACACATTGGACGGTGTCTGTTCCAACTTCCCGGCACTATCTACTCTTAACCCAGTCCCCCAAATTTGGACAGACCACAGTCTTATCCCGTTTAATATTGATCTCTTAGGTCAGACAAAAACATCTAGTGTTTCTCAACAGCCAACTGCTAACATCAATTGGAAGAAAGTGGCCGAGACTATAAAAGCTTGCCCCCCACGCCAGTTACAGGCTCCCAGGTTGTTAGGTGACGCTTCTTACGATTCTAGAAATTTCCACTCCTGGATGCATCAAGTCATTACAGAAAATGCCCCGTCTAGAGTACCGCAACAAAAGGGCACTAAGTCAAAAATGCATGCCCCCTGGTTTTCACAGGCGCTGGCAGAAAGTCACCTACTATGTAGGAAAATGGAACGTAAATAGAGGAAATCCTATGACCAATCCGCGAAAACTGCCTATATTCAACAACGAAAATCCTACTTGGCAAACATCAAGTTGGCCAAAAGAGAATATTATATCAAGGCCATTAATGACGCCCAACATAAGCAAAAAACGGTCTTTTCTATAGTCAGATCCTTTACACACCCTAAAACTCTCCAGCCGAATATTCCGCCTTCTGAAGCCTTCTGCAATCAAATTGCCGATTTCTTTGAGGAGAAGATTGCGCTTATCCAGAAGGACTTTTCTAGTCCCACCTTGGTCTCCCCATCCAGTCAACTGGGGAAGGAGGACAATGTGACTCATATTCTGAGCACTTTTCGATCTGCTTCCCTTCTTCAAACAAGAAAAGTTATTTTGGCCTGTAAGTCAGGAGCACCCTCCGACTCGTGCCCGCCTCAGATACTCAATCAGTTAATCGACGCAGTCAATCCCACTATTAATGCTATTGTCAATGCGTCATTAAGTTCAGGGGTAGTACCCCGTGACTGGAAAAAAGCGATTGTCAAGCCGTTAATGAAGAAACTTAACAAATCCACCACTGACTTGTCAAATTTTCGCCCTATATCACTCCTTCCAGTCCTAGGTAAAATAACAGAGCAGATAGTTTACCAAGAATTAAAGGACTTTGTAGATACTCACAACATTCTACATTCGCAGCAGTCAGGTTTTCGACCTAGACATTCGACCGAAACTGCGCTCATCGAGCTTTCTGACTCCATCAAATTTGTGCAGGCTGAAGGGAGAAGGGCTGTCCTAATTTTGCTTGACCTCACGGCAGCGTTTGATATCATCTCCCATGAAATTCTGATAGATAGACTAAGAGGCATAGGTATAACAGACGTTGCCCTGTCCTGGATAGTATCCTTCTTGACCGATAGATCTCAATCGGTCTTTTTGGCCCCTTTTCTTTCCAAGGACAAAAAGGTCTTATCAGGGGTCCCTCAGGGCTCGATACTAAGCCCTCTATTGTTCAATATTTACATGATCCCACTTATTGCATTAATTGAGTCATACGGCATATTAGTAACATCTTATGCCGATGACACCCAACTTGTAGTCTCTCTGGATAAAAACTCCATCAAAGCAGAACAAAATCTTAAGATCTGCCTGACGGATGTATTCCGCTGGATGGACAACAATCATCTAAGATGTAATGCTAATAAAACCGAGATTCTACCTTTGGATAATGAAGCCCTCTTTTGTTCTAAGGACTGGTGGCCTGAGGAGTCACCTGCCCCGCCTCCCTCAGTCGAAACTGCAAGAAATTTAGGGGTCTTGTTCGACTCCTCTCTTTCTTTTGACCAGCATGTAAGGAGCACAGCAGGATGCTGTTTCAGCATTATCAAATCTCTCAAGAAGTTCTTTGACTTCCTGCCTATAGACTCCCGAAAATCAGATGCAGTGGCTCTAATACTTTCGCTATTAGATTACTGCAACGGTCTAATGGCCGGTGTCAAAAAATCCACGCTAAATAAATTACAAAGCGTCCAACATGCGGCAGCTAGACTTGTTCTTAAATTACCCAGAAGATCTTCTGCCTCCACTGCGCTTCAGACCTTACATTGGCTGCACCTACATAAAAGGATTCTTTTTAAGATCTTGTTAACCGCCTTTAGATCTCTCAACAAGACGGGCCCGAAATATCTTACGAGACGTTTCACTCGTTACGATCCACCGAGATGCCTGAGGTCATCTGGGGGTAATTTAATTAACATCCCTAGATTCAAGCTTAAAACGAAAGGTGGAAAGACGTTTACAGTACTGGCCTCTAAGGCCTGGAATGCCATGCCCTTGAACCTTAGACTTCTTGTACAGGAAAATGTCTTCAGGAGACATTTAAAAACCTGGATCTTCAGTCTATCAGACGGTTTTGTAATGGCAGCCATTTAGAACCTATCACTCTGTTTGCACACTTGTTCTCAGCGCCAGGATGCTCCTTCCGGAGCGACAGTTCGCGCTTTAGAAATACCCCATACAAAATACAAATACAAAATACAAATATAAATATCTGCCTCCCTCCATCCACCCCCTCTCTCTCCCTCTCTCCGTCCCTGTCTCCCTCTGTCCAGCTCACTCTGACTGTCTCACTCCCTCTCCCTCTCTCCTCCCCTCTCCCTCCCTCCCTCTCCTTCCTTCTCCCTCCCTCTCCTTCCCTCTCCCTCTCCCTTCCCTCTCCTTTCCTCTTCTTCCATCCCTCATCTTCACTCCCCTTCCCTCACTCCCTCACTCCCCTTCCCTCACTCCCTCCCTCACTCCCCTTCCCTCACTCCCTCCCTCCCCTTTCCTCACTCTCCCCTTCCCTCACTCTCCCCTTCCCTCACTCCCTCCCTCACTCCCCTTCCATCACTCCTTCCCTCCCTCCCTCACTCCCCTTCCCTCACTCCCACCCTCACTCCCCTTCCCTCACTCCCTCCTTCACTCCCCTTCCCTCACTCCCTTACCCTCACTCCCTTTCCCTCACTCCCTTCCCTCACTCCCTTTCCCTCACTCCCCTTCCCTCACTCCCTCCCTCACTCCTCTTCCCTCACTCGCTCCCTTTCCCTTACTCCCTCCCTCACTCCCCTTCCCTCACTCCCTCACTCCCCTTCCCTTACTCCCTCTCTCACTCCCCTTCCCTCACTCTCCCCTTCCCTCACTCTCCCCTTCCCTCACTCCCTCCCTCACTCCCCTTCCATCACTCCCTCCCTCCCTCACTCCCCTTCCGTCACTCCCCTTTCCTCACTCCCTTCCCTCACTCCCTTCCCTCACTCCCCTTCCCTCACTCCTCTTCCCTCACTCCCCTTCCCTCACTCCCCTTCCCTCACTCCCCTTCCCTCACTCACTCCCTCCCTCACTCCCTTCCCTCATTCCCCTTCCCTCACTCCCCTTCCTTCACTCCCTCCCCTCACTCCCTCCCCTTCCCTCACTCCCTCCCTCACTCCCTCCCCTTTACTCCCTCCCCTTTCCTCACTCCCCTTCCCTCACTCCCTCTCTCCCCTCACTCCCTTTCCCTCACTCCCTTTCCCTCACTCCCTTCCCGCACTCCCTTTCCCTCACTCCCTCCCTCCCTCCCCTTCCCTCACTCTCCTTCCCTCACTCCCTTTCCTCACTCCGTCTCCCTCACTCCGTCTCTCTCCCTCTGTCGCCCTCCTCCCTCTGTCGCCCTCCTCCCTCTGTCTGTCTCCCTTTCTCTGTCTCCATGTCTCGGTCTCCCTTTCCCTCCCTCTCCCTCTGTCTCTGTCCCTCTACCTCCCTCTGTCACCCTCTGTCATCTCACCCTGCCTGTGTGTCACCGGGCTGAGACAGCTCCCCCAGCCAGCTTCCCCAGCACGCACAGACACACAGCTTTGCTGTATTTCACCTCCTCTTAGCGCCCCTGCAGCTCCACTTTGGTCTCGCTGGATTGAATCGCCCGGCCCCCACAGAGCAGCAGAGTCTCTCCTTCCGAGTGTCTCTGCAACTGGCAGTGTTTGCAGACACTCTTTGGAAATGTTTTTTAAAAACACGGGTACGATGTCTCATGGTCCGCTGGCCGCCACGGAAGGCTTGCCGGGCCGTACTATGAGTTCCCGTGTTCTAGAGCCTTACATTAATTACTCTGTCATAGAAATGGAGGCTCTGGCAGAATATTGGGCGATAATTAAGCTGAAGAAGTTCTTGTGGGGTGGCTGTTTTGAGGTTAAAACTGATCTTAAACCCCTTAAGGAGGTGTTTTGTAAAAAACAAATTGATGCATTTTCCAGTAGGATCAGAAGGTGGGTGGTTTCACTACAGTAGTTTGACTTTGTTTTGGATTACATACCTGGTATAATGAACACTGTTGCAGATTGTTGCTCAAGGCTGTGCACCCCAATCAATGAAGTACTTAGTAGGTTAAAAGAAGGTTGGTCTGATGGGGTTAGAGTGTGTGAGGAATTAAAAGGATATTCATAAGTAAAAAATGAACTCTATTTGGAGAATGGATTCATGATGAGAGATGAAAGGTTTATACCACCAGAAAAGGTGAGGATGAAGTATGTTGAGACTTCTCATCTGGGGCATCCTGGCATATCAAAAACAAATGAGAGAGGGTGAGGATGTGCTATTGGTGGCCAGGTATGGACTTGCTGATTGAAAGGGTGATGTGCGAATGTGTGGAATGTAATAGGTGCAATACGATTCTGAAATGTAGAACTCTTGCCTATGGTCATTAGAGGGGCAGTACTTAGTCGATTGTTAGAGGTAGCTTTGGACATAGTTGGTTCAATCAGGATTTCAGGTAGTGAAAAATGTATCGCCACCTGTACGGACATGTTTTCTTGATGGCCTGAGCTTACAGTGGTTAACACAGTGGAAACTCGCAATGTAATTCAGTTCTTAGAAGAAGTATTTGCAAGAGAAGGCTTCCCTGTGTCACTATTAACCGAAAATGGTGTTCAACTAACATCCAAAGCGATGGAAGAATTTCTGAGCGACAGGGGCACCAAACATAAGACCGCATCTTTACATCATCCGGCTTCTAATGGTATGATTGCGCGCTTCAATAAAGTTGTAAAGGTGTATATTCAACTTGCAGTGGCAAATAGCATGAATTGGGTTGATGAGCTCAAGGAGAAAATTTCCATGTATCGGTTGACCCCTCATTTATTGACTTGGGTCACTCCTTTCCCTCTGTTTAAGAAAAGAGTTCCCAATGACCTTGTTGATCCAGCATGGATTAAAAAAGTAAGGAAGCCTAGGCCCAGTTTGATGCCTGGGGCAAGAAAGTAGGTGCAAAATTGTGAGTGGATAACAAGGAAGAAGTTATGAGAAAAAGGTAAGAGAATTTTGACAGCAGGATAGCTGTAAAGGAAACAAAGGTCAAAATCGGTGATTAGGTTAGGATAAAAAATCATAAAAGGGAGGGGCTGTTAGGAAAGTTTTTGCAACCCATGAGGGTGATCAAAATCTTTAGAAATGCCATAAAAACTGATGACCATCGAATTTGGAATTTGGGCAGAGTTGTTGTGTAGAAGGGTGCGAACCCAGGAGTCGAGCCTACTACCTGCCCATCTATTACAGGAGATGCTGCATCCTCAACTTCGCATGAGAGTGTTTCTCATGATCAGGTTCAGAAAAAAAGTACCGTACTGTATCTTATCCTGTGGGTCACAAATCTGCTAGTGCCTTGCAACCTAATACAAGGAAAAGATTATGCATATATAAGAGGCCTGCACACCATAATAATCTTGGACTGTATTGCTCAGGGACCAGGTAGGCTCTTGTTTCCCATCGCTGGACAAAGACACACACATCTGCGCAGCCTTGAACTTTCAACAGTTCCGTCTATCTGGTACAGGAGACTGTGTCCCATCCCCACACATTACATGTCCATGGCCAAATTCCAATTATCCCAAGCTATCTATACGTTTCAATACAATAACAATGAAGCTATCCTAACTAACAAGCATTTTGCTAAGACATCTACAGAGAGGAAAAGAACATGAAACTTACAGTGCATTTTATGATTGAGCAATTTGTGTGACTCGTGCTTAGTTACAAGTTAGGCCAACTTTAGAACAACATGGCTTCCAAGCAAGTGCAGTTAACATGAGTAAATACAGTTTTATATATATGTGTGGCTCTCACTATGAGTAAATATAGCCACCTACTTCATTTTATTAATATAATGCACACATATTATTACGTTAAACACACTTTGAATATAATTTGGCACATAAATGCCCGGGGCACTAAATTATATGGCTCCACAAGCACAGGAAGTTGATTTTCAGTCTACAAAATGCTCCTCAGTAGACCTAATTTGGCCTCAACAACAACCAACGCTCTCTGGTCACAACACAGCCTTGGGAAATCATGATAGTCCAAGTGAAAGTTATTTCTCATGCTATAAAATATGCTCTCCTACATCAGTGGTGTGCACAAGGTAGACCTGCAGCATGGGCACCTTCACATGCCATGCTGGGAAACTACTACCCTATGGTAGCTCCTGGCTTTAATTGAAAAACTATTTTCCTTTTAGCTGACTTTTGTCGCATCTTCTACAAGCATTAATTTGCTCCTAAACTGCTCCCTTTGAGGCATTTTCATCATCGCCTATCGCCTATCACTGAAATAAATACTGAGCATTGTCTCTTTTTAGGTGTCGCCTGCACAACACTTGCGCTATGCTTGTAAAATGTATTGTATCTAATGTAAATCTAAATGCATCAGATGCTCGTAGCCCACCTTTTTCAGAACTCAACTAGACCAAGCAAAAAAAGTCCAAAAAATCTGTTTGAACTTATCAAGTCCCATGCCAATAGTCATCTCAACTCCGCATCACTGGGTCAAGGGACATTGCCTAATTGTGAAGAATTGCGATTCTCCTATTAACATGACCAGAGAATCTGGATTTCATTAAAGACACGGAGGCTAACATTATGCATTAATCCTTTAATGCCAACTCACAACAGCCGCTTACATCACAAAGGAAACAACAAAGAACTAGATGACATCACGCCATCAATATAAGCCATGAGCAGGAGTAGAGCTGCCTCTTTTAAATGCGAACGAACGATGAGAAGTCTAATCAAACTGCAACTTGGTACAAGGATGGTGAAGATGTTGAAATCCATGGAAGGAAGTGAAGCAAAAGGCGTAGAAATACATTAATTCGAATTATCTGAAAACAAAATGAAGAACATCAAAATTTGAACCGTTGACATACAAGGAGAATTCAGAACGTTAGAAATAACACTGATGTAAGCAAAATTAAACTTTGAAAAATTGAATAAAACATTAAGTGTTATTAATGTCTAGTTTAACAAATATCCAAAATATATACTCCATCCAAGGGAGGGAAGGGGGGGATAATGTTAGCCTCCGTGTCTTTAATGAAATCCAGATTCTCTGGTCATGTTAATAGGAGAATCGCAATTTCATTACAAGACAAGGAGGCTACATTATGCATGTTGGTAGCCCTGAATAATAGCATCAGAAACATGTTCAATAGGTTTGCAGTAATGATGCGCAAAGGTAGAAGCATTAGACCAGTCTGCAGAGTTAAGGATAACATCCAACTTACCACCAGACCAAAAAGATTTCCTTGACATAGCACTTCTTAAAGAGTGAGCGTGAAATTTAGAAAGATCAATACCAGCAAGGTTCATAGCCAACTTAACCCACCTAGCAATAGAGCAGGATGAAATGGGTTTAAAGGGTTTGACATAGGAGACAAGAAGTTGATTTGAATCAGGTGGATGAAGGTCTTTCATTCTTGAGTCATATTCTTTCATGCAATCAACTACACAAAGTTTTTTGCAGAAATCAAAACGAGGATAAAAAATGAAATCAGACATAGTCTTAGTTCTTCTATAGATTTTAAATTTAACACCAAACATGTCATAACATCTATAAGAGATATCTAAAGCTTTCACGTCGGATACTCTGCGAGAAGAAATCAGGCATAAGAGAGAGGCAAGTTTAATTGAAAGACATTTTCTGTTAAGAAGGGAGTTATCGGGCCAGGAGCAAAAAAGGTCAAGCAAAAGTTTAACATCCCAAACAGATTGATATTTAGGCCTAGGTGGCCTTTTAAGTCTGATACTTTTAAGAACTCTACAAATGATAACATTCTTACCTACCGTCTTACCATTGACAAGAGAGTGTCCTGCGGAAATTGCAGATCTAAAACAGTTAATAGATCTATAGGAAAGACCACTGTCGAAAAGTTCAACCAGGAAATTCACTATATTGACGAGAGGAGCTTCCACGGGATCCAAGTCCCTTTCCAAGCACCAACTAGACCATTTTTTCCAGATGTTATTATATCTGTAGTGTGTTCCAGGTGCCCAAGATTCTCCAAGGAGAGTGAGAGCCGAAGACGAAAGTCCAGACAATTGGTTAGATTGCTTGACACTTTCCAGGCAAGAAGGTTCAGGTTCCCTGAGAGAACCAGATGGTGATCCTCTCCGTTTGGGTTTAGGAGGAGCCGTTGAGTAGCCGGAATCAGGAAGGGAACGTCGCAAGAAAGTTCCAGAGCTGTGGGGAACCATGCTTGAGACTGCCAGAAGGGGGTTATCAGGACCAGGGAGCATTGTTCCTGTCTCACTTTCTGTAGAACTCTTTGAATCATCGCAAAGGGGGGAAAGGCGTAGGGGCGGAGAGGAGCCCAAGGTTGAAGGAAAGCGTTCACAGCTAGAGCACCCGGGTCTGGCATCCAGCTGAAGTACTGAGGGAGTTGGAAGGTCAAACGACTTGCGAAAAGGTCCACATCGAAGGGACCCCAGAAGTGAACCAGGGAATTGAAAACGGAGGAATCTAGTTTCCAATCGCTGAAGTCTAGAAGGAATCTCGAGTTCCAATCCGCTGAGAGATTGGATTTTCCTGGGAGGTATTCTGCGCTCAGAGAGATCTTGTGTTCCAAACAGAACATCCAGAGTTTCTTGGCCAGGTCTGATAGGTCGGCAGACCTCGTACCACCGAGACGGTTGATATATGAGACTGCAGAAACGTCCATTTTCAGGAGAACGGATCTGCCCTGGAGAGAGTGCCTGAAACTCATCAAAGCATAGAGTCCGGCCGTCAATTCTAGGAAATTTATATGGTGAGATGATTCTGAGGGGGTCCAGACACCACCGGTGTCCTGGTCGAGGAGACGTGCTCCCCAACCGTGAAGGCTGGCGTCTGACTCTAAAACAAAGTCCGGAGTTGAACCGAAGATAGCCCTTCCATTCCAAGCATCCAAATTGTCCAGCCACCAAGAAAGTTCCAGTCTGGCTTGTTCGTCCAGAGAAACATGGTCTCCGTACCAAAGTCCGGACCTGAGAGCATTGGCTTTCACTCTCTGAAGAGCACGGTAGTTCAGCGGACCTGGGAAGATAGCTTGGATCGAGGAAGAAAGGAGACCGAGAAGTCTGGCTAATTCTCGGAGGGAGAGAGACTGTTGCTTGAGAGCAAATCTGATTTCCTTGCGGATTTTGGTAATTTTCTTTTTTGGGAGTAAGAGGAGACAGCTGGAGGTGTCCACAGTGAAACCTAGGAACTCCAGAGATGTGGAGGGTGAAAGAATGGACTTTTCCCTGTTTATAATGAATCCGAGATAAGCATGGGCGGATTTTGCGGATCCACGATTCACGGATTTGCGTATTCACGGATCGTGGATCCGCAAAATCCGCGTATTTGCGGATTAGCGGATTTGCGGATTTGGGGCGGGGCTTCCATGCAAGTGCACATGCCTCTTGTGTGTATAAAAGGTCAGAGACCGATCAGAGCAGCGGATGAAGAAGATACAGAAGCTCCTGGCCACAGGAACAGCACGAGGATTGCGCTCGTGAAAGTCAAGGATGCAAAGGCCTCTGTCCAGCATCACAGCCCATTTTCGATGGTATATTTGGGAAGAGGGCACAGCTGCCCAGCCTTGACAACGCTCACGATTGCTTTTTGGGCCGATGAATGAGTCACTGAATTTGAGCTTCAACTAGGGCACATGCTTAAATGATATCTGTAAGTGCTTCCGGTTGAGGTTTAATTTTTGTGCCAGGACCATCGTGCCAGAATGAACCCTGCCCTTCATATTTATTCAAGAAGACGCCACCATTTTGTGCCATACCTCGTTGGCTAAATGTATAGTACTTTCACTGCACTACACTACAGCTGCCTAAAGTGCCAGAGAGTTGTCTACAGCGACCAGGTGTGTGTTACTATGCAATAGCGCCGAAGGGCGCAGAGGTCCCTTGAGTGAGCTATAAAAGCTCCTGTCCCCAGGAACAGCACGAGGATTGCGCTCGTGACAGTCAAGGATGCAAAGGCCTCTGTCCAGCATCACAGCCGATTTTCGATGGTATATTTGGGAAGAGGGCACAGCTGCCTGGCCTGTTAACTATTTTACGATGGCGCCGGCAAGCTGCCAGCGCCATCCTAAAATAGTTACTAAATTAGCTTCAACAGGAAGCTCGAATAGATAAAATAAAGCAGATGCACGAGCGCCTGCTTGATTTTATCTATTAGTGCTTCCTGTTGAAGCTAATTTAGTAACTATTTTAGGATGGCGCTGGCAGCTTGCCGGCGCCATCGTAAATTAGTTACAACAACAGGCCAGGAAGGCTTGAACTTTTGGCCTCGGAATCCGCCGCTCGCGGATTGCGAATTTTCGGTAAATTCGCGAGAGTTCGCGGACCGCGGATTTACCGAAAATTCGCAAAATCCGCGAGCGTAGCGGATTTTGCGCTCATGCTTAATCCGAGATCTTCTATGAGGTTCATGGAGGTTTGGAGATCTTCTAATATCTGTGCATGAGATTGGGACATGATAAGGATGTCGTCTAAGTAAATAATGAGACGAATACCTCTGGCTCTCAGGATGGATACGATTGTTCTCATGACCTTGGTGAAACACCAAGGGGCGGGTGAAAGGCCGAAAGTAAGGGCCTGAAACTGAAAAAAGCGATTGTCCCAAATAAATTGGAGAAAGGGTTGATGTTCTATAGCCATGGGTATGGTGAAATAGGCATCTTTTAAGTCCAATTTGACCAACCAATCTCCTTGAAGGAGAAGGTCTCTGAGCAGATGGATGCCCTCCATCTTGAAATGTCGATAAACGAGGTATTTGTTTACCTCCCGAAGGTTTATTACCGAACGCCAACCCTTCTCCTTCTTCTCGACTAAGAAGAGGGTGCTTACAAAGTTTTTTTGAGACCAAGGTACCTCGATTATAGCGCCCTTCTTTAACATAGAAGAAACCTCTTCTTTGACAATTTCCAGGTGTTCTAAAGGAAGAACCAGGGGATTTGGAGTAACAGATTGATATGGGATCTCTATGAAATCTATTTTGAAACCTTGGACTGTCTCTAGAACCCAGGGGTCTTGTGTCAAGGACTTCCAAACGTGAAAGAAATGTTTGAGCCTGCCCCCGACCTTGGGAGGGGAAGAAGAAAGAGAAGCACTTACTTTGAGTAGTGTTGTATGAAGCACCACGGGGGGGGGAAGCCTCTTCCGCGTGAACCTCTTCCTCTTGGCGGGTAGTATTGTCTGTTGTTGGAGGGGTAGAAGCCTCTACCGGTAGAACCTCTTCCTCTTCCTGAGGAGAAGGGCCGAAAATTTCCACGGCCGAAAGAGCGGCCCCTTCTTCCGGCCTGGCCAAAAAGATTTGTAGGGAAAACTCTTTTCATGTTATTTTGAGCTCTGTCCAAGGCGGTAAAGGTTGCGACATATTTACCAAGCCTTTTAATCATGTCTTCTCCAAAGAGGAGGCCATTTGGCTTAGACGAAGGTTCTTTTTCGGCAAGATCGCCGAGTTTTGGGTTTATTCTATTAAGGACAGTCCTCCTTCTCTCAATGTTAAGCGAGGAATTTGCGTTACCAAGGAGCACTATTGCTCTTTGGCTCCATCCCCTGATTAGATTGGTATCAAGGGGAGAGTTAGAAATGTGGGATTCCTCAGCTAAGTCGAGGATTCTAGTAAGGGGGCCTAAAAGGTCAAGAAGGCGATCCTGACAGGCTTTAAGAGCCCTTTCGAGGCCCTTCATGGGATCCTTACCTAATTTAAATAAGAACTTTATAAGGTCAGGGTCTAGGTTAGGAGTTTGGGATACTTTATCTTCTATGTATGGTCTAGGACACTCAGACCTCATAGTGTTGCGAGATTGTATCTCGAGAGAGTTCCTCAGCCATTTAGTCACAAACTTTGCGACGTGGTCATGTGGATACCACCTTCAGCTGTTAGGGTGGGATATATTGGTTGGGGAGAACATTTCTCCACCTAGAGGGTCAAGGATCGCGTCTTTTGAAGAGGGTGAGGAATCTGCCTCTGAAAAGGTGTTAAGATCCAAGTCGTCTAAGTCTCCCTCATCGAGGTCGAGGATGAATTCATCGTCTGGGTCATTGAAGAACTCGTCTTCATCAGAGCTAGGATCAACACGAGCACTGTCGATACATGTGCTGCCAAATTTGTGCCGCTAGGGACACCCAACCTGAGTGTGCCGCGAGGGGAAACCTTACCTTTTGAGGTGCTAGGGCCTCCCATGCCTTGTGAGGTACTTGGACCTCCCATGTCATATGAGGTAGCGCGACCTCCTTCAGTGCTTAGGCAGTGTTTTGTTTTTTTATTGGCCTTTGAATATTCGGTTTCGGGGTCACAAGTGTCATCAAGGAGAAGGGATCTTTTATTGGACATGACCTCTCTCAATGTGTCTAACATACAGGATCTCATTTCCTTTTGTAGGAAAGATTTAAAAGCGTCGCTATTATGGTTAGGCGAGCTAGCCACTGCGTCGTCTGATGCGATGTCAGACATGGCAGGTAAGTAGGTAGATACAAAACACTAATATGTTAAAATGAGGTCTTCCTTTTTTTTATGTTGATAAACTAATTATCTAAGAAGGGGATTAAAAGGGGGTGACTAAAATAGAAGTGTTTAAAATTAATCAATATTCCCGATTAAGTAAAATTCCTCCTCTTTTTTTTTTTTAAGGTTTAAAGTTATGAAAACCTATTTTTAACCTATGTAATAAACTATGTATTTCTTGTATAATTGAGGGGACTCAATGTAGGTTTAAGACGTTTAAATGCCAGAAAAAGCCTTCCCACGCAGAAAACAGCTGATCGGAGCGCAGACTGTAAAAGCAACCGATGCGCTCGAGCACCCGATGCATGTTGAGGGAGGAATGGACCCTAGGAGGCATACGACGTCGCGCCGCCGCTGCCAAGGCCCATTCCTCACACTCAACTCACGAGCTCGCGCCGGAGGCGCTTTACAGACGGAGCTCGGAGCTAGGAAAAGGCTTACATTTGCTTACTTGAAAAAAGCTTCAAGGGGGGTTCAAGTAGAACGACGATGATAAGGACGTCGGCGCGATTAAGAATAAAGGTAAAATAAGTGCGGGGATTACATAATGCACATAATGCCTAAATAATGTCGAAATAACCCTGATAACCCTACCAAGCTCCTAACAGAAATGAAAGGGGGGGGGGTCATGAGGGATCGACAACCATAAATTGGAAGTCGAGGGTTAGGTTAAGCTTGTAGAAAAAGCGATTATAATCAAAGGGTAATATATATCAATGTCAAATATAGTAAATCCAATAAAGCTCCTGTAGTATCAGAGCACTTTACAGATTATGCAGATTGATGGGTACATGCAAACAAATGTTGAACATTTTAAGACTATGTACTTTTTCGCTATGTTGTATATTTGTTTGCATGTACCCATCAATCTGCATAATCTGTAAAGTGCTCTGATACCCTCGGTGGTCAGTTCGCGCTATATAAAACTTTCTAAATAAATAAAAATGGGCACACATCCCGCCCCCTTGCTTTCCTTGCTTTTCATTGGTTCCTGTGCTTGCCACTTACTTTTCCTCTGTTTCTATTGGCTGTAGTATACTGTTTCCTGTTGCTCCTTGTATTTTCCTCATGTGCCTGTCTCATCAGTTTCCCGGCGACCAAGTACTGTTTCCATCTGCTTTGCCCAAGTAATTATTTTCATTGCCTGGACAGCGCTTGGGGCTGTATGCTGTTTCCCCTTTCCAATATCGTGTTCTCTTCACATTATAGCAGCACTTGAATATTAGTGATGCATGCTATATAGATTCCTCTTTTATTGCACTCCTGCTTCTGTGGATACTTATTTGAACGTACATATGACTATTGAGGGCAAGTTTACATTATATATGTATCTGGAACCATACGCATATTTGTTTAACTCTCTCCTTTATTTTTGTTTATCTCTCTCCTTTCTTTTAATCGAACCTACGATCTTCAACATATTGCATTATGCCGACGCTTGTTGGTTAATTCCACGGTAACTTTTAAATTGTAGCCTACATTATTGCTGTGCTTGTTTGATTTATGGTTTACTTTCTCCCTTTTTTGTAGTGATACATATTATCTTTAATACATTCCATCATAGTGATGCTTGTTGCTTAAATTCGCTGTTTGGTTTAAAAATAGTGTCCTGTTTTCATCACTTTTGTTTAAAATGTATATTCCAGATGGTGAGTGGCCAAAATATCGAAATTTAAATATCGACCTACAGTAATATTGATGTAATAATATCAAAGGGACAGAATATAGAAGGTAAGTAATATCAATTTTTTTAATATCGAAGGGACTGAATTTCGATGGTAAGTAATATCGATTTTATTAATAGCGTATAAGTAATATTGATGTTACTAATATCGATGTTAGTAATATCGATGTTACTAATATCGATTTGTATACGATTTTTATGTATATTATTATGTATTTAATATGTATGTGTTATTTTTTTTAATGTTATTTAAGTTAATTTTGTATTTTAGTACCGTAGCGGGTTGTGGGTTTATAGGGGAATACGGTGGAAAGTAATTTAATTATACTAAATAAATTATTAATTTTTAGGAATTATAAATTAATTTGTATTATTTTGTGTGTGTAAGATCTGTAGTGGGTTCTGGGTTTATAGGGGAATAGGGTGGGAAGTAATTTAAATGTAATTAAGTAGTAATTTATTTTTATTAATTGGTATTGCTAATGATATTATTGTTAATTAATTATTAATGGCTAATTATTTTTGTATTAATTTGTTAATTAATTTTAATTAATTGATTAATTGATAATTACGTTAAGTCTATTATTGTATTATTGGAGTTTGTTTTGTGTTTATAGATGCATAGTGTGTAAAGTAATTGATATGTAATTAAGTAATTATTACATTTTTTATAGTTGGGTATTGATAATTAATTTATTGGATATTAATTATTAATTGGTAATTATTGAAAGGTATACATTTTTGGTTATGAAAATTAATTTAATGTTGCTTAATCATTAATTGGTAATTAAATATTATTAAATATTATTTATTGATATTTTTAATTTATATTAATGGGTAATTCCTAATTGGTAATTAATGTTTGATAATTAATATTTTTGGTATAACAAATTATTTAATCGTTTAATATTAGTTAATTGGTAATTACTTTTTAATACTTAATATGCTTTTGTTATAAAATATATTTTATTGTTCAATGTTTATTCATTAGTAATTCATATTTATTCATTATTATTAATTGATATTTATTGTTAATGTATTGTTATTTAATTATTCATTGGTAATTATGTTTTTAATCATTATTTATTGGAATTTGTAAATAGTTTAGATTTATTTAATAATTACTTTATAGAATATTTTACAATATTAATTTATTTATAAGTATGTTATTTTTACTTCTACACTATCCAAAACGTTCTCTACTGTTGCACTCTCTGGAGTGGGATTAGTAATTTTTACCCCTACACTATCCAACACTTTCCCTACTGTTGCACTCTCTGGAGTGGGAATAGTAATTTTTACCCCTACGCTATCCAACGCTTTCCCTACTGTTGCACTCTCTGGAGTGAGAATAGTAATTTTTACCCCTACACTATCCAACGCTTTCCCTACTGTTGCACTCTCTGGAGAGGGAATAGTAATTTTTACCCCTACTCTATCCAACACTTTCCCTACTGTTGCACTCCCTGGAGTTGGAATAGTAATTTTTACCCCTACACTATCCAACACTTTCCGTACTGTTGCACTCTCTGGAGTTAGAATAGTAATTTTTACCCCTACGCTATCCAACACTTTCCATACTGTTGCACTCTCTGGAGTGGGAATAGTAATTTTTACCCCAATGCTATCCAACACTTTCCCTACTGTTGCACTCTCTGGAGTGGGAATAGTAATTTTTACCCCTACGCTATCCAACACTTTCCCTACTGTTGCACTCTCTGGAGTGGGAATAGTAATTTTCACCTCTACCCTATCCAACACTTTCCCTACTGTTGCACTCTCTGGAGTTAGAATAGTAATTTTACCCCTACGCTATCCGAAACTTTCCCTACTGTTGCACTCTCTGGAGTTGGAATAGTAATTTTACCCCTATGCTATCCAATACTTTCCCTACTGTTGCTCTTTCTGTAGTGGGAATAGTACCCCTACGCTATCTAACATTTTCCTTACTGTTGTTTTTTTGGAGTTGGATTAGTAGTTTTATTCTCTCTGTTATTTAATATTGTTTGTATTATTTTAGCTCAAGTAGTATATAATTAATTTTAAAAATATTAAAAGTAAATGTATTTTTTTTATTTGTTTTACATATTTATTTAATTTTTATTTATGTAATTATTTTATGAGTATAGATGTATATGTAATTTATAATATTTTTATTATTTATAAGTTATTAAAATAATTATCAAAAGTTATTATTAAGTACATATATTATATATTATATGCATATGTGTAATTAATTTTTTATTGAATTATGTGTATTAATTATTAATTTTAAATATGATAAACTATTTTTAACTATGTTTATTATATTTATAAGTATTATTTAATTTATTTTACTTTTTTTAATTTAACAAAAAAAGATATTTTTTATAACAATATTTTTGACATCAATATATTTTTTTCTCGATATTTTTGTACTTACCATGTTGTAGATAGGATGTCGATATTGTTGACATTGATATTTTTGTCCCAATATTTTTGTATGTCGATATTCTGTCTTTCGACATTTTGTCAGACATTCGTTCCAGATTCCACATGCTTTTTGCCCTCTGTGGCTTTGGATTCTTTCCGGACGCCGATTCCATCACCAAGGCCGAAAACCTCATGCAGTGCTATGCTCATTTGGGTTAAGCACTTTTTTATTTCGGTGCTCCAATGTATTGGTAGGTGGCGAATCAATCGCTGGTTCAATTTTTGAATAGGGGGAGGTTGGAAATTGATGTTCAAAAGGCACAGCTCCCGGATTCCTGCCACCCAATCTGAGCTGCATCTGTTATCATCATATTCAAAGGTATGCATATTGTTGGGTGAAGAAGGGTTAAAACCGAGTTGACTCTGAGGATTCAGATCTATAGGGCATGCCAGAGTCTTTTGGCAGTAAGGAAAACTCGTGAGCTATCTCACTGTGCCCTGGCTTGGAAGATTGTAGGTGAGTCTATTCTATGCAGCAGCCGCTTTAACCCCCCCCCCCCGCCCCCTCTCCCGCCGATGTACCCGACAAGTATTAGAATCTGGGTCCTGCTGTAGGCACAATGACAACTTGATTGAACTACTTCACTACACTGCCGTGAATATGTGACCTGTCGATCTGGCATATCTATCTTCGCTGCATGGAAACTAACCCAGCACTGACTAACTGCATTGCTTCAAGAAGCTTGTGAACGCCCGAGTAGCATAGGAACGTGCAAGTTGCACTCAGATATCTCAAAGCAGGTGCATTAACCTGGCATGCTATATTAACAGTGGTTGAACACAGAGTACTGCAGCAGACACTGAAGCAAATTTACATCCATATTTTCTCAAGAAAATGTAACAATTGTGGCAGCTCATTTCATGTAACACAGAGGAAGACCCAAGCTCAGATTACTTTCACAGGCTTCTTTATGCCCTTTGTGATCCTGTGATTTACATATGCAGATGAAGCAGCCAGCCTTTATATAACACAAGTGAAATGACTTCCTTTAATCAGACAAAACGTTCTTGTTACTCTACTCTTTGGCACACAATGTATGAACCACGGAAACTGTGAAGCTGAGCCAGTCCCTCCTTGATGGAAGCTGTTAACCTGTAGGTTAGCAGATCACTGCAGCAGTCTTGTCAACACATCCATCTGCCTTACTACAATACAATATGGAAGGCCAAGGGCTAAATGTACTATTTAGGCCCTTATAACGGGTTGCCCAGAGCAGCATCCACCTGGGGCATGCCAATCCTGGTAGTTACAGGTCTGCAGGTGTCTATGGGCCCACAAATACCAGAAGTAATAATTCTGCCCTGAAAACACTAGACCCTGATCTACAAGAATGAGCTGCTGGGGCTCTGAGTTCCTGCTGCAACCATCTCCTGCCTGCCCTTTCACACCTGATGTTTGCATGCCAGTTGACTGCTTCCGTGCCCCCTTGGCTGTTATTCTCCTGTATTCGGTGATGCTACATTTCTGCCACCTTCTGTTTATGAGGCTGGTCCACTTCCCTCTCTCTGGTGCTTCTGGCTGGCAGCTGGTCATGGGTCACACCACCTTGTATTCTGTCCAGCCTACTCCATTCCGTTTGATGCTTCTGCTCCACCTGAGCACACTAGCCAATGGTTTAACTATAACCCGCCTGATACCTTGTAAGTTTAGTAAAAATATCACTTGAATAAATCTAGAAGTAACCAGTGCTTTGAGTGGGCCGGGACTCACCGCTTTATAGTTTCAGTAACTTATATTGCACTACGGTTCACCAAGCTACAATTTACAACACAAAACAGCTTATTACGAATCCCATATGCGAAACCTAATGATTTTACCAATGCTTGCTGTACCATGTGGCTCCTGTCGTGCTTCTGGTGGTGGGTGGACCTCTGTGCACCTAAGGCTGAAGTGCCTCAGCGCATCAGCTCTCTGCAATCTAACACATAACATTAATTGCCGGTGTCACCCACACACCGGAAGCAAAAGCTATTATTATTTGGTGCACTCCTGGGCCTGTCCCCTCCCACCCCCTGCTGGAGCGCGTGGATAATGTGACCACGTAATCCAATTACAAGGGCCTTCCCTGCCACTGCCGGTTTATAAAATATCAAGCAGAAGGCAGTAAACAATCTGTTTGAAGTGTAATATCCGTGGGGATTATCAAAATCATTTTTTACTGATTTATATGGCTAGGTTTACTGAAAAATAGTTTTTTTATAGCCAGAAAGAGTAAAAAAATGCCTCATGTTTTATAAGTCTTGTATGTAGATAGGGGAAGTGTGAAGATGCACACAGCATTCTCTGTCAAAGAATACGTGTTACTCCTGTTGACAGGACTAAGCAGGCTGGGTTTTGGACAGCCCATTTTTTAGAAGCTACTTGAGCCACAAAGCAAAGAATGAAAATCTGTCTTGTTAGGGAGCCCAGGCTTGAGAGACATATTGTAACAGAGTCACATATACGCTTATCACCCTGACCCATGTCTTAGCAGAAATCTCCCCACGGGCCTTATCTAAAGAGCAGCCCAGGTGACTGTGCTCCTGGGTGGTCGGCACCGATGGGCAAATTACGAGCCCCTTATGCCAGATTTGTGCCGCCGTTGCATAACTTTTGTGACGCAGCGGCGGCGCAAAACCAGCGCCATGCTGTGGGCTAATTACAACGTGACGCATTTAGGGAGATGCGTCACGTTGCAAAGCCCTGCGCCACATGTGGACGTTCCTGCACAGGGGGGGGGGGGGCGTTCCGGCGCAGGAACGCCTTTGAAAAGTGGCTGAGTAAAATCTACAAGATTTCGCTCAGTCACTTTTACGGCCATGCTGCGTCAAAACCCTGCACCTGCTTGAAGGCGTAAGGTTTGACGCAGCATGTTAGAGATAGGGGCACCCCGAGCCTTGATGGAGCTGCATTGTGCTTGCGATGCAACTCCAGCAATGCGCCGCCTTTCCACGGGGGGATGCGACACGCATCTGCCCATCCGTGCGCCACGGTGCGCTGCATTGTAAATGCAGCACATCATTGGTGCTCGCGGGTGGGGAGATGTGTCGCAACTCTTCTGGCGCATCCCTGCTGATTAGCAGAGATGCGCCAGAAGTAGTAAATCTGCCCCCTATATTTGGTCATAGAGGGGATTGAGGCTTTACACAGAACAGGCAGTGTTTTCAATAGTCTAAACATTGGTTTCTAGATCTCCCAGACTATTGTATACCAACAAATTCTGCTGCATGATGCTCCTTGTTAAGGAGTGGGCAAACGTGAGAATGCTTTCCTTCATCTCATCCCACCTAACGAGAATCTAAAAGCTTACTGCGAGAAAAAAAAAACAGGTAAGAAGCATGAAACTCAGAAAAATCTAAACTTGCCCCTTTAGTTTAGAAAGCGTTATAGTAAGTACAGCACGTTAGTTGAAAGGAAAGAGATGCCTGTTACCCTCTGGTTACAGGGAGTAGAGTAGGAATTTAGAGAAATATGAAACCCCCTCCCTCCCAAAAGTTGTAGTGAGGTTTCACTTACTTCTGCTCAAACTTAGGTCTGTCATTACCACCTCCTCCTCCCTACTTCATTAATCTTTGGTGAGACTCCTCTTGAGACAGGGAAAGGATGGGAGTCTGGGCACAGTACTGAGCGAATATTGATGGGATCTGTTTTTTCTTTTTTTAAAGGTAACTAAGAGCAGAACAACGTTTTTTATTTAAAACTCTAGCTTCTGTCTTCTGTTTTTCCGGCTGTTTCCCACGCCTGAACATTTGTTCTGATCACCGAGCAGTATCAATATGAAAGGTGAAACAGCATGTGTTTCCTGCTGATCTTGGCTTTTTGTAATTAGTTCGAGACAGCAACATGCCCCCCTTCATTCCCTGTGGTAGCTTGAATACACAATCAATGGCAAGCTACAAGGAGGGGGTATGAAAATCGAGACTAGATACTGTATTAGAATTATAACAATGAAAATAAAGATGAAGGGCCATATGTACAGGGAAATAACGGAATGAGCAGATGCGTCAAATTTTGCAGTGCCACTCTCCGTCATTTCCAAGACGCATGAATGCGCCGTATTTACAACAATATGGCTCACCCCTGTGTTGTCCCTAACGCTGGCACTAAAAATAGCTGCCTAGCGCCAACGCAGACACCCTTGTGCCATAGTGCAAGGGTGCCTGCGTTGCATGGAATAGTTATTTATGTAGAGGAAAGTGTCCTTTTCCGCACATAAACAATCAGGTATGGCGATTTATTACTTCTATGTGCAAATCACCATTATTTAATGATTGTTTATGTGCAGGAAGGGACACAGTCCTGCACATAAACCATAATTAATGGCATTTTGCTCTTTCTATGTATGCTGCAGAAGGCAGTACACATAGAAAAAGCAAAAACGAGGAGAAATAAAGGTATTTCTCTATGCTGCGCCATTCTAATGCCTGCTATTTACACCTCCTTGTAAATCTGGGGCAGTGTCAACAAGCAATGGGTGTTGTGGTGGAACGCCCACAGCAACACCCATTGCACACCCCTTTCATGCAGATACCAGCGTGAAAGGGTACCATATTTACAAAGCAACAAAAAGAGGTTTAACGCTACTTTGTAAATATGGTGCAGGGCATTGCACCACTGGAACGTAGAAAAAAGTGACATTCAGGTGGCTCAACCCCCTTGTAAATATGCCCCGAATTGCCAAGCCTGAGTTGTTGTTAGAATAACACTTGAATAGCATCTTAAACATATTCTCACAGATACACAAAACAAAGCTGGCAGCAGAAAACCATATTCTGTCACGGCTTAATGCATCGCTCCATTCCAATGCACCCAGATATATACCCTAAAAAGACAGACAAAACATCAGTTATGAACACAGTGTAGAAACACAATCAAAACATACAGTTCTGGATCAATAGCTCCTGCCAAAAAACATGACTCCTGTATTGTTTGCGATACATTAGCAAAATTGAGAAAAAACGCAATGGGCCTGATTCACAAAGGACTTCCGCACTTGTGGCTGAGGCCCGCAGTGGTAAGGTAATCTACGCACTTGGGGCAAAATCTTTACTATGAGAATTCTCATTTTAGAGATTCCCCTCTCAGTGCGGACACACCTACACCACTGCGGGGCCTCCACCACGAATCTGGAAGCCCTTTGTGAATCCGGCCCAATGTAATGAATGACAACATGGGAAACCTCAACACGACATTACCACAGTAATATCAAACATCTCCTCAATCCTGTTCATAAGTTAATTGCCAGGGCAACATAATTTTTACTCCAAGTTGAGGGTTGGGAATTTCACATACCTTAAATGTAGGCTATGTTGCCAGCCAAAGGTGCTAGAGACTTGGTCACTGACTCAGTGACTAGGGAGAGACAGAACTTAGTCATGAATGGGATCAGCAGAGTTCTGATTCAAAGGGATAATTAGAGTTGTGAGCCCACTAAGACTCCCACACTCAAAAGTACTGGATGTGGCTAGCAAGCAAGCCAACGAGCTAGGTGCTATATCTCTGTACAAGTACGCAAGACCAGGATGGGGGCATGGCTAACCACCTAAGATGGCGGCTGCTTAACCTGGAGACTCCTGGACCTGGGCGGTAAAATCTGACTGTCAGAACCCGCTGCATAAAGTATCGGAAAGCAGAGCCAAAGCTTCACAGGTCGCGTTTGCCTGGTGGACCCTGGGTGTCTATCTGGGGCACCGAAATAGCTCAATACAACAGTGAGGATTTGCCTGCACCCTGCTCTAAAGGAGAAGGCCGACCCCACATGAGGCCTCAGGTCTCTGGTGGAGCCGGGGATCAAGTGCGCTGCTGGTGTGCACCCCTGGGACTGCTGCTCCACCTGTGAGCTGAGCTCAGGCCCGTTGGGGATTGCGCTGTGGAAGGGGGTGATGATTGTGCGGGTGGGCCTGAGAGCAAGGGCCTTGCCTGCAGTGGTGTGGCAGCGGCCAGGAAGATATCTCTGCACCAGCTGATGCTGAGGGGATCTATTGGCAGGGGCATGCCTGCTCTCACAACCAAAGTCGGCTGACACTGCAGACCCCCTCTTCTGCCCCTGCACTATGGTGGCACTCGCTGATCCATGGCTGGCGACTGGGCCTGAGTAGGCTCTGGGCCTGGAGCGCATTGGAGGGACCAGCGACTGACTTACTTAGGCCACACGAGATTGCCTCCTATTCAGCAGCACGAGGGGTGACACCAGTGCCCAACCACTGGACTCAACGCTTAGCATTGTGAAGTAGAGCAATGTGATTAGGCCGAGCCGTGGACCCCGCCTAGCCGTGCGCGACAGTGGCCTTTTGGATAGCACTGTATTTCCTGACAGCCTCTCACCCTACCTGAGGAGCTCTGGTTCCTCTCATCATGCCGGGGACACAAAATAGCTCACACCCTTGGCCAACCACCATAGAGAGACTTTTCTCCCCTCTTGCCTGCGACTCTGAGCCTGCCTTATAAGTGGTGCTTTGGGCCTGTCGATGCGGCAGGTTCTATAGTTAAAGTGAAAGACTCTGGCCCTCTGAGGGTCCCTGGGCTGTCAGCGCCTTGAAGTTGCTTGGGAGTGGCTGATTCTATTGCAGCGCTGGGATGCCTCTGGGTAACCATGCGCTATATAAAAACGCGTTACATTACATTACATCGGTTTTGACCCTAGGTGGCACGTTGCTCACCCGGACACTACCACTGGCAGCCATGGGTCAGCCTAGAAACAAAGCTGATAAACCAACCCCACACTCATGCTCCCGATCTATGTGGAGAGATCTGTGACACAGAAACCCGAGGAAGTTGTCCCCACACCATAATGACATCCCAGGTGGACAAGCTGGATGTAATTCTTCAGGAGATGAGTGAGTCCCGAGAGGTAATTGAGCAATGCCTGGGGGCCATCACTATGAACATTAGCATTTTGAAGGACTACCAGCATAAATTGTCAGACAGAGTCAAAACGAACGAGATGACCCTGTCTTCTCTCGCACCATGTCAGGTGGAATAATCATCACAAATAACCACCTATGACAGCTAATGGACCGGCTCCAGGATTGCGTGGTTGACGCGGAAGAGAGGGCTCGTAGAATCAATAGCTGAATAGTAGGGGTCCTGGAGGGTGCAGAAGGCCCTCACACTACCCAATTTATTAAGGACTGGTTCTACACTGTGGTGGCCCCGTTTGGACGGTTCAAGTTGTTCACAGTAGAGAGAACCCACTGATTCCCCACAAAACAGCCCATTTCTGGCACACCACCATGGTTTATAGTGGCCAAATCCTCAACTTTAAAGACTGAGATGCACCTTTACGTGCTGTGAGTTAAAAAAGGCACCCATCTCCGTTCCATAATGTAATGTATTATATATAAGATTGATTGTGTACCCCTTCTGTCGGTGTTTTTACCTCCGATGCTGTAACCTAAGCCAAAACAAGGAAGATAATGCACTGTATGCTGTACTGTTGATGTTTTGATCTCATTGCAAAATGAAAAATAAAGTTTATAAAAAATAAATTTAAAAAAAGGCACCCATCCTTATGGAGAATGCCAGGGTCTCCTTGTTCCCAGACTACACGTTAACTGTTCAGCGTAGGCGCTCTATGTTTCAGGAGGTTAAGAAACAGTTGGGATCCGTTGGTCTTCTGTATGCCTTATTGTTCCCTGTCAGGCTTAAGCTGATCTACGAGGAACGCACTCTCTTTTTTGATGCACCGGAAAAAGCTTTGGACTGGCTGGAACTTCTCAGATTCACAAGGATGACGCACATCCTGGTCTGACCTGCCCAAGCCTCAATATACTCAGTCTCAATGTCAGAGATGTGGTCCATCAAATGCTCTCTCCCCACAGCAAGCTGGGGATGGGCAACAGGCAGCGATTAGCTGAGACTTAAAAATAAACCCATCAGCTCCAGTTCATCGCAGGGCAGTGTCTCCGATAGAGACTCTGCTGGCAATATTGCGCTGTTCCCCTCGATCACACCGCAGATGACACATGACTTGCTGGGCAGAGGGGCTTGAGTAACTCATAAAGTTTACGATAATGTCTTTTCTTTTAGTTATTGCTTCTAACATTAGTGCCATAGACTGTCCCTTTGGTGGCCTGCAGACTGATACTGTTTTCATTCCTATAATATATGCCTTCATTGTATGTTACTCGGCTAGCATATGGCCCTGATCCTGATAGTGCATGTACTATATTTGAGGGGTAGTGGGTGTTGTTACTTTAATGTGTTTTCTTGATCCACAAGTTGGGCTCTGGTCCAGATGACCTCTCATGGAAGGTATGTCATCACCACCTACTTTGGTATTACCCCAGAGGTGCGAACTATTGCACCCCTTTTCCGAAAGCAATTGTTTTTCAACAGATGATATAGTAATGTTGGTTTTTATGTTTGGTTTAGAGACTGTAACTATCTGGACCGAATATTCAGGGTTGGAAGTTTACTGTTCGACTCGGCCACATATTGCATAACTTGAGGAGGCTACGACACTTAGTGTAGGGATGGCTAAGTGGGGGAGGCCCCCAGCTCTAAACAGATCGCTACTATGTTGAATACCTATATTATCATCACCTGGAATGTGTGTGGTCTGGGTCCTGTATATAAGAGACACAGGGTTTTGGCACTACTGAACAGGCTTTTTGCCCATATCACATTCATGCGGGAGACCCTCATCTCCATCCATTAGGCCCAGAAGTTGCATAGAAAATGGAGCGGGCAATTGTTTCATACCTCTTAAACAGTTTTTGCTCAGGTTGCTATGGTCAGCTCTAGGTGGGGGTCTTGTTTGCACTCCCTGACAACAAGATATAGTTCAGGGGCGCTATGTCTTAGTAAAGGGAACACTGGATGGTGCACCAATTGTGTTGGGGTGCATACACGCACCCAATACAGAACGGGATGTTTTCCTGTCACATCTATCCTCAGCAGTAAAAGACTGTACTGAGTATCCCTGGGTGCTGGGGGGTGACTTTAACGCAGTATTGGATACCACTTTATATCAATTGCACCCTCCCCTTCCAGCACTACACTGATACGTCAGTCTAAAGCCCTGAAACAATGGATAGAAGGTTGGAGCCTCTCAGATGTATGGCGGAGCCGGAATGTTACATTGAGAGAATACACCTTCTACTCATAGACCCACACACTTAATTCCCACCTTGACAGGTTCCTCTTCCCCATCACACTCCTCCCTAATATGACACATACCACACACTTAGGGAAAACCATGTCTGATCACAATCCTGTGGAAATACCATTGTCTTGGGGGTGTGCACTGGCCCCTATAGCCACATGGTGCATGCAGCTGACCCTTCTAGAGGACATTGTTTTCAGAGAGACACTTGTCACCACAGTTGATTCGTATTTCACTGAGAACTAGTGGAGTGAGATGTTTTTAAGGTTGTAGTTTGGGGATCCTCCATTAACACAGTAGTGGGGACTAGGAGAGAAGTTGCGAGGTAGATCACCAAATTGGAGCACAGGTTAGCTCCACTGGAGACAAAGGCACTTAATGATACTGTAGTTGTGGGTGCACTGCAGGAAGCTTGCCTTGTCTACGCTGAGCTGTTAGAGCACCTCAGGCTGATCGATTATAAGGCCTATACCCGGAAAATCCATATAGAAGCGGACAAATTGGGGCCACTCCTAGCTTTTGAGTAAGATCCTTGCCCGTAGACTTCTCCCATTGCTCTCGCAGCTGTTGCATGGGGATCAATGTGGATTTGAACCTCGGCACAATACCTCACTGAATATGCATCGTCTATTCCACATCACGACCGCAGTCTGTGATCAATAACCATTTGCAGGTGCGTATTGTTAGTCGTTCACCAAGCCTTTGACACCCTGGAGTTGGACTTTATGCTGGCAGGGTTGCACCAGTACGGAATCCCACAGGTGGGTCAACCTTTTATAGAAAGGTCCTAAGGCTAGAGCTAGAACAGGGCCTCACATCTTAGACACTTATCAGGTCAAATCTCAGATACTTATCAGGTTACATGTGGGACCCGGGAGGGCTGCCCTTTATTGTCACTTTTATTTGTCTTGGCGATATAACCTGTGGTATAGTGTATTCGTCAAGAATCTGGTGACTAGGGGGGTTGCACAATACACTCTGTGTCCCTATACAAAGATGATATGATATTTTACCTTCTGGACCTCCTTATGGCGATGCAGGGCTTAACTCAATTACTAACCTCCTATGGGGCTCTTTCCGGCCTCCACATCAATGTCGACAAGTCATGTGCCTTTAAATTTACAGAAATTTACATAGGCGCTGCATTGCGGTTCAGAAATGTGGCTCTTACTGTTGCTTCCCTCAACTTCCACTACTTGGGTATATTCATATTTATTGGGATACGCATGACTTGCTTAAAGGCAACCTTGTGAGAGCGATTAACTTGCTTAAATTTCAAATTGCTTTCTGGGTTACTCTGCCCCTATTGGTGGCGGGCCGGCTGGCCCTGGAAAAGATGGTCATGGTGCCATGCATACTATATTATTTTGGGAACCTCGCAGTGGTAGTGTCGGTCTCGGTGTTCAAATGATTAAATACTATACTAGGGGAGCTTGCTTGGGGAGCTGGACGCCGTAGGGTGGGCCTTACTAAATTGCAGCTTCCAACAAACTGGGGCAATCTGGGGTCCGGCGACTTCAAGGCTTACTGTATTGTGGGGCAACTACAATAGCTGGCTTATTGGCTAGCCAGTCACAACCTATCAGAGATAGGTTACACGACGGATCAGATTGTCGTGGTCAACTCCACAGACTGCTGTGTCCTCACGTGGTTCCTCCACGAACAGGTCCTCTCCTGCTATGCATGGCCCTTGCCTACTGGAAACTAGCGTTGAGATACACTGCAGCCACCCCACCGTATGCACCAAATGTTCCTCTCCGTGGTCTCCCTACATCATCCGGGACATTAACAATGTGCCATTTGGGTTCACGGAACAGAAGGGGGTGTCAAAAGTGGGTTTGTAATTCCACGACGTTACCTTACTTGCTGATTTTGTGCATTCACATGGGCTCCCAGGGACACTATCTTTAAGGCATGCTAGTATAATCCGATATGTGTGGAAGCATTGGGTCCCAGACAGGAAAGAACCCGGCATGCATGAATTACTCTAGGCAATGCACACCATGGGAATGATAGACATCCTATATGCTGGCTCTATCGCGGGCTTCGGGTCATCTGGAAACATTGCTTGCTTCCTGAAAGCAGAGTTGGAACATGTACTTCATCCGTGAAATATACCTGATGAAGATTGGGCACACATGCTTGAATATCCCAAACCTGTCTCCCTTAATTCCAGATTTAAATGTATCCAGTTCTCTATACTGCACAGAGTGAATCGAACCCCACATCGGCTTACTAAAATGTTCCCTGCGCCTCCTCCGAGTGCCCCGATTGTAAAGTTCTAGACACGTATCTGTTGCATAAGCTGTGGACCTGTCCGCACTTATCCACATGCTGGGCAGGGGTTGCACCAGCCTTATCAGATATAATTGGCTTAGGCCAATGGGGTACACCACCACAGTGTCTCCTGGGCCTACATCCACGGGCCCGAGGTTCCAAGCCACTGTTACATTTCGTGGACTTGGCCTTGCTATTGGAGAAGAGGCTCAAAGAGGGACACTGGAAGTCCCCAAGCGGCTCGAGATTAGATAAATGGTGGGAAGAAGTGGCCCTCTGGGGACTTGCGGGGAGTGTTGCCCTCTGTCGAGAGGAGAATCCCATCTCCCTGGAATGGGATACAGTAGTAGAGGGGTTAGAAGCGCAGGATATGGCACTAGATTAAGCGCCTCTCACACACTACTTCATATCGGTTCTAGGGGCATGGGTCACTCTGAAAATATCCCCCATCACACCTACCTCATTGTCAACTATGTTTCAGGTTTTTCTTCTGGATTATAACCATCGATAGGGGTTTGGTTGTGTTCACCCCTCTCCTGTACTCCCAGGTATGTAATCACTCTAGCCTCCCCATACATATTCGTGGCGCTGCCAATTCCGCTGCCTACATGCCGAAACATATATGGGATTCCCAAATTAGATGACAAAGTCAACTGGTTATTATAGTTTGATGTGTATTCAGTTTATTGTATTGTGTAAAACCCTGCAATATGTACAACTTGGATGAGATTATTTGCAACTCATTTCATGTGATCAATGTCATTCTTCTGTCAGTAATCAATGTAAGAGTTCCCATATCTTAAAAAATGAAATAAAGTTTGTGCAAAAAAATAACAAAGACAAAAAATAAAACTAGGACCAGGAGAACTCCAAGTGTGGCTCGGGAGCAATTCTTTCAGCACCCAGGCTACTATGGTTGGTGATAGACAGGGCCGAGACCTAGCCAGCATTGGCAAAGCCAATGTGCCTTACCTTTGTGACTATTGGCTCTGCCATTCTTTTGTTCATGTGGGGCAGCATGGGCATCGCCAACTTTGTCAGTGATTTTTAGCCATCCTGTAAAGCAGCCTGACTGTTGTGCAGCATGACTAAAAATAATAATAAGAAAAGACTAATGCACTTTTAAAAAAAGCGAATTAGCCTTGGCTGCATCACATCGCTTTTTAAAAATTACTTTTAGTTACACTGCAAAGCCTTTGTTCTCATGTACAGCATGGATACAAAACATTGCTAAAGCCAATAGCTTTTATAGTCGAGAACGATTGGCTTGGATTGGCTTGCTATTGTTGATTTCCCTGATAATAAAACACGCAATGCCTGCAGCAAGCTTAAATCAGTATAGTCTTCCAAACTTTTCAAAATACATACACAAGATCTCTTTACAAGTTCAAAACTGCCACAATTTGCAAACATTGGTCAACTTTTTAGCTTTCTAATTAACTAATCGAGGCCCCTATGATTTTGGTGCCCTGCTCTATTTTCTGTCCCAGTCCGACCCTGGTGATAGGCCTGTGTTAAATGCTACTCTGGTTGGAGGCTGGTAGATATCCAGCTATAGCAATGTGGGGGGAGGGGTCCGACAACAGTGAAAGAAGCAAACAGGAATGAGTTTCCAGGCAGAGTCAATATTTTGCTCGCTTGCACATGTAGGTTAATTCTGGTTTGGCCTTTGATCTCTGATGAGTGGGGAGTGATGGCTTCTCGGTGCTCTGGGTCAGTGTCTGTGGGCTTCTTGGGTTGACTAGTTCACCTTAATGGAAAATCATCACGGGGTGAAGAGGGTAATCGGGTAGAGGACAGCTGCTTTCGTTTAATTTCCTGGAATATAGCTGGCCTTTGGCGGAGGCTAGAGGATCCTGCCTGGCTAAATTGCATTGAATCCTTTGATATTGTCTGCCTTCAGGAGACATGGAGTACTGTGGACCATAGCTTGGATGGTTACCAAATGTTTAATGTTTCTGCTGAGCCTTCACAAGCAGGGAGAGCTAAAGGTGGGCTTGTGACAGCTATTTCTGTAAAGTATAACTTAACACACGTGGTTCGAGTGGTGGAATCTCCTTGGTACCAATTACTTATGATCAAGGACTTATTTCCAGTAACCCTTCTTCTTATAAATTGGTACTATAATATATTTGATCCCCATGCAACCACAGTTATTGAAAAATTACAGGAGGAAATTGTTAAGGTCACAAACAGGGTTTTCCCTCTTTTTATTATATGGTTAGGTGATTTTAATTGTGTGTTATGCAAATTTAGTGGGTCTAGAGTATGTGGATTGATGGACTCAAGTGACCAGCCTATGGCTCATTTTACTCATTCGAAACAGGGGGAGGCTTTGAATAATATTGTTATGAATAATGATTTATGTATCCTGGATATGCCTAGCTTTTCCGGCTCATTGAGTATACCCACCTTCCAGGGTGGAGGGGGCCGAGTGAGTACAATCGATTTTGCTATGGTATCTAAGGGTTTTGCCCATCTTGTAAAGGATTTTAAGATTGAGGCGAATCCCGCCAGCGACCATAATCCCCTAATCTTGAGTTTCAACTCTGTCCTTGAGAAAACCCAGACTGCGGAACAACCGATAAAATATAGTCAAAATCAGGGGGTCACCTTAAGGTGGGACAAGATAGATGTGAGGCAATTGGAGGCGGACATCTTTAAGAAAAATAAGGATGGGATAGAAATTTGTTTGACGCCTATATCCGACCCAGATTTTATAATCAAGAATTTTGAATCATTACTGGGAAACGTGGCTTCACACCTTGTAAAAACAGGGGGGAGGAAACAAGATAGGGGACCCAAATGGTTTGACGAAGAATGTTCTGCTGCTCAGACAAGTTTAACAAAGGCTTTCCGCCAAGTACCACGTGATAGAGATCTGGTTAGATCAGTTAGGAAAAGGTATAGAGACGCAGTCAGTGGACGGAAGAATGAGCTAAGGACTAAGGCATGGGAAGATCTGGAAAAAGCGGCCCAATTGAGGGACACCAGGCTTTTTTGGGAGGTAATAAACCAACCTTTTTTAAAAACTGGAGAAGAGGGTACCATCCAAGCGCACATACCAGAAGACTCTTGGGTAGCTCACTATAGTAAAAGCTTCAATCCAAATGATGTATTGCTGACTACTACTGTGGGAGTTGGCGACTTCAATATGGAGTCAGCAAAATTACTTAGTGACTCATTAACGCTTCCAGAGGTAAAGATCGCCCTGAGTAAGGGTGCTGCATTAAAGGCCCCAGGGCCTGATGCAGTACCCTTGGATCTTTTCAAACATAACTTAGAGGTCTGGTCACCACTACTGTTAAATGTTTTTAAGGCAATAGTGGTGGGGTCTATTCCAATTTCCTGGAAAGAGGCGGTTGTGGTACCCATTTTCAAAAAGGGTAACAGGTCTGACCCGTGCTGCTACAGGCCGATATCACTAATAGACGCGTCCTGCAAACTAATGGGCAGAGTGATACTGGCACGCCTCGAAACATGGGCGGAGTCAGTAGGCATTATTGTGGACTCCCAATATGGGTTCAGAAGAGGTAAAGGAACAACTGAGCAGTGTCTCAATTTGGCACTAATTATGGGCAAGTACATGGGTGCCAAGAATAGTTCCATCCACTTGGCATTCATGGACTTGTCCAGTGCCTTTGACACTGTATGTAGGAGTAAGCTGTGGCGGATGATGGAGTCCATGGGGTTTGAGGAACCTTTGGTTACCTTGCTCCGCAGGCTCCATGCCGCCACAACAGTAAGAATAAGATATGGCCCTGGTGGGGAGGAGACTAGACCCATATTATCCACTGAAGGTGTCCGCCAGGGATGTATTTTAGCTCCCTTTTTATTTTATTTTTGGTCTATACCAATGGATTAGAAAGTTTTTTGTTAGAATCTGGTGCTGACTTTCCACAGGCTAATGGCAAAAGGATACCAATGTTGTCATACGCAGACGACACTGTTTTAATGACCCTCACTTCCAACAGCATGCAGATTTGTCTGAATGCTTTTGATACATTTATGGAAAGCTTAGATCTTAGGGTCAACTTCACTAAATCCTTTGCCATGACTTGCGGTCCGAAAAGCGTAAAAACTCGCAGGTATATGGTGAAGGACTCAATTATAGTGAAAGTTGATAACTTCAATTACCTGGGTAACCTATTTAATAAGAAACTGAATTGGGACCCTTTGATATCAGCTCGGGTCCAAAAGGTTACACAACCAACTGAAGCCCTTTTTCGTTTTGCCAGTAAACTAGGTCAAAGGCGAATAGCAGAAATAATATCCTTGTATAAAGCCAAGTGTGTCTCCGTTGTAACCTTCGGTGCTGGAGTATGGGGGTCACAAAACTGTGAAAAGTTACAGATCATGGAAAATAAATTTATAAAGCGCCTCTTATCTGTCCCATCTGGTACGTCGAACAGTTTTTGCCATGGGGAGGTGGGTATGGAGTTTGTAAGTGATATTATACATGTAGCTCCACTACTGCTATGGTCTAAAGTTTGGCAATCTGAAGAATTGAACCTGACAAAGGATATTTTACAAGATTGCCTTAAACTTGACCACTATAGGGAGATTCCATGGCTCCTATATGTTAGGGATACCTTTTACAAGATTGGGTTAGGTAATATGTTTGAAAACCCTGATATGATTAGTAAGGATTTTAAGTTAACTATTACTGCTTACTGTTCTAAATTGGGTACCTTAAGGAATAGTGGACATGCATTGTATGTTAGGGGCAAACTGCAGCGGCCTTTTTATTTATCATATATCATCAATACGCAATGGCGTTTTTATTTGACAAGGTTTCGCCTTAGTACTCTACACTTCCTTTTTGCCTTTCCAAAGCAAGGGGGGTGGTGAGAGAGACTACCTCCTTGCGCCTGTAACAATAGGGTTTCGCAAAGTACTTTGCACCTTATCCTTTTCTGTGCTTTGTATAGGGTCCCAAGAAACATATTTATTAGACCTGTCTTACTTTCCTTTGGATCATGCTATTATAAAGAGGGCTATGAACATTTATTGTCCTTGTCAACTTCAAACATTTGTAATGCTGTACTTAGTTTTATTAGATCGGCCTCTGCTATTAGAAATCGATACTGAAATAAGCTGTGGGTGGAAATTTCCATAAATGTTTCTCCTGTTGGTCTGTTGATGAAACCAACTTAGCACTTTATGTCCTGTCCATATATATGATCAAGGTTATTTTTAATGTATTGTATTGTATTGTAAATCCTAAATATGTAAACATGTATTGTGGATGATTTTTAATGACAATCTATGTATTTTATATTAGTGTATACTTTTATGACTCCTTTGTGGATTCGAAATAAAGTTATTTGAATTGAATTGACTAGGCACTTCAATGCAGGCAAAGTCGCTAGCATCAGCAGGGCAGGGCAATAGAGCGTAGCAGGGCACCAGGCATGGTCCCAGTCTTGAGGAAACAGGAAGGACTCCACATTCAGCAAGCAGCACAACAGAGTCTGCAAAGATCTGAGTTAATTTAACTCTTCAAAGTGCTGGAGAAGAGTTCCAGTCTATCTACACTATGCTTAGAACAGGGTCAAGACTGATTTGCATATGGCTGGGTCCAAACTGGGGTGGTGTGGTGAGCAAAAGAATGATAGATTTAATCCAGATCCTTGTGACTGTGGGTGAATGCTTCCATTGTCCAGCATTCCGTCCATCAACTGTTTCTTTTGCATATGTCACCCTAAGTGGGAAGGGTATGCCCAGACGTGGGTCCCGTGCTCACCAGACCACTGGATTCAAACTAGCCTGGCTGATGAAGGGTGATACCCTGAAACCGGTGCCAGGATGCTTGTTTCCGGTCCAGGGAGGACCTGGCTTGGCAGTTCGGGCTGGACTGTTCCCACAAGGAACAGGGTCAAGACTGATTTGCATATGGCGAGGTCCAAACTGGGACGGTGTGGTCAGCAAAAGAATGATGGATTTAACCCAGATCCTTGTGATGAGGGTGTATGCTTGCATTGTCCAGCATTCTGTCCATCAACTGTTTCTTTTGCATATGGCAATTCAGGAGCAGCTCAGTCAAAACAAGCTCAGTTGCATCTTTAAAGTTTGAAAAAGCCCAGCTAGCCAGTGTGGGACATGTTGTCTCTTATCAAAGATGGAAGATGAGGGGTAGAAATGGATGACTTGCGTGGGTTGGTTTCTGTGTCACACTTCAAAATAAGATAGTCTTGTGGCTGTCAGAGATTGACTTGCATTGGGGAAAAGTGGGCTGGGTGGTTGTCTGTCTTTTCTTTGGCCAGCTTCTAGCCTCCATCTTCCACACACCATTTGCATGAAGAGGCATTTGTAAAGAATATTCTAAATACGATATTAAGTTACAACAGCTAAACTTTCATTCTCAGGCTGAGAATATGTCTGTTCCACCTCCGATAAACTTTTACTAGCATGGGAGACTACATATCTTGGGTTTTCTCTCCCAGATTTATGCTGCACTAAAATTGCTCCTAAGCCTAGAGGACTTGCATCTGCTACGAGTTCTGTACATAGGTGTGGATCAAAATATTTCAGGTTTGCTGCATTTGATATTTCCAATTTTATTTTTTCGAATGCTTGTTCACATTCATCATTCCATTGAAATTTCCATTCTTTCTTGTCAGCTCTCTCAGTATCAACATTTTTCACATATTATGTGCAATACCTCGCCATTCTTAGAAAGGATCGCAATTCTGTTTTATTTTTTGGCCTTTGTATTGCATTCAAAGCTGTTATTTTAATGGGATCTGGTCTCATTCCTTTTGGTGAGAATATGTGCCCCAAAAAGTTTAGTTCTTCCTTATTTATTTCACATTTCTGTATATTTAAAATCAATCCAGCCTTTTGGAGTTGCTGACATACTCCATCTAATGCTTGATCATGTTCTTCTTGTGTCTTTCTAAAAACCAAGTTATCATCACTGTTATTCATACAGTTTTGTACTGGCCTTATGATATTCTTTATAATTTCCTGAAAAATTTCAGCTGCTGAACAGATCCCAAAATTCAAGTGTTTATATCTAAACTGTCCCAAATGCGTTAAAAACGTTGTGATGTACCTGGACTGATTATCAATTTCTAATTGGTGATATGCGTTGCATAAATCAAGTTTTGAAAATACTGTTGCCCCACTTATAGTACTTAACATATCATTTAAATGAGGGCCTGGATATCGCTCTCTTTCAATAGCTGTATTGGGAATTCCCATGTCCCCACATATTCTGATGTTATCAGTGTCTTTTTATGGGACAATAACAATGGGACTTACCCAAGGTTGTTGGACATGTTGCTTCTTCAATTATATCTTGTTCAAGTAACAATTTAATCTCTTTCTCTACTTTTTCTTGCAAATGAACTGGGACTCTCCTATGTGTTTGTGCCACTGGTTTTATTGTTTCATTTATATGTAAAGTAATCTTCTTGTCTTTTAATTTACCTAGTCCATCAAATAGGTTAGGATATGTTCTCAGGACGGGGTGATCTGTTGAGACATTTTTAACAAGCATGGTCCTGAAACTTCACCTTTTAATACATGTTTTGCTTTGAATCTTCCTTCTACCATGTGTGTGGCATATTTCTGTGCTTGCATTTCTGTTTTTGCCATGTGCAATAATACTTGTAGGTCATACGTTTTTTCTAGCAATTTTTTTCTGAATTTTACTGAGTTACATCCTTGTAATACTCTTAATCGTTTAGTATCTTAATTGCAAAATGTATCGAACTCGCAGAATGTCACAAACTTTTTTTTTTTGAAAACTTTTTTATTGAATGTAAAGAGCAAGAAAATAGAAAAACAAAAGAAAACAAGGCAGTCCAGTACAAGCATGTCATCATGTGGTTTTGCGGGGGGTACAAACATAAAGCTAACAGTATCGCTTTCAAAATATACTGTGGGATGGGGGGGAAGAGAAGGAGAACAGAAACAATCAATAGATCTATACTTCTGCGGAGGAAACATCAGGTTGGGAGGAAGACAAGTCGGTATCAAATTCCGAAAGGGGGGGGGGGGTACATATATCTCCACGGTACGCGTTCCATTGAGTCCAAATCTTCCCCCACTTGCCAGGTCTGCCCCGGGAGACATACACAGTCTTTTCACGAAACATGGACCAGTCCATGTTCTGTTGCCATGCAAGAACCGTAGGAGGCCTCTGAGCGCCCCAAAGCTGGGCAATGTCACGCTTGGCTATCATGTTACCCAGTGTCACCCATCGAACCTGCGCTTGGGTACAATCATTCGGTTCCCAAACATTCAACAAGCATCTCCGCGCTTCAGGCTTCAACCGCACACCCATAACCTCACTCATTACATCATGCACTCGATTCCAATAGTGTAGTACAGCAGGGCATTCCCAAATGATATGTAGGAACGTGGCCACCATACCGCAACCACGTCTGCACAATCCATCCGCCGAGAATCCCATGCGCACCAGACGCGGACCAGTCACATATACCCTATGAAGAATTTTGAGCTGGACAAATCGAAGGCGTGCCGGAATAGCTACCTCCTTAGGAGAAGAGAGCGCAGCCTGCCAGTCCTCATCATCCAGCTCCAGACCATCACTAGTCCACAACTCCCGAAGGCTATCCAATAGATCAATCCTAATATTGATTAACTTTTTATAAATGAGGGAGATCGTGCTATCCGGGACATGCCCATCCAGTATCCGATCCTCAAGCGGGGACGCTTCCGAAACATCCGAGCCCAGGGGGAAAACAGACAGGACCGCGTGTCGGACCTGCGCATATCTAAAGGATTCTCTATCATTCAGCCCATATTCAACTTTCATTTCATCAAACGACTTGATCCTACCCTTGATCCATACATCATCAACCTTGCTGATCCCAATCATGTCCCATCGATCAAACCCCTTCGACCGCCAGAGGGAGCCAAGTTTATCCGAGGCATAAAGCGGCGTGGCACGGGTCAACTTATCAACCTAGCCTGTAGCAGCCGTGGCCCGATGCCACACCTGCACGACTGTTTTAGTGGGCCCCGTAAGTGACCCGACGGTCAACTTCGCATATAGAGCCCTGTTGTAGTCACCACCGGGCAACAACCATTTATCCATCGCAAAGGCCGGATTTGGCGAAGGAGTGTAGGAGCCATGATTGATGGCCCCCAGCTGAGAGGCCCAGTAGTAGCGACGGATGTCAGGGAGAGCGATGCCGCCATCGTACCACGGGAGTGTAAGCTTCGAAAGGGCAATGCGAGACTGGCCCCCCCATATCAACTGCCTCTGGAGGCCCTCAATCTCCCGAAAATAGCTAGCCGGTACAACATCGAGCGTATTCTGAAGCGCATAGAGAAATCGGGGGAGCGACATCATCTTAAACAACGCTGCTCGTCCCAGAGGAGAGAGAGGAAGCCGACTCCACGTTCCAACATCCACACGGAGGCGCTGGAGGGGGGGCAGCAAATTGCGTTTATATCGAAGTGCGGGGTCCAAGGTAATAAAGATCCCCAGATACCTAAAACCCTCCAGCGCCACCGAGATGGGACAGCCACGTGGCAAAAGTGGAGCGTCACCGGAAAGAACATAAATACAGGATTTTGACCAGTTGATAACTAGACCGGAATTTTTATGAAATGAAGTCAAAACATCAAAAAGGACGATTAACGACTTACGAGGTGACGTAAGGTACAAAAGTATATCATCTGCGTACAGAGATATCCGATCCTCAAAGTCCGTCTAATTCCCTTCAAAGACGGTTCCCACCTCAACCAAGCCGCCAGTGGTTCCAGAGCTAGGGCAAACAAGAGCGGGGACAAAGGACAACCCTGGCGTGTCCCCCTACCAAGAGCAAAGGGGGTCGAGGCCCGCCCATTCACCACCACCCTGGCTAAGGGGTCAGCATAGAGCAATTGCACCCAGCGAATAAAGGCGGGTCCAAAACGGGTCCAAAACCGAATTTACTGAGGACCGCCCAAAGATAAGGCCACTCGATCGTGTCAAACGCCATGGTGGCGTCCAAGGACGCCAAGATGGCCGGCTCCCGCAAAGTACCCGCTCTCGCGAGGACTCCATGCAGTCGCCGAAGGTTAAGTGCCGTGTTTCGGTGCGGTTTAAAGCCGGACTGGTCCGGGTGAACCAGATCGCCTATAACAGACACCAGACGATTAGCAAGGACTTTGGCTAGGATCTTAGGTTCAGCATTGATCAGGGAAATAGGTCTAAAGGATTCACAACGGTCACACGGCTTACCCTCCTTATGGATAACTACTATGGAGGCCAGTCTCTGGTCAGGAGGAAGAAACCCCTCCTCCAGTGACTCCAAGAACATCGATCGGAGATACGGCGCCAGTACATCCGGACAGAGCTTATAAAGTTCAATGGGGAGCCCATTCGGGCCCGAGGCCCGCCCCGAGCGAATCGAGCGGATAGCGGTCGCAATCTCATCCGCAGTGGGCGGAGCTTCCAACAGATCCCTCTCTTGATCAGACAGGCATGGGAGCGAGATATGACGCAGAAGCAAGTGGGAGTCCCGCTCCGGCCGATCTGACACCGAGGAGTACACCACTCGAAAATAGTCAGCAAAGCGCGTCACGATTCCAGCTGGATCAGTGACATCCACACCATTTTCATCCACCACAACAGGAACTACTCGACTCGCACATTCTCTCCTATCCAACCAAGCCAGCAATTTCCCAGCCTTATCACCCACATCATACAGCCGCCCCTGCCGTTCACGACCCATCTCTTTCGCAGCATCAGTCACCAGCGCTCTATATTCAAGCTGTTTCAGGTTTAGAAGGTGCAGCTTCTCAGGGGAGACCCCAGAATCCAACTCCCCTTCAAGGGCGGAAACTTCAGACTCAAGACGGACAACCTCCTCCCGCCTACATCTCTTAACATGGCCAATCGATGAGAGGGCCTGGCCTCGAATTACAGTTTTGTGCGCTTCCCATAGAGAAACAGAAGAGGTCACTGAACCAACGTTGTCAGTAAAGTAGTGATTGATCGCTGCAAGGAGTTCCTTCCTGATCTTAGGATCGCAGAGGTACCACGGGTTAATCGGGGCGAGACGACCCTCCGAACCCAGATGTGCGTTCACAACCAACCACAACGGGGAATGTCACTAACTTTTTTAGTCTAGTAATATAGTCATCCATTGTTTCATTTTCTCGTTGACATGCCATATTGAAATTGTATCTTTCAAAATCTAAATTTCTTTGAGGGTCAAATTTTGCATTTAAACATTTCATAAGTCCTTCATAAGTGTTTCTCTCATGTTCTGTGAATGTAACTATTAAGTCTTCAACATCATCTCCTACAAGATTGAGCAAAAGATCCTTTGCTTGTTTATCAGTATGTTTTTTACAGGTCGCTTTTAAAAAATGATCAAATCTCCTTGTTCATTTTTCCCATCTTTGTGCAACATTTTCTTGTTCACATAAATTAAAAGGTAATGGCCTTCTGAAAGTTGTACTTGAAATATTCCCAGTAACATTTTCCTCATTATATATTTCTGAATTCATGTTTACAGTAACTTCATTACCTTCTGCAGTCATGTTTCTTCTTTCCTTTATTTCTTATTATTTCCTAGAGTGTTCTTATATGTGTATATATATATATGTATATATATATATATATATATATATATATATATCTTTTCCAAGCACCTCCTCATCCAGGAAGTAAACCCAGAGCTCCTTGTAGGAAAGTTTATTCTGCAAGTGAAAAAGCAACGACGCGTTTCGCCATTACGGCTTGTTCACGCTCGTCAAACCATATGAGCGGCCATGTTTAAATACACAAATCACCCAAAGTGTGAATACATCAACAGATGAGGTAGAGGACATCTTGACATAGTCATAAATACTTTGTCTTTTCATCATTTAGTTAGTAATTCCATAAATACAAATGCGTTATATGTTAATTCATGATCGCATTTTTTTTCAGACCCTCCGCGGCATTTCCTTGCCTATTATTGTCTAACACATTTATCAATTCAGTATTCCATAAAAACGGCTTATATGCATCTGATATAAACAATGCAAGCGGAATAATCATCTCAAAATTTCCATGAGTTAGTATTTCATACAATGTGTATATACTAAATTTAAGATTGTTCTCCGTAGCACGTGACGCACAATTCTGTTAAAGTGCTTCCTATTGGTTCGCTGAGACTTGAGTTATCTCGCTCATCGTACATTCGTGCAATGTTATCTTAAGCACGTTGCTAGGTTACACTGCCTAATATAACAATAATACCGCCGGCGGTTGATGGCCTCACTCCACGTCATTGCAGACACGAACGATATCCAGGCCTGAACTTCCCATGTACAAATCACTGATTTCGAGGATGTTAATCTAATTAAGTATATAAAAACAAAACAAGTCTACAACATTCAGTATGTTCTATTGTGTCACACAAAAGTCCAGTACAGGAAAACACTTACGTAGTGACTTGGAGGAAGGTGGTCACCCTACATGCTATTTTGTAAGCTTAAATATAAAAAAATATAATTCAGCAGCAACAAAATACTCATGCAAACATTGACAAATACTGAAGGACGGCTGTCACATAGTAGTTAAAGCAAGTTAAAGCAAGAAAAAAAGAAGGGTGGGTGGGGCCGCACAAAGGTGGCAACTATTTCTGTACAAGGACACTAATCCAATGCTAGAATGGTGCCAGCAGGGGGCTTGTGCAGCATCAGAACATGGAACAGGATCCCAAGGCTGACGAGACCTGACCTGGCGTGCACCAATAGTGCGAGCGGGCGGGCGGGCCCAGGCGGGAGACTTTGTTGGCGCAGGGCCTATAATTACCAGGACCTGGCACTCTCTGTGGAAACTCCACGACATTTGAGAATACGTCAAGATTAGTATAGCTGGAAAGCAAACAAACGCAGAACGGCGCTGCACGGCAACAACTGACACAGGTGACAACACCAACTATTAAAAGTCAGTCGAGTCGGTGGTGGCACAAAACTAGAGAGAAGAGAGGCACTGTTGTGAAGGGACGAGGTGGATGAAATGCAATTGCGCGATTTAGTTAAGGGCGTAAAATGTCAGTTCAATATGTAGTTCGAATAACCGATGCCTCAAACCAGACCTATTAAATTAGATTCCTACGGAAATGGAGTAAAGCAACAGAAAATGCAACATACCCTGAGCCAGCCTATGCGGCGAAGGGCGTGTCCATGCTCTTTTGTGTTCAAAGCTAAAAAATAAAAGTGAACAAGCGCTGAAAGACAAGCGCGGCTGCGAAAGTTAGAGTGACGCGCAGTGTTTACCTTAAGGGAGCAAGCAGCAGCAGGTGCGATAATTGCAAATAGATGGCGCAGCTGCTCGCTCCCGCAAGGTAAACGTAATACATGCACGAGGGCTCATTGAAAACAGTTCAGAACATGCACGAGTTTCCACAAAATCCCGGAGTGATTACAAGAGGTCACTCCAAAGCAGGGCTTGCGCGCTGTGTAGGCGAGACCTAAAACAGGTGACCAGGCATAACCATGATCACCTATCATCGAGGACACATTCCAGTGCTCGTGTTCATTTATGCATCATTTGTGCTCATTGTAATCAAAGAAGTCTCCGTAATCACGGTCACTGGACTTCATGTATTCACTATAAAATGATTGTTCCTTCCAGGAGCTTGACTGAAAGGTTCAGTGCTGTCAAGGGGGATTACCTCATTGATAGTATAGAGTAGGCAGTCAAGTTTAGAGTCTCTAAAGCCTAAGGTTGTGCTATGGAGAGCACTAGGCTTGTTATTTCGTGTGGTCTATGAGGGTTAGACAAAGATCGGGGCAAAAAGGAAAAATACAGGAGAAATTCCGGGAAAAAGTAAAAGTTTGTAGGGAAGCGATAGTTTGTACAGTCAGATGGGACACTTCGGCCAAACAACCATTTAAAGATTACAGATAATCCATGACCTATCACAGTACCCTAGAATAATATTTCTAAACTCTAGCACTCCCTCAGCCCACGAGCTGCTGAAAGGAACCCATGTCCCCAAGCCTGCTGAATACTGTCCCTCTGCCCCATATGGGCACCCTACCTTGACACCCACACTTAATTTGTCCTATTATTATAGAACTTCTATCATGACTCTACTGGAACCAGGTTTCTTCAGTAGTGTAATTGCTTTCTGCTTCTACTCCAGTTACTATTCCTATCATCCGCTATCACCAGGCAGCAGCCGCATGCCGGTTCAAGTGCCACACAGCAACAATAAAGAAGCAAATAGTGTCTGAATAGTTGTTGAAGATCCTCTATGTACACAGGATCCCAACAAGAAGCCCTATGAAGCCATGGTGGGTAGAATAGCCCTTTCACACTTGTGTCTGTTTTGCCTTTTACTATCTTCAATCCTACCCCAGGCTGAGAAGGAAACTCGGTGCACCTTCAATGTTTATTAGAGCCTTTAACCAGGCGTAGGGAAACTGCACTTTGGGCCTCTCAGGGTGTCAGTTAACACTACATATATGCCAATACAATAAAATAAATTGTTACTTAGTGGCAGCCAGAAAAGGAGATGTTCCTTTCGAGAGCAGTTTCAGAATATTTGCTTTTCATGGTGGCAGCTGCTGAAGAGGCTTCAGGGCTGTGTGTCTTTTTGGTGGTAGAATTTGAAGTCTCTGAACAACTATTTTATCTTCTAATTGTATTTCCTTTGGATTCCTCCGCACATATGGTGTTTTAAGCTCACAGAACTCACAACCCTGTCAGAATCCAGGCTTTGTATGTTATTCGGGCATTTTCTATCAGACTGCATTTTAAAGCTCTCCTAATTTTAACCGTCTGCGGTCACTGCGATTGTAACTGTTATATTGCCATGGCAGGTAGTTTTTGTGTTATGCTCTTACAGGCGCACAAAACATAATATTAAGAACTTCCCAAGAAATTTAGGGTCTCATTTATAAAAACGGTCACATCGCTGTGTGAAAACGGTGATGTGACAGTTTTCACAGAGCCCCCCCTTGCGACATGATGGATGCGCCGTATTTATTGTATGGCGCTCCATGTCGCAAGTAGTTACAGATACTTAGGCACAAAAGTGACGCATTGATGGGGTGTCTCTGAAAACGGACGCATCTCCAGCAATAAGTCCTTTCACATGCGGCATGCGGCAAGCCCCATGTGAAAGGGCCTGCGTCAGTCTTACTCCTGCTGTGAGGCAGGCGTAAGGTTTTGACACAGTGGCGTCCTAGAATTGGCGTAGTGAAATCTAATAGATTTCAATGTGCCACTTCTACATGTCTTTTTGCGGGGGAACGCCCACCTTGTATACATTATACCTGACGCAGGTATAATGTAACGTAGGGCTTTACAATGGACGCATCTGGTTAGTTGTGTCACTTTGCAAATATGGTACAAAAGGAGGTGGTGATGGACAGAGCATCTGCACCAATCAAACACTCACACCCAGTCAACAGATCTGGGTTTAATCCATCACCGTTCTTTAGCCCACTCTGCCACCCCAGTTCATACATGGCCATATGCAAATCAGTCTGACCCTGTGCCTCATGGGAACAGTCCAGCCCGAACTGCCAAGCCATGCCTTCCCTGGACCGGAAACAAGCTTCCGAGGACCGGTTTCTGGCATTTCAGCCGTCTTTAGCACAGCTTGCTTGAATCCAGTGGCAAAGTGAGAAAGGGACTCACGTCTAAGCATACCCTGCCAACTTATGGCGAACAAAGTGGTGCAAAAGGAGGTGGTGATGGACGGAGCATCTGAACCAATCAAACACTCACACCCAGTCAACAGTTCTGGCTTTAATCCATCACCGTTCTTTAGCCCACTCTGCCACCCCAGTTCAGACATGGCCATATGCAAATCAGTCTGACCCTGTGCCTCATGGGAACAGTCCAGCCCGAACTGTCAAGCCATGCCTTCCCTGGACCGGAAACAAGCTTCCGAGGACCGGTTTCTGGCATTTCAGCCGTCTTCAGCCCGGCTTGTTTGAATCCAGTGGCAAAGTGAGCAAGGGACTCACGTCTGAGCATACCCTGCCAACTTATGGCGAACAAAGTGGTACAAAAGGAGGTGTTAGCACACTTCTTATGTCAGACCCCGTCCCATCCCTGCACCACTGTGCAAACACGCCCCCTGGTGCATTGTAAGTTGGGGTTTAAGTCCCCTTGAATCCTGCGGGGTCCCTGGGGGGCAACTAGCCACCAGGTACCTCCAGTAAGTGCCATTGAGCTGCGCTGCAGAGAGGTGTAAAAAGGGGCATGGCCTCAGACCACCTCTCTGCAACGCAGCTCTGTGTCGCTTACTGGAGTTACCTGGTGGGCTAGTTAGCTCCCAGGGACCCTCAGGTTTGAAGGGGACTTAATCCCCCAATTTACAATGTGCCAGGAGCTGCGTTTGCACACTTGCTATGTCAGGCCCGCCCGTCCCTGCACCACTGTGCAAAATCACCCCCTGGTGCGTTATACATTGGGGGTTTAAGTACCCTTGAGTCCTGAGGGTCCCTGGGGGCCAACTATCCCACCATGTACCTCCAGTAAGCACCACAGAGCTGTGTTGCAGAGAGGTGTAAAAAGGGGTGTGGCCTCTGAACACCTCTCTGCAACGCAGCTCTGTGGTCCATACTAGAGGTACCTGGTGGGCCATTTGGCCCCCAGGGACCCTCAGTATTCAAGGGGAAATTATTCCCCAACTTACAACTTGCCATGGGGCGCATTTGCTGAGTGCTGCAGGGAGGGGGCGGGGCCTCCGCCGCAATGCCGGCTTTTTAAAAATGTGTTTTTATTTTACAAGTGGGGCTGTGTGACCCCCTTTCTTTTACATTATTTAGGGCCCTGGGGACCCCTTCCCCCAGAACCTGCTCTTTTTTTCACATTTAAAAAATAAACCAGGAAGGGCTCTAATCATGAGGCCAGTTTTGGCCCCGGGGACCGGGGGCTTGGCCACATTTTTTCATTTATTTTTTTAAAGTAGGGGGGCTGCGTGCCCCCCTCCTTAGGCCTCTATTGGCCCCTGGGACCCCAGCCCCCGGGGCTGTGCCTCTTTATTTTTTTTATTTAATATTGAAGAGGGGCCGCGTGACTCACCTCCTGGGCCACTTCTGACCCCGGGGACCCCATCCCCGGGGCTGGCCCTTTGTGTTGGGGACCGTGGGGGGAGCCCCAATGCCCCCATGGTGCAGCCGGCTCCCCGCTTCTTGCGGGTGCCGGCATTGCTCTTGAGCAAGGTGAGCTGCTGACAAGTATATGTATATATATAGTATTAGGTTACATTTATATATTAAAATATTTAACATTTACTACTTTAAACTTTATTTATATTTCAAAAGATTGATATTTTTGTCTACTTTTGGATGATATTAGTGACAACAATATATTTGTTTTGACACACATATTGTGGTAAACAATATTTTTGACATGATGTTTTTGTCACCGATATTGTTTACCACGATATTGTGTCAGTGATCCGTCATATAGTGGAATGGCATAGAGTGGAGAAGGGTGTAGTAGAGTGGATTAAAGTGGTGGGGAGTGTCCTAGAGTGGAATGGTCTAAAATGGATTAGAGTGTCATACAGTGTAGTGCCATGGAGTGGCGTGGAGTAGAGTGTTGTAGAGTGGAGTAGAGTAGAGTGGAATGGTGTAGAGTAGAATGTCCTAAAGTGGATTGTCATTAAGTGTCACAGAGTAGAGTGATGTAGAGAGGAATGTCATTGAGTGGAGTGTCATAAACAGTAGTAGAGTGGAGTCTTTTAGAGTGGAGTGGAATTGAGTGACATAAAGGGGAGTATATTGTTGTAGAGTAGGGTGGAGTGGGATAGAGTAGAGTGGAGCCACATAAAGTGGAATAGCATAGAGTGGATTACAGTGGCAAAGACGAGAGGGCCCTATAGTGGATGCTAATAGAGTGGACGGTCATAGAGTAGAGGGCCGAAGAGTGGCATAGAGTGGAGTAGAGTAGAGTGGTGTAGCGTAGAGTAGTGTGGTGTAAGGTGTCATAGAGTGGAGTGGTGTAGAGTGAGCAGAGTGTTCTAGAGTGGAGTGTTCCTAGAGTATTGTGGAGTGGCATAGAGTGTTGTGCCATAGAGTGGAGTGGCATTGAGTAGAGCAGAGTGGCGTAGGGTGGAGTGTCATAGACTGGAGTGCCAAACAGTGGAATAGTGCAGAGTGGAGTATAGTGTTGTACTGTAGAGCACAGTGGGATAGAATGGAGTGGAGTGGCGTAGAATGGAGTGGCCAAGAGTGGAGTTGCATAGAGTAGAGTAAAGTGGCGTAGAGTAGAGTGGTGTAGAGTGGAGTAGGTTGAATTGTCATGGAATGGAGTGGTGAAGCGTGGAGTTGAGTAGAGTGTCGTAGCGTAGAGGAGCATAGAATAGAGTAGAGTGTCATAGAGTAGAGTGACTTAGAGGGGCGTGAATTAGAGTGAGGTAGAATGGAGTGTAGTAGAGTGGAGTCTGCCTGGTGTGGTAGCGCACTGGCATAACAAACAACTTTTTTTCAATTGAAATTTAATTTGCACTGACATACAGTTTTACTGATAAAACTATACAGCGCATAAATGATAATGTGTGGAAATCTGCATCACCTAGTGTATTCATTTGTTTTGATCATATTAAAATATTTGTTTCCACCACACTTCAGAATTACAAAGAAATGTGCTACATTTGTGCTTTCCTAATTCTGATATATTCTGAAATATGTGTACAGTTCATTTACTGGCATTTAAATTTTGTTGTGTACTAGAAAAAAATAACATCCTACAGCCTTTCCCAGCAAGATTGTCAAATAGATCCTCTTATAACATCCTACAGCCTTTCCCACCAAGATTGTCAAATAGATTCTCTTACTTTGCAATCAGTGAAAGAAAAGTAAACACGGACCTCCCTCAGAGGACAGAGCCAAACATATGACCTCTGTCTTTGAATGCACAGCAAATGTGGCAAGATAAATAAATATGCTTCATTTGTGCTTTCCTAATTCTGATATATTCTGAAATATTTGTACAGTTCATTTACTGGCATTTAAATGTTGTTGTGTACTAGAAAAAAATAACATCCTACAGCCTTTCCCAGCAAGATTGTCAAATAGATCCTCTTATAATATCCTACAGCCTTTCCCACCAAGATTGTCAAATAGATTCTCTTTCTTTGCAATCAGTGAAAGAAACGTAAACACGGACCTCCCTCAGAAGACAGAGCCAAACATATGACCGCTGTCTTTGAATGCACAGCAAATGTGGCAAGATAAAAACAAAATTTAAAGGCCTGTTTATTGTTCATTGGATTTTGAACCTCAACATGATTTATTTGGGAGTGTTTAAGCACCCCCTACTGCCCTCCTTCCAGAGCCTATCACATGGGTGTGAAACTGAGGAAGAGCTATTAGTAAAGAACACTGACCAAAATAGATAAACTTGTAGACAGAACATTGTTCTTCACAGCATGCGAGATTAGTGGCAAAGATAGGTGGAATCAGTCAATCAGAAAGATAGGAGCCAGGAAACATCTTCCATGGGGTACCTGACAGAAAAAAACAGTTTCCAAAAAGCGAGCACTTGTGGCAGAATGCAAGGAGCCTTTCACAGAGGAAGTAAAAAGGCTATTCTCCACGGGAGAGACAAAGACATGCTGGACAGCCTAAAACAGATAAAGCCAGCAAATAGAAAGCAGGCACCTGTGAGTTACAAAACACAGAGCCAATGGTAAGCAATGGGCAGAATGTATTCCAAGGTAAGCTTCGAGCATATCCCCAATATGTCTTTGCTACAAAACAGCTGTGCTGTCTGGTAGGTTGTGACCTAAAAAGTGGGGTTGGCTGGAGATCTCATAAGTACATGACATCAGTCAGCTTGAGATCTCTGTTATTGCAGCAGAACAAATAATACGACTATTGACAAGTGTTGCCAACATTTCTGGATTTGGCAGGCCTGCCAAATATTGTTTTCATTATTTTTAAAGACTATGTAACATGCATTAACACGGTTGAAGTAAAAAAACAAAAATGTCACAGTCTAAAGGTTGTGCGAGTATAAATAAAATAAGTTAAAAAAAGGCCCGATCATAAAACTAAATTAAGCATCATGAAATGAAAGCAGAAATGAAAGCAGCAGTTGATCTGGCAGTTAAGTGGACTTGCATTTAGGCAGAGGTGCATGTGCACAAAAAAAGCTAATACTCACTGAAGCAAGCATTTACAATGCAATAGGTCCCGCAGTGACATTGTTTTGAGTAAATGGCCTTGTAAATGACATTGTTTTTTATATTGTTTATGTTTTGTAAACATTTATTAAAATGTTTGTAATGTAAAATGCAAATAGTGTTAAAATTTGTAAATGGAAAAGTTATTAATTGCATTTATATGAGTGCGAGCTATTGGCTTTGTAAATGTTAATGGCTTGTGTCAATGTGAATTTTGTTAAGCAAAATAAATATAATGTATATGTAATGCTACTAGGATAAAGTTACTGCCAGTGCTCAGCACCAGTGAGACCTGGCCCACTTAAAGCCCTGCCCCCACGCATACAACTCCCCCACTGCATTGTCGTTTCCTATGCTGCTCCCAGATTTTGACAGCTGTGTACCTCTGTCACACAATTAACACTAGCACATATACGAGCATCGTTTTGCAGAGAGACCAAGGATTGAATGTGCATGTAGTCTTCAAACCTTATGGCCCACTGTGAGAAACCATGGTGCCTTGGGCCTCAGCTTTAGATATTTCAATTATGCCCGGTCGTGAATACTTGACCACAGATTGAATTTGTCAAGACACGTGGAGGCGAACCCCTACCATCCCAAGTTAATCAGACTTTAACATGACTAGGTTACAAGCCCAGCTTACGCAGAGAACTGCGAGATCAATCAGGAAAGGTGCACATAGAGACAGGGATACACGCAGACTTCCACTTCACATAGAGATAGGGACACACGCAAACCTCCACTTCAGATAGACAGGGACACACGCAGACCTCCGCTTCACATAGAGACAGGGGCACACGCAGACCGTGACTTCACATAGGAGTGCAGGCTTTCCTTTATGGCCTTGCGTGAAACGCCTTGCCTGAATTGACTACCCTTGGAGCATTATTGTATGAAACGGCCTACCTAAACTGCCTTTCTGCCGAGGATTTATAGACACTGATTGCCTCTTTGGAGTTTGTTCTTCCGCATCTAGCCCACACTTGTGTCTTCCCCTCCGTCTCTCTACCCCCTTGGATGCCTTATTTCTCCATTCACTCTGTTGATAAGTAACATACAATCGTTTTTATCCTAATTGTTGTGATAATAGAACCCTGAGTGAATTGACTATTTTGCATAGTTACAACTCTAACCACTAGTATATGTAGTTGCTCTTTGTACTTTATATCACCATTTTGTGATTCTGAGCTTTTGCGTTTGCAATTATCTCCTGAGTTACTCGACAACATACTAATTTCCTTTTTCTGCTATCCGTATCTCTTCTTTGTGGGACTCTTCAACTCACTGACTCCCTCCCTTTGTCCTCCCTGGCTCTTGCCTTTCGTGGATCCTGTCTTTTTCTGGATTGTTAATTTATCCGGATATTGTATGTTTTATCTTTCAGTAATTTATGTGATTTTCTTTTGCTGTTTGTTCCCCCTCTATTGACCTGCAAGTTCTGACCCTCTTCCTAGTCCCCTGTCCCTTGTTGCCCTTTCACTAAGCAGTCCTTCTCCCCTTGTTGGGGAACGATCTAATATTCTTACTCTGGAGTCTCAGTGAACCCTCTGAGAGAGTCCACAGCGTCAAGGGAACCACGAACAGCTGAGGCATAGTATGGTGCCCCTTACCAAAGCACTCCCTCTCCCCTTGTTGGGGAAGGATTCAGTAGGTAGACCTTGGAGTCTTTGAGAGAGTAAACCGCGTAAAGCACCCTCCCCCTTATTTCATGCTCTTTCTCACCCCCCCTACCGCTTTCCCCTCTTTCATTCTTTGTCTACTTCCCTTGCTCCTTCCCCTCCCACTTTCTCTCTCCCCTTGCCTGCTATGCCCCCTAGCCCCCTGTCCCTTTTGCCCTTTGACTAAGCACTCCTCCCCTTGTTGAGGAAAGATCCAACTACTTTTACTCTGGAGTCTCAGTGATCCCTCTGAGAGAGTCCGCAGCGCTAAGGGAGCCAGTAACAGTTGAGGCATGGTATGGCGCCCCTTGCCAAAGCACTTCTTCTCTCCTTTTTGGGGAAGGATCCAGTAGGTAGGCCTTGGAGTCTCAGAGGCCCCTCTGAGAGAGTCCACTGTGTAAAGGGAGCCTCTCGCATCTGAGTTGGGGGAATGATATCACTTCCCCTGGGATCACAGCTTACTGGACTTTGGACGTAGATTTTACTCGTCTACCGGTTTGTGCCCCTGTCACCCTTCCCCTCTTTATTTATTTTTATTTTATTTGAAAGGTTTTATATAGCGCTGGCTAGACCCAGAGGTATCAGAGCGCTTTACATGAGTATCAGACCATAGTTGCAGGTTACATCCGTACAAAGCTTATACAGTTATTAGAGCATAGCTACATAGTTACATGTTCGGTTGAGACAAACAATAAGGGCATATGCATAAGGGAAAAAGTAGGCAAGGGGAGTGATTCAGGAAGAGGGGGTAGGAGCAGGGGAAGTAGACAGCAAATGAAGGAGGGAAAGAAGAGGGGGAGGGGGAGAGACACAACATGAAAGAAGAGGGAGAGGGTGATGGTGGCACAAACCGGTAAACTAGTAAAAGCTGCGTCCAAAGTCCAGTAATCTCTTCTTTCATGTTGTCTCTCATCCTCCTTTTTCCCTCCTTCATTTGCTGTCTACTTCCTCTGCTCCTACCCCCCCTGAATCGCTCCCCTTGCCTACGTTTTCCCTTAAGCATGTGCCCTTATTGTTTGTCTCGACCGAACATGTAACTATATAGCTATGCTCTAATAACTGTATAACCTTTGTAACGATGTAACCTGCAGCTATGGTCTGATACTCATGTAAAGCGCTCTGATACCTCTGGGTCTAGCCAGCGCCATATAAACGCTTTAAAAAAAAAATTCCCGTAATGTATATCCTAGATGCTGGCACTACGCCCCAGAACTGCACTGCCCGCTGCCCTTTAAACTTACACAAATAAGGTCGCCGAATGATATTCGAGGCACCTATTCACTAATAGCCCACTTCGTGTGCGCCTAGAGCACCCAGTCAAGGCACTTTGGCAGCCCAGGCAAGGACCAGTGTTTGTACCCCACCAGTGCTCGTGCACACGGATAAAACACTGCAGGGCTACAGGGCAGATGTGTCACTGATGCCTCAAGGGGCGCCATTGATCGCCCGTGCTACTTACATGTAGAAACGGACCCCCCGTGCACAGGGATGACGTAGGCACACACTTGAGCCTGGGAGTAAGAAGAACTATTCAGCAAGACAGCTCAGTAGATTAGAGTGCCTGCCCCATAGATAGATAGATGCACGTGTAACCAGCAGCTGCCTCTGCCTGTCATTCTGCCAGCATCGACTCGAGAACATGACAAGACCCATGTTATGAAATACAGTTTAGTCTCTTGGGGCGGTAAGGAAGGTGGTGCACACGGCATCTGTGAGCCAAAGGGCAATGCTGAGGCAGGTGGTCGAGCTCCCACGTTTGTGCTTCGAGAGGATTGGATTGGAATTGCATTTCTATTGCTCTTACTACCTCTTACTACCTCTGACGAGACGTGCGTCAAAGCGCTTTACGCCAGCAGCAATGCTCCGAAGCCATGTTCGGTGGTGTGTTTTCCCACTGCCTGTTGTTGGGTCCTACATCACAACATTTGAGGAGCAAGGGGGCGCTAGAGGGCGCACGAGCAGCATGGCCGCACTTGCGTGAAGCTCCTGCAGCCTGTGCCAATATCCTACGTTTATCCTCATTAAATCACCTCTGACGCCGCTGAAATTTGGTGCGATTGTAGAGGACCCATGATCTGGCATTCGCTGAAAATTTGAAAAGGATCGGACCCGAGGTTCCGGAGATATCGCAGTGGAAGAGCCCGACCGACTGCTGCGACGGAGCCTGCATGGAGTGAGACTGGGCACCAAGCCTACGCGACACCGATGAGCCCACGAGGTCAGTAGGCCCCGGCTTGAGGAAGTTCGTGTGCCCGCACCTAATCGGTGATCAGGACGCTGAGGCGAGGTGCTGCACTCACCGGAGCTCGAACTGGCAGCCTAGGACAGGTCGGTGGCACAGCTGAGCGAACAGGCGGCGTTCCGGGGTATACTCGGAGTGAGCTGCGGTGCGGAGTGATCACGGGCTGGTCGGGACTGCTGCAAGAGGAGGGACTCAACATATGCCATAGATACCTACGACCCCCTACCCACCCCCCATTCCCCCGCTGGAGGGGGCGAAGTGGGCTGCTGCACGGTGAACTGTGTAGGAAGGTGAGGGTGCTGATGCATTGGCGCCAAGAGTGAGGCTGAGCGCGACGAGGGATGTAGTGACTGTTGGACTCCCTGACGAGGCTGGAGTACTGTGGTCGGGATCTGGGCAGTGGCCAGCTATGCCTGGGTGCGGAATGCGAGAGATATCCTGCAGGCGACGTGCAGGGTAGAGATTGAAGGATATTATATTCTGGAGACTCTCTGCTCAGTAGGCCACTGGTGCTGGACTAACGGTGGGGTACGCAGCGTGCCAGTACATAAGGAATAGTGGTTAGATGTCACGCGGTGCTGTCAGTAAGCACTGAAGAATCGAGGAGACACACACGGCATCTGTGACACCCACTTTATTAAAGAGCAACAACGGGAACACTTGCAAGCATAGTGGAGGTGTGTACCCAGTGCCACGATACAGGTACGCGCGGGAGTCATGGGTTGGCCTGAGGATACGTGCAGGATTTGCGTATAGCGACAACAGGCTCTGGGGGATAGAGACCTGGCTCCCGCGGCTGCGTAGAGTGGATATATTGGATATACGGGTACTCTGGTAGAGACAGTGACAACTTGCGACGCGGAGAACAGTAACTATGCTGGTACAACCCTGACAGAGGAGATTGTCGTCAGTGAGGTGAACTTTGAGGACTCTTTGAGACCCAGTGGACGCTGCACTTTGCTAGGTGTGACGAAGGGTATCTGAGCGATTCCGAGAGGCCGGTACTGGGCCCTTCGCGCTGTAGCGTTGCAGGACTAGGCCTGAAATACCCAGAGTGCTGCCTACATCATAACGTAACGGCGACTACAGGGGTGCACAGTGATCTTGCGGGCATACGTGCTAGAGACAGTGAGGCAATTGCTAAGGGACGCAGCAACAAACAACGGAGTCGACAGTGGATTGTGGGACTGATCACTGATTGCGTACCAGTTCATGTCGGAGGCCTCTGGATCGCCCTGAGGCGGAGGGGGCAAGGGGACCTCTTTAACCAGAGTCAAGTCAGCTAAAGGTGCTACCATGGGGCGGCAGGATAATCGGCAGCCGAAATTATCCTTTGATTCTACCCAGCCGTCGAGGAAAACTGTGAGGTTGGAGTCTGACTCTGGGGGACCTCAAAGCGCATCGACGGCCGGGACTAGCTGCGACACAGCTGCACCGGATATGCACCTTCTGCTGCAGGAGATGAAACAAGGATTCGCAACGGTGGTGGACAAGGTGGATCGGCTGTCCTCCAGAATGGACGCTATTGTGCAAAAGATGGACGTTCACGAGGAACGCATTACGGAGGCGGAGAGGAGGATTTCGGACCATGATGATACCACGGCATCCCATGCTACTAGACTGACAAGAATGGACAACATCCTCAGGGTAATAGCTGCAAAGAACGAAGAGTTAGAAGCGCGCAGTCGACGCAATAATATACGCGTGGTTGGTGTGCCGGAATCAACAAATACAGGGCGGATGGAGGACTATGTGGAGCGGATTCTAAAGGCAGCGGTAGGGGCGGAAGCCTTCTCACAGCAATTCATTGTTGAGAGGGCGCATCGTTCGCTTGGTCCTCAGCCCAAACCAGGAGCACCGCCAAGACCGATAATAGCACGGCTCCTGAATTATCGGGACCGGGATACTGCACTACGTGCTGCAAGGAACACTAAACATTTGATGTGTGATGGAGTGAACTTTTCTTTATTCCCGGACTTCACACCACTTGTGCAAGACCAAAGACGGAAGTTTCTGGATGTGAAGAGAAAATTGAGGGCTCTACAAATTGACTATGCTTTACTATACCCTGCGAAGCTCAGAGTCACGCATCAGGCGAAACAACACTTCTTTTTGAATCCACAACAGGTTGAGGATTTCCTAAAAACACTGAGACGCGATCGTGGAAAACGTCCTGCAGAGGAAGAAGCGGAGGATGAAGGGGACTGACCTGTACTTGGAGGTTGTTGAGATTTATTGATGACTGAAGTGTAACAAGTTTGGGTTCGTATTGAATACTTTTTGCTTTGCAACCGAATTGGGGACTCTGTAAGAGCACTGCTAATGTGGATACAAGAGACTGATAAAGTCGGCGTTGGGACTACAGATGGTAATGTATGCCAGGCGACACCCCCTTCCCTCGACGAGCCCTCCGTCGGGAGGTTCGGATCGAAGGGCGAGGTGAAGGGGGTTGGAAAGTGCGTACCTTAGATGACCCTACTAGGGTGTACCCCACTGACATTGTTTGTTACACTGCAGCTATTTGGGGGTTTGCTAGCGGTGGTAGGGGAGGGGAGGGACCGGGATGCTGGAGAATTGGGGTTGCTTCAGTGGGAGGAGGATGGGGTGGGTGTGAATGCTTTATTGATGCTTAGAGATTGTTTGGGTAGGATAAGGATTGGGGTAGCTAGGATAGTGCTCGGTTGGGGGAGGGGGCTGTTCGGCGGGATGTTTGAATTGGGTGGGGGGAGGCGATGGATGAGGGGTGAGGTTGGGGAGGTTGGTTGCAACAGACAAAGGTTACACAGGAAATTGCATGTCCATTGGAGAGATTGCTATGGGGTGGCTGGAAGGCGGTTGGTGCGGGTGGGAGTATGTATCATTATGGATATCGCAAGTGTTCATGGCTGATAAGACTAGGAATAAACTGTCGATATTGTCATGGAATGTGCTGGGCATCAATGATGCTAGGAAGGGTAGGAATGTACTTGCTTATTTGGACAGGCACACTGTGCACATAGCATTATTACAGGAGACGCATTTCCGGCCGCGTTCGGATCCCACATTTGCTAGTAAATGGGCTTCGATCAGGAAATTTTCCTCATATTCCTCGTACTCAAGAGGTACTGCTGTGTTGATCAAAAATTCAATTGCTTTTCAACTGATGGGTGAGGTCCTGGACCCTAATGGTCGCTTTGTGCTATTGTGGGGAAGGCTGGGCATAGATACTGTTGTGATAGTGAGTTGCTATGCTCCTAATATTGACACTCCGGAATTCTTCACGATACTTTGGGGGCATATATTGGGTGTGGGTGCCACTCATATCATCTGGGGGGGAGATTTTAATGTTACATTGGTTCCTGGTATGGATAGGTCGGATGGCTGCGTGCAATATAATAGACAAGCGCGGGATGTGCTGGTAGGCATCATTGAGGAAGCTGGGCTGGTAGATAGTTGGAGGCACACACATCATGCACACAGGGAGGGCACGCACTTTACATCACATACTAATACCTGGGCTAGACTAGACTATTGCTTTGTGACGAGAGGACTCTGTGAGGGGATAGGTACGGTAACACATTTGCCCAGGACCTACTCTGATCATTGCCCAGTGTTGATGTCCCTCACTATACCAGGACATGATCGAATAAAACCTCCATGGAGAATGCTCCTCTCCATGCTACTGGATACAGTTTTTAAGACAGAGTTGGGAGTGGAAATTGAAGAGTTTTTCCCCAGGAACAGGAATTCAGGTGCTAGTGTGGAAATGGTGTGGGAGGCATTCAAGGTCACGATCAGAGGGATTTGCATATCCAAGGGTGGAGGGGTGTTGAGAGATATCCAAAGAACGCTGATAAGACTGGAGCGCGAGCTGAAAGAACTAGAAATTGGCATGGCAAGAAGGAGGGATGCGGGGTCACACAAGACATTTAGGGATAAGCTCTCTGAGTATGAGGAAGAAGCGGCAAGGGAAGTCAAATTCAGAGGAAAGTATTGGTCTGCACGTAGGTATTGCGAAGGGGACCGGCCAGGCAAAGTGTTAGCTGCAACAACGAGGAAACCGCGCTTTAGTTCCAATATATTAGAGATTGTCACGCCGGAAGGAGTAAGGTGTCGGGATACTGAGAGGGTTCAGAGGGAGTTTCTGGTGCATTATGGCCACCTCTATACTTCACAACAGACCACTGAAGGGGACATGGGAAGCTTCCTTGATGACATTGCACTGTGCTGGCTCAGTGATGTGCATAGAGCATTCCTTAGCGCGCCGCTGGAGCTCGAGGAGATACGCGATGCGATTATGTAATTGGCTAATGGCAAAGCGGCGGGACTGGATGGACTCCCTGCGGAGTTCTATAAATGTTACATAGATATAATGGCACCGGTCCTTAAGGAAGTTTATGAAGAATCTTTGGAAGTTGGAGCACTGCCGGGATCGATGAGGGAGGTAGTCATTACCTGCCTGTTGAAACCGGGAAAGGACCCGACAGAGGCTGACTCATATCGGCCACTTTCGCTCATCAATTGCGATGCGAAAATTCTAGCTAAAGTCCTTGCAACACGCCTCTCGTTGATTATGTCTAAGTTAGTTTTGCCAGATCAAGCTGGTTTCGTACCGGGCCGTGCCACCTCACATAATCTTAGAACGCTGTTCTCTTTAATACAGACGATTGCTCCGGATCTCCCAGTCGCTGCCGTATTCTTGGATGCAACGAAAGCGTTCGATTCGGTTGAATGGACGTACCTATTTACTATATTACATAGAATGGGGTTTCCGAAATTGTTTGTTAGCTGGGTGGAGCTGCTGTATACCAAACCGACGGCCAGAGTGGTTGTTAATGGATTGCTGTCGACCCCGATACCAATAACCAGAGGCACCAGACAGGGGTGTCCTCTCTCCCCACTACTTTTTGCTATAGCGATAGAGCCACTGGCATGTCGAATCCGTCAACTGCACAGAGATAGTGCCTTTCACTGCTTTCAATGACAGATTGGGGTATCATTGTATGCAGACGACATCACACTTTATGTGAAAGAGCCGCAAATTAATCTTAACCCTATTTTATGTGAATTTCTAGTTTTTGGACGGCTGTCGGGGGTGCAAATAAATTGGAAAAAATCTCAATTCTTCCCGCTCACGAGCGCTGTTCAGAAATATCAGTTGGACTACCCACTTGAATGGTGTGATTCGGACCTTAGATATCTGGGAATAGTGATATCCCTGAGTAAGGATGAGACACTGAGGCTGAATTACGGGGTGGCCATCTCGAAACTGGCGGATAACGTTACACGCTGGAAAACGCTACCGTTGTCAATGGCAGGAAGGGCATCGCTAATAAAGATGGTAGTACTGCCACAGTTTTTATACCTATTTCAGAACGTACCTTACTTCCCTGGCACTTTTTTCTTTAAACAGTTGAGGTCGGAACTTATTCGTCTTTTTTGGGGGGGTAAACAACCTCGGCTGCGATGGGCCATTCTGACCCAGCCTTATGATAAAGGAGGTTTTGATGTGCCGGATTTCGAAACCTATTATATTGCTGCCCAGGCACAGTACGCCTATCACTGGATCAACCCCACGCCTTTTATGCCGCAAGTCACGGCGGAGGACTGGATCGCACGTCCTCTTCCACTTAATGGCCTGATACTAGGCACGGTGCGGGACATAGACACACCATTTACTACGGTGACTTGCACCATAGACGCTTGGAATAGAATTGCGGGGATTCTTAAAGCCACGCAGTTGTATTCACCTGTACTGCCCCTCACGTATCACCCTTGTATATCGCTCCTACAGGAGGCGGGCTTTCAGTTGATGTGTAAACGCATGAAGATTGCCACATGGGGAGCCCTGTTCCTCAATGGACAGTTCCGTACCAGGGAACAACTGTTTCAGGATGTTACGCCTACTCCTCTAGAGGTCTTCTATTACGTCAGGCATAGACAGGGTTTGAGAGCAGTCTTGCCTAACTTTCCAACTGAACCTGACGTGGTTCTGCCACTGCACGCCATGCTGTTGTCCGATGGCCGCCATCTTGTTTCCAGATTGTATAACAATATCAGATTGCAGCGCCAGGGGCCCGAGAGTTCAGCTCGACGACATTGGAGTGAGGATCTAGGCAGAGATATTACTGACGATCAATGGAACTATTGTTGTGCCATTACAGCTAATATTTCGTCTGTTAGCAGGTTGAAGATTATTCATTTTAAGTTCTTACAACGTTTTTATTATATGCCTGTTAGAAAACTACGCTTTCATTTAGCAGACAACGATAGGTGTGACCGCTGCAAGGTGGAAGGGGCGGGATTCGTCCACCTGGCTTCGGAGTGTCCTGGTGTATACGAGTATTGGTCACGGATACAGGAAGCCTTAGAGACTATGACTGGAGGGGTGATCGATAGAGATCCGTTAACAATGCTATTGGGGCACACGCGGAATATACCCAAGACTGTTCGAAGGTTTATAGATGTTGCACTACTACTAGCTAAGAGGCGAGTTGCGTGCCGTTGGGGTAGAGGGAGAGCCCCAAAGTTTAAGGAGTGGATTGCTGATATGGTTTATTGCCAGGATCAAAACAATCTCTATGCTGATTTGCTACCTGTACGAAGCAGACCAAACGATATATGGGGTCCACTGCAGGCCTATTTATTAAAAAAGGCAGCAGCATCTACAGATTCAGATAATGAAAGTCGAGAGTAAAGGCAATAGCTGCCGCCTCACTATGACCCGTTTTTTGCTGACACATCCGTAGGTACCCAGTGGATTCCTGTATGGGACACTATACCCACCTAGTCCTGAGTAAGGGACGAGCCCCTATCTGACTGCCGATAGCCTGGGATGGCGTTCTAGGCCTATACATGACAAGATATACATGGCTTGAAATAGCCCAGAATCAGTTTTACAGTGTTGCTTAGGTGATGGTATATAAAGACTTCCTGCCTGCCTGGATTGACTGCTAGCGACAAATGCCTATGCTGATTTCAATTACTGTTTTGTATTGTGAAGAATATGTGCTAATGAACAGTTTAAGAGATGATATTTACATGCTTCCAACCTGCTCGGACTAGCCGACCGGAATATTTACTTACATGTATGCTTAGGAGTTGCAATGTGAACCTGTGTAACCTACCTGAATGTCTTTTCTTCTTGTCGTTCGTCAAGAAAACTTTATAAATTAAGGTTAAAAAAAAAAAACATTTGAGGAGCACAGGCTGATTCACGGGTCGTCGTCTGATGGTATCGGGGCCGGCAAAAAAATAGCGCTTCAGCCATACACTTCACACGCTGCTCTTTTAAACAAGTGAGGCCAAACACTGCACCACCTGCACAGACAGACACCACACGGACGGGCGGGAGAGACAAGTGAGGCCTCAGTATCAGTGGTCGCACGGCTGCTTTCAAAAGAAGTAGCAAGAGCGCGCACGCGCTTGTGTGAGGTAGCAGGCCATCGGTTTTGCATTATGGCTCACAAGTTTGGGCACGATAATGCAAAACAGATGTCGGCTGTGCGGGCAACCTCCACCAATAGGCCACGGGCAGAGCAAAGGCAGGACATGCACCCGCCTTTGCCCGCACGCAAAGCCCAATAGCCTGCGAACAAAACTAAACCACGCATACAAGCGTGTGGTGATCTTTCTAAAGCCCTTTTACTGTTTACATAGAATTTACATAAAGTCTCGCCAGAGCAGCACATGCGCGCTGCTACAGGCTCAACCTAAAAAGGTGATGGCTAGAGTGGGCTGACTCGTTTCCCTGTGCTATATGCTGTGGTGGGCAGTACCAAAAAATGATTGACAATCGAGCAGCCAAATGGATGAAGAGGGATACCCAAAAGGCTCCTGTATTAAACATTTGTATGCATCTTTATTATTTTTTCAAAAACATGAGGGTGGGGATTTCTAGGCCAGACCTAAAAATCATTGGCAAAATCAATGGGTCTATAAATGTGCTAATATTTGCGGCAGGTATGGATAAATGTAATTTAGCATACTTAAGCAGAACAATTGACTTTTCCAATATTATGGGAAAAGTTACAAAAAGAATTGCTTTCTGTATAGAATGCATGTATAAGATAAATAACTCAATGTGACAAACAGTGTGATGACAGTATACTTTTCAGATATAAAATATTCCCTCATGCATGCCAATGGAAAACTTCTTCAAAGGCAGAAAGATACACTGAACAGCCAATAGCATGATGTGAGAGGAGAATACTAATCTGGGCGAGCGAATCCCACTCAATGTATAATTTTATAGACTTAGTAGCAAGAGGACACCTGGCTATCAAGCCAGACCTAAAAATGATTTCCCCAGTGCCAATCAGCAGTACAAATACTGCAAGAGGAAAGCAATGCAAGAGGAAAGCAATGCTTCCAGGAACAGCCTCTAGGAAAATATGGCACCCATCATTGTAGATGCATATTACATTCAAGGACTGGCATAAACAAACGGTTGCTCTATTGTAATAAACAGGCAGGTCAGTGTGGGGAATTATCAGCTAAAAGAAACAATTGTTAAATGGGTACTGAGCTAATCCGTATTTCGGCGCTGTCTTTTCTTATTTGTTGGGTTGTGCAGCAGACTAAATTTTGATTTCAAATGGCATGTGTTGAGCCTGTTAATATATGAATCCTTTGAGTAAATCCTCCGTTAAGTGGGAATTTTCATGTTCGCATCTCTACGTTTCCCTTTTCATCACCACACTTAGAGACATTTTATAAAGAAGTTACTCTTGTTGTCAGGGAGGTCAGGCTGCACCAACATATGTTCCAGGAATTTTTCACAGCATCCCTTTTTGGCAACTAGCAAAGGCTACGCCATATGGATGAGAGCGCAGACATCAGACCCTTCAAGATGGCTCGGGCGTCTGTTTACTTCACGTTTTCTTTTCTGCTCTTTTCTTTCTTTGGTAAGATAAGATGTGTTTATTTGGAAATTCATTCCTCGGGCTCCCTCTCTTGCTGTTCTTCCTTTCATGCGGGCGGATCTGTCGTCTCTTGAAGAGGCATGCCTAGAACTCTCCAAACAGCGGAAGCCAGGGGTGAACATATCATACAAGAGGTCCTAGCGCCTATCTTCCAGAATGTGTATATGTTTAAGGGGTCCTTTGAAGCTGATTTGATCCTATTGAAGCACGAGAACACAATGTACAGTCGAACCGCAAAAATAGTGGGAGAAAAGTGGATTTGGACTAAGTTAGTAGCAATGAACGTATCCGTATATTTTTTTAAGATAAATCAGTGGATTTTAATTTTTATTATACCTCTGAAGGAGCAGGGTTTTCGTGAAATAAAACCTGCTCGGATTGACCTCCCTTTCTTATAAAAATACTAATGGAGTGATGTGCAAACTAAATACAAAAGGCTAATAATAAAAACAAAAGCTGCCAAGCGTGTGTTAAAGTCCTGTGGTAGGCCGCAAGTACATGTGAAAATAACAGTCTAAAACTGGTAGTTTTATTTTATACTAAACTGAATCAAAAGATTAATCTTTTAAAAATGCACATTGATAAAGTAAGAAAATATGCATTGCATAGGGTATTTTAATAGTGTGACTTTATAAACGATAATAACACTAGTATTTGTCTTTCCTAGAAGTATGAATTTTCTTCCCTGCAGAAAAAGCCCGAGAGTCAGTTTAGAAATATAAATGCTTGTTTAAAATGTGCAGGAGAAGGGAGTCTGAAACTGTCCGAATCCTGTGTGCCTGCCAAAATTTGCGTGGAGGAAAGAAAATGAATTCAAGAGACAGGAACTCTTCCTCAGTGAGCGGTGCATTTGAACAATCGAGGCACAAAAGTTGATACATGACTGAGATGGAGATGGAGATGGAGATTGTATTTCCGTAGATGGAAGTTGATAAAATGAACAAAAAGGACAATGGATTGTTTAGCAGAGTTGTCACGTCAAGAGTGGTGTGATTGAACACCCCCTGTTTTAACCAATAGAATGAATTGAAAATTGGGTGTTATGACACAATGTGGGTTGGACTTTAGAGAATTTAGAGTATAACTTAGGTACCCGGTGGGTGGGGTTTTGGTTGGCGTTATTTTCCTACTTTGCGAGAGGAGAGAGCTGTGTTGCTGTTTCCTAATTCTATGGGCTGGCTGATGTTCTGCTGAATCCTGACTCTTAAACTTTGGTCCTTAACTCTTCTTGAGGGGCCTTGCTTATTCTCATGGCCAGAGGGTAGCTTTCCAAATTTCTTGAACTTGGGTTAGTATGAATTTCTAAATTTGCATAACTATTTTGCAAATTACTTATGTATTTACTCATTCATCTTTACGCCTTTCCACTCACTCAGAGTGCTGTATTGAGATGTTCTTATGTCGTTTTCTATAGATGTATTGTACATGATGAGCAAACACATTATTATAGATAAACATTATTAACTCATAAATGAGTTTGTCTTTATTTAGTGATATTGACTGGTTAAATAAAGAGTGTAAAATGGTTTATTTCTAGATCCAAATACTATTTTGCCAAACCCTGATTACATTATAAAGATTGCATCCCCACAAAAAGGTTATTATGAAGATGATATAGTAATGAAGAATTGGTAAGTTTGATTTTCACTCACCAAGCGTGAAGGGACTTGCAGGGTATAAATTGGGTCCAGGTGATCAAAATTATTTAGTCCCGGATCGCTGGATCACCTCGTAGGTCTGATTCCTGGACCAAAGTGGTGAAAAGGGTGTGTCAAAGACCTATAAAGCTGACAAAGTTTCTTGTATTAGGTTAAGCGACATATTTCGGCACCCGATCCTTTTTTGCATGCACCAACTCTGTGATGGATAGTGGTAGGGTAGAGTGTGGGGTTCTGAAAGGAAAAATAGTGATAATCAGTAGCAAGTGTTTGGAACATTCCAGCTATCCAATTACAAATGGATTCCACTTTATGTACTAGTGTGCATTTCTGGACATCTAGTGAACGTCTATAGAGAAAATTATGCTTGGTTCCAGCTGCAACTTGCAACTGTTCAGTGGCGTGAATGGGATTCATTTGGTATTTTCTTTAAACAGAAGGGTTTTCCTGGTTTTGTCTGCTGAAAATGATCGACCATTATTAAAAACCCATTGTAATTGATCAACTGGGATTCCCGCCAAAGCTGCTTTTAGTCTCATAACCCTTATGCTAATGGGTCACAGAAAGGCGACCAGTTAAGGTCGGGTCTTTGAGTTGTATCACGAAAGCTCTAAGAATGTGCACCAACTCGAAGTAGATGTCTATCTCACAAGCAAGAAATACAGGGACATATTCACAAGGACTTACCTCCGATTTATCTCCACCTTAACGCATCAAAAGTGGAGATAGAACTAACACCCCATTCATAAGCTGGTGCAAACAGCAGACATCGTCAGTATTCCCGCGATATCTGCCCCAAAACTTAACACCACGGCAGGCACCACCAATGAACCCATATGAGATGCAGAGTAGGCAGTCCCGTGCAAAAACACACGAAAAAACAACAACAACACTTTCACAACGAACTGACAGATCCTCGAAGTGAACCAAAAACAGGCGATAAGCGGCGGTAGCCGCAGGTATTTAACACCTGCTTCAAGCATTCTAAGGAGTACAGAGAACAGTGGCCTTATATATGCATAGGTTACATTAGTCAGCATAAAACCAAGGTGAGGTCCTAGCACATACCAGCATGCAAATTGACTAATATGGGTATACAAAATGTTCTTGCTCAACAAAGTGGGAGGAGAGACATTTCTCCTTAGGTTCGGCAGCAAACCTCCTAAGGGGTTCACTAATACACCTGGTCCTTTTAAACCAACAAAGAAGAGATTGGCACAGAAGCTGTAATATAAAAATAATGCATTTATTAAACGTAGATGAGGGAGACTACGTCACAAAGTACCCGCAGGCCACTGTAGGAGGCATTCTAAGGAGTACAGAGAACAGTGGCCTTATATATGCATAGGTTACATTAGTCAGCATAAAACCAAGGTGAGGTCCTGGCACATACCAGCATGCAAATTGACTAATATGGGTATACAAAATGTTCTTGCTCAACAAAGTGGCAGGAGAGACATTTCTCCTTACATCAGCAAGAATAGCCTGACAGTTCTATACTAGGAGCAGGTGCATTCTAATAGCTAGGCTTTTCTGAGCATGTGCAAGGATTTGGAAGAGGGAGAAAGCACATGGCAAGCACATGGCTAACTAAGATGGCTGCCAAGTGCAAAATGGCTTTCAGCTCATGCTAACAGCGATCCCTGCAATCTTTAACAGTTGGTAAGTACCAAATCAACACACCACACATCCCAAAGCCTCCAACGCACAAAGCACAACTGTGGGGAGGCACACGTGACCAAACCACATTCAACATGTCAAACTACACGATCACCTACCAGACACGACCACACCACTCCATGGTCATCCTGGCTACCCCTGCACCCAATACAGACATTTCATGACACCACAGCCACACAGCTGAACGTGTGGAGAAGCAGAATTCAGCCATAACACATTTGAAGCACTGCTCTGTCCACATGACCCTACCCCAGTCTCCCACAGTTCAGCGTCCCGTGGGGGTGGGTCCATGTCGGTCGCTGTGCATCTGGGGACACTAGCCCTGTGCGACTCGAGTCATCCCCCCTTGTAGTTCTGACATTGCATTTCTGAGTGAGTGCCTAATGACTGTTAGTGTAGTTGCCAGCATCAGCTACTCACTGAGGGCTGGCTTACACCCACCACACACACATCCAGCACAGGCGTCACTGGATTGGTAGACCTGCCATCACAAGCTGCCGAACCAAGTATTGCCTCTTTTCTCCCTGCACTGTCCCAGGTGATCATGGATATGCACTCTGCCCTCAGAGACCCGGCCACACACACCCAAAGGCAGTACAATGTGGCCCACATTCGCACCAGGGGCATCGTTGAATGCACATTTGGTGTGTTGAAGTCACGTTTCAGGTGCCTGGACGGCACAGGTGGGAAGCTCCTGTACAGCCCGGACATCATGTGCAAGATGATCGTTGCATGTTGTGTGTTGCACAACATCTGTGTTTGCACAGGGGCCCTATGGATCTCAGTTCCAGAGGTACCGGACGATGATGGTGGTGATGGGGCAGGTGGCCCACATCCCACTGCAGCTGCGGGAGGAATGGCCCACAGGAATACCATCATTGACACTTACTTCTCATGAGCACGTCACATAGTGACCGTCCATGGCAATCATGCGACAGTAGAAGATGTCCAACTGCACAGCATGTGTGATTAAAACATATTTGCAGGTTACAGGTTGTACTTGTACATTGTCATGTTACATTTCCCTGCTGTTTCAGATGTGATTTGCCAGGTTGTGCACATTTGTGGAACCAGTTGTGTCCTGTGTTCAATTGTGGAGGGGTTGCTCTTTGTACCGGGATGTTGTCAATGTCGAGGTGCACTTCTGCTTATGTGCATATGCTGCACAGTGGGTGTGTCGCTTCTGCGACTCTGATTTGTCTGCCACTGGTCTCTTTCATACGGTCGGTTCTGTTCTTCCACTATGCTTGGATTTTGTGGTGTATATGTTGTCCTCTGCAGTTGGCCAGGGTGCATCCGTGGTACTCCGCTGTCGATGAATTTTGTTCTGTGGCATTTTCCGTATGCTGTTCTTGTGCATTTTCCCGCATTGCACGTGAGTATTGCTGCTCTTGCACTGGTTGTCATTGTTTTCTGATCGTGCTTTGGATCCATCGCAGGATTTTTCACATTGGGGTTTGTGTTTTTATCTCCGTCGAGGTGATTGTATTGCGGCCCTTGGCCACGGTTTCGGCAAACTATTGCATGCTACCACTGTGTTGTGAATTCCACGTTGTCACGGGGTTGTTTTCCGTGATAGGCTGCGATGTTGAAAGTTGCGTTATGCTATTCTTGCAGTAGTTATCACATGTTCTTGTGAATATACCCCACAGAGTTGTGAACATCTATCAATCATGCTACCACGGAACCATAAAAACCTTTCTTTTCAAAGTCTAAGACCCCTATGTACAAAGCCTTTGCATCACCCTTACATCTTGCAAGGCAAGATAGCACAACAAAAGGGGTCATTTGGGATTTACAAATCCATGCAAGTCTTGATTTGCCATGTTATGAAATTTGGAGAATAGGTGAAATTTGCTATTCCCACTCCAGTGTAAGCCAATTTGTGTAAGGGTTGGCCACTGGGGGTGACATTTACTATTGCTACTCCAATCTAAACCAATTTGGGGAAGGTGTTCGACACTAAAGGGGTGATATTTACTATTCCTACTCCAATCGAAAACAATTTGGGGGAGGTGTTGGAGACAAGAGGAGTGACATTTACTATCCCCACAACAATCTAAATCAAGTTGGGGAAGGTGTTGGACACAAAAGGGGAATATTTACATGCCCCTATCACCACATGAATGTCACTTTACGCCACCTTGTAAATATAAAAGAATAATCAAATCAAAATAAAAAGAACGGTCATATCTAGTGTCCAGTGAGACCAAGTGATACATAACTGATATCAGTATTGGCTTGCATGTTGGTGTGTGAGCCGTGTAAATAAGGCACTCTTTCAGGCTCTACTTAGGGGCCGATTACGATGTTGTTCGGAGAGGCTCCAAATGGGATTTGGTATTGCAGAATCCAATTTGAAACCCTTGTTTCCGAACGAATTGTACACATTTCCCAACGACCAATTACGATGCAGAGAAACTGCTCAGGCAGTCCGAATCGGTTCCAAAAGACATTCAGACAGCCCGAGTCTTTCGGAGCCGAATCGTACAGCTCTATGGGCACGGTTTCTGAAAGAGAGATTACGATGACTGATATTGACAGTGTTCCGATTCGGTCAGCCCGACACAAAACGGCTGTCGAAATCTGTCTTTGCGGTTCCGTTGTGGATCCCTTCACCCAGAGGCATCTGATTGGGGCCTGTGGGGGTACCCAAGGGACCCCTCTTCCCAACCATGCAACCATGCACAATGTGGCAGGCACCATGGGGTGCCCACCACAGGGTGCAAGGTTTTTCCCAACCACCCCTTTTTTCAATGGGAGCCTGTGTTCTTGTTCGGAACACAGTCTCCCATTTAAGTCATTGCGAGTCCGACCGAACGATTTGGGAAGCAATGTAATCGTTTTTTTGGACTCGCAGGTCCAGATTCGTACGGAGACAATTCCGAGACTGATTTGTAAGGAACAGTTTCCGAATTACATCGTAATTGGCTCTTTAGTGTGAAAGGGGTGGACAATGGGCGTTGCTGTGGGTGTTTCGCCGCAACACCCATTGATTTTGACGCTGCACCCTTTTTTACAAAGGTGGCGTAAATAGGAGGTCATGCCAGAGAAAGCCTGGTCTTAACTTGGTGAAACGTGGAGAAGTGCTTATTTCTCCTTGTTTTTGCTGTTTCAATGTGTGCTGCATTGTGCAGTACACATAAAAATAGCAAAATGCCATGAACGATTGTTTACGTGTACGAAGATGTCCCTTCCTGCACACATAAATCACTTAAAAAATGATGATTTGCAACTTCTATGTGTGCTGCACAATGCAACACACATAACATTTCCAAATCACTATTTAAAAGGACACTTTCCTGCACATAAACAATCATTCCCTCAACACAGGCACCCTCACACTGTAGTGCAAGGGTGCCTGCGTTAGTGCTAAGCAGCTTCATTTAGCACCAGAGATAGGGAACACGGCAGGTATGTGCTAACTTGGCGTTAGCATTTTGTGCTTAACGCCACGCTCCGCCATTAAATTATAAATTTGGCCCAAAGGGCTGTATTGTGAGTCCGGTGGTCCACGGAGTGCCAGATTTGTGGGAGCTCGGCTGTGGCGGTCACGCTATCCTTCCTATTATGCCATTCTATGGCAGTGTTGCGGCGGTGTAGATACAGTAAAATGCTTGGCTGGGCCAAGCATATTACAAGTTTCCTCTCCACCTTCATGAAAACCATGGCGGAGGAAACTTGGTGCCACATTGTAAAAAGTTCAATCGGGTCGGGGACAATCGATATTTGCCCGGCGGTATTGCCTCTGTGACCCTCTAGTTATTTAAATCAATGAAGAGGCAGGCGCTGGAGACTGGAAAGCAGGAAACAAGGTTTTTTTATTCTCTCCGGAGGAGAACACAACGAAACGGACAGAAGGTATCGTTCTGAGGTGCTCTAACTGTATTTCTGAGGCCTGGCCTCTTATATCCACATTTATGACTTTATTGCAGATTACACATACATGTTTAAAGCTTTGATGTGCGGAAAAGACATTCTCGGAACTCCCCTTTGGGCCCGTTCCCACACACATTTACAGTTAAAGTCCCCACCCTAGTCACAACAGGTGATGAGCATCGCGCAGCTGGATAATCCGCCGATTCACGGAATGAGGGGAGTCTGATCGGATCTCATGGGGTGGGGGGGGCTTTGATCAACCCGGGGATTCTTTGATGGGGGAAGCTTTCTATTGTACAGGGAGGGGCAAGGATGGTATTGGCAGAGCTGGGTGTCGGCTTGGGAACGGGGAGGACAAAACGGGCACACGGGGAAAAAGGGGGTTTGCATCTAAGGGCCGGAGATCATGAAAGGAAAGCAGGGAGGTGTCGCGCTGGGAACAGGATGAGGGCCGGGGGCAGAGCAGCGCCGAAGAGGGGTTTATGACTCAAGGCAGGTGCAAGCAGGGGGTGGTCAGCGTGCAGGCTTAGTGAAGGCAAAGGGCTATGTCAGGGGCCAGCGGCATGCAAAAGGGTTTGTTCTGCTCGGGGCATCTTAAAATGGCGGGCGCGCACGACAAAAGTGTGGCATCAGGGGAAGAGGCAAGATGGCGCAGATAATGTTCACCAAAACGCACTAATTTTCCACAGTCCTCCCTTTAACATATTCAAGACATCTTGCTGGTTCATTTTCTACTCGGGTCTATTGTGGTGGGCATGAGAAAGAAACCGGTAGGAACCCTAGAAAAAGAGTTGTAAACAATACATTTTGAGGTTTCTAGTTTTTAGGAGGTGCACCTATTTGATAAACTTTGATAAATTTGTTCAGCAGGAAAGTCATAGGAATGAAATACAAAAAACGGCGAGCAGCAAGTACATATCATAACGTGAACTGGCAGGTTAATACATATTTCAGATTCGGTTTGGAGCAGGATCAATACAATGGCGGCTGGGAGAGAAATGAGGCAAAAAAAACGGTGATTGAGGATGTCAAATGTTCGAAGTTTACGAGTTCTCATTGTTTTTTGTGGTCTTTCGTTGGCGCTGTTGAGCACCGGCGGTGGAGCTACAAGTCCAGCTCTGATCTAAGTTCTGCGTTGCAGGGCACGACCCTTTCCTCGCGTTTCTGGTCGGAAAGGTCCTTTTCGCCCTGTGTCCTTTGAGGTGATTGTCAGAAAGTTCCGATGGAAGAAGAGCGTTCAAAACAGTCCATAGGGTAGGTCAGAGGAAAAAGGGGGATGGAGCAAGGCCAAATTAGGAACAAACTAGGGGAACGAGAGACTTCAAATAGGCGGGCGTGTGACGGAATTCAGAGAGCGGGGACTTGTCGACAGGCACTGGACGTCGAGCAGGGGCATCAGGTCGACCCTTTCCTTTCATGCTGTCGAAAACAGTGCCTCGTCCTGCAGCTCTTTTCAGTCGTGGTTTCGCCTTGGCTAATGTCGCAGGAGTCCCTTAGTCTGCAGTCAGGCCTCGTGCTCCCACATCCGGTCCTTCTCTCCTCCAACGGCAGTACCCTTAAACAAGTTTGAAAAGACAGTCTTTTAGAAAATTTGCGGATGAAGATAATCAAAAAGTCTATTTCTCTCCCAGCTCCAGGCAAAGAATGAAAAAGTCCGTTATATTTAACGTTCACAACTGGCATATGAATGACCGGTGGCGGACCTGCTGGATTTACTATGACTTTCCTTCATAATCATTTATTACAGGCATGACGGTTCATCTGATGGTAACCCACCTTCGGGAGACAAATCTGGCAAAGATATGCCGTTCTCTAGAGTTTCACATTTACAAAAGGGTACAGTGAGTCGTCAACATGGTACTACACAGGTATTTTGCTGAGAAACGAACATGGCTAAACATTTCCTTTCTATCGGTGCATCCTGTTTTTCAACTACTGCGGGGTTCATTTTGATGATTTCTTTACCTTGGTCTAGTCTGTTAACCTTGTAAAACATCATTCTGGGTCCTACGTAACCTTTTACAGCCCGGTTACTTAACTAGGAAGGACAGGGGTTTTATGGGAAACAACCAGGGACATAGACAGGGGAGGTAACGGGGGTGATCGTTTTTCTGGTTTGGGTATTGCGACGATTCGGGGAGGGGAGGGTCGCGTATTCTGAGGTCCTTGTTTTATACTATAGGAGCCGTTGACATGTAGTTCCCTTATTTCGGGCCAGATTAGGGAACCTCTGTCGTCTTACCTGTCCTTTCCCTTACGGCCCAACCTGGGTTCATTGACTTCTAGCGGAAAAGGAGAGGTAATGACGCGGCCTCAGGGTGATTGTATTTAAAGACAAATGTTTGTGCAAATACTGACGGTATTTGAAGCCAATTAGGTGGTGTGCTAGGGGTGGCAATCTGCCAATTTCGGGGCTAACCACTCGGAAGAGTGGTAGTGCAAAAAATAGAGAGAGAGAGTGAGAGAGAGAGAGAGAGAGAGAGAGAGAGAGAGAGAGAGAGAGAGAGAGAGAGAGAGAGAGGGAGAGAGGGAGAGAGAGAGAGAGGGAGAGAGAGAGAGAGAGAGAGAGAGAGAGAGAGAAAAAGAGTGCAACGGCAGGCTAAATAGTACACGTGCAACAGAGAGGGCGGCAGTGCATTCAAGAAAGGCTATTTAGTGCATTACACAGTAAAGGGTATTCACGAGTCCGCGTTAGAATCTTGTAATCATGCAGTTTGAGCATTAGACAGGGTAGAGGGGACGTGCTTTGAGAAAAGGAAAGAAGAAAAAGGAGGTACCATTTTGTCGCACTTTCTCGCATTCTCGGTCCTTTGACCAGTTGGGTCAACGCCTCAGTCACACACACACACATTCCCTCATAGTTTCGCATCATACGTAACGTGGGTTCATTCGTCCGGTCTGGTTTAAGGGTGATCACTTTTTATCAGGTTGTGCTAATTTTTCGGGTTTGTTCGATACGTGAGTAGTTTGCAGGCGTGCTTAGACACCACCCTGCGGCGCTAGTCCGTTTCGCGTATTTAGACATGGCAAGGTCTCAGATCTTCGCCACACCTTGGCTGTAATCTCTGATGTAACCTGCAGAGGGAGGAAAAAGGGGGGGGGGAGGGGGAGACAGCATTCGCGCGCATTCAAATACATGGATTCATAAGTCCTTTACTTACCTTTTACTCTTCTTTCCTCCTTGGGACAGGGTCCCCGGGGATATGGTTTTCGGAGTCGGGGGGGTAGTGTGTTCATGTAGGGCGTGTGCGGGGAAACATAAAAAGGAAACCAGAGGGTCCTAGTGCGAGGTATCTAGTCAAAGGATATATCTCACTATCGGGATCCTTAAACCTCTTTCAACGCCGTGGCGTTCTAAAGTTCTTCGGTTCTTGGGTCCCTGCTACTTTGGAACGTTGTGCTTTACAATATTTACATTATTTCATTTCACCCTCCTTTTACATTCCCTCATTTACACCATTCGTTTTACCCATCCTTGGAAGTCACGGTCTTCCTCTACGCGAGAGTTCATGAGTCAGTCGCGTACTTTTAAGACGGAGTGTCGTGTTGTCGATCCGATCCGTCCTCCAGGGCTGGGCAACCATCTTCCTTTAACCTTAAAGAGAGAGCAGAGTAGGGTGCACAGAAAAAGAACTTTCCTACCCATCCCATATTGTTTTACAATAAAGCATGCAATACCCGTCCATAGTTTCAAAGACTTTATTTTGCAAATTCATTTCAGCATATGGATTAGGAGGGTGTGGTCGTATTTGGTCGGTCGTGGCAATGGCTAAAGTGCGTGCAGTGGGGGGGGTGTCGTTTGCAACAATAAAAACATCGGAAAGCTTTACTCATTCATTTGTAAGAGACTAAAACGTCTATTAATTGGCTGGGGGTTCGGGGGCATATATTTTCATAATTTAGAAACATAATCATAACAGTTGTAATCAGATTTCCTATATGCATACCGTACGTGTGCATCGTAAATGAGGGTTACATCAGTTATAAAAATATAATACATTGTACATTTGTAATCAACATTTGTAATGGGGATTCTTTCATACTGTTCGTCGAGTGAGCTCTCCTTGTCTTTTCTAGCCAAGTGTACAAAGGATCACAAAAATCTCAGAACATCAAGTTTATATTAGTGCGAAGGAACACCACGAGGTGTTCGTAAGTTCCGATTGATACCAGCGCCATTTTGGGCGGGGCCGGCACAGTCCGGAAGCAGCATCAGGGGGAAATGTTTCCATTACTGGCAGTTTGGACCAGAGTCCTTTTCGGCAGTTCTAGAATTCACGCTAACAGAAGGTGTGGCAATGTCATGTTTGTTTCGTTGGCGATCGAAGCAGCCGTCCCTTACCGGAAACCTGCAAAGGCCGAAGGCTCCGCCGGGGACCTTTGTATGATCTTCAAGGCTGCGGAGATGCTGTCGGAGATGGGGGCTCGTGCTCCATGGGACAAATGTTCGAGTTGTATGGCTGGCCAAAGTTACTCTAGTGGCCGGGGCCCGCCTTCCAGCGGATCCAGACGCCATTTTGAGGCCCTACAGGGGCCACTCTCGTCGAGTTTGCAAGAATGGAAGAGACCCTCCGGAGTGAAAGGAAGAGGTCCCTGTTTTGTGAGAGCGGGACGTTCAGCTGGGGTGCAGCTGTGATGCCCCCACCTGGGGGGGGCGAGGGAGACTCGTTCACATCGTCTCCTTCTCCCGGTGCACTTCATGCCGCTTCTTTTCATCGCCCCGCATGAAGGCCTCTCCACATCCGGTGTTCCCCAAGTGCCACCATTGTACGTTCGGTGCTGCGCAAATACTGGGGTGCCACCATTGTGTGTTCGGTGCTGCGCAAGTACTGGGGTGCCACCATGGTGTGTCCGGTGCTGTGGAAGTATGGGCACCATCGCCTGACTGGGGGTGTTCGGCGCCGGGCTGGGGGCTGGGAAACCTCCTACCGGTGGAGGTGGGAGAGGCTCGTCCGCGTCGCCTCTCCCTCCCAGCCCAACTTGGACAAATTGTTGTGGAGGTACGTGCAGGACATCCCGCCGTCCAGGACTGCTGCGGCTGTGACGGAAGAGAAAAGGAAGAGGTGCCTCGCTCTCCTCTTGACATGTGGCGGGACTACCTTAGTCTTTCCAGGCCCGTTGCGGCCGGCCAAGGAGACACGTGGCGGGACTACCTGCAAATGCCCAGGCTGCGGGCTCCTGTCTCTCCTCCGGCTCCCCCATACGTTAAGATTTCCTGACCAAGAGTTGGCGGCGGGGCTCGCCTTATATGGGTTGCCGTTGGTTGGGCGTAGCCGTAACCCTGCCCTACTTTGGAAGGTTCCAGAATGGGGGGGGGCGAATGTTCTGTTTGACTTTCATTTTCTACAGTTTATCGTTATTATTCCTTGTTTGTTGTGTTAAATTAAAAGTTCAAGTTTATTAATGGTCTACGGATTTTGTTTTATCATTTCTTTCTTTCCAGGTTGCTTTTATGCTAAGTTTCTGCTAACAGGGGTCGAGTAACACGGAAATACGTGTAGAGGGATGACGCAGATTTGTACATTACATACACACGAACTCAGACGGGGGACAGTACAAGTACAAAGACCCAAGACAAATATAAAAACAGTTATTGGTCATAATTATCTCTTTCCGTCTGTGAATTTTAAACGAGGCTGGGTTCCCGTCTTGACATTGCCCGACCTAGGAGAACTTGATCATGCCGCTGAGATTTTCCTGGCGAAATCTGTGCCATCGGGCATAATCAAACGTGGTGGTTCTGTCTGGTCTGTCTATGTAAGTCGGGTTCTTCTCTGTCTCGCGCCTTTTCTCGTACTGTCGGTCTGTCGTTCTTGTCGGCCCTTTGCCTTTACTTACGCTCAGTAGAGTCGGGCATTGGGCTTTCCAGTGTCCGACATACCTACAAAAAGCGCATTGGTCTGACCCTAAGTCTGGTCGTCCTTTGTATAGTGTCGGGGGATAAGTTGTGGGTAGCGGTGTCCTGGGGTTGTCCTGTCGGTATATTTCCCTACTTGGTTTATCCTCGTTTTTTCTCTGTCGTTTCGTAGCCTCTCTGCGCCACATACCGAGACTGTCGAGCATAATTGGCGTCGTCTTATTATTTCGAAGGGCTATTTCTAACGTTTCTATTTTATCAAGGTCAAAGGATCCTGCCAGTGGCCACTGTTTGTCTTGGCTATCTTCGGTATACCTGTGCCATAATTTATTATAAGCTATGGTGACTAACCCATAGTTTATGAACATGTCCTTATTAGGGGTGCCTTCTAGTGGAGCCATATGGTCCACCTCTAACACCCGGTCCGGGCTGAACAGGCTATTTATCAATGGGGAGAAGACAGACATGACGGCTCGTAACGAGGGACTAAAAAGTCAGCACTGCCTATCTTATCACTAGGTGCAAAGACTAGACAGAATATTTCTATTCTACGTTGTTTGCAGGTAGTGAATACCTCATGGATCCAAAAAAAACCAAAAGACCAACAAAATAACAATGGGGAGAATGAGTAGGACCGCAAAGATCTGCGTTACCTACCCTTTTCACTATCTGCAAAAAGGATGGTCTCTTCCCTGCTTGCAGACAGAGAATCTCCAGGAAACAATAGTTTGTGAACAACAGTTCAGTTTCAAGCAATTATTGAGTGGGGGAGAAAAAGAACAAGCACGGCTGCTACCCTACTTATCCTCCACTGCTTGCAAAGGGAGAGAGAGCCTGTTGCTTCTCCGTTTGCAGACAGTGAATCTCTAAATAAAAATAAACAAGGCAATACTAGTATTTTTGAACAATCAAGCAATCAAAACAAATTCTTTCGCAACTTGTCGTGGCAACACGACCTTACCCGGACCATGTGGACAGTTTCTTGTCTTCCGAATCCAGCGCCCGATCGTCCTCTTTTTCTCGTATTTCTCACGGCACTCCTGATGGTTCCCAGTCAGGACCGTAGATCACTCGAGAGAGGTCTGTTCGGAACTAGTGAAGTTCGGATGATCGGCTGCCAGACGAGGGTCTATTGGGCAAGAGCTCTCCCGATCGTTGCAGTCGTTCACTCTGTCGTCGGGACCTCTCCCACTGGATCCACGAGTCGCTGATGGGCCCCACGCTTGGGACGCCAATTGTAAAAAGTTCAATCGGGTCGGGGACAATCGATATTTGCCCGGCGGTATTGCCTCTGTGACCCTCTAGTTATTTAAATCAATGAAGAGGCAGGCGCTGGAGACTGGAAAGCAGGAAACAAGGTTTTTTTTATTCTCTCCGGAGGAGAACACAACGAAACGGACAGAAGGTATCGTTCTGAGGTGCTCTAACTGTATTTCTGAGGCCTGGCCTCTTATATCCACATTTATGACTTTATTGCAGATTACACATACATGTTTAAAGCTTTGATGTGCGGAAAAGACATTCTCGGAACTCCCCTTTGGGCCCGTTCCCACACACATTTACAGTTAAAGTCCCCACCCTAGTCACAACAGGTGATGAGCATCGCGCAGCTGGATAATCCGCCGATTCACGGAATGAGGGGAGTCTGATCGGATCTCATGGGGTGGGGGGGGCTTTGATCAACCCGGGGATTCTTTGATGGGGGAAGCTTTCTATTGTACAGGGAGGGGCAAGGATGGTATTGGCAGAGCTGGGTGTCGGCTTGGGAACGGGGAGGACAAAACGGGCACACGGGGAAAAAGGGGGTTTGCATCTAAGGGCCGGAGATCATGAAAGGAAAGCAGGGAGGTGTCGCGCTGGGAACAGGATGAGGGCCGGGGGCAGAGCAGCGCCGAAGAGGGGTTTATGACTCAAGGCAGGTGCAAGCAGGGGGTGGTCAGCGTGCAGGCTTAGTGAAGGCAAAGGGCTATGTCAGGGGCCAGCGGCATGCAAAAGGGTTTGTTCTGCTCGGGGCATCTTAAAATGGCGGGCGCGCACGACAAAAGTGTGGCATCAGGGGAAGAGGCAAGATGGCGCAGATAATGTTCACCAAAACGCACTAATTTTCCACAACATGTCCTGTGGATGCACACAGGGGGGCTCAACATATATCTATAGTCCATGCCGTGCAGGTACTGTTTTGTCCGTTCCCATTGCGGTTCCCATTTTCAGGGCACCATCATGGGAACGTTAAAAAAAAGCCTGCCAGACAGGAGGAAACTCCTAATCTGGCGGGTGGCCTGACCACAGTTTATGCAGTGCCGAACCGCCAAAGTACAAATCAGGCCTTAAATGGGTGACATTTACTATTTTCTTTACAATCTGAAACATTATAGGCAAGGTGTTGTACTCTAAAAAAATGATATACACAATCAATACTCCATCATTTTTGATGTATAAAATAAAATAAAAATTACTTAGAAGACACAATAAACCAAACAGAAAACCTACATTTTTAAAATTAAATATTAACATATAAAGAATTATGTTACTCACTAGTGATAATTATTATACTGTTTAATACATGTTATTAATATTCCTGAACTTTGAAACACATCATAAAAAATCATAATCCTAAATTGAAAATCACAAAATAAAAATAAAAATGAAACTACATTTCAAATTATAGATACAAATATTTTACTCTCGTCAAATGAATACATTTTTGAATATATATTCCCAACAGAATTTATTCCAATAATAAAGATGCAATTATTAACACTTTGTTTAATACATTATAAATAAATAAACCTACCACATATAAATATGCAACAAACTCTCAATGTATACATCATAAATGATGTATATGTATTCTATTTTCATAATTTAATTATACAACATTTCAAACTTTTTAAAATAAATGTAAAAAAAAACGTTTCCAAAACTTTACCAACAATAACATTATAATTTGCTTCATTTAAATAATTCGACAAAAATATTTTAACATTTAAAAAAAATTAATCAAAACAATGAGTAAATATGTTTTAAGAGAACTACATTTCCAAACATTTTACATTATTAAATTTAAGTTTGATAACATTTTATTTTTACCAAAATGTCGACAAATAAAATACTTACCATAAAATATTTTTTTTCATTTAAGATAATGGATGAATACATTCCAAATAATCATGAAATCATTTGTAGAAACATTAATATTATAAATACATTAATTTATACATTTTACACTATTAATTTGCACATCACTGAAATAAGTGACATTGCATTTAAATTAAAATATTCACTTTTTTAAAATCTCTCCACCCTTATCCCCTAAGAACTCAATACTAAATACTTAACTATATATATCATAGAACTAAGAATACAAATTTCAAATATTTTATAATTAATAAATTCTTTGACTAAGCAAACAAATTAAAAAAATTATTAAACATATAAAACCACACATACTATAATAAATTCATACAAAATAACACTTATACACAACATTATATACAGTGATATTTTCTAAATAGATAACTTTTACAATGATGTTAAAACTAACACTTAAGACGATATTCTTACCTTCGACATTGTCGACATTATTTTTTAAATCCTGATATTCTTGACATAATATTTTTGTAGAAGAATATTTGTTATTCAATAAGTTGTCCAAACACCGATGATCAGTACAGCCTTAAGATGAAGGAGGTTGTTTGATTCTGATACCATTGCAGACAGCTGATGGTTTTGTCTTGTAGATCTTTGCAGGTGGCATTATTGTAGTCCAAACTGCATAGTGCAAATACTAATAAAGTGTCAACCAATGAGGGAGGGTCCGTACAGATGGGCTGCTCCTTGAAGATGTAGAACCTCACATTAAGTTTGTTTTAGTCTATAAAATCTAGTATTATCCCTTACAGGCTTAATTAGCTACTAATAGCTGGAACATTTGAATACAATTAGATGTAGGGATATCACCAGTGAAAACGTGAAATCAAATATTGTGAACGTCCATGATCAAGGCTGTTAGGGTCATGTAAGCATTAGATACGTTGCAGGCAGAACTATGGCCAAGGGTTCCAAAGGACTGACATGTTGGACAGTACTCTGATTTTATGACAATATAATTACTTGCTGCTTTGTGGTTAATGTAGAGGCCAGGTGTACAACCAAGTCTGAGTCATAGTAGTGCTTTCCATATGTTAATAAGGGGCTATTGGGTCCAACAAACATCTACCTCAATAACATTGCAGACCTTCTGGAACTGGATGGCGTTGGATGCATGGTATGTCTAAAGATAATCTAGGTGTCATTGGTGCAAGTATGAAAATACAAACAGTGAGGAAGATTACGTTTGTGAAAGGTATCTAGATTAATCAAACCGATTTGACTTAAATATGTGAAACTATTGTAGTCAGGTACCAAGGATAAAGGATGTTCTGATTGTAGCTATGCATCTCCAATGGAGATCCTTATTAAAAATGGGTGCTACATGTAGGATATAATACGCTTTCCTCAGGTCAGCCATGTTCCATTGTTTGCACCCTAAACCATGGTGAGTTTTCGATGAACCCAACGACCATCTACAAAGCAAGTGTCCCACATTTAAAAGAAGACTTTCATTAGTGGTGGTTAAGTCTATTTTTAGGGAACTTCTTCAACTACATTTGGCCCGATTCTGATGTCGGATGGACCGCAGTCCGACCGACATCTGTTTGGAACTGGAACCGAATGACCTCCTGTCATCGGTTCCAGCCGAGGAAGTAGGATGAGACGACCGAACCCTGTTCGGTCGCAATCCTCTACTTTACAATGGGAGCATGCATTCCGAACGGAATGCACGCTCTCATTGCAAAGTGCAGAGGTGCAGTTCATCCCTGCACCCCGTGCCACCGGGTGCAGGGATCAACATGTGGCCTTGCACCCATGGGGGTGCTGCTGGGGGACCCAAAGATGGATTCCCAATGCCTTTCTGTGTTGGAAAGGCCGGCACAGAAAGGCAGTGGGAATCTGTCATCATAATCCCTCGGCCGAAAGAGCTGGCCGAGGGATTACTGCAGGGTTTCCCAATAGTGGACGGGCGACCATTCGGAAAACCGATTTGAATTCCCTTCCGACCTACCCCATCTAAATGGGTCGGTCAGAAAGGAATCTGACCAGCTGATTACAGTTCAGCCTGGATGGCTCCGACCGACGGTACGAACCGTTCCAGTCCGCATCGTAATTGGGCCCACAGTATTTGTTACAGAAAACAGCGAGTCCCAAACCTACTTGTAGAGGTTAGAGCCTTTTGAGTGCTAAACTCCTGTTTGCAAAATTCCATTTTGGGATCCTCCTCCTTGCTCATATAAAAAAAATGAGACAGGACTCCAGAATCTTTAACTTCTGTATATCAATAAAAGAAGCCGAATAGCACCCTCTAATATTTTTCCTGGTCTTTTCAAGGAGTAGAGAACCATATTTGAGGCTTCAGCAATATGCAAACCTGTCTCCTCTTCTCCAGTAGTCTTTGCTGTGATTCAATATATTGCAGGGCAGATTTATCATTCTGTCATGCAGCGCAATGCAGCACGCCACCGTGCTGCGCTGAGTGAAAGGGAAAGGGCAGGAATGCACTGTATTTATCATTATACAGAGCATTCCTGTCCTTTCCTAATGCTGGCCCACTTTTGGCTGCCTAGAGCCAACGCAGGCACCCTTGCGTCATGCTGCAAGGGTCCCTGCTTTGTAGGCAGGATTGTTTTTGTGCATCAAGGAACTCTTTCCTGCACAAAAACAATCCTGAGAGGCAATGTCCTCTTTCCAGGTGTGCTGCAGAATGCAGCACACCTAGAAAGAGGAAAAAAAGAGGAGAAATTAAGATATGTCTCCTTGTTCTGCCTCACCTGGGGAGGTGTAGCATCTTGACGCATTCCCAGGTCTGTCATTCATAGTAAACTAGTGAATGCGCCAGAATCCGTGAGTGGATGCATCGGAACACACACATGGAACGGCTCCCTGCTGCAGAGTAATGCAAGGCAGAGATTTGCGCTGCCTTGCGTTACTCTAGTTTCATCAAGCCATGCAGGGCCAGGTAGGTTGGCCTGGTGTTGATTGGTAAATCTCACTTAGGTTTTGCGTTGTCCTTGCGCCCCCCCCTGCGTGCTTCAATGGCGACGCATTAACAATGATAAATCTGGCCATACATGTTTAGTATGGTACCAGAAAGCAGCAGCTAAAATATTGTCTGACAGCTATATTGTGTCCTAAATATCGCTTATGAAATTATTGCCCCACTGAATTAATAATTGAAAATCTACACCAAATTGGACGATGTTTTTAAAAATAAAATTTAAAACTATAGTTCTGCCAGAGGCCAGTTTTGTTAATTATATTCTGATGAACATCTGCTTGTTCAAGAAGGGTGTGGGTTACATATTAGAACCTAAAGAATTCTAAAACGGCATTATATTTCTCTGTCTGACAGTGAACAGTCTTTTAATGCACTTGTCATTTAACGTAATTTTAGGACAATTTTCAAAGTTGTTGAGCCGTGAGACAACAGGTTAACCACTTAATTCTGAACATGTTCAATTGAGAACACATTGTATTGCTTTAATTCTTCCTGGTAATGCTTGCATAGTTTCCTAAACCATAATAAACATGATTGATTGACCCAATACGTTTTTTGGAAACCAGTCATTTTCACATTTATAGCTTCAGGAAGTCCTCAGAAAAGAAATCCATTTACAGTGAGGGAATTTCATAACATTTAATATATGCAACCATGCAATATGGTTGGAGTGACGAAACTGGGCACCTCAGTCTGATCTTCCTTTTATCGCAGGTGATACCTCTCAATCTCAAATTAGTATGAAAGATTCTTCTTCCGTTCTCTAGGGTATCGACTTAAAGTATAGAGTTTCACCTTTGTAGACACAATCAACAAACTTTCTGTATATTATAGGGAGGCTTCCGGAGATGCCGTCATTCAACGTTCCAATCCTTTCAGCTGATTGGGAAGCTTCCATAGAATGCCCTCACAATCCACCCCATAGGCACCCCCCAGCCTCCCTCTTCCTCCCTTGATCACAGAGTTTAAATAAGTTCTCAAGGCCAACTTCCTGGTTCTGGAAAGACCTAACCCTGCATATTACATGTTCTGCGTGACATCTGGCAATTAAGGGCCTGATAACGAGTCTGGCATTTCGAGGACCGCCAGTCTCGTGAAGGCGCGGCGGTGGCAGTCCAGCCGTTGGCGCTCCGACAGCTCTATTACAACTAGGGCAGTCGGACTGCCATTGCCGTGTGAATGCTGCAAGGGAACCACATTCCCTGGCAGTGGCCCGGTGGGGTAGAGACAGCAAAATGCTTGGTGCGACTGCCACGTTCCAGCCAATCATATTACGAGTTTCTTCTACACCATGGCTTTCATGCCGGTTCCTCCGCCATGAAAACTGTGGTGGAGAGGAAACAAAGGAGGCCTACAGGGCCCCCTTGTACCTTTGAGCCATGGGGTGAATGCAGGGAGACACATCATGTGCCCCCCTGTGCACAACATGTGCCCCCCTGTGTGCATGCACCACAGTTCCTGCACAGCGTGAACTTTACAGTCCATGCTGTGCAGGAACTGTTTTTGACGTTCTGATTGCGGTGCCCATTTTAAGAGGCACACCAGGGAATGCCCCAAAAATGCCCTCCAGACACGAGGAAACTCATAATCTGTCAGGGGGCCCACCCACGGGTTTAGCGTAGTGGGAGCGGACCAAACTCGTAATCGGGCCCTAAAAGGTAAATATGTAAATGCCATTGTTATAAGTCAATGTCTATTCCATGTAAATACGTATTTCGTACAGTAGTATACTTGGTAACGCTGTAATGTCTTTATGTCCCACCAGCTGAACCTCATCTGTAACCAAATTATCTGTATGTTGTCTATTAATTTGTAACACTAAATGCCTGTTAACTACTGTTTGGCGGAGTGGTGGCACAGCGGTGGAAACTGCATTGCCACTGCTCCGCCAAAGGTCGCCGCCACCTGTCCGCCAGATTACGACTTTTGAGTAGTCTAGCAGGTGAGCAGTGTGGCGGTCCCATTGTGGTGCCTCTTTTAAAGGCGGCAACTGCACTACAAGGTTCCATGCCGTGCAGGAACCTATGTGCGTGCACACCGGTCCTCGGACCGCCAGACTCTTAATCGGGCCCTTATTGTATATCTTTTGATAGTAAGTATGTTTATCACTTGTGGTAATATTCCAACTGAATAAACACATATAACAAAATATTTTTCTAATGCTTATTGAGAACTTGAACATGGTATTAAACAATAGCTATCAACAGTCACAACTAGGTCGCTACTAAAACTAGCAACTGGTGCCTACTCCCATTGTGCAGGGATTAGTTGCAGTCTTGCTTGCTTCTGGTCTTGACAATATGGCCCGGGGACTACCGAACATCCCCCTCCACCCACCTTGTGTTTAACCAACATTTATTAAAGATGGACATGAGAGGGATTTCTTTGGAGGCGGGGGTCGTTCAACCCCCGGACGTATTTATTAAAACATATAAATCAATAAAAATTGAAATAAACAATATTTACACCATTTTGTACGCAGAAAACGTAGCATGACATTTGATTACAATTAATATATGCAGATATCAGATGGCTAACCTTAACATACTTCTAGTACAAAGTATTTCCTATCCGAATCTAACACCTGCATCATAATCATACATTAATTACTTTTCTGCGTATCCTATTTGGGCCTACGGCAAGGTCGCTAACTGGCGTTAGATCATTATCAATTAGCCACGCCCTCCTCTAGGAGTGCGCAGGCGCAGAGGGACCGTTTACCGTGAGGGTACGCCCCCCGGTTACTCCTGTATGCTCTATTAACTCCAATAAAGGGGGGCCTTTGCACTCTGCACCGTTTAGTGACATCATTGTGCATGTGCGGGGTGGCCAACCAGCCTGAAGAAAGCGTGACTCCCACCTCCCCCGCACCCATCCAGCCTACTGGCTGTACCGCCCCTGGAGTTATAGGAGAGACCACTTGTCTCTCCCCTTGGGCGAATGGCGCCGCCCTCTAAGGAAATTAAATTTACTGCTCACCAATCATTACCTTACTGCCTGACCAAGGAATAGCAATAAATACGACGATTGATGACCTGTAAACGGAAAAAAGTTCTAAGAAACAAAAATAATCGTACGAAACACACGTCATCCATTTACCTAGGGAAAAACATATAAACAACCTTCATAACATAATAACCAATATCTGCCTTAGGGGGTGGTGGGTGGGGAAAAAGATTACAGCCTCCTAGAGGCTGGGTGAGGCAGACCGAGGAGCGCGGGTAAAAGAGGTCGACTCCCACGCTCCTCTGCCTTTTAAACTCCCCCTTACTGGCAAGGCCGGTTCTAACTGGCCTGACCTCTGCTCCCCCAGTGACCCGGAAGCGATTCAATTGCTTCCGGGCCACTTAGGAGCCCTCTTGGCCAATCTGTGATGAGGCGCGCCTAACGCATCATAATGACGTGACGGGGCGCGCCCCACCATGGAGAAAAGGCGGGCGAAGGGGGGCCGGTGCCCCCCCCATATTTGCAGCGGGCCGATGCCTTTCTCGTCGAGGCGCATCAAGACTAATACCAATCCCTGTGCTGTAGCGGAATGAAGTAACTTCTGCCACAAGTCTTGCGCTTTACACAACAATTCAGGAAGTAAATGAAAGCTAAAAGTATAGTTACTTTTAAAAGTCAGTAGCCGGCTTGGTTAAAATCACAGGTGTCGCAAACCAATCTGTTTAAGTTCAGACAGCAAGGCAGGGGTCGCAATTGCCACCCCCAGCTACCCTCAGTGTTGATCCCAAGGTGTGAAACAATACGAAGTTTTGTAGCGCTCTGAATAGCGAGATGCATTATTTTCTTTGGCTGTGTGAGTCTTATTTCAAATGGACTGAGTGGTATTTAGTGCCTGTGTTTTAATATTAGTTCCAGAATATTTTTCTAAGGTTTTAAATACCGTTAGGTCTCTTTGTGCCCAATGACAATAAATAATTGAACTATTTTTCAGAGCGAGAGTTAAAACGAGGTTTTCTTTCCTTTATTTAATGACAAATATTGCTTTGTTAGACTGGAATCGTCAATCATTCGCTGGGAGGTTGCCATGGCGATGCTTCCAGATCCCATCTCAATCAAGATTTAATACAGAGGAACAGAGCGCGTGATACAATCGCCGCGGAGCCTACGTGCATGCACGCGATCATTATATGAACACATAAGAAGTCAGCTGCTATGTCTCCAAATAAACAGACCGGAGGCTTTACTTGCACTTAAAGGGGAACTCCGGCCCGCATTCAGTGTTGATTCCCGAGGCAATGGTGGTTGCTTATATGTTACGTCAGTTTAACCTTTCATATCTTCCAGAAGTGCTGTGCAGCATAGCAACATATTTAAATATCCACAGGATATGATTTCCTATAGCCAAACCAACATAGCATCGCACTTCTTGCTACACCCAATATAGAATGGCATGAGTAACCAATACGCAGGGCCTTAAGAAGGATAACAAGCCTGGGGGGGTGTCGCTCAAAGGGGCGTGGCCAACGAAATTAAGGGCGTGGCTTAAAACACATAAACTTAAAATCTGTGCTTAGCATAGTGTGCCGCCCAACTTGTATTTTGCTGTTTCTGTCATTGCATCCAGATATATATTACAAGTAACATCGTACTTACAACAAGACACAGCTATTGGCTTTGTCAATAGTTGGTAGTTGCATAAGATAAATAAGCAGCAACTATGGCTTGTATATAATATTGAAAAAGCTTCCACTTAAAGCCCTGGTGACACTCCGTCAATGTTGCTGCTCTTGAGTTTCAAAAAGAGAAGGGAAATCCAGAGAGAAAATGACTCTCTTTAACCCCTTCCTTGCGGCGCATGTTCAGCGGACGTCGCGTGCACTACCTTGGTAGTGCTGCGCACGTCCGCTGAACGTTCTGGCCCCGCCCACGCAATAGAACGTCCCGCACCAGCGCGGAACGTTCGGCGCAGCGGAGGGGTTAAAGGATTTCCCTTCCCCTACAACGCTCACCTGGCATGAAGTCATGCCGTAACTTCTCCACTAGTATGAAGTGAGCAGTGTGAGCACCCACACATCGATGTGCCTGCTGTCACTGTTGTCCTGAAAAAAACGGACCACCTGTACCAGGGCACAAAACAGAGCCTGATAGAGACCACCTTTAAAAAACTGCCGGAGCTCCGCACTGGTGCGACCCTGCCCACTTAAAGCCCTGCCAGAACCTCATAGAACCTCATCTACTAGACAAATATGATGTACACCAGACACTAAGAAGTGGTGTTAGCAAGTACACTGCACACATAAAGAACGATAGTGGGCGCCTGAAGTTACACATGGTACCATACTGCAAGTACCTGCTTTAACCTGTATCCATATTACATCATGCAGTAAATCATGACAACCAATGTAGTCTACGCACAATGACACATTATCACACGTTTGTGAATATCGTGCCATATTGCCATACCCCCAACAGACAAAATGTTCCTGGAGGAATTGCTTCAAATATAATTTTCAATTTGTTGGTCTCTCAATCCAACAATATCGTCAATATGCAAAACATAGTATTCACAATATAACAAAAAATCTGACTTTGGACGTACTTATCTGACAAGCCGTATCTTATTTGGTACTTGCAGTTTTCTCTTAATCATACAAAAAACACTTACAGAATACTCAGGGCCAAAATCAAATTTGAAAATATTAGTGCAATATCACTGCCACATCCAACATGACCAAACCAACAATTATGGAGTCATTCTTAACAAGAAATCACCAGGGGTGGCACCACTGCTCTCAGAGCAGGAAAAATAAAATAATAATAACACTGTTATTATCATTTTATTTTTCGTAGATTCGAGGCTCGCTTAGGGCGGGGCTTGACTAGTGGCACAAGGGGAATAGTGGTTTGTACACTCCAAATGAGCATTACGGTTTGGCCGGCCATCTTGGACTGGTCAAACAGTCATGCACACTTTACATTTTCCCCACGAGGCTAATGCACAGCCTGGTAGAGAACATGCACAGGCTGTCCATGCCGAGCAAGAACCAAGTAGGTTAATCGGTCTGATGAACAGAAGCGACAAGAGACGGAATCCTGTCAACTTGGTTACGCTGGTGCCTATGAAGCGAGAGTTTCGCTTTCAAGCGTTTTTTCAAAATTGAACAAACGCACCTTTTTTCACGAGATCCCTATTTACGATCTCTAAATTGAACTAGGGCAGGACGCTCCTTAGCGCGGGCGGACCACCCAGTTCAAATCACCCACGGTCCTGACGAAAACCCTTGAATCCATGTTTGGGTTGAAACATGTAGACCTTTTAAAACAATAATTTTGTATATTCACATTCACATAGCACACTTTTCGCTATTTTTATATATTTTAACACGACTTTTGACACCGAAGCCTTCCTAATTAGGCAAAGGTGCCACACTTTATTTTTAATAAGGGTTCAAGCGCTCAAGAATAAATCTTGAAGTGAGTAGTGTTGGCCCTTTTTAAATACACAATTTTGATAGTCTTGAACACATAAAAACAAAACCAGCTCCACTGTAATCAGGTGTCGCAGCACACCCTGTGGGCACTCGGCCTATGGGGTGGGACCCCGATGATGAAGCATGTCACCAACTAGGTTGGTGAGTGAGGGGTCTTCTATAAGGATATGCTTTATCCAGTAACAGGTTGGGGCAAAATGTGCTAGCCAGAGCACTATTGCTCATTATTAGAGAGTTACTTCTCTCTCTACCCACGAGGGGTTACTCCTCTATTGTTTTTTCAGATTAATTGGGGGACCAGGAGTTCCCACCTCACATAGTGCCTAGCATTATTATTTTCCCTCTCTCTCTCCATTGTTGTGAAAAAAAAAAAACATGCACAGGCTCCCTGTTCCCGTCTGAGCACTGAACCACGGCGCTCAGACCAATCACAATGATGCCTTGCAGCATTGTAATTGGCTTAGGGGAACCAATCACAACATTGCATCGCAGCATTGTGATTGGCTTAAGGGAGCCTATGTGCTTTCTGGACTTGCAAAGGAAGCAGAGGAGAGGTGCGGCCGGCAGAAAGGGAAGTGGAATTTATTTAGTTTTTTGTCCCACTTCCCACCAACCACCCCCGTTCCCTGCCAGCCGCTACTGGAGATCACTGGGGAGCAATAAATCCTCCTAATCACATATGTTCATAAATAGATAGTCCAGTTAGATTTCTTCTTCTTTGCTCCAACAATCATATGGACTAGTAAACAAAATATCACTATGAATGATGTTAAAGAGGAGGAACCGTTGACGTTTCGCTCTCCTATGGCCAAACGTGACCACACTGCCAAAAAACAAATTCATGTTTATGCACCCATTTAAACTGACACCTAATTCCAACACGGAGAAAGAGTTGGAACCATGTTTCCACCTATGGTCGATCATGGTACGGTATTGATCACAACAGACTCAGGTTCACCCCATGCTATTGCAAGAAGTACCTCATCTCACTGTAGAAACATCCGCTAGCTCATGCTCTTATGCCTCCTGTACCTTAAAATATTGCATCTCAAGCAGTGCCTAATTTATAAAATGATAAGTGCCATGGCCCTTCTCAGGGGGCCACTCCAAGTTTCACCATCCATTCCCAGGACAGTGCTATCAATGACAGTACCTCCGTAACTGCTAACCATCGCACTCCTACAACTGTGATAATTTAGATTATTCCAGGCTACTAAAAACTATAACAATGACGTGGGCGACAGGTATTGTTAATTTTTTATGTATATTAAAATATTAAACACTGTGTTGTGCTCTTCTCAAAATAAGGTAGCAGCGCCACCACGTGGTGGACTGTTACAAGTGCAGGTGCTGAGAATGAAGCTGAGCACCGGAAACCACTGGCTCAAATTAAGCTCTGAAGTTTCTTCATCTACTCTATGACCATAATCTCCTACGTGTTGCTGCCATTTGATTTTATGTTTATGCATGACTTGTAAAGGCATATCGCTGGCACCCTTAGACCACCAAAGCGTGAAGCTTTTCAATCAAGCACTCCTACCTGATGACTGTTCCCCTACATTTGTTGTGCAAGGAGATGAGTGGAAAATGTAGGGTATGAGGTTGCAGAAAATTGCCAAGAGATGCAACACATAAAATGGATAAGATTGTGTTTATCATATGTCACCTTCAGTGTGGAGGGCTTGATGAAGTCCACACAATGTAAGTGCCTTTGGGCCAGATGTAGGTAAATTTATTTTACCGACTCATAAATACCGAATTTTACCGATTCTGTAAATGCACATCTGGATTTACCTGCATCTCCCTCTTTCTAGCTTTGAAGCCCATAGGAATGAATGGGCATTACCGATTCGGTATTTACCGAATCGGTAAATACCGAATTTCACAAGGGTGCAGGGGGTGTCACTTTGACACCCTCTAGCACCCCCAAAACAGGGTCGGGTGCCATGTGGCAGGCATACATGCCCTAAGGGCAGGTCTGCCTGTCATATGGCACAGGTGTGCATGCACACATGTGCATGCACACCGGAATCGGTATTTTGCCATCGAATTTAATTTGATGGTAAAATACCGATTCAGTAAGGCTTGTGGGACTCAGAAGAGTCCCACCTACATATCAAATTTACCGAATCGGTAAAAATACCGATTCGTATTTTACAGAATCGGTAAATTTACCGATCGGTAAATTTACCGATTCTGTAAAATGACTGGCCCTACATCTCAAAATCCAATTACCGGTCGGTAACGGAAGAATTCGGCCGTTACCGACCGGTAATTGGCCACCTACATCTGGCCCTTTGTGAGGGAACACCACATGTTTATGGTGAAGTCCAAGGATTAAGGATAGGTGATTTTTGAAAACTCTGCGATATGCTAAAGTGAATTACAATGAAATTCCCAGTAATTAGTTTCTGTCTTCCGTAGAAGGAAAAAAGGTGAATCGCTACTTTATATCCTGCCCTAGAGGTGCAAATTGTCCGATTTGTGCATTTCACACCCTTGCCCCAGCAAACCAGGAGCAGTAAGAAGCACAAGAACTGCTTTGTTTGTGAGCAGGTCGGGCAGCTCTGTGATTCTCCCTGGACCTTGTTTGTAAGGGAGAATGACACAAATTGCGCGAACTTCACGAAATTCATCCATTTCTCTCTTTCACCTCTGTAGCATAATTGGGTGATTTCTGTAGTCAAATGTTCTTCAGATCAATTTAAAAGCTGTTTGTTTCACATATATGGCATTTCATGAAACACTTTCACCCACACCTACTTCTGTTTTTTTGTCATGCCAGCCCACCACCCTTCCATCCGAGCATAAGATGACTGATGGATGTAGGACAGAAGGTACTTCGGGCTAGTAGCATGCTGTAGCAGTTGCACCAGACTTTTATAAGCATTACAAAGGCCTCATTCTGGATGGAAAAAATGAATTATAATACAATCAACAAATAGATTTGTAGAGCTCTACTTGTCACCCCTGAGGGTATCCAAGCGCTGGCAGGGTCCAGTTGGGTGGCCGAATAGCAAGGTCTTAAAGGATTTTCGGAAGTACAAAAAATGTATGCCTATAATTTGGATGGGATATGTTGGAAATGGGGGTCTCTCGACAATGGTTTGCACCTTTGTCCAAGTAGGGACTCTTCCCTAGTCAGGGTAAGAGGGATACACTTCTAAAATAACCCCAGCTCTCCCCCTTGGTAGCTTGGCATGAGCAGACAGGCTTATCTCAGAGGCATTGTGTAAAGCATTAGTGCACACATACAGTAACACCCTAGAAATGGACACCACACCAGTATATAAAAAATAAATAATCTTTATCTAAACCAAACAAGACCAAAATTACAAAAATCCAACATACAATAATCATAATATGACTTTTAGAAGGTAAAAACAGTTCCGTCCATGGCAAAATATAGATGCAACACTTTTAACACAAAGTACCTTGGATGTGTCGCAATCATAAAAACAGCGGAAGGGAAGGTGATGCGTATGTTCCTTACTCCCCAGGAAGGGGATGCGTTCCTTACTGCCACACAGGGGAGGTGATGTGTCGGCCTTTCCGAAGAGGAGGTGATGCGTTGGTTTCTTAATGTACGTGGAGGTGATGCGTCGGTTTCTTACTTCAGCCCCCAACATTGTTGTAGACTTCGGAATTCGGGGATGCATTGTTTCTAGATGCGGCAATGGCACTTAATTGATCTCTCAAGCCACATTCCCACGATGTGTCAGTTCTTGCAGTTGCACAGCAGGGCCTGCGTTGGAATCGGTGAGGTGAACTCGGACTTCGGAGATCGGTGCACGGAATTCGGTGTGCAATGATTTCTCGAGCCGCGGGCAGGCGCTGCCTCCGTTTTTTCAGTGGCACAACGGTGATGCATCAGAAACGGGTGCTGATGCGTCGCGCTTCTTTAGTTGCGTCTCTTTTCCAACTCCCAGCAACATGAAAGTTCAGGGGAGCTGGTTGTGAAGTCTTTGTGTCCCTGAGACTTGAGAACAGGAGGCAAGCTCAACTTCCCAGCTCTTTTTCTGGACCCTAGTATTTATATTCCATTTCTCTTTGTTCTCTGGTGGCAGAGAGGCTCTGTGCTCAGTCAAAACCAGTTCTGTCCTCTCTGGTCCAGCTTCCCAGCAGGAGGTGGAGACATCATTGTGCAAGGCAGATCGGGCCCATTCAGGTGCAAGGAAATCTCCTCCCTCTATTCTAAATGCAGTCAGGTCTATTCAGCCCAGCCCTGACTCATCCAGGAGAGGCAAGACACACCTCACCCCCCCAGTGGCCGTCAACAGTGAATGCACATCCCCAGCCCTGGTCACTCCAAAGCCAGACAGTCAATCCACAACCTAGCAGAGTCACACAGGATGGCTAAGCAAGAATGTACCCATTGTCTAAAAGTGGTATTTTCAAACACACAATATAAAAATTATCTTTACTAAAAGATGCATTTTTATATTCGGAGTTTAGCCATACTAAACTCCATCTTTCCATCTTGTTCCAAAGGGAAGCTATACTCATACAATGTTTCAAGTAAACTCCCATTCTATCCTACGGGACAGATAGCCTTTCAATAGTGAAAAACGAAATACACTGTAGTTCACTATCAGGATATGTCACACACATCAGTACATGACCTACCTTTCACATACACTGCATTCTGCCCACAGGGATACCCTGGGCATGCCTTAGGGGTGACTCACATGTAATAAAAGAGAAGGTTAGGGCCTGGCAAGTGGATGCACTCGCCAGGTCAACATGGCCGTAGAGACTATGCGCAGACACTGGAGTAGCAGGCCTGAGACCCCTTTGAAAGGCTGTTTGTGTGGGTGGCACAATCAGTGCTGCAGGCCCACTAGTAGCATTCGACTTACAGGCCCTGCACTGTACTAGGGACTTAGTAGTAAGTCAAACAAGCCAGTCATGGAAATACCAATCCATATTCAAAATTTCCAGAGGGAGCACTCTCACTTTGGCACTGATCAGCAGTGGCAAGTGCCCAAAACATCTAGACCAGCAAAAATGAAGTCCAGCACACAGCAAAAACACAAGAAGCAGAGGCAAAAAGACGGGAAAACCACACCAAGGATGCCAGGTCTAACAGGATGGCTGGTAACTAAATGGATACCTTTAAAGGGCTGATGTTTCCCCATTACTTTCCATCTAGCTTTGTTGAACACTAGAACCTGAGAACTTTAGGATTTTTCTTTATTCACATGGGGCTGTGCCAATCACCCTGCTTCAAGCCTTATTGGAGGTTGCTTCTTTTTTGCAATCTGATGAGGGTTGTGCGTTCTAGTGAATTGTGAGTCCTGTGTTCTGTGTTGGGGTGAAGGCTCATTGGCATGAAGCTTCAGAGATAGGGTGCTGTTGTCTTCACCTTTGGTCTGGAAGCAGCTGGTACGTGCTCACGCAAATCCTGCACTCCTCCATCAGCCTGCACAGTAAAAGTGCCCCTCCGCGACCCCACCCTTCAACCATGGATTTAGATTAATTATCTTATTACACTTAGATTTTCCTTTTTGCGTAGATGGCTGGACATGGAGGAAAGGATTACCTGCCCGTTTTTGATCTCATTGTGAAAATACACTGACCTGTGTCCAATCTCATTCATCTAAATATATAGGGCCAGATGAGGTCCATTCCGCAGCACCGCAGTAACCTTGCCTGTCAGGGCAGCATTACACTTTATGGGTTATAGCAAGTCTGTGACCATACACCCATCTGTGCACTCGCTGTATGTCTGATGAAGCCACAATCCATTGTATTTTATGTTTGTGAGCACAGAAAAGGATGTTGAGTAACGGCCAGGGCTGTCGGGTCTCGGCAAATGACTTAATCTTCTGGGCAACGGACTTAATCTTCTCGTGCCTATCAAAAAAGATGAATGTGTACTTGTGTAATGTAACTGGTGCGCATGTAAAACGCTACCGTACCTACATAAAACTGAAAAAATTGCACGTAGAGCCCACTCAAATCATTTCCCCAAAGTGATGTGTTCGAGCAGCATTTAAAAGCATGAAGCTCTCAAAATGTGTCAATTTTAATAAATCTTCCTGTGCATGTAAATTATCACGTGTGAAGATGCAGAGTTAGAGCTCAACTCTATGCATTGCATCCGCCATTGACTGTATCTGTGATCAAAAACCCATGATGTTGATTATTGACTCACACCATGGTGTGGCTATTGAGTGATCGACCAAGTAGGAGACCTTGCCCTCTATTTCACTAGCCTGACATCCCCTTTCTCAGAGCGACCGGGCCCAGGCGAGGAAGATCAATGTGCAAGTTCATTAGCAACCATTATTTTTCTTTCAGACGCTGCTATTTAAACCGTGAAATAGAGGTACATTTTACATGGTGCAATTTGTGCTCCCTGCTTACTTGGACGGCATACACTCTCGCAACGTGACCACTTGCACCGCCTGCAGCAGAAGCACTTCGAGCTGGTCTGAGCATCTGCCTCTTTGTAGGTGGACTAGATGCCAATTTCTTGGGTTGTTACCACTTACAATGAAGCCGCAGCCTGAAAAATGAAAAATGCACTCGTGCACTTGATATTGCAAAAGGATAAGTTGCAAGGTTTATGCAAACATCTCTTTTCCAATGGGTACCATTTATTGAATAGGACACTTAAAAGTCTGTGAATGATATCCAGAGCGAGTGTATTTGTGTAATTAGCTTAATTTTTTTCCTGCATCTACCGCCTGTCCCCTTTAAAGCCAAAGTAAGTAAATGAATATATATATATATATATATATATATATATATATATATATATATATATATATTTCAAGCCAAGTTTTTCCGGTGCGCCGCAGCTCGCCACAGCATGCCCCAGGAACACAAATCCACGGACCAAAGGTTTGCGGTGCTCATATGTTTATTCGCTTGCCGGCCTCATAACGTTTCGGCACACAGGTGCCTTGCTCACATGTATATATCCACCACCAGCCCCGCCTCTTCCTGAAGAACGGGTCCGACACATGCATTGGAACCACACCAGGTAAGTTTTATTGCCACCAGCCGGACATCACAGTTCAATAAAAACACCTGGCAGACGCGTTTCGGCGTTTGCCTTCCTCATTGCCAGCATTATGTTCCTAGATTCGATGGTTCTGTGTGGGGTGGGGTATATACCGCTCATTATACTCCCATTGGAGTCAAGTTTGTCAAATCAGAGGCTCCGTTCTTCATACCTCTGCAGCAGTCCTCGCTATGCATGCTGGTCGATTGAGTCCCCACACTGATCAGTAGTCCTTCCAGATCTCACAGGCAGGATATGTAGGCGCTTCCTCAACACGTGGACTCAAGGTACAGTGACCGGTCCGTGCACTCAGTAATGCCCCAACAGTTGTCAGCCGTATGAGTTTGCCCACTTTCTGCTGCGAGATCACATCCTGACGGCAATCGTCTCCCGGTGGTGTCCCAGTCAGCTGGAATCACGCTGCTCTCTCCCCGGTACCGAAACAAAGTCTAGGGCGGGGGGGCGCCACTGTGTGCATTCAGCACGCAACACAACAAAGAACTGCCGGCTTCAGTGGAGCACCAGAACGAGAGGCGTTTCGGATTTGCAGCGCCGACCGCTGCATACACATCCACCACCAGCCCCGCCTCTTCCTGAAGAACGGGTCCGACACATGCATTGGAACCACACCAGGTAAGTTTTATTGCCACCAGCCGGACATCACAGTTCAATAAAAACACCTGGCAGACGCGTTTCGGCGTTTGCCTTCCTCATTGCCAGCATTGTGTTCCTAGATTCAATGGTTCTGTGTGGGGTGGGGTATACACCGCTCATTATACTCCCATTGGAGTCAAGTTTGTCAAATCAGAGGCTCCGTTCTTCATACCTCTGCAGCAGTCCTCGCTATGCATGCTGGTCGATTGAGTCCCCACACTGATCAGTAGTCCGTCCAGCTCTCACAGGCAGGATATGTAAGCGCTTCCTCAACACGTGGACTCAAGGTACAGTGACCGGTCCGTGCACTCAGTAATGCCCCAACAGTTGTCAGCCGTATGAGTTTGCCCACTTTCTGCTGCGAGATCACATCCTGACTGTAGCATCGTAGTTCTCTATGCTCTTCATGGCACAGCTGCGCTGATGTCATGGAGCACTGGAACCTAATATGGAATGTTGTGCTTTGACCTAGAAGCAGTTATAGTCATACCCTGATGCTGGCTGGATGCTCACCTGTGGCTGGGATCTTTCTTCTAATAAACCACTACTTTTTATCTTCAAATTGTTGGTTCCTACATTACATTTGGCGACGCAGGATGGGATAAGAAGAGAAGATCTCAACACCTATCTCAAAAAAAAAAAAAATTTTTTTCTTTGGAAACTCGTGGACTTTTCTGAACACAATTAATGAGATACTACGTGGCATTCAACTGTGAAGATTTGGAAATACTTCACTGACTTTGGACTTCAAAAGAGAACTTCATTTTCATCTTTTCAGGGTAAGGAGAAACGTTTTTTTTTTTTTCTTTCATAAAAAAGGAAAACAGAACTTTTGTTTTCAAAATTAGCGATTGATCTTTATTGTTCCTGTTGCACCTTTACGATCGCTTTACCAGACGTTTGCGCTTCATTTCATTATTGGAAGAAGCGATCTACTTTGCGATCTGCATCTTTTAAATAGAGCCATACCTGCTGACTCCTCGCGAGCTCATCCCGCTACATCCTGTCGAGAACGCTGACACCGTTACCTAGCAGCATTTCAGAGCCTTGAAGTGGACACACCAGCTTTGCTCGTCTTCACGGCGGTTCGCGGAGCCTGCTGGGAAGCACGTAAACGTGCCGCAAGGTACGCTGGGAGTCACACTGGCGTGGGCGCCATCTTGGATTGGTCAACTTCCGCATTTTCATTTCAGAGTGAGTTTTCATCGCATTTCATGACTCCGGAGTGCGTTTTCATCGCTAATTCTTACAAATCACCCTGAAGTCTCTTATTTTTTACAAGCTTTGCCACAATTTCAAATAGACAATACAAAGGTACTGTTTTAACTACTTCAACCGTTTCTCTACCTTTTGGAGACTCTCACTTGAATCTGTTTTGTGTGTCCAGCTACTGTGACACACACACTAGACTTTGCACCTACGAATTTTATTGTTTTGTGTGCACTCACTGTGACACACACACAAATTTGACATTTAATTCTCTTTTTCCCGTGCTAATTTGTTTTTATTTTTAGCTCTTGTTTTCTACTTGTTGGTTACAATAATATGCAAAACGTAACTGCCCCCCCCTTCTTCTTATCCTCACCTGGAGATCCACCTATCAGATGGAAAAAATGGCGTAAGGTGTTTGAAAGGTATGCTAGAGTGTGTGGATCTAGCTTAAGTGCTGAAAGAAAGACCGCCCTACTGTTACACTGTTTGGGAGCAGAAGGACAAGAGGTATTCGATCATTTGCCTGACCTTGATAATAGTAGTTTAAATGAATATGAAATGTGTATAGCCAAATTAGATGAACATTATCTTCCTAGAGTCAGTACAATTTTAGAAAGATATCATTTTGGTCGGAGAACACAATTAGAAGAAGAGACAATTGAGAATTATATTACAGCTTTAAGAAAGCTGGCTTCTTCGTGTAAATTTGGTGCAAGTCTTGATGAACACATAAGAGATCAGTTCATGCTCGGATGCTATATTGAGAAGGTGAGGGAAGAATTGTGGCAGAAGGACGAACCCTCTTTAGAAGAAGTTCTTACTATTGCTAAGAGGATAGAACATTCTATCAAATGTGTAGAAGTTATAAAGAAAAATGGGGAGAACAAAATTACTAAAGACACAGTAAGTGTTGTAAAATCTACTCCTAGAATAGGCGAAAATCACCAGAAAGAGTCTAGAAATGAAAATGGTGCAAGCAAAATTCCCTATAAAAAGAAGGAGAACAGTCTTGATTTCTCCCAAGTAAGATGTTATAGGTGTGGTAAAATGGGACATTTTGCTACGGATAGACAATGTCAAGGTTGGAAAGCATATTGTGGTAAATGTAAAAGGAAGGGACATGTTACCTCATGTTGTAGAGGGGGAAACTACAAAAGTAGAGTGAGTGAGATATTTTATGACTTTGAAAATGAATGTAATTCTGATGAAAATCTAGATTGTAGCCAAATTTGTATACAAACTGTAAGTGCTGAAGAAGCAAAGAATTCGCCTTCTGACGAAATTCTAATAGAAGGTTTCCCCACAAAAGTTTTATTTGATTCTGGAGCAAAAATCACTATTGTTGCAAAAGATTTTTTCTTGAATAAGTTAGGCCAAAAACTTAAGTTGTCTCGCCCTGACATAAGACCTTTCGGCTATGCGGGACAACCCATTAAGCTACTTGGGGTGTGTGAAGGAGTAATCAATTATAAGAATAGGTTGACCAAAGCAAAAATTTATGTTTCTCAAAAGGGAGATAGCATAATAAGTTGGTTTGCTCTCAAAGATTTGGGGGTTATGCTTGATCCAAATTCGACCCCTCCTATTGTGTTAAAAGAGCCTTTTCCCTCTACCTCCCATACTATTTCTCTGGTTTCTCAAGATTTCACCACTGAGTTGAAAATGAAGTTTCCTAAAGTATTTTCTGAAGACTTGGGATGCCTTAATGATTATTGTCATCGTATCATTTTGAAAAAAGATGCTGTACCTGTTTGCTGCAAAGTACGAAATGTACCTGTGGCTGTCAGAGAGCAAGTTAAAGCTGAACTTGAGAAACTTATCAAAGGAGGCATAATTGAAACAGTAGAGGGAACAGAATGGGTTGCCCCGATTGTTGCAGCTAAAAAATCGGACAACTCTCTTCGTCTCTGTGTCGATTTAAGGGAGCTCAATAAGTGTGTAGTCACTGATCATTACCCTTTACCCAAAATTGCTGACATGCTTATGCTACTCAAGGGTGCTAAGATTTTTAGCACCATTGATCTACGGTCCGCATACCATCAGATTAGGTTGGAAGAAGGTTCGAAAAATTTAACCTCTTTTGTGACACCTTATGGCACCTTTAGGTTTGTCAGACTACCATTTGGTTTAGTGTCAGCCGCATCGGTTTTCCAAAGGGCATTGGAAAGGGTCTTAAAAGGTCTACAAGGTGTCAGAATATACCAAGATGATATTCTTGTGTTTGGCGTGGATAATTCGCAGCATGATTTGAGGCTTTTTGCAGTCTTAGAAAGACTATGTACTGCAGGTTTGACTGTTAAGATTGAGAAATGCAAGTTTAGAAAGACTTCCATTGACTATCTAGGTCACACAATTACTGAAGGAGGAATTTTACCTAAGGAAAACTTAATCTCTACCATTTCTAAGTTGTCTTCCCCTCAAAATAAGGAAGAATTGATGAGTTTTTTAGGACTTGCTGAATATTACAGTAAATTTGTGAAAGATTTTGCCTCTTTGTGTGCCAACATGAGACAATTATTGATGAAAGGAGTGGATTTTGTTTGGGGAGAAAAATGTCAACATGAATTTGAAGTCATCAAGAAGAGGTTAGCTTCTGCACCTAAACTGAGCAGTTTTGATCCTTCTGAGAGATCAATTTTGATTACTGATGCAAGTTTGAAGGGCTTAGGTGCAGTACTGATACAGAAGTTTGAGGGCACCGAGAGGGTCATTCTTTTCTTGTCAAGGAGTTTAAAGGGAGCTGAAACTAGATACTCAGTTATTGAGCGTGAAGCTCTCGCTGTTTACTGGTCTATCAAGAAGCTTAAAAATCTATTATGGGGAACCACCTTTGAGGTTAGGACGGATCACAAGCCGCTTTGTGAAATTTTAAAAAAGAAAGGTATTGATGCTGTGTCTGGAAGGATCACTAAGTGGGTTGTTGGGTTGCAAGATTATGATTTTGATGTAAAATATTTACCAGGGGTAGAAAACAAGGTAGCAGATGCCTTATCCCGCCTTGTTCCTAGTTCTGAGACTAATGATGAAGAAGATTGTGATGAAGACGATGAGATGGTTTGTGTTGTAGAAGAGGCTGTCATAGATAAGGTGAGGTGGTTGAAGATGGTTCAAGAGGATTTAGTTCTCATGGAAGTTCTTAAACTATTAACGACAGGATGGAAAGTCAAACCCAAATCTAATGAAGGCCTCGAGAAATTTTGGCATGTCAAAGATCAGCTTTCAGAACAGGATGGCTTACTTTTTAGAGGAACTAGATTGGTTCCACCTCTAACTCTGCGGAATGAGCTTATGTCTTTAGCACACATTGGCCATTTAGGAGTCTCTAAAACCAAAGAGATATTGAGGAGGTCATATTGGTGGCCTAATATGGATTTAGAAGTGGAACGTAAGGTTAGAGATTGCATTGACTGTGCCCTTAGTGAAAAAGTAGCTAAACCTAAGGTTCAACCTATGGTGATCAGAGACAGACCGAGTGCACCCTGGAAAGAAGTTGGTTTGGATATTTTGGGGCCCATTGTGTCTGCTGGTTGTGAGTGGTATGTTTTGGTCCTTGTTGACTTCTTTTCCAGATGGCCAGAAATTGCCATTACTCGTGGCATCGAGACTAAACATGTAGTAGCCTTTTTAACCAAACTTTTCGCAAGGGAGGGCATTCCCAACACCATTCTCACGGATAATGGTCCCCAATTAGTATCTAACGAGATGGAGCATTTTCTATTAGACCAAGGTGTAAAACACAAAAAGTCCTCTTTGTACCACCCAGAAACCAATGGTATGGTTGAGAGGTTCAACCGTGTTCTCAAAGAAACCATCAGAATGGCCAAGTCTGCTGGTACAGATTGGAGGACAGATGTCTTTAAGAAGGTCAAGGTTTACAGGATATCTCCCCATGCTGTTACTGGGAAGACTCCGTTTGAACTTTTTAGATCACGCATTCCCAATACCCTAGTGGTACCTGCATGGGTCAATGATCTACAACCAAGTCCTCATGATGTTCGTGATGACTGGATGTTGCGTGAATCTTCTAGAGTTGAAAATAGAAAAAGAGATTTTGATGCAAAGAATTCTGTAAAGGTCACACCAGTTAAAGTGGGAGATTGGGTAATCATTAAAAATCCCTGTAAAAACAATAAGGCTACCTTTAAGAAGCCCATTCGGGTCATTAAAGTTTTTAAGAACGCCATCAAGACTGCAGATCATCGTGTATGGAATTTGAACAGGGTGGTGGTAGTTAGAAATGATCTTGTAGAGGCGTCTTACAATTCTCATTGCCAAATTCCTAGTAGTGAACCCTCTTCACTTCGTCGCAAGTCCACAAGGATGTCTCATTCTCCTGAGTATTTAAGAGACTATGTGACTATGTGATTTATGATTTTATATTAATTTTTCCTCCTATTTCGTTTCTTATTTAAGCCTAAATGTTAACTCATTTCCTTTTGTAATATTGTTACTGTTGTTAAGAAGGGAGATGTGTAGCATCGTAGTTCTCTATGCTCTTCATGGCACAGCTGCGCTGATGTCATGGAGCACTGGAACCTAATATGGAATGTTGTGCTTTGACCTAGAAGCAGTTATAGTCATACCCTGATGCTGGCTGGATGCTCACCTGTGGCTGGGATCTTTCTTCTAATAAACCACTACTTTTTATCTTCAAATTGTTGGTTCCTATTTTACACTGACGGCAATCGTCTCCCGGTGGTGTCCCAGTCAGCTGGAATCACGAATATATATTCATGATGGGCAAACAGAGAACCGCGAACCACTGGAACTATTGGCACTTAATGTTTATTGCTCCGCTGAATGACGCGTTTCGGACACCACTTGTCCTTGATCACATTTCAGAGAAAGCAGTTTGCCATCTTATTTTATATATTCTGTGCATTCAACCGACATGCTATACAGACATGGAAGAGACACTAGCACTTAGTACTGCATACAAGTCAGTCCTTTTTTTTTGTCACAAGTTTGTACTCTATACAAATGATAATAATACTAATACATTCCTGTCATGTTATATGGCACAATATACTTTCTATTTTTAAATTCATACAATGAAATAAAAACCAATGTATATTATAAAATACATTGTAAAATTCATAGTTAATGCAATATAAAACCACTCTCCATGCATTTTGCTCACTAAGCAAAGGTTATTTTGAGTGATTAAAAAACGTATACAACTGATAACTCGATTTTGTGGCTCATGCTCTCAAAATAAATTGCGTGACCTATCAAAGGTTAACTCCTATGTATCTATAGTCAAGCCACTATTCACTTGTGGTTACCGAGATGGTGTATCATACCATACTCTCTACGTCCTGGGATATCTGCAGCATACCAGATACATTCAATCCAGGTATTTGGGCAGGAGCACAAATTATCATGCTCTTAGGGTTTGGGACGTTGTTTGATGTATTTAAAATGTTAGTGTGTTAAATTCGAGTGGCATATGTGCACTGCGCAAATTGACCACAAGTATATTGTATTAATAAAGACGAATAACAATATACATGACAAAAAATGCAGCACCAGAATATGTTCATAATCTGACATAGTCGTAAAAACACAACCTAAAAAAGAACTCAGATAAAATGTGGAAAAATAAACCATATTTTTCTTGAAAATTATGGGGGGGTCCTACTGGTTCCCTGTCAACTCGATATCCTGAAGAAGATTAAGCAGATTACATCAGGTGAGCATCTGACCTTCAAAATTAATATAAGTCTAATATATTGCAGGTTATAAGACTCGAAAGTACGGAGATGGGGAGTTAGGAATAGTAAATCTATAATTCCCTACACGCACTTACCTTACGATTGTCTGTCCCTCTATATTTTGTCCTCGATATTGTTATACACCAATATTGTTAATGCCAATATTGGGTAGTACAACCCTATCGGTGCTCCTCAGAAACTGTTCAACTCATATATCACATCACTGAGCTCAATGTTTATGCCGATGGGGATCACTTTGCACCAATATTTGGATCCCTACCAACATTAATTCAAATCTTCCTCCATAAATGAAGTACCCCCTTTACGCATTGGCCTCACTAAACTCTAAGCATGGATGACAGACATCTGTTTGTTGTACAATCACAGAAAACAGAGTTCCTTCTTGTTACCCCTAAATATAAGCACACATTTGACCTGGTACTCTTCGAGGGACTCAAAGTAAAGACTTCCCTGCATCACTCAGTCCAACAGTGATATCCTGAAAATTTACTTTGGGTTATTCTCGGTCATTCACTCTTTGCATAAAAGATTGAATATACTTCAAAACTGTATCTGTAAGTTCCTTTCTAAAGCGCAACTGTCAAAAATTAATAATTAACTCTAGAAATTTTATATTTTGTTTCTCACACAGGAAACACACAGTTCTTAAGAAAAACACAGGGACACCCACCCTGTCCTTACCACTATGGACCGCTCCAGGCCAACCCCCGTAATCAGGTATGCCTCACACACTCTGAGAGCATTACAACCCCAGGAGAAATATACCTGTACCGCTAAAACTTTCTGTTGCCCAGAGGGTCCTTTTTCATGCCTTAAATGCGGATTCCAGGCTATGGACTCTCATATTGTTGCTGGGCGGCCCATTTACAACATAGGCCCCCAAGAAGGCCTAAAAAGTTTTCTGTTGAATCTCAGATCTCTCCCTAAACATCATACACAACTATGGGATACTATCCATAGTACTCAAACAGAGATCTGCTTCCTAACGGAAACTTGGTTGAAACCCCACACTACCCCTACTATCACTCTGGGGATACCCACAGGATACAAAATTCTCCGGCTTGATCGACCTGTGAAAGTAGGAGGTGGAATTGCCATCATATACAGGGATACTCTGAATATCAGAGTCTTAGACCAAGTCATGCTACCTACCATGGAAGTGTTAATTTTTCATCTTACATTCAGCCCCAAGGTATACTGGCGAGGAGCATTAGTTTACCGTCCGCCTGGGCCTAATGCGGGGTTCTCTCTTGCCCTTACTGAACTCCTAGCTCCTCATATGAAAGCTAATGGAGATTTTATCCTCTTAGGGGATTTTAACTTTCACTTTGATATTAATGATCACCCGGATACTAAAGTTTTTCTTGCCGACCTTGCTCTCTTAGGTCTTCATCCAAGAAACAGTGAACCCACTCATTCAGGTGGTCATACCTTGGATTTGATTCTTACTTCTCATCCGAATGTTCACTGCTCTTCCCCTAAACACATTTTTTGGTCTGACCACAAACTGATCAATTTCTCTTTCGCCCACTTAACCAATCCCATGAATCGCCCGCGCTCTCAGCACATTAAACGCAGACCCTGGCATAAAATAACTACTGCTAAACTTATGCAAACATGGGAACAGCCAACACTCTCCAACTCTGACAACATCGACACTGCTCTCTCCAAGTTCAACTCTACTCTGATGCTGGCTATTGACACTCTTGCCCCTCAGAAAAATGTAAAAAAACCTACCATGGCCAAAAGGGAAGCCTGGTACACCGAGGCCCTAAAAATTGAAAAGCAGGGATGCAGAAAATTAGAGAAACTTTGGAGACGAACAGGTAAGGAGGAAGATAAGACTTGTTATCTGGAAGTAATGACCTCCTACTATAAAAATATAAAAAGGGCCAGGAAAGTAGGCCTTACAACCCAAATAGAAGAGGCAGGCAACTCTACAAGAGAACTTTTTAAAATTATTCAGACTTTCACCAATCCTGAGGTCTGTGAGAGCCCTGATACTTTCACCCAGGTCTTGTGCGACGATATATCTCAGTTCTTTGAGGACAAAATAGAAGGGATATACAAAAAAATCACTGCAGTCTCAGATCCTTTGGGAAACGAGGTCCCTGAAATGTCCCCTATATTGACCCCTGTAACGACTCTTCAGGCAATCCCAGAAATAACTTTTGAGGGCCTGACCATACTTATAAACCAAGTAAAGACTGGCTCCCCCACTGACTTGCTACCTGCCAAATTCATTTCCCCTCTTATTGACATAGTAGGACCTTCCATCCAGAAACTACTTAATCTCTCCTATGCTGAGGGCTTGCTCCCATCAGCCTGGAAGGAAGCGGTGGTGAACCCCATACGCAAAAATTCCACCTTGCCCTGGTCTGAACTCTCCAACCTCCGTCCGATTTCTCTCCTTCCTTACATCAGCAAACTGGCAGAGAAGCATGTAAACACCACTCTTTCCAGCTTTATCGAAGCGACAGGGGGCCTGGACCAATCACAATCTGGGTTCAGGCCCAACCACAGCACTGAATCAGCCCTTCTTTCTGTGACGGATCAGATCAAAATGTCACAGGATAGAGGTGGCTCCATGATTCTAGTGCTGTTGGACCTGTCTGCAGCCTTCGATACCGTGGCCCATAACATCCTTCTCAGCCGTTTGCAAGGAGTAGGAATCGGAGGCCCAGCACTATCATGGTTGGAGAGTTTCCTTTCCGGGAGATCACAATCTGTCAGCCTGGGCCCCTTCTGTTCCACCTCTAGGGGGCTCACGAAGGGGGTGCCACAGGGCTCGTGTCTTAGCCCTACATTGTTCAATGTATATGTGGCCCCCCTTGCTGAGATTGTGCGGAAGTATGGGTTCACACCGATCTCCTACGCTGATGACACCCAGCTCCTCTACCCTTTTAATTCCCTTGACTCTAAAGTCAAAGAGAACTTTGCTGAGGGTATGAGGGCGGTGTCACGTTGGATGGCGACGAACTGCCTCCAATGTAATGTCACAAAAACTGAGGTCATGCTCTTTGGTAAAGCAAGTATCCTCTGGTCCCCTGACTGGTGGCCAATAGATCTTGGTCCTGCACCTACATCTAAACATCATGTAAAGAATCTTGGGGTCAAGTTGGACCAAAAGCTAACCCTGAAGGAGCACACCAACTACATCGCAGGATTATGCTTTTACACTATTGGCCTACTTAGACGTGTCTTTCCGTATCTCCCTGCCACCTACAGAAAGACACTTGTGCAGGCACTAGTGACCAGTCGTCTGGACTACTGCAACGGCCTGCTGACACTAGCGAATGCTGATGCAGTGGGTCGTTTGCAGGTGGTCCAGAACACGGCAGCAAGACTGGTCATGGGCGCACCAGCCAGGACCCCCTCTAAACCCTTACTGAGGGAACTACATTGGCTCCCTATACGACAGCGCATCGATTTTAAGATCTGCTGCACGGTCCATAGATGTATCTATGGTGTAGGTCCTAAATACCTGTCTCAATCCCTGGTGCTATATCAGCCCAGCAGGTCCCTTCGTTCAAGCAACCAAGCCCTTTTAAAACCTCCGGCCACAAAGAAATCCAGACAAGGAGACCGCGCCTTCTCCTCGGTTGGACCTGCCTTATGGAACAAATTGCCCCCAGATGTTAGATCTACCACTAACTACCTATCTTTTAGGAAAACATTAAAAACCCTTCTTTATCAAGAAGCATTCTTGTCCACTTAAGTCCCCTAGATGCACTGACTGAAAATTCTATAGCTGGCTCAGCGCGGAGATACCCTTACGGGATTGATTCCAGTGCTATAGAAGAAATCAAAATAATAAATAAATTGTTTATTTCTGGAAATTGTCACATTTGTCTATGTTAGGTTGCACTCGCAGAAAACTCCGGTTGTGGAAAGACTATTTTACTTTCCTGTTTAACTACAAGACAGATGTGATAAATATCCTTAAACTATGCCATTGTAAAGTGAGATTTTGCACTATTGGTTTTAAGTAGGATCTTATACACTCGATGAATAATGAAACATCCCCAGAGGATGCTTAGCATGGTCAACCTTCTATTGATGTCAGAAAACAGCTCCAGAATTATAGCCAGCCATAGCAAAACTATGTACACCTTCTGAATCCGTACACCCTAGGGAGTCCATTGGTGGGTGGCTAGCCTCACGCTCCTTATTCACCGCCCAGAAGTCTTTGCTGGAAGTAATCATCTGATATATTGCACAACATTTTTTTAAAGTTGCCATGTATGTTAATTCTGTCTTGCTCATATGTAAATATGACAATAGGATAGCAGACAGAATAATGTCTTCTCTTGTATGTGTAGGAGCACCAAATATGTACTTATTTACAGGGTTTGTGGCTTCCAAGCACTATAGTAGCATAAGATTGCTCTTCGGCAGAATAGCAGCTAAGGTTCACCACCTATTTGCAGGATGTATCCTTACGGCTATAGTGGTCGACCTTAAAGCTTGGGAACTGCTTTCGAGTCTTGGCAACGACGCTAAATATCCTGTGATTCTGGGCAAATCACTTAATCTCCCTTTGCCTAACAAAAATGCATGTGTCCATCTGTAATGAAACTTGTGCTCATGTAAAGCGCTCTGATACTCGATGTCTGGGGTCTAGTTCGCGCTATATAAAACTCAAAAATAACAACAAAAAACCTCCTGTCCTCAAATGAACATTAATTATGAAGCTGGAGGATGAAATGTCTCACAAGTACCACCTGCATGGTTCTCTGTGTTTTATTTACTCTGGTGAGTGATGTAGGAATAAAGACGAAGTTCCTCTCCTTTACACATAATATGTTTTTGTGATTCTGAATGAGGTTTATACGTGACCACACATGGTGCCCAAACACAGTGAGTCTCCCCTGTGTTTTTTTTGTGTTTTTTTTTGTGTAAGACATTTATTGTACAGACAAAAGGGTAAGAGGTACACTGCGTCACGCCAACAACCCGGAGGCAGGCCGCTATGAAGTTTACATCTTATAACCAACAGTGCAGCAGTCTGGGGGGAACCAACACAACAGGTCGAGTGACTCCCGAAGGAAGCATACAAAAAAAAAGAATGACACTTACTCAAACAGTGTAACATTAGCATGATTAATGGTCTTACTTTTCACTTTTTACCAGTGCTGTAGCCGAACAAGTGAATTTGAAGGTTCTGAGGCCGTTACAAAGCTGGCACCAGAACACAGCCCGTGGAAACGGCAAATCTAAAGGATGCGTCTATCAGCACTGTTTTCACCCAACTAGTCCAAACAGACAAAAGAGAAGCTTGAACAACAAACAACGGTGCAGTTGAGAAATACCATTCATTCGATACCTACTCACAAGTGGGGCAGTGCGCTCGTGCGCCGGGCAGTTGTTTACGAATGTCTAGAAACTGTGGGGGTTTTGATTCCTCACGTGCCAGGACTCCAGCACGGGGACATAGGGCGGGGGGGGAGGGACTATAGGATCATGCGGCCGCAGGGGAGGTAGGGGGTTACAGTAACCGCTGGTTGTGGAAAGCGATGTGGACTGTGGGATCGGGGCTTGTCTCATCTCCCAGTGAAGACTACATTGGCACCGGACACAGGGGCAGAAGGCCTACGTTTACTCCTCACCGCTCTCATCCCATATCATCTGACACACCCACATCCGCTGCACCATCAGACATGTCCGAGCCCGCTTGCTCCCTAGTCCAACATAAGAAGGGTTCCCATATATCATTAGGTCTGGAAGCAGTCGGCATTGTTTCCCAATAATTAGTTAATTGTGTATGTCCGTACGTTACATCTTTTACCCAGTCCGTGTATATTGGAAGGACTCTCCTGCCCCAATGTAGTGATATTTGTCTTTTGGCGTATAGGAGGAGCAATGCATGTAATTTTCTATCACAAGGGTCTGTGTCTTTGACATATCCTAACAAGCCTAGGAGCGGTGACGGTGCATCTGCTCTATGTAGAATCTGGTTAATGGCAGTGAAGACGTCTGACCAGTATCCGTCCAGCTTAGGACAGCTCCACGCCACATGAAGGAAGGACGCATCTGCTCCTCCACACTTCCAGCAATTTGCATCCTCGCGGATGCCTATGCGGTGCAGCAGAGCCGGTGTGCGATAGTACCGGTGCAGAAATTTGAAGTGGATGAGCCTCAAACGATAGTTCGGAGACAGGGCCGTGAGTTGTTTGCAGCAATATTCCCACATGTCGTCTGTCAGAGGGTCATTCAGGTCTGCATCCCAAGCCTGTCGAGCCGTGGATATTGCTATCGGGGCCTGCTCCTGTATGCAATTGTACAGTCTTGACACTAGTTTTTTTGGGGAAGGTCTGGAAAGTAGATTATGAAGGGCATCTAGTGCCGGCGGCTCCTCAGGGAATTGGGGCCCCAATTTCTTACAGGATTCCCGAAGGGAGTGGTACAGCAGTGTGTCCGCAAAGGAATCAGGTTCGTCGTCTCTTTTCGCAGTCAATGTCATAAAGGTGCCTTCGGGATAGACGTCCGCAAATGTATGCAGCCTCTGCCCTCGGAACGTGAGTGTGTCTCCTCTAGTACTCAAGCAAGGCAACATCGGGTTGCCCCGTAGGGGGATAGCTGGCGCATAAAGCAAGGAGAGGCCGCTCTGGTTTGTAATTCGCACCAAGACCAGCGAATCATTTCCACAGTGTCCACATCCTTTGAAGGTCGCTTGACTTTACCATAAAGCGCCACCCGGAGTGGCAGCGGGGCAGCAACGGCTAGTTCCACCGCCACGTGTGGTTGGTAAGGAGTGGGAAGGCCCAGAAATGTAGGAACTGCGCCTGAGCGCACAGGGCGTAAAGCTTGAAGTCGGGAGCTCCGAGGCCTCCCTGTCTCAGTGGGAGTGTGAGCAGGTTCCAGGATACCCTCGCCTGCTTCCCGGCCCAAACCAGTTGGAGTAGCAGGGAGCGGACCCTCGCATGGAAGTGCGCAGTCATGGGCAGCGGAACATTCACGAACAGATATAGGAATTTGGGGAGCACCACCATTTTCACCAATGCTATACGTGCCACCAGGGACAAGGGCAATTTGTTCCAGACCTCAATTTTCCTCCCAAGCCAGTCCACTGCTCTGCCAAAGTTAAGAGACCACAACTCCTGTGTATCCCGACTGATCCAGATTCCCAAGTATTTAACCGCGTCAGTTTCCCAATGCAGGGGATAGTCCGGTGACGGCTGAACTGTCTCGTCCGTGAGGGGGAATGCAACAGATTTCGTCCAATTTATGGACACTCCTGCAAGGCCCTCGAACCGCACAAATTCACGGAGCAGCGGATTCATGTTGTCTCTGGGATTGACAATATACAATGTCACATCATCCGCGTATAGCGAAATCAGTAAACTCCGTGAGCTGAACCCAATACCCCTCGCAGTGTGGTGTTGTCGTATCCTGGCCGCAAGCGGCTCCATTGCAATGGCAAACAGGAGAGGGGACAGTGGGCATCCCTGTCTGGTCCCTCTAGAGATCGCGAAGGGTTTGGAGACGAGGCCATTTACACTCACTCTGGCCCTGGGCGCGCTATACAGGAGTTTGATTAGGGTTATGAAATTACGACTGAATCCCATCCGTTCCAGGACTCTGAATAAATAAGGCCACTCCAAGGAGTCAAACGCCTTAGTGGCGTCAAGGAACACCACTGCTGCACGAACAGAGGGGTGCAAGTAGTGTAGGACCGAGAATATGGTTCTGAGATTATGTGATGTGGCTCGACCAGGGATGAACCCGGATTGGTCGGGGAGTGCGATGATCGGCAACATTGGCTGTAGTTTATCCGCAATGATTTTGGCATAGATTTTAGCGTCCACATTGATCAGGGAGAGGGGTCTATAGGAATCCAGAAACAGTTCATCTTTGTCAGGCTTCAATAGTGTAATGATTAAGGCTTCATGCATGGAGTCTGGAAGGGAGTTCAATTCAAGGGCCTCAACAAACACCGAATACAATTTCGGCGCCAGTTCTTCCGGGTACGTTTTATAAAAGGTCGTTGTCAGACCGTCAGGGCCAGGGGCCTTGTTGGCCGGCATGCTTTTTATCACCTGAATTATATCCTGAACTGTTACTGGGAGGTCCATATATTGTCTATGGTTGTTATTGAACCAAACTAGGGCGATGGAATCCAAAAAGCTCTCCAGGGAAGCCGGGATCTCGGGTTGTCTGGTGGTGTATAGGGACGTGTAAAAGTTTGTGAAGGCGTGTAGTACTGCTTCCTGGCCAAGAACCAGGGATCCCCCAGTGTCGTGGATAGCGTGTATGTAATGCGATTGTGTACGGGGGGCTATCAATCTCGCTAGGGTCCTGCTGGGCCTATCCCCTTCCCCATACCTCCGAGCTTCAGCCTGTTTTCCCAGGAATCTCACCTCACGATCTGCCTCCTCATTAAAGGCAAGGAGCTTGGTCTTGAAATCGCCTGCAGTTTGCAAGGATTGGTCACGGCAAAAGGCCGCATCTAGGTCCCTCAGCTCCCGTTCTAACTGGGCTAGTGTTCTACGGATAGATCGTAACACCCCCGCCTGCCTCGCTATACACTGTCCCCGTATCACCGGCTTAAAGGCGTCCCATTCAATGGCCTCTGATGATACTGATCCCGCATTTTCAGCAAAATATTTAATTATGTCTCCCCTTATCTTTTCAACGAATACTGGATCTGTTAGAGCATGCGGGGGCAGACGCCATGTGAACTCCCTATGAATGGCATCAGGTAGACACAGCTCCATCATGCATGGGGCATGATCTGATAGGGATCTAGCTTGGATGTCGACTTCCCTCACCCATGTTGCCACCTCAGGCGACACCAGCCAGAAATCTAACCGTGACCAAGCAGACTGATGACACGTAAAGCAAGTCCCCACCTTTTCCCCAGGATGTCGAATTCTCCACACATCCGCCAGCCTCCCCTCTCCCATTATATCTAGGACAGCCTGTCTAGCTCTGGTATGTGTAGGCCTACCCACACCTCTTCGATCCATGACATCATTCAGCACAACATTAAAATCGCCTCCAATAATCACCGACTGGCAATCAAGCAATGCAATACGTGCCCATAAATTTCGAAAGAAGTCTGGATCGTCTACATTCGGACCGTATATGGCAGCCATCACCACCGGTCGCCCCTGCAAGGTGCCCTGTAAGATAACATACCTCCCATCATTATCCTGCACACATGTTTGTTCTCGCCAGTCCAGCCCCCTGCGCACTCTCGCATAATTAGAGTATATAGCAGAATACACCATTGACCATCTAGCATTTCTTAGCCTAGGCGAAGGGACGGTATTGAGGTGAGTCTCTTGCAAAAAGCAAATGTCCACATTATGGCGGGCTAGCGTACTGTGCATTAACCGGGCTTTCTTGTAGTCCCCAAGGCCTCTAATGTTCCAGGTCCACAGCCTAACCCCCCCCATTACAGAAGTACAAACAGGTCTGCAGTGTACCCAACAGTACCATCCTCCCGGTTTCGTCAAATCCAGCCCGCAGCACACTTCGTGCCCCCATGCGTGAAAATATATTTATAAAGCAGTTCTCAGTGCACCAATGTAAAGCCTCAAACATCAACTTCATCAACTCCCCCCACATCCCCCCTCCCTCACCAACCCCCCAATCAGGTTGTGACAAACCCCTTAATAAAACACGCATAGCGTGATATAAAACCAACTCAAGAAACAATGGGATGCACCCCATGGGGACGTGGTGCACCCAGCTTACACCCCCGTGTTAGCGGGGTGGCTACATTCAGGTATTAAGTCTCCGTGGCCCCATTGTTATCCCCGCCGCCGGGTCGACCAACCTCACCTCAGTTACTGCCACTTAAGGTCCAAGTTCCGGGCAAGCACAAATGGACAGCTTGTAATATAGCAGTGGCTTACCCCACCCGTTTTTCAGTTCAAGTGCACCAGCAAAAGGTGCGGGGATGTCTCCGATCACCAATCCAGGACGTGAGGGCAGCAGGGATTGCGGTGTTGCGTAACAGACGGGGACAGCTCATCTAGTCGTTGTCACTGAGTTGCTCAGTCGTTTCTTCCAGTCTGGGGGATTTCCGTCTGGCTCCCGGACCAGCAATGTGTTTCGCAAACTTGAGCGCGGACTTCGCATCTGTGAAGAAGTGCGTTTCGTTGTCGTGGAGCACCTTCAGCTTCGCCGGATATAACAGGGAATATTGCACACCAGTCTGCAGCAATACTTTCTTGGCCGGCAGAAATTCCTTGCGGGCCGTTTGCACTAGAGGGGTGAAATCCGGGTAAAACGAGATGTTATTCCCTTTGTGCGTTATCTTCCCCTTCTCCCTTGCCAGCCTCAATATTAGATCCCTGTCCTGGTAATTTAGCAGTTTGGCCAGTATGGGACGCGGCGGTGCACCCACCGGTGGTTTCTTCCCAAGCGACCTGTGAGCCCTCTCAACCGTAAAAACTGGCGACAGGGCCGGGTCAAAGAGTTCGTGGAGTAGGTCAGTCACAAATACCTCCATCTTGCCAGTGTTCGCCGTCTCTGGAATACCCGTGATGCGCACGTTGGACCTTCGGGAACGCGCTTCCAAATCATCTGACTTAGCGCGCAGGTTGTCCAGTTCTTTCTCCAAGTTCGTGATATGTTGCTTGGCCTGCTGTTGAAATTCGCAGCATTCAGTTTGTCTGTTCTCCAAACAATCTAGCCTGGTCTCGTGTGCGCCCACCTTGGACTTGACTGATTCTAGCTGTTCCGACATGGCATCCAGTTTGGTATCTATACTCTTCAAGCTAGACCTAACTTCCATCATAAGTGCCCCAAAATCTATTTCCGCCGGTGCTCCTTGTGACGACAACTCTCCTCCAGACATGTCAGGTGTAGGGGTCTTTGGTGGTCTCCTATTATCGAAGCTTATTTTGGGCTGCTTGGCTTCAGTTTTACCCATGGTGATGGCAGTCCCCGGGCAGCAAGCGATTCGCTTTGGCAACTCTTATAAATATGCAGTGCTTGTACACTAGCAGTGCACGCCAGCAACCCGCCAGCAACAAAGAGCGCAGTTTAACGTGCAGTCACTCAGGTCACAGGCATATATCTCCACCAGTCCCCCTCCTCCAGTGGAATGCAGCTCCGAGTGTGTACAGGCAACAAAATGGCGGCAGCACCAACCTCAGTATTCCGGTCTTTTAGCGCCAAATCCAGCCCAGGATATTTCCACGATACGGGGCCGAGGTCGCAGCGGGCGGCCCCCGTTCCCCCGATCCCTTCGGGTTGAATGCGTGTAAGTAGCTGGCCGGTCCCGATACAGTGGGCTCGATGCACCCCCCCGGCAGGGCAGTGCGTGTGTAATTAAAGGCGGCAGTCCTGCACCTCCGCCACGAAGTCCCCGCCTCACCTTGCTTAGGTATAGATGACCGCTGTGCGAGGTCAGCCCCAGCCTCTAGTCGGATCGTAGCAGCGCCGCTTATCTTGCTCCGGTCATAGGGAAATGGCCGGCACTGCGGCAGGATCGCAGCCGTCTCGGTATCACTGGGATGAACCCCCTGTCTCCACCCTATTTTGCTCAGCAGTTTACCGGTCTCCTCCCCGATGCAGCAGGGGCTCGCCAGAGTGTGCCGTCAAGGTGGTCTCGCCACCTCCGGACCACGCGACCTCGTGTCCAGGATCTCCCAAGGCCTCCGAAGCCGCGGCCCACAGTAGCCCGCCGCAGCCAGGCTCCAGCTCCACGGCCACGGGGCGTCGTCGGCGGTCAGGGCAGCAGGTTTCGGGATGGTGATTTCTCCGCCGTCCGGGGGTTTCCGCACCCCAAACTCCGGCTGCAGGATCGCTGGGTGACTGTGGTCGAACCCCAGGTGAGACGGGGGTCCGCAAGGGTCCGAAGAAGGATTATGGTAGGATTATGAAATGTAGCCGGCGGAGCTCACTCACTGAGCGGCCATCTCGCTGCTCGGCTAGCCACGCCCCCCGTCTCCCCTGTGTTTTAGTATTGCTTGTAGTCAATGCATCTAGGGCACACAAAGACGACACAGCACCTAGTATGTTTGTGTTGCTATAGAAAATGGACTCCACCATGTGTAAGGGTAATACGTGAAGGCACCCTTCAAACAAGCCATCTGAAACCTCCTTAAATGTTTATCATTTTCTATTTTCAGTGTAGTTTGTAGGTCTGTTGTTAGTGTCAACTACTTTAAAAGCAAATTCACATGAAGTACACGTACCCGAACAGCAGCTCAACAAAGGCATTGTTGGTTTTCCAGATACTGCAGAGGTCACCAGATCAGTTGTCAGCTGAGCCTGGTCAAAACCCAGTCAGTTTGTAAATACCATCACCCTCCCCAACCTGATGCCAAAAATCTGACAAGAAAAGCATAGTCGGGTGTGTGGCAAGCAGTCGTAAGAAATGGAGGCTGCCTAGGGAGTTTCAGAGACCCAGTCACCATCCCCCGAGATCCGACAATTTAACCGCAGGCTTAGATTCACAAAAAGTACTAAGCAGAGCGCAGGAAGTGGTGGAGCATCGATAGCACCTATCGCAGAGCGCGCACAAAGAAAGCCTGCGAGACAGCGTCGGAGAGAAGAGGTGCGTCCTGCAGCCAGGGACTCAAGTGCGACCAAAGCCGAGACTTGAGGAAGTAATACACCCGGGGCACAGAGGCAAGATCCGGCCGTACCAGAAGCGGTGACCGCCTGGCACAGGCCCATGCTGGCAAAGGAAGATCAGCGGGGCGTTGTGGGGGCAGTGGATTCAGCACACAGGGGATAGGTTAAATGCATCTGAGGCAGTGGCTGCCTGACACAGATCCGTGACAGAAAAAAAACAGGTCAGCAGAGTGCTGAGGAGGTAGTTGTGGATCGGCCACACCCTGCGCAACTTGGGGCGGAACAGCGGGACTCCTGAAGGCAGTGGCGGACGGTGAAATTTGAAAGTGGTGGGGCGCAAAGTGATTTGCATACAGGGCCGTAGCGAGCGAGCGCAGCGAGTGAGCCCTAACCCCTTGAGGGGGGTTTGGGGGGATAACCCCCCCACAAGAAAATTTTGAAAGAAAAGAAGAAAAATCTCAGCTCTATGAGTAGAAGAAGTTGCACAGCAGTTGGGAGACAGCCTTTACAAAGCCCTCTGTCCCACTCGTTTTTTGTACCTTTCTGCCCCCTGTTCCACTCATTTTTGTGCCCTTCTGACCTCTGTCCCACTCGTTTTTGTGCCTTTCTGCCCTCTGTTCCACTTGTTTTTTGTGCCTTTCTGCCCATAAGGGGGGTTCGGAAAATTTTGAAAAAAGAGAAGAAAAATCGTGCATTATCAAGCAAATTTGAGAAAGCAGGAAGGTTAATAAAGCAATTGTGAAAGTGCAGTTATTACATTACAAACACACGTCCACACACAGAGACACGCTTTCACATACAGACTCACACATACACCCACACATCAATCCACACACACACTCATACAGACACACACACACACGCTCACACACACATATCTAGATAGATTCTACTCTCCACAGTCACTACATGAGGTGCCAACTCGCTACCACACATGCCTATTCTTTCGAAAAGGCAAATAAAGGATCTAGCATACACACACAGACACACACACTCACACAAACACAGACACACACTCATGCAGATTGTGTTCCTGCAGGGAGCTTGCTGTCAGACTGTTTGAGGCCTAAGTACTTGCAGCCAGTTTTTACAGTCCGACTTTGTTTACATCTTAGATGTACCCCAAAAGTGAGCACATCCCACCAGCAAAACCACAAAACCATAAATATTGTAGCAAGGCCAACTCTGAAGCAGTGTAGTCTGACAGGCTAAGGGAAAGATGGAAGCAGCGGGGTCCACAAAAATATGGTGGCACTGTGGCAGCCATTGTGTGCTCTTTAGTCACATTAAATTGAAGATGACCTGATTTTACTGCTTTGGCATCGGTTCTGTTTTTCTAACAACTTTCAACCTATTAACTTTTAACTTTTAATAAGCAGTCTCTTTCACTCACACCCAAAGCACCGCCTATTCATAGCACATTCACTGCAGAGTGTGTACAGGTGACGTTTATCAATAATCTGAGCAGCCCAATAAAACAGGAGGAGCGTGAGCATTGCTCTCACTTACAAGCTGAGTATAGCATCCTCTGGCCCAACACAGTTGAAAGATATAAAGAAGGCTTGTGTTTGAAAGAAATGTGCAGCCCCTTTGAACACCAGATGAGTCCTGAACCAGCTAAACTTGGCATATAAATGACCCAAGAGAAGCATACTTCCTGTTGGAAGAGAGCATGAACCCACTCATCCAAAATGATGGGGGCTCCCTGCAGTGTGTCATGAGGGGCCTCGAGTCTCCCAAATCTGGCTTTCGGCCAGGGCTGGAGTGTACGAGTGCAGTTGTGTACGTACAGTGGGTTCAGGGGCCTGCTCAACCCCCCTGCACTCTTTCTGGAAGTCTGCACAAGTTTATCCGACACAGTAATCAGAGTACAAAACTGTGAAAGCAGCGACAAGCCCCCTAGCAATGAGCAAATAAGGCAAACCACGCCCCAATTTGCATGACCTAAATATTTTCTACATATATTGCTTCGAATGAGGCACACATAACAGAAACCAAAACTCTCATTAGCAGTTGCACAGCCTTCTCCTGAAAGGAACAAAAAATAACTTTGAAAAAGATACAACGAATATAAAGTCTCAGATGCTGACCTAGTCATTTGTGAAACCTCACTCAGAGAGGCCAAACATGAGAAGGAGGCTGTAAACATCAGAAACCAGAAAGCTGAGCAGGCCTGTGTGCAACATGGACACAATACAAGACAAGATGACAACTAATGATGAGGCATTTTGGAATTGGGGAGAAAGTTGTACATGTTATTAGGCACCAAGAATCAAACTAAATTCAAAAGCCAATACACCAGAGTGGCCATGGGCACAAACAGGTTATATACCATTGTGATTTACATTTTCCACTGTTCTCACACCTCACACTTTTTTTAATTCATTACAGACTCATTATAGACGCAAGGCTTGGATGTTGAAGGGAGGAACTTTGGTGATGGTATTTCCCAACACTATGCTAATTTAAAAATGTATGACATGAAAAATTCATGGGGTGAGCCCTGATAAAATGTATGTTGCCTTTATGTTCAATATGAAGGCCGATTTCTTTGGTATTCCTCACTAGTAATGACAGGGACGAAAGGTATATATTAGGACTAGGAATAATGAAGACTACCAGAAGGAAATCTGCCTCACTCTCACGCCCTGTAGTCAAATCTTAGGATCAATTGCGTGAAGACTACCTTGAGACAGTCCGACTGACTTTTATAAAAACTTTATTACAATTTTTCCTGAGGCCACCACATCTCAGTAACCATGGGATTAAAATGGATAACACGGACTACGAGGCTTTGAGGAGCTCTGCATTCATAGTCAAAGTAATGCTCCTAAATGAAATACCCACCCACACATTGCCTTAAACATATTCTATGTGTAGAGTATACTTGTACGGGCTTCAACTAATGGAATGACCCAATTTGTAGGTTCACACACAGGCAGAATGAAAAACATGTGTATGATCATTTTAGCAGCGGAAAGAGAAAGATACAGCTTAGGTTACAGGCAAATCCCTACCTAAATGAATAACATAAAACGTTTGTCTGCATGGCATTGATCTCATTCCAATAAATGCTAGGAGTACAACAGGTGAGTGTTGCCTACCAAAGAAGTATTACCAATATCAACTGCTACACCCACAGACATTCTGAGATAATTGGTATCAGTCTGGGCCTGGCAAGATGGTTTAATACTGTGGCTAATCATTGAGTGATCTTATCCTGAATGGTAGCTAATTCAAGAGGTTTACACTCTGCCTTCCTATCACGTGCACACACTCCCTGCATCTACCGAAGCAAAAGTGGAGGATGCTCTTTCTCCTACTCCACAGCAAAGACCTGGAACAACCGCCCCATGCAGCTCCGGACCATCACCTCACTTCTGAATTCTGAACGGCACTCAAGACCTGGCTGTTCGAATGAGCATTGGGAGCTGCATGCACCTGCATACCCTGTCAGGTGATTAGCAGCGCTATATAAATCCTGAATTATTGAAAATAGACTTGATGGGTTACTGTCTCTTACCATTTGTAAGTTCACTTTTAATGAATTGTATGAAATCTGGTTATGGTGCCAATAGACAAGCTGTCAAAAACCATGCAAGCCACAGACAACCCCTGATCTTTAAGTGTTCACATTTTGCAGGAGACCCTCCCGTAAACTGTTATCTAAAGCATCTCACAGATCCATGGTTACAGAGATTGACAAAACCATACCTATCTAGATCGTTTAATGCTGACATTCACCTCAAACACACACATACTGGTAACACAGGCCATGACTTTGCAGACTCTCCTTCATATAGCTCACATCCACAGCCAGCCCACCAATGGGACACAACCACAAACAACATATTTCAATGAGGTTATGCAGGACCCCATAAAGGTAAGCAGTGGTAAACACTATACCATACACCAACTCTTCACCCAGAACAGGTCCTATATCTCTACCCTCAGGCACAAGTCTGAGCCATATTATCACTGTGGTGGTTCACACCCTCACCTCAGTCCTTAAAGGATGAAAACAAGCATAGTGTGGAGAACTTAACCATTGTCATGGCATGGTCCACCATTCAACCATTGTCCTTCTTAACATTACTGGTAGCGTTTACGTGCTGGAACACCCAGACAACTAGTATCCTGATTACTAAGCTGCAACAGACCTTGCCTCAGACCCCATCATGATTTTCATCATTCAGCATGCCATGTGTGGACATCCTAGCCAGACACATGCCCCCTATAACAAAAAACTGAGGGCATGCAATCGAACGAACTGATAACACAAGACACATAGATAACATCAGGACAACAAAGCCAGCTAGAAGACGAGGACACGCCCATTAGTGAGTGTTTTGGCGATCTTTTATTATGTGAGGTGTTTTTTGTCGGCCACCGTTGTCTTAATAAATAAAGGTGGCTGGCATAATTAAGACCATCCGCATGACCACGATAGACCAACGCCATTGTCTCGTTTTTTCGTTGTGCCATGCACATTAAAGGAACAATAGTTTTTTTAAATTTCATCCTGCAACAGATGAGAGAAAAATAATGCTTATGTATGCAGCAGATACTCTATTAGACTCTGATGCGGCCAGTAACCTATCTGTCACAGGACCCCTCTGGTGGTGTGCGTTTCACCGGAGGCATAGTATGGGGATTCCACCGGAGGAACGGCGTGGTGGTGTGGATTTTACCGGAGGCATGGTGTGGATTCCACCGGAGGCATGGCGTGGTGGTGTGGATTTTACCGGAGGCATGGTGTGGATTCCACCAGAGGCATTGCGTGGTGGTGGGGATTCCACCAGTGAATTCGCCTGCGGATTCGTCACCTGCTGTAGAAATTGGACGGTTTTCATTGCGATCAGAGTGGGACTGATCCACACATGTGGAGTGTGTGAAGGGGCGCCTGAGAATCCCATATGTCACAGATAGTCACAGTCCTGGGGTATGAATAGAGGGGGGAGGAGGGCTCTACCTACACCCCCCACCCGTGCACCGCAGGGGCTGCTGGGCATGCGTTACGCTCTTAGTTTAGACTCACCTGCAAGTAAGTCCCGTCTCATTAACACGAGCTAGGTGTGAAAAGTGTCACAACGGGTGCAAAACACAATGCATCTTTCCATACATGTAATTCGCCCGTATGTGCGCAAGTGCCAATCTACAGTTCTTCATCAGACTTCTGATATGAAACAGAATCCGTGCATCGATCCACAGCCGGGAGTCGAGTGCATATGGCTACATATGCTCTAAAAGTCTCAGGACTGAGTGCCACAGTTTTAGAATCCAGCGCCTCTCCCCTGCACACCGCACACAAGGCACGTACCTCTGTCCCGGGGAGCTTCTGCCTCTGAGACTTTCCTGAGACGGGCGCAGTGCAGCAGTGCCAGCGGCGGGGCGCCCAGATGTTATAATAATGCAAGAGTCATCGGGTGGGGCCCGGGACCGCGGCAGACGGGCTCACATCACAGACGGGCCTTACGGTTACAAGCCCAAACATCCGCAGTGCCCCATGATCATTAGCTCAGATTTACGCAGTTTTTCAGTTCCAGCCCGTACATGTGCAGTGCTCCAGTCTGATTAAAATCATGCATGTGCACTGCTCCATGCCAGGTTAGATCATACATATTCAGTGCTTCATTCTCGGCTTGCACGCAAGCAGAGTTCCGGTCCTGTTAAATTATGCACCTGAAATGTTCCCCAGTCTCGATAGTTCCCCAGTAACTCTATCGTGTGGCCTAATGTACGTCCGGTAGCTCATGCATTTGCAGTATTCCAGTATTTTTAAGCCATACAAGTGTATTGCTACAGTCCGTTGACTAATACATGGCAGTGCTCCAGTCACATTAGTTCAAACATGTGCAACATTCATGCCTCGTTGACTCATATGTGTGCAATGTTCCAGTTTGTATACAAATCTAGCCTTATGCATGTGCAGTGTGGCGGTCTTCATAGCTTAAATGTGCAGAGTGCCCCAGTCTCGTTTACTCGTACAGGTGCACCAATCCAGCTTCAGCTCATGCAACGCAAAGCTCCAGAGGAAGTGTTTTAATGCGCTGTGTTTCCTGTCATCGTTTCATACAGGTGTGAGGTGTGTAGTTACAGTAGTTTGTGTCTCGTTAGCTCACACATGTGCACACTCCCACTTTCATTTGACCCTGCACATGCGGCGTTCTACTCTCCTCACACCCTTCCCATAAGCTCGCACAGGTGAAGCTTTGAAATACTATCAGTGTGAATGGTGCGGCCCTCTCCCGATCGCCGCACTCACCGTCTTTGGCATCTTCTTGGAAACTTAAACTTTCCACAACTTCTGCTGCTCCTCGAGTCTCGCAGCCCCTCCGGGGGACGACTGGCACTGGGAGGCTGTGGGGAGGGGTCACACACCGGGCCTGGGGGGCTCTTGCCGGGTTCTGCTTGCTTCCTCCTGCCCAGGGTCGCGCCACTCTGCCCCCGCCCACCCACGCACGGCATCCAATAATGGATGTTGCGCGGTGGACCAGCCAATCCTGGCGCTGCATGCAGCACCAGGATTGGCTAGGGTTTTCCAGGCATCGGCGCATGCGCGGGCAAGTCTCAGCCCGGTAGTCTCATGCGCACAGTGCCTGCTGCAGACTGTCACTCAAGCAGCTGCAGCAGACCAGCAGCCCCGCCCCCCACTTCCTGCGCACTCCGACCGCACCTGACATTGATGACATGATCCGTGTCGTCACTCCCGCGCCCGCCGTGTAATATTTATGTTTGCTGCCTGGTAAGCTTAGCTGCAGTGCCATGCCTTTCTGAAGGGCCTGGCTGAATTGACAGTGTGCCAACCACCACAGACAGCACAAAGCCCCAATCGGTCGAATAGGCCCCCTGGTGTTGTTGGCAATCCCCCCTACCCCCCAAGTACATGATACTGGACACCACGTACAGGTTGCTGCAAGGCGCGCTGCCTAAGGGGTGACTCCTCTGATGAAGGTGACTACAGGGGAGCCCACACAGGGGGTGCGGACGCACCAGTAGGTGGGAAGTGGAAACAGGCTGCCGGAAGCCCCCCAGAGAAAATGGTGAGCCTGTGGACACAGTGCGCTAAGCATCATCCTGGGAGTATAAAGCAGTGAAACACGGCAGCGCCAAGACCTGGTAGGGCTGTGATAACACAAACCCACCGCACAACGCCTCACAGCAAGGAGCAGTTCACAGGGAGAGACCGGGCGCGGAGCCCACTGATCATCCTCCCTATTGGTGACAACATGACACTACTACATCTCTGAGGTGGAAAACCCGAAAGGCCGCGTGGGCCTACTCACCACACAGGCAGGCAGTGGCGAGTACTACCTGAGGCCCACTTCATTCCATGCAAATCAGCTGACTCTTGCCACGATGGGGGGTAGAGGCCAACGCAGCACACATCAAAAGAAGCTAGACAAATATGCCTGCACCAAGACTCCTCCAGAACTGGAAGAACATGATATCGCCCAGGCGTCAAACCCTCCAACAACGGCAGGACATGAGGTCACACTGCAGGATATTTTGACTACATTAAACAATGTTCACACCTCCTTAGACTCTCGAATAGGTACGGTCTCAGTGGAACTTTCTTTGATCCGAACTGATTTTCAAAAAATTACTGCTAGAGAACCGGAGGTTGAAGAGATCACGGCAACCCTCTCTAAACACACGACTGCTCTCAAGAAACAGGTATGACAACTGGACGTTGACAATAAGGTAATGGCCGCCAAACTCGATAACCAGGAGGGCCGTTAGAGATGAAACAACGTTAGAATCGTGGGTGTGTCAGAGGGAACGGGAGGGCCAGCACTGGACATATTTTTTGACCTCATCAAGAATCAACTGCAGCCCGAGGACTGTCCAATTATTTATCTGTAGAAAGGGCCCAACGCGTGCCGGGTGGGAAACCCAGGCTGGGGCCACCCAAGACCTATACTGGCTCGCATTCTTAATTTTTGAGATTGCCACTTAATACTCCACACAGCCCGTGTCGCCCCTTCACTGCATCTCGAACACAGTACCATAACGTTCTTTCCAGACTACACGGCGTCAGTGACAAAACAGCACCGACGGTTTCTTGAAGTCCAGAAAGAGCTGAGGAATGGCAAACTCAAGTACTCCATGCTATTCCCGGTGAAATTGAGAGTAGAGGCAGAGCGAAAAGAGTGTTTTTTTTACGACATCTGAAGAGGCCCAGGAATGGCTAGAGGGATGGCACCAAGCCGCGGGCTTAGGACGACCTAGCAGAAAATACAGCCGCCACTTACAAGGAGAAACACCAGCAGAGTCGGAAGAGGCAAGGCCAATTGAAAGATCCTCATAGCAGGTCAGAAATAAGTGAGTAATCCCTCTCAAGCAACAACTATCGCCACTGGAAGCTACTGCATAACGATACAAAAGAATACATGATTGAACAGACAAGATACACGCAGATTGACAGTGACAAACCAGCGTATTGGAGCTGCAGTTCAGGAGTCAGTGGAGTAAGCATATCCCTTAAGATGGCCGAGGGGGAAAAAAGGACATTTATTAGACTGAAGTTGACATAGATATAATTTGCTCTCTCCACGTTGTAAATTCACTACTCCAGATACAAAGAGTTCACCTGTAAAGTATGTCTTGAATATGGGGATGTACTGGAGGGGTCATAGGGAAACTCTCCCCCCCATTAAGGTACTGTGGGATGGGAATGAAGCACTCTGAGCAGTTGGGGTGGTGGGTAGTTCTAAGTCTGTAATGCAGGGAGTCAGGGAGGAGGGTGGGATGGGATAGGGTTCTTAGTTATTGTATTTTCTATGTTTGAAACTATTCACGGTTCAAATGCAATGCTTCCACACAATGCTTCAGAAACAGTCTCATACGCACTCATATTACACGATTATATAGATGGCAGAGACATCAGCGCTGATTGACATGGCGCCAACAACACCACCGTACCCCCACAAAGAGGGCTCACCCCTATCAATTCTCTCATTGAATGTAAATGGCCTCTGTAACAAAATAAAGAGGGGATTGGTCCTGCAATACCTCAAACGTCAGTCGCCAGCAGTGGCCCTGCTTCAAGAGACACATTTAGTGGGATCGACATGTAAGGCCCTAGACAGGTGGGGCTTCTGGATGGTGGCACATTCCAAATTTACCTCAGGCTCACAAGGGGAGGGCATCCCGGTTCGGAAGCAGTCTCGGCTCATTGTTAAACAAGCGTGAATGGATGACCAGGAAAGGTTCGCAGCCATCTCATGCCAATGGGAGGGACATGCATATAATATAGTCTCAGTATATATCCCTCCAGCACTTCATGCAGGGGCACTTCCAGCTCTCAGCACCTTCTTACTTACACTGCCGGGGGGGAGCTCCTAGTGGGTGGGGACTTCAACACCACGGTAGATGACATGCTAGACCGCAAGCCCCCTGGGGAACACCGTAGTACAATTTCCCGCTTTGCGAACTTCCTCTAGGCACTAGGCCTAATAGATGTTTTGTGGTCCCGATTTCCTCTAGAACAACAGTATACATTTCATTCTGGGGCGCACAACAGCTTCTTTAGAATAGACTACATACTCACACTGGCAGATAGTCTAGGGAAGCTAGAGGGGGCAACCCACCTACCTAGAGACATCTCCGAACACTCTCCTGTCTTTGTTAAATATATTCAGCATGGAACAACTCAGAGATGAATATTCCTGATATACCCTGGTTTAAAAAAAAAAAACAAGATATGGAAAGGCCTAAATAAAAACGACACAACAATATTTTAGAGAGAATGAACACTCGGTCACATCTCCAGCAACTTTATGGGAAGCATATAAGTCTGATCTACGAGGCCAGGCCATTTCATTAATTGTGGGCCACCAAAAAGAAAAAAAATGGAAACTAATAGAAGCCCTAGAGTGTGAGGTAGGTCAGGCGGAGGCAACACACGCCGTGAATCCTAATGCAGACAATGCCCACAAACTAAATTTCTCAAAAAAGGAATATAGGGACTATATGTGGGAGGAAGTGAAAGCCAAACTGGTAGCCACTCAACATAAAGTCACGCTTGCACCAGAGGACGTCTAGACCCTGGAAACAGACCTTACTGCAGAAGAATTAGCATTGGACATTGGCACCTTACAATCAGGGAAAGCCCTAGGACCTAATGGTATACCCATTGAACTCTAAAAAGAGCAGCAACAAAACTTACACCGCACTTGCTAAACATGTACGTAGCCAGCTTAGACGCGGGAGAACTCCCCAGGGACCAGCGAAGGGCGACAATAGTTGCTATACACAAACCAGAGAAGCCGGCTCAGGACTGCATGTCCTGCCGGCCTATATCATTGCTCAATGCAGAGGCCAAAATACTGGCTAAAACACTGGCTGCCAGACTCACACCCCATCTTGGTAAATTGGTCCACCCGGACCAATCTGGATTCATGCCGGGATGGAACACGGCACTCAATTTGAGACGCTTCCATAGCGTGATAGCGCGCACACCCACTATCCAAGAAGAAGCAGTCATTCTTTCCTTAGACACATGTGTGGCCTTCGATATGGTAGAGTGGCCCTTCCTCTTTGCTGTCCTCAGGCATATGGGCTTCGGTCCCTAATTTTGCCCATGGGTTCAGTTGCTGTACACAAAACCTTTAGCGCATGTGGTAGCAAATGGATGACTCTCAGCTGATTTCCTCCTTGGGCACAGAACGCGTCAGGGATGCCCCCTATCGCCGCTCTTATTCGCCCTGGTGCTAGAGCCATTGGCAGCCTGGCTAAGGAGGAACCCGGCCATTCGTGGACTTCGCTGGGCGGAGGGCTGGGAAGACCACATATCTTTATATGCGGATGATGTGCTGCTATACTTAGCATCCACCAGGCTCTCACTTAACAGACTCCTGGACATCTGTGAGTCATATGGTAGATTCTGCGGATACACTATCAACTGGAATAAATCGATTCTATATGTCTTGCACAGTCCCCCACCGCGGCTACTGACGGGATGTAGGGTGTGAATCATAGACGGAAGCTTTAAATACCTGGGAATATACATTACGCCACTACATGTGGAATTTATGGAAAAAAATCTCCTACGGCCCCTGAGACGGCTCCGCCGAGATACAAAACATTGGCAATGCCTATACTTGACACTGCTCGGAAGGGCCGCACTCTTCAAGATTATGGTGCTCCCCAGATTCCTCTATGCCTTGCAAAATACCCCATTCCTAGTCCCCTTAACGTATTTTAAGGCGATTGAAGCAGAAGTAAGCAACCTTCTATGAGATGGGAAACCAGATCATGTAGCCATGCAGAAATCGGTAAAGGGTTGGTTTGATGGCAGAATAGCCCTCCCGAACATACAAACATATTACTGGGCTGTCCAGCTGATCGTGATTAATCAGTGGCTACACTTCCCCCAAACGGAACCGGCATTCCGTTCAGACAGATGCACCCTGGGAGAGGGAGGAGTAATGAGAGCACTCTCTAATAGAACCCGAAAGACTGCCCTAATGGGACCAACCGGACACATAGTTCAAGTCTGGCATATAGCAACCAAAAAACTAAGGTGGACGGCATCATAACACAAATGACTCTGTTTTGGGACACCCACAAATTGGGCATGCTCAGTACCAGCAAAGGCTTTAAACAATGGTACTCCATAGGAATCTTAAGAGTGGGAGATCTTTGGAGTGAAGGGGAAGTCATGGCCTTTCCTCAACTCTAAGATCAGTACGAGATGGCACCCACAGAGATATTTAGATACACTCAGATTAGACATGCACTCAAAACAGCTATTCCATCAGGCACCATACTTCCAGAGGCATCCCCCTTAGAGGATAGGCTACTAATAGACCATATAAATAAGAAAGCCATTTCTTTAACTTACCGAAAGCTCATCAACAACCAACCGGACCCCACATAAACTCTCTGTGAAAAATGGCAGGCCGAGGTGGGTGACCTTGACGAGACAAATTGGCAGGAGGCACTCTCCTCCCCACGAGAAGTGGCAATATTCTAAAAAATTAAGATTGGTACAGTTGAAGATACTACATCAAATCTATTACATGAGAGTAACCCTGCGTAGAATGGGGAAGACTGAGAGCCATCTCTGCTTGAGTAAATGCGGGGAAATCAGTACTTTCTATCATACACTGTGGGAATGCCCTGAGATAGCGACATACTGGGGGACAATCACGCACACTATTACACAAGTCAGCGGAGCCACTGTCACGCAGGAGCCCAAAAGATGCCTTCTACACATCTGGGAACCCACAGATCTCAACCACGCGGCTCAAGAATAGGCAACACTAGTTATGGCATTCGCCAAACGTAATATTGCCAAACACTGGGGAACACAAGCCACTCTATCGTATCGTGAATGGTGTGGCGATATGGACGAGGCTATGGTGGCTGAGAAGGCGGGATATATACATCGAGGGTGCCCCAAAAAATGGGAGCGGGTGTGGGGAAAGTGGAACAAATTTAGAGGGAACATCTGCACTCCACCTCCTGATGAGACAGCAATGGGCACCAGTGACTAAAAGGGGGGTGGAGCCCCGGTCATTCAATCTACCACAATGTCACTGTACTACTGTAAATTCAACAAGGGAGTCTGTCTGTAGTGTGAAGCACAAATGTATGACGACCATTTGTTCTGTAACCGTGTCTTTTGAAGATGAGCATCTACTCAATAAAAAGAATTTAAAAAAAATAGAAAAGCACAGTTGGTTTGGACTCATACTCCTGCCTGAATAGACAGCAACTTGGACATGAACGGAGGAAAAAGAGACAATTATGGGACTCTTAGAACAAACTACTTCAACTTGTGCAGAATTGTTGTATTTCCTAGTAGGGTTGAAGTTTATTCTTCACATAGCCTGGAAATAGAGACAGGCTTATGAGGAGCTGGAAGAGTGCTAAGGGGTTGTCCTTCATATGTCTGTAAAGCTGTTGTTTGTGAACAGATAAGAATAGCTTTAACGCTTCCTGTACAGTAGTGTCACTCCCATTAATCCTGAGTACATCCCATGTTGTGAATTCATATGAAGTTTCAAAAGAGAACAGGATTGTTAGCTCTGTATTTGGAAACACAAGTTGTGGAAGGTGCCACAGGTGAAGAATTTGGACACAGATGATCAACTCCCTATTGAGTGGTTTGGGTAAAAACATCTTGGTCCTTTCTACAAATTCCTTATGTTAATGTGCCCAGCTACTTCAAATTCCAAACAGAAGACAATTGGAGCTATTGTTGCATTGGTCATCCGTGAAGTTACTGCTGATATTTCAGCCAGTAACAGCCTTTTCTGCTGCGATCTGAAACTGTTCCTCCAGATTAGCAACATATGTAAGTAAGATGCACCTCAGCAAGCCAGTGAAGACATCAATTCTCATGACCTGTAATCTCATGATCTATGTCTACATCCTTTGAAAGTAGGCACAGTGGCCAAAATTAGACACTGATGTGCTAGCTAATAAGCACACCATTTCCAATGTTGAGTGTTCATTTGTTTGGCAGGCAATGAGAAGAAGATATTGTGTGGGTTTCTTTGCTACTTGTGCTATCACTAGATGCCAAATTGTGAATTTCTTTGTTCACATCACCTTGAGCTGTCAAAATACAAAGTTCTCAACTTGTGAGTATCCCTAGTGGCAAATTCACTGTGTTAATATCAATTGTAAAACAGTGAACTCTGTCCTCTTGCGAGATCAAGCCGTGTGTTTATAGACATCTGGATTGTGCTCCCAACACCCAGACTGCTTACCTGTTTTTGGCATGTTTCTGCAGCTTCACATATACTGCTGGGTTTCCAAGAGGACTGTCCTGCCACATAGCTCATGGAACCAAGTTCCGTGTGGGGTAGCGCAAATTTCATTTTCATTTGTAGGGGTGCATTATAATCAAACATGTAGAGTGCACCCGCATATAACACCTTTTGTTGTGTTAACATAAGGTGTTAGGACTTTGAAATGTAATAACATAAATGTGATGTATTTAGGTTATAGGTAGTAAAACGTAAAGAATTCATGTGGAAACCAACTGTAACTAGCAGAAAACACTAACGTGAAGAATTCGTGCTGTACAGCTGAGAAGCATTTATTATTAAAGGTGTTTATTAAGCATGTCATTTTATATGTAGGTAGGAATATTGGCTGAATGTGCCATATTTTCTATGCAATTTTGAAAAGCTCATTCCCCATTTCTCTTATTCTAGCTGAATCTCGTGGGCCTGAAATGCATTTCCCTAGAAGCTCTCGCTTTATAGTTAACAGGTTGAATTTCATGTGTGCTGTGGATTTCGTTCTTTCTCACGTTTGTGTTGCAGGTGGGAGAAGCGCCCTTGTTAGTCAGAATAATGTCTTTGTTTTAGAAGTTAGGCAAGGAGAGAAGAGAATACATTGAGAGGTAAGGCTGATAAGGAGAACTGTTGTATTTTCACACTGGAATAGGCCTGGGAATCAAGGTCATCATGTTGCTGTTCAGGAATATCACAGTCCTGTGGAACAATACCTATGAGAACGTGGTCAGAATGGATGGCCTGACCCGAAAGGAATCTTGGAAAGATACCTGTAATATTGGAGTGTTGCAAGTAGGGAAATACCCCACTTCTCCTCTGTCTTTAGAGAGAGAGCATCTGAGAATGAGCTCTTTCTTAATAGCTTTACGCTATTCGACCCATCTATAGAGGAATTACTTATTAGGAAGAATCCACATGTTGACACCTTTGTATTCACTTTTCCCTGAAGGATGCTTAAGTAGGTGTAGACCTAGATTGATGCTCTATAGTCATCAACCCTCGATGCAGGAAAATTTGAACTCATGCTTTTTGATCCTCTGCATGCTATTTCTTGAGTTAATTGTCTTGTGCATGTTGTACCGACAGATGTATCTTCATGTTGATTCTAATGTATTTCTACACTCTTGTCTTGAGGCATTTTTTTTTATATTTCTTTTTATTTTCAAATAAACATAAAACAAACAAGGCAATGAAAGTCAGTACAGATGGGGAAGCGCTCAGCGAGGGAGGAAGTGCATTATAGTTTGATATGGGTCCTCAATGCAGGAGGGAGGGGGAGCAGGGGGAAATTCAGAATCATAAAACATTAAATTTAAAACATCGTAGGAACATCAGGTCAGGGGAAGAGGGAACATCCGGAGCATCCGCACGGGGAGGTGTACATATCACCCCGGTAGGAGTTTCATCGGCCCCAGATCTTACTCCACTTTTTAGGTCTGCTGCGCGCCACATACACTGTCTTCTCTCTAAACATACACCAGTCCATATTCTCCTTCCATGCCAGGACCGTGGGCATTCTCTGGAGCCCCACAACTGCGCGATGTCTCTCTTGGCAACCATATTCCTGAGGGTCCCCCACTGAGTCTGTGCCACATCATAATCAGTTGGCTCCCAAACATTCAGTAAGCAACCCCTTGCTTCAGGCAACAGCGCGATGCCCGTGACCTCCTCCATCACATCATGCACTCGACTCCAGAACCGTACCACTTCCGGACATTCCCAAATTATGTGGAGAAAAGTACCGGTTAAACTGCATCCACGCCTACACAACCCATCCACAGAATATCCCATACGAATCAGGCGAGGACCGGTCACATAGATCCGGTTCAGGATCTTAAGTTGTACGAGCCGGAGACGAGCCGGTATCGTGACCTCCTTCGGTGAGGATATCGCCGACTGCCAGTCCTCGTCATCCAACTCCAGACCATCCCTTGTCCAAACCTCTCTAAGTTGGACCAATAAATCAACTCAATCATTAATCAATTTCTTGTATATCAAGGAAATAGTGCTGTCGGGAACGTAACCATCAAGCACTCGATCTTCAAGTGGGGATGATTCCGGGATAACAATACCTGCAGGAAAGACCGAACTCAGCGCATGTCGAATCTGCGCATAATGGAAGAATTCCTTGTCACTCAACTCATACTCTACTTTCAACTCCTCAAAAGTCTTAACCTTGTCTTTTGGCCCAGATATCACTCACCCTGCAGATACCAATCTTATCCCACTTCTCGAAACCTTTCGTCTTCCACAGGCAGCCCAATCTTTCAGATGCATAGAGCGGAGTCGCTCGAGTCAGTCGATCCCTCCATTCATTGCCGCATTAGCACAGTGCCACACCCGCACCGCTATCTAAGTGGGTCCCGAAAGTTTCTTCCCAGCAGATTTGGTGTAAAGCGCCTTGTTATAATTGCCACCCGGCAACAGCCATTTATCCATTTCAAACGCACGATTTGATGCAGGACCATACATTCCATGGTTAATCGCGCACAATTGAGAAGCCCAATAGTATCGCCTTATATCCGGAAGTGCAATACCACCATCATACCAGGCGTCAGCTTGGCGAGGGCGATACGCGAACGTCCGCCCCATATCAATTGTCTCTGCAAACTCTCCACCTCCCGAAAATAGCTCGCCGGAATGACATCAAGTGTGTTCTGCAGCGCGTATAAAAACCGCGGCAAAGACATCATTTTGAAAAGAGCTGCACGCCCGAGGGGGGACAATGGCAGTCTGCGCCAGGCTACAACATCGGATTTTAATCGTTGGAGCGGGGGAAGCAGATTACGATCATAACGGATCACGGGGTCTAAGGTGACAAAGACCCCCAAATACTTAAATCCCGTCCGCGCCACTTGTATGGGACAACCGCGCGGCAAAGAAGGAGAGCCAGCAGAGAGGACATAAATACAGGACTTGGACCAGTTGATCACAAGACCGGAGTTTATCCCAAACGAATTCAACACATCAAACAATACGATCAGCGACTTTCGAGGCGACGTAAGATACATCAAGATATCATCCGCATAAAGTGACACTCGGTCCTCAAAATCCGGGGTCCACCGAATACCCCTCATCGATGGCTCCCACCGCAGCCAAGCGGCCAGGGGTTCCAAGGCGAGGGCAAAAAGAAGCGGGGACAGTGGACACCCCTCCCGCATGCCCCTTCCAAGAAGAAAAGACTTAGAAACCCGACCATTCACCACAATCTGAGCCAACGGTTCCTCGTACAAAAGTTTCCCCCAGCCGATGAAACCAGGACCAAAACCGAACATTGCAAGAGCAGCCCAAAGATACGGCCATTCCAACGTATCAAAGGCCATCGTGGCGTCCAAGGAAGCCAAGATGGCCGGTTCACGTAGTGACGCTGCCCTCGTAAGAACGCCTTGCAAGCGCCGCAAGTTCAATGCTGTATTACGATGTGGAATAAAACCTGACTGATCCGGATGGATGAGGTCGCTAATCACCTTTATCAAACGGTTTGCAATCAATTTCTCGAGGATCTTGGGCTCCGCATTCAGAAGCCAAATAGGCCTATAAGATGCGCAGTGATCCCGCGGCTTCCCCTCCTTGTGAATCACCACAATGGTCGCTGTTCACGAGGGAGGGAGCCAACGTCTCGCGACTCCAGGAATATAGAACGCAGATACGGCGCCATTTTGTCAGGACGCAGCTTGTAGAGCTCGATGGGGAGACCATTAGGGCCCATAGCTTTTCCCGAGCGTACGGAGCGAATAGCAGTTGCTACCTCGTCAACGGAAAGTGCTGCGTCCATCAGTTCCCTATCTGAATCCGACAGGCGAGGCAATGCAATGTCTCGTAACAGCAGATGAGAGTCTTCCTCTGGTATGTTGGATACTGGGGAATACACCTTTTGGAAATATTCCGCAAAATACTCCACAATCTCGGCAGGATCAATCACTCGCACTCCATCCACTCTCTCAACCACAGGGACCACACGATTCGCTCTCTCCTTTCTATCCAACCAAGCAATCAATTTCCCCGCTTTATCTCCCACATCATATACACGTCCCTGCTGCTCTCTACTCAAGACTTTAGCAGCATCTGTTACCAACGCCCTATAGTCAAGTTGTTTGAGACTGAGGAGATGAATCTTGTCGTGAGTGATACCCAATTCCAAATCCCTTTCCAACTCAGCTATTTCGGTCTCAAGGCGGATTACCGCCTCGTTTTTGTTTTCTTGGCGCCAGCGATCAACGACAGCGCCTGGCCACGGATAACCGTCTTGAAAGCCTCCTACAGCAAAACAGAAGAGGACACAGACCCCACATTCTCGGCAAAATAATGATCCAGAGACCTGATCAACTCTGCCCGGGTTTTGGGGTCATGGAGATACCAAGGATTAATCGGGGCCACACGACCCTCGGCTCCCATCTTCGTATCCATCATAAGCCACAATGGGGAGTGATCTGAGATACCCCTAGCCAAATGTCTGACTTCCCTGATTAAAGAGGCCTGCGCTGCCGGCATCAGGACATAATCAAGTCTAGAGAGACTACCATGAGCACCAGAGTGGAAGGTGTATTGCGACTGTCCCGGATGCAGTAGCCTCCAACAATCTACCAGTCCCAGCGTTTCCAAGAAACCACCCAACCAAGACTGCGATCTCATGAGTTCTCTGGGGGGGCGACGGTCCTCACAACCGGAAATGACAGAATTGAAATCTCCACCCATCACCAGAATGCCTTCCGGAAGCCCCAGAACTACTGTCCCCAAGTCAGCAAAGGTCGTAGTCTGCAGGCCAGGGGGAACATAAACAGAAAGCAGAGAGATAGTCTTCCCCTCCCATCTACCAGTGAGAGCAGCGTAGCGCACCCTGTCGTCAAGGATTATATTGTCGACCTCCAGGGGGAGAGAACCCCTAACTAGGATACCCACCCCCCTAGAACCAGTAGTAAATCCAGAATGTGCCAGGAGACGATAGCCTCGCCTATTCATGGCGTGGCATGTATTTCCAATCAAATGCGTCTCTTGCATTAACACTACATCAGGGGAGAGGTGCCTCAATAGCTGCAGCACAACACCACGTTTTATCCTGTCCCCCAACCCGTTAACATTCAACCCCCTACCCCCCCATCCCAGGAAATAAATGCAGAATCCGCCCCATAGCAAGCACAACACCCAGTTCTAGAAGTTAAACAATATGTTGCCTTGAAACAAAGTAAAACACATACAAACCACCCCACCCCCCAACAATTATCCAAAACATACCCCCCACCCTGCACCCCTGCGTTAGACTCAAAAGCCACCCCAACTTGCAGTGTGCCTGTCGCCCTAACATTAAACTAGTCTACAAAAAGAAATCCGGAGGAGGAAAGAGTCTCACCCCCCCGCCACCTCTGGGTATTCCACCACAAAGAGCGCAATTATAAAAGTCATCGAACCACAGCTGCCAGTTGTGCACAATGTCCAGAAATCCAAAACCGCTGCTCACTCCTGTTCCACCGGGTCGCCTACAGCTCCTTCGGAATGTTCAGGGCGATCCCGCTGCATGGGCAACATATCGAGCCAGTCACTCACATTCTCAGGGCGGTCAAAGAAAAACATCCGATCTTCGCGTTCTACACGCAGCCGAGATGGAAAGAGCATCGCATACTTCAGACCCATGTCTCTCAATCGTCGCTTCACCCCCTGAAACCCCATCCTTTGTTTCTGAACGAACTGGGTGAAATCTGGGTAGAAGCTCACCGTAGAATTTCCGAACTTCGTAGGGCCGCCCACCCGCGACGCCTGTAGGATAGCGTCTCTATCTTTAAAGTTAAAAATTCTGGCGATGATGGGACGCGGAGGGGCGCCCAGCTTTGGCTTCCCACCCGGCACTCTGTGTGTGCGTTCCACCGCAAAGAAGTTGCTCAGGCCTTTGGGGGCAAGATGGTTTAGGATGAGGTCCTCGACAAGGAGATCTACGGCTGGGTCTTTCGGTTTTTCAGGAACCCCAATAATACGTACGTTGTTGCGTCTAGTCCGACCTTCAAAATCCTCCAGCCGGCGAGAAAAGAGATCATTAGAGGATCGCAGTTTGTGAACCTCTGTCTGTAAGTTGGACACATCAGTCGTAAGGCTGGAGGTCTTCAAATCTAAGGATTTAACTCATTAGTCCTTGATAAATCCGTCCTGATCAAGTTGACATCGATTACCACAGTGTCGAGCTTTAAGGCCAGAGCCTCATACTGTTGGCCGATAGAGGTCTTCATACTAGCAATGGCGCCCATGACATCATGCAGGGTCAGGTCGTCCACAGCCGTTGAGTCGTCTCCCGCATCTCCCAGGGACCTACTCGCAACACCGGGAGATCCCCTGGGATGAGTGTAACGATCCATGACATTCGATTGAATAGCGCCTCCCCGGTGAACGGTATTGGTCTTCTGTTTCTCACGCTCGGGTTTGCCCGCCATATTGGGTGTTGCGCCCCTGAGGGGCCCTTGAGACCTGGTAAAAATAATTCCTCTCGATTCACCCACAAGGCTTACCAGAAACAAGTTCCAGCCCGGTGTCACACGACCAGAGACACTCGATGGCAAGCAAACAGTGGAGGTGCGGGGTCAGATTGCATCCCGGGTTGTCAGAGCGGTCTCGAGGCAGGAGAAGGCCGAGGAGTCAAAAACGAAAAACGAAAGTTAACTCCGAGGCTGTGTGCAGGGCCCTGTAGGCCGTTGTTGTTCAATTACTACCTGGGCACCACATTGACTCGAGCCCCAGGCAGTGTCAGGGAGCAGGCCACGAAAGTTCGAAGTGTCGTAGTTACGGTTCCCGGAGTCCAAATCGATTTCTGAAAGCAGCTGTTACATCAGCTTGGTTGCGTCTTCAATAACCCGTCGTCATAATCAGGATAATGTTCAGGATAGATGCGGGAGGTGGCGAAGGTCTCGGGAGCCCTGTGCTCACGCAGCCATCTCGGTTGCGCGCGAAGCTCCTCCCCTCGTCTTGAGGCATTTTTATGTCCAACTATTTTTGGCTTTGTAATAAATTAACTAATCTTACATAGTGGTCTGTGGTTACTATGTGTTAAAGAATTTCTTTATTGAATTGATTAATTTGTCAACGATTTCCTCCCCTCCACGCTCACATGCTGTAAAAAAGAACCATTGACTTGTGACTCTAGAACAGATCTAGAATGTATGGGACTGGCTATTTCAGTTGGTAACAAAGGATGGATAGGGGAGAATCCAGATTATTTTAGAAAACGAGACCTAGAACCCCAGAGCCCCAAAATAGAGCCCAATGATCGAGAACAGAAAGCAACAGAATTTGGCAGAGACTGACGTAGTTTGATGGTGCGGAGAGAACAGCTGCGAACGGAGGAGTGAGCATCAATAAGGATGTGTTGTGTGGTAGATTGTGGGAGTGAAGTGACTGTGTGATGTCTGGCGGAGTTGGTGTGAGAGTTGAGTGAATGTGGTTTCGGGCCAGACGTGATCCAAGAATTGATATTTGAGTTTCAGGTCCTGAAGTGGCCTAAGATCCTGGGATATGTTAAATGGTGTAGAAGACAACGAGTTATTGTGATTGTCTGACCTAAGAATTGAGGAGTTGTTGTGAAATTTCATTGACATTTCCACCTAAAACAGGGTACCTAGTGTGAATGGGACGTATGGCAATCCTGTGGTAAACCTTGTATATAGAGAAGAACTATACTGATTCAGGTGACCAGCCCAGGTTGAGGGTTGCCATGTGTGAATGTTCTTGGTTGACTAAATTCTATTGATCTATTAAATGACAGACAGTTACGGAGTTTAAGATGATTATGTGAGTGAATGTTTACGGAGAAATTGTGAAGGAGGATGAACCGCTGTGAGGTGTAAATGTGACATCACAGTGTGCAGCGCTGTAATAGATCAGTTGTTGTAATGCCATGCTGGGATTGGTTGGCAGTCATCAGGAAGTTGTGGTTAGGAAAATCTTGTTCATCGTAAAATTTGAATAACTCGTAATTGAATAATGCAATGTTTTAGGGTATTGCACAATCTGTTCAGGGGTGATCAGGGAGTTGTTAGTCAAGTGGGCGAAGAAGTTCCACCCGAAGATACTCCAGCACATTACATGGTGACAAAAGTAGGACTCCGTACTATAATTTGGCTTCAAAATTGGCACAAAATCATTGAGAAAGAGGGGGAATTGTCATTTCCATGCTTTGGTTCATTTAGATTACACGTGTTGCACCAGTTGATAGGAGTGATGTTTGCACTGGGACCATTGCCTAGACCAACACAGTTTGAGTTGTTAGATGCATGGACACAGGCAGCACATGCAAAGATATCAAGGGAAGATGAGGATGCACAATGAGACACACAGCTTAAGAGATGGAGAATGGATACCATTGAAGGAGAAAGGTTTACCCAATGCTGGTAATGTGTAAATGTAAATGTGTAAATGTAGGTGTACTTATATAGCGCAAACCTGTCACCCAAAGGGCATCCTGGCGCTTGCTTAGGGAACCTGTCCTGGTATTCCCCTGTGAGAAACCCCGGCAGGGTGTCCACAAGGTGAAAGCCAGGTATCCCGCCGCGAGGGGCCGTAGTGGAGATTAAGCAAGCTATTGCCCAGAGTTGCAGAGTGTGACCCTGTGCTTCGAGTAGGCACCGGAGCGAGAATTGTTGAGTCCGTGGAATTTTTGAGCCCGAGACCCGCCGAGGCGGGGAATCGAACCCTGGTCCACGGTCGATCTCAGCTTCCGGGTCTGCCGCCTCTAACCACTGAGCCACGCTTCTCCACGAGAGAGGGAGATTCTCAGAAAAGTAACAGAAAGAAAAATGGAAACGATGGGAGTGATACTGATAAGCGTGGCTCAAATCCACCTGAGCGACTTACCTCACTCATCTATCATTCTCATATAATAGGCCAGCCAGGCAGTGGAGAAGAATTAGAAATATATTTATTAGGACATAATATTCATCTGCAGATTGGCCCTGTCAGGTCTACACCCCAGAGAGTGCATCGAGAGGACTGACTCATCCTATCATGATAATACATTATAACATAACATGGCAGGGTAAAGACACGCCCAGCCTGGAAAATTACAGAACTAGCGAAATGGTGAACAATGAACTCATACATGAGGCATCTGCGCCTGCGAAGGCAATCCTGTTATCTCCCCTCAAGGACACAGAGCCGAAGCTCTGCTTCTCCATGGCATGGAAACATTTTCTGCAAAACTAACTCAAGGCAAGAAATGCTGAAATAGGGATTTTCTGCTCATAAGGGAGGGGGGAAAACTGTACCATGAGACATTGGAACTGCAGAGCAAATGTCAACATCAGAAGTCTGTCTGCCATAGACAAGCTTCTCTCTCTTATAGGAAAGTATACAGAAATATCAATAATGAGAACCTAACCAAGGGAAAAGTAATGTACCACATCAGGTTTTCTAACGTAGAAGGCAATAATAAGACAAAAGCTTACACATTACAGAAACAATTCTATCCAACTGAAGCTTGCACATTACAAAAATAGCTCAGTGGGTTGCAGCACACGAATAATAGGCTGTAACTGCATGTTGGTTAGACACATCATGCTAACTCATAAGCGTAATATATACAGTGGGCGGGGCATCGAAAACTGAAACCTATCAATACGGATGACAGCTTATTGGATAGGTTGTTCTCCGAGCCTCCTCCACCTTACAATGCACACTTAGAGTAGGGAAGGCAAGAGTTGGTGAATACAGGGAACACAGAGAGTGTGTCACCATCCCAGACACGACCTAGTATCTGTTTGATCAATATTTAAAAGCATGAATCTCTCAAAATGTGTCAATTTGAACAATTTCTTGGTGCATGTGAATTATCATGTGACGCTGCAGAGTTAGGACTCACCTCAATGCATTGCATCCACCATTGACTGCATCTGTGATCAAGAACAAATGATGTTTGAGTATTGACTCACACCATGGTGTGTCTATTGAGTTATCGATTAAGTAGGAGAACTTACCCTCTATTACACTAGCGTGAGATCCCTTTTCTCAGAGCGACCAGGCGAAGAAGATCAATGTGCAAGTTCATTAGCAGCCATTATTTTCTCTTAGGCGCTGCTATGTAAACGGCAAATAGAAGTACATTTTACATGGTGCAATTTGTGCTCCCTGCTTACTTGGACGGCATGCACTCTCGTAGTGTGACCTCTTGCACCACCTGCAGCAGAAGCACTTCGAGCTGGTCTGAGCATCTGTCTCTTTGTCGGTGGACTGGATGCCAATTTCTTGGGTTATTACCACTTAGAATGAAGCCTGAAAAACGCACCCGTCTACTTGAAATTGTAGAAGGATAAGTTGCAAAGTTTACGCGAACATCTCTTTTCCACTGGGTGCCATTTATTGAATAGGACACTTAAAAGTCTGTGAGTGGTATCCAGAACTAGTGTATTTGTGTAATTAGTGGTAATTTTTTCCTGCATGTACGGCCTGTCCCCTTTACGTGCCTAAGTAAGTATGTAAGCACAGTGGCCAGAATTAGAAAGAGATGCACTAGCTAATAAGCACACCACTTTACTATGTTGAGTGTTCCTTTGTTTGGTATGCAATGGTAAGCTTCTGGGCAAAGGATCTCCGTTGGGCGTAAATCCCAGGAGAAGCTCCCCCTTCCCCGATTGAGCCTTTCCTCCTCCTGGAATGGAAGGCAGTGATCTTGCGATAACTTCACAGCTGAAAGCAGCTGTGGACAGAGCCCATAACTGCATCCAGGGCGGCACAGCAACATGGCGTGTATCAGGGTCAAGACCGAGCTGTGGTGAAAAAGCCTGGGAGATTTTCCCTGCTGGATGCCTGCGGATAGATGCTCTTCTGGTACGTTGCAACCCGTTCCATCCCGGAGAAACGGCAACCCGAGCCTGAACCCTCGACCAGCGGCAGGGGTTCCCTGACGCTGCACCAGTTGCTCCTCTGCCCGCCTACGACTTGCGGAGCCAGTGATAAAGTGATTGAGGCAGCCAAGATGATCCCACCCATGCACTCCTCAGCTGCCAGCCTCCCACAGTGCTGAGCTGGCCCCGGCATCATAAACTGTTCTCAAGGTCCGGGGATCAATTGACGTAACCAGGACAACAAGCATGGACATAACCAGGACAACAAGCATGGACAACATCTGACCCCATTCAGAGCGCCCGGATTAGCAAGGTAAGTGGAAAAGTGGGAGGGTGACCCCGACGCTACCCTCCTCCATCTTGGAAACTGATGCATCGTGACTGAAGGAGTCAACAGTGTTCCCCATGGGACCGTGCGGCTCATCTACGTTTGGACTAGTTTATCAGGGCTGTCTCTCCTACCTCTGATACTATTGTCTGCCCACCCTGTCTGTTTGCACTGCCCAAGTCTCCCTGCATCAACGCTGTCAAGCAGCACACCACAGACTGGCTGGCTCCCACTACTTCAGTCTCTCTCCCACAGCACGGAACCAATAACTACCTTTCCTCCATTTACGAACTCACTGCACAAGCTATGGTGCCTTCATACCCTGTAGCAGTGAGCTACCCCCCTTCCCATAGTTGGTGCCCAGCAGAACCTCAAGAACAGCTCCGGGCTCCAGCACACCGCCCTCACCCACCACCACCCGGCCTTTTACCCGTACGGCCAGCACCAGCTCAGAGATTCCTCCAGGCCTAAGAACACTGCCCAGGAGTGCAAAAGCACCCTGAAGGCCTGGCTGAACAAGCACTGCAAGAACCCCCTGCAATGGCAAGAAGATCCTGCTCTGTAAATATGTAATATATATTTGTCCAAACCTAATCACTTCAACTTTTCTTAATATGTAATCTTGAGTGAATTTGCATCTTGTATATATGTAACTCTAACCACAAGTATCTGTAGTAGACATATGTATTTACTGCCATTCTTTTTTAGTTTAGAGCTTATCTGTTTCTTTTTCTGTAATTCATGTACTCTGAAGTCCTTATTCAATGTAACCCGCTCTATTGTAAAGCACTCTGACACCTTCGGGTAAAGTATGCGCTATATAAAAACACATAAAGAAATAAAGAAATGAATGAGGAGGAGCTATTGTGTGGGGTTCATTCCTATGGGTATAATCACTAGATGCAAACTTGTGGATTTCTTTGTTCACAGCACCATAAGCTGTGAAAATACAAAGTTCTTAACTTGTGGGTATCTCTGGTAGAAATTCACCATGCTACTGCCAATTGTACAACAGTGAACTCTGTCCTGTTGTGAGACCAATGCATTTATTCTTGGACATCTGGGAAGGGTTCTCAACACAAAGTCTGCTGACGTGTTTTTGGCATATTTCTGCAGCTTCACATATACTGCTGGGCTTCCAAGAGGATTGTCCTACCAAATAGCTCATGGATCCAAGTTCCGTGCTCTGCTTTTCTCTTAAAGACAGCTTTGATCCGGTACACCTTAGAACTATTTTTATGATTTTTCGATTCACTCGAATGTTGTATTTCCATTCATCTTTCTCTGATCTCTGTCTTATTCCTTGAAGTCAGCATCCTTTATCCTTTCTCAATGATACTTGTGGCTTATTCAATTCTCGTTTATTTATTTAACTTTTACAAGTGGAGCCCCACACCCCCATGGCTTTATTTTTAACTACATTGAATTGTGGGATGTTTATCAGTTTTCTCTCTGCTTAAAAAAGCCTTGTGCTTGGCTCTTTTCCTGGAAAGCGAGGAGATCGGTAATTATTACTGAGGAAGTTACAAAAAATGTATAGATGCTTATATATAACCGGCGTTATAATGTATTGAATGTTATATTTCTGCAGGAAAAAACTTCTTGTAAACTAAAAATTCCAATAAAAAGTCAGTTACCAAGGTGTATCCCAACCTACCATTGTGCTGGAAAAGACACTTATGAGTTTACAATTCCTTCTCAGCTCCACATTCTTACTGGGGGAATAAATATCTGCTTTCTGATATTTTTTTTATTAAAACCAGAAACACAGGCGTGGCTAGGAGCGTCAAGATGGCGGTCACACTCTGAGAGTGCTCTGGGCCCCTCCCTCATCTGCTCCATTCCACTCCAGTCTCAAGGCATTCCACAGATTGCCGGTGGCTGTAGTCTGTGCTGAAAGACAGGAAGTGATCCTAGAGGTCGGTGTGGGAGAAAAAGTTCCAGTGAAACTCCGCAGCACATACCCACATTGGTAGCCCGCAAAGGGGTTGGAGATTCGGACCTATGTTGCGGCCCCTTAAGTGGAGCGACCACTCAAAGTTGAGGCACTGAGAGGAAGCAGCATAGACTCCGTGGAGGGGCTAAGGGTTGAAGACTTCGACTCAAGATCGACTGACCTCCAAGGACGAGGCTGCCCAGGGGCATGGGCCTCCGGCTGCGCCGAGATTCAGATCCCGGGGCCATTTTGACTACGGGGCACTGATGATCTGTCCTGCATGCTGCCGTCCATGGACGCCTGGCAAAATAGCCTGCTGCTGCCCTGGCCTCCGTAGAGAGGCTTCCTCATCTATGGGTTCTCGAGACCACGGCTGACACTGCGGCGACAGGCGTGAGGCGACCCTGAGCTACACGCCCAGAAGATGACTGGTGGGCTGGCGCCAGCCGCTCAGCTCTACCGAGAGGAGGTACAGTTTGGGCCCTGAAGAAGAGGATCTGGGAGCTACTGCGAGGTGGTGTGGGCTCCATGGACTCCGTGGTGACCTGGAGGTGAGGATCCTGAAGCTCGACCACAGAAGATGATGGTGCAGGAGCCAGGGTGAGAAGGAGTGGCGCGGCCGATGGGGCAGTGGTGTCTGACAGTGAGCAAGAGGAGTTGATCCGGGCCCTGCTGGGTGCTGCAGTTAATTTCCACAAGACTGCCACCCAGGGACGGGCCTGGCCTCTGGGAACTGCACTGATCAAGATCATGACCACCGGAGATTGCCAAACTGTCTGGGCATCTGTGGGGAAGACAGTGTTTTGCCCTACCTTGAGGCCTGCCTGAGGATTTTGGAATGCTGAGGCCGCCACTGGTGCTGCTGGTGTGACTCTAGCTATCCAATGAGCGGCACGAAGGAGGTGTCAGAATTGAACCACCCTGCCTACTGAAGATGTGACACCCACCCCCTGGTCGAGGTACCTGTGAGGGCACCACTGTTCCTTTTTTTCCCCCCAGCCCTTCATAGGTGGCTCCTGGCGCGGACATGGCCAATTCATCCTGAGAGAGGGAGCCACATGAAACTGCTGGACTTGAGGGCCCGGTGGCTGCCTGGCCCGGTGAGGAGGTGACCCGGGGAGACAGGCAGGGCAGTGAGGTCCCCGAGAGATGGGACGAGCCCCCCGGGGGGATCCATTGGCTGTGACATATCTATGAGGGAGGGCTCGAGGTGGGTGGACCCTCATTCCCTGGCTCTAGTCGCGCGGGCACCAGGACCTGACCGGGCCTTTGGATCCTGGGGGAGGGGCTTCCACCCACCCAAAGACATCCTCAAAGTTGGCTGGTCTGAGCCCACCGGCTCCAGAATGCGCACTCCTGGGCAGGGAGGCCCTACTGCCAGGTGGGCACAATATAGAGATAGGGGCTGCACCGGCCAGCCATCCTGCCACCCTGGGACCATGATCCGCAAGTGAGCAGGGCCGCGGACGTGAGGCCCATACATGCTCCTAGGGTGCCCCTGACCCGCAGGTCAGCAGATCCGTGCTGAAGACACCATGGTGGGGGGGGGGGTGAGAGACTCAGCTGCCACAAGATCTGAAAACAGAGTGAGGACCTGGTTGTAACGAGCAGCCTGCGGCGGAGACTTTGCCCTAGCAGACACAGCAAACAAAGCCTCGCCTGAGGTTGGCGGTGAAACAACAGCACGATACCCCGGCCCCCACAACAGACAATATAGAAAGGCTGAAATCCAGGCCACCCCGGTTCACCCGAGGGGCCCTGCGGCCTTGACCGCTGGAGATGAGAACAATTGACAGATACTACAAACCACAAAAGTGGTTTAACTGAGGATCCGGCTGCCCCGGGGACTCAGACTCTGGGGGGATCACTGCCCTCTCATCGTGAGGCCCATACATGCTCCTAGGGTGCCCCTGACCCGCAGGTCAGCAGATCCGTGCTGAAGACACCATGGTGGAGGGGGGGGGGAGGAGGGGGGGGAGAGATTTAGCGGCCACAAGATCTGAAAACAGAGTGAGGACCTGGTTGTAACGAGCAGCCTGCGGCGGAGACTTTGCCCTAGCAGACACAGCAAACAAAGCCTCGCCTGAGGTGGGCGGTGAAACAACAGCACAATACCCCGGCCCCCACAACAGACATTATAGAAAGGCTGAAATCCAGGCCACCCCGGTTCACCCGAGGGGCCCTGCGGCCTTGACTGCTGGAGATGAGAACAATTGACAGATACTACAAACCACAAAAGTGGTTTAACTGAGGATCCGGCTGCCCCGGGGGACTCAGACTCGGGGGGATCACTGCCCTCTCATCCTCCCCTCTTCCCCACGGTAATGATGAATGGGCGTGAGGAAAGGCAGTGTGACCAATGGTAAGGACAAGGGGACAAAGCCACCACCCATTCAGACCTGCATAGATCAATACACGACTTGTAACCCTGGCGCCACCGGCTCCGCGCAGATCGCAAAACCTCTGCCAGAGGGGGACCTGGCCACCATCCTTCAGGCCATACGCACCTCCCAGGATTCAGTGGAGAACAAAATAGGGGAGAAATGCTTGGAGGTAACCCTCATTAAACAGGAACTCCGTAATGCGACGGTCCTGATCACTGAAGCAGAGTCCTGAATTTCTACTGTTGAAGACGATAGGGCGATGATGAAGATCCAAGTAGCATGTCTGATGTCCCACACAGCGGAACTCCACAAGAGAGCAGAAGATTCCGAAAACCGTTTGTGTAGGGACAATTTCCACTTTGTGGCATACTTGAGGGGACAGAACCGACTCAGGTCGCCCTCTTTATCGAGAACTGGCTCAAATCATGGACGCTCCCGGAGAGCCTGTTCACATGGTTTGTAGTGGAATGGGCAACATGTACGAAGGGACCCCCTCAAAAAGGTAAGTTGTGGCCAAGGAACAGAGGGGAACAAAAAACAATTATAATGTAAAGACGTTCCTACAGTGGCCTTATAATTCAATTACGCAATTATGTCTATAAATTTCCAAAACGGGTGACAAAAAACAGAAAATGTGCTGAAATTATTCAAAACATATAAAAGTTTATTTTTTCTCTTTTTTTCTTTTAGTTCATAAAGATCCTGTTATCAATCAGAAATCACAAGAAAGACATTTTTCAATTCATATCAAAAATTCAGGACAGGTACAATTAAGTCATAAATATCAACAACAAAAATAAAATATACAAAATTATTTAGTAATACCCCTTGGTAACAACCATATCTCTCAACATACTCACGTGCTAACAATCATACCACACTCAAACTACAAACTAAGATGGAGAAAGGAACTGAGTTAATAATTAGCAAGATGACAATGCTAAAAAAGTGGGCCAAGATGTAACTTTGGGCTCCCGCAGCAGGTCTACGCGCGTTTCGGCAGCTTTAAGCCGCCTTCATCAGGACCTTTTTAATCGTGACTGTGCAGATACCAGGGGATCAGTTGCATCAAGCAGCAGTAGAATCACTAAAAACGTCTTCAGTGCATATCAGGGGACAGGACGTCCTATGCTGACAGTAAGTAACTTTTTTACATTGAAAAACGTGATGAAATATTTGTGAAGAACACGATTTCACAGCTTGTTCACAGATGATTATGGTCGGGACTTCGACGGTCAGCTGGCATGATTTACACCATAGTTTCAATGTGCGAGGGGGATCCTTTATATACGTTAAAATTGCTCCACAGTCAGTAACCCTCGTCAGAACCGCAATTAAAGCCGTGTATCCGCACCGCACGAAGCCTCCTCCGCCAGAAGCTTTGTAGTGGAATGGGTTCATCAAACATTATCACCCATGCAGCCACCCGGGGCCCAACACAGACCGATCATAGCGCACATCCTCAATTTTAAAGATAGAGACACTATTTTACAGGAGGCAGGCTCCCTGCCCCACCTCTCTTGTTAAGAGAACAGAGTGATGATTTTCCCAGACTATACGAAAGAAGTCCAAGCTCAAAGGAGATCCTTCACTGTGGTCGAACAAAAGCTACGGACGTTGAATCTGTCATACAGACTGTCTGCCTCAGAGTGATCCTGACAACAAAGTCACTTTTTTGAGTATCCAGAGGAGGCCTGGACATGGGCTACTGAAGAGCATCCCATGACCTTGCCAAGGACGACTACGGCATCTCCGATGTGACGTAACACCACCACCAAATCGGCTAAATCATCAGGGACATAGTGGAGGCGTACGTGGTACCACAGGGGCCACAACACTGGTCAGACACCATTGGGATCACCAAGACTGACAAGTAGAAGCACATCCACATCCCCTGCTGAGGCCAGATGGGATGGAAAGCCACAAGAGTGTGGACCGGAGGGAAGAGTGTCACAGAAGAGATCTCCGGCTCGAGTACTTAGTGATACAGACCTTTCTCGTAGCCCAGTGATATAAAGCACCACGAACAAGGATAAGAGGAACCAATGATGGCCTTTATAAAGCATTAGTACTTTACCACAGTGAGACTTGGTACAACCTTCAACATCGAGGGATCCACTACCTCGTCCTCCAACTGTAATGGTTATACTTGTTCGAACAGATGCTTCAGGGTACAAAGTATGGGGAGGGGGGATGGTTTGAGAGACAATTCAGGGGATTTTCTGTTTCAAGTTGTTACACATTACTCAGTTCATACGTGCACCAGTCACACATGACTCTTACTCCTCGCTAATTATTCAGATACCACAGAGGAATCCTTGCGCTCCACTTGTCGACCTGACACACGCGGATCTGCTTGCATCCAGGTGCGCCACCTACTGCCCTCATAAAGTCACCATCAATGATGACCCCCACCACTTATATAGAGGCCTTCCGCATCCTCGCCTGGGATGTCAATGGCCTCCTGGACAGGGTGAAACGTGCCGCAGTCCTGAAGTGTGCACAGCACTCAGCCCCCAGGGTCCTTATGCTACAGGAACCTCACCTCTGGTGCACTCAATGTTCCTTTTTAACCCGGAAGGGGTATGATAGGGTGTACTATGCAGGGTTTGCCCGTGGGTCAGGGGATTGGCAATCCTCTTCCGCCATTTTCTCCCATTCACGGTTTCCCGGGATGTCTTCGATCCCCAGGGATGCTTCTTGGTTCTCACAGGGTAGATGGGAGACACAACCTTAATGTGATAATTGTCTATATACCCCCAATGCTTCTGGAGACCTCCCTTAAAAATCTTGTGGTCCTACTGACATCTCTTGGTAACAGGCATCTAGGCCCTTGTTCGAGGGATCTTTGTTCACTCGTCTATACTCCTTTCTATGGTGTTCCACCGAATCACTCCGCCCTGTCTGGTATCTTAATGCCTGGTTCTTACAGAATAAAGAATGTAAAAATGCCTTGAGTGAGGAGCCCAAACAAAACTTCCAACGTATCAAAGGTACTGTATGATCACCAGGCACATTGTGAGAGGCACGTAAAAACACCATCAGAAGTTTTGCTAAGGGATATGTTAATACAATACACCAGTCCAGAGAGGATTGTCTCTCCCACTTGGAAACCCAGGTGCTCTGTTTAGAGTGCAATATGGGTGCAACAAACGGGGACACAGACGCCCGACAGTTTGAGCTCGTACACGAGGAGATCCACCATATCTCCTTGGAATCGGCCAAACAAATGTGGAGGTCTTCCGTGGCCCACGTCTATGGCAGGGGGATAAAAATGCTAAACTCTTGGATTGGTTGGCATCCCGCCCTTTAACGAATTGTATAATTCCCTAAATTGTTGATACTAACGGGAACACCCAATAGACATCGGAAGTAATAACCCAAACTTTCGCAACCTATTATGAGTGCCTCTACTCTTGCGTCTGAGGACCAAAGATGGGAGAAGGCACTGTCTTCTTATGAGGTATCCCACTCCCACAACTATTGGAGGCAGACTCTCTGGCCCTTGATCAGCCTATCACAAGGGAAGAGGTGGAGCAGGCTGAACTAGCACTAGCCCCTGGTGAAACGCCGGGAGCGGATGATTACCCAGCGGAATACTACTCAACATGTTGAGAGATTCTGGTTCCGCACCTCCAGACCCTGTACACGGAAGTGATAGAGTCGGGAGGTTTCCCACATGGCAATGTAGTCATACCTAAAGTAAATCCACCATCCACTTCCTGTTCGGATTACAGATTGATTTCCCATATTAATACGGAAGTCAAACTATATGCCATGATTTTTGCTATCCACCTCAAGCAGGTGCTTGTTGGCCTAATACACCCCGACCAATGTGGCTTCTTGCCCCCTCGTAGCATGAGACATTTCCTTAAGCGGTTGCAAGTGGTGCTAGCCCATCGACATTTCTTGTCGCCGTAGCTGGCACTCCTCTTGATAGATTTTGAGAAGGCCTTTGATACGGTGAACTTGCATTACCTTGAGGAGGTGCTGCATCAAGCGGGTGTCAGACCGTACTTTAGAGGGCTGGTGACAGTGCTATACTCTAACCCCTCGGCCTGGGTACTGGTCAATGGGACCCTCTCACTGGAGTTTTCGATTCGGCAAGGGATGAGGCAGGGCTGTCCTTTTTTCCCCCCTACTCTTCGCTCTAGTGATTGAAACCTTTGCCCGCCTTGACAGGGGAGATACTCAGATCCAGGGCAGGAGTTGGAACATTTCCCACAACGATCGCATCACACTGTACGCAGACAGCGTACTCCTGTTCTTGTCAGACCGGGCTCGAACCGGGCTCGATGTCTCATGCTTCTGGAGCTTTTTGGGGAGGCATCAGGCCTGAGACTCAACCTGGCCAAATTATTACTGGTGCCCCTTCACAGTTCCAGAGAATGCATTGACTGTCAATCCAGCATTCCCATCAGGAGTCTTAGCTTACGTTATCTGGAGATCTGGGTAGCGTTCCATCCGGAGTTGACCTGGTCCCTCAATTTGACTCCTCTAGTGAAGAAGACCAAGGAGGATCTGTGGAAGTGGCAGAAATTGCTGCTAAATCCGGTGGGGAAAACTGCACTACATAAAATGGTGATACTACTACACTTTCTGAATGTATTGCAACACAATATATTGTATGTATTGCAAAACCTCCAGCTTCATCTCCCATGCCAATAGTTTCGATCCATCGGCACACTGCTGAAGTCATTCCTCTGGGGGCACTGTAGACCACGGGTGGGTTAGGCACAACAAATCTCTATCTGTACTATATTGCAACGCTACTTCTGATAATCAACTAGTGGTTTACCGGGGTGGTCGGACTCAGCATTGCAGCTAGAGCTTAATGAGTTGGGGGTTCCCACAGGTTCAGACAATGCTGTATGGATCACCCATCCCTCACGCCATTCCGATGGTCACCAGAATGGTTCTTCTGGCCTGGCGGGCAGGACTACAGTACACTCATTGGGAAGCCAAGCTTACACTCCAGACCCCATTGTGGCAAGGTACTTGGGTGGGGTATATGGCAGCTCTCCGAATAATCACTGTCTCAGCGAGATTGCGCCTAATCCAGTTTTACTATCTTCCTTGTGCATACCTTACTCCTATAATGAAATGTCTGTGAGAGAGGGGCTATAGAGAGAACAGGGACATTGTTGGAGGGTGGTAGGGAGGGAATTGGTGGAGAAGGAAGTCATAGGGGGTCGACACACACCAAAAAACCAGACTGTCGCACAGGGACCTGTCAGCGGTAAAACCGGCCCTGCACCAGGTGTTGTCTGCCAGTGGGATTTGACTCTTCCCGGAGGAGAAAAGATTATTTCACCTTATGCTATTGGCTATTTGGTCTATCATTCCACCTTCAAGAAGTGCTTCTATTGGAGGACACAATGAACTGTTTTACATATGGATAGTGCACTTAATCACCAAGCTGTTTATTACACTGTTTCTTTTCTCATATATACATTCTGTAAGAAAGCAATCCTATTTTGCTACTTTTTTCCCGGTATTGGCAAAGCAAATCGAGCAGGCTTTAACGTGATAAAAAGCATTTGTTAAGGCCTGTGCTTACCTATTTGTGTGTATTTGTATAGCGCATGACTCACCTACATAGGGGTATCTCAGCGCTTGTAGACTGACGTTCGCACTTAGAGGCAATATTTGTTAGCTTTGCAGATTACTGTTTTTTCGCAATCTCTTGGCTTGAAGAATAACTTAAACCTAAGTACGATTCCCTCATATTCTATCTGCCTTAGAAGTATCTTCCCGCTAACCTAAAAGTGAAATGTGTCCGCCCGTGACCTATAAAATGGCATTCAGTCTTTCCTCTAGTCCACTCGGAAGAAAGACAGTCCTCCTGGCCCACCTCAGCTTCTGCTATTGCATATGTCACCTACCTGACGCTTTAAAATGAAACTGAGAGTGAGACATACAGGCAACTGAAAGGCGGTGCAGCCACAACTGTGTGTGAGAGACACAAGCGTGTTTCACTTTGCATCACATTTTCTTCAGGTTTCTTGCACGGTTCCGACCTTTTTACAGCTTGCTCAGTTCACATGAGTCAGTAATAGAAAGAACCTATGTCTTGCTTTGTAAATCTAGACCCTCAGGTCTTGATCAACCCTCCAGGATTATATGCATTTATTCTGTATATTTTACTCCGTACCCTGGTATTCTCTGATTGTCGCTTTCTCTCTGTTCATTTGTTTACAAAAAATGTGCTCAATAAAATTCTCCAGAAATAAAAAAAAGATCCTATGTAATTGGTGAAGGGACCTACCTGCTGCTTATAATTAGGCTGTGGGGTTTTAGGTTTAAACCTATAATAACTGATAAAACAGCCCTCACCGGTGAAAACATATAAACACCGAAAAAATACCTAGACAACCACAAACTAAATGCCATTCAAACAAAGGAAAAAGAGAGTGAAAGCCATTTTTTTCTTCCTGAAGGGGTCAATACAATGTAACTTTGTTATACAAGTAGCAGTAAGAAAGACTGGCTAACATTATTCTGCTTGAGTTTTGTTCTTTAGGGATGCCACTAAAATATTGTTTCTTCTTCCTTTTACCTTTTCAGATTTGTGGCCTTTGTTCTAAAGATGCAGGGTTTAGTTTCATGTTTTAGGTCGAGTTTAATTATTTTATAAACTATAGAGAATCAGGAAATATCAAACTCATATTTTATATTTTGGCTGCATTTGATTCTTTCACCGATAGGTAAAATGGGTGGTTTCATAAAAATCTTTCCTAATATGTGTCATCACATTTACCCACAGAGAATGGGTAAAAACCCTTTATACATCATATCATAGTTTCTAGTGGGTCATTATTGATAGTAGGTGAATTGCCAACACCTCAGGCTTTAAACATTCAACGCAAGGTATAGTGACAAGTATATATATCACCAAGCATCTGGGATAGTGGTGAAAACATGACACCAGATGTTTGGAAAACATGGAACGCAGTGTCACTTGTAATGCTCTGCAAAAAAGGTTCTTTCCAAGTTCAACAAAGATTGAAGTGATATTGTTTGTATTTGCAGTGATTCAGCTACGTATATAAAAAAGTTGTGTGATGACCTGTCAAAATTGATATCCGAGCTGAAGTGATTCCCTGTAGTAGATCATTGCCACTTGTTAGATGGTATGCTGAAAGCATCTTTACAATCTTAAGAGTTAATGAGGGATGCTATTGACTTTTTAGTCCATTCTGGTGCACTGGTTTCTAATGCACAGGAACAAATATTTATAATTTCGTGCTTTATGTGGCATCAAAGAAAGAGTCATCCCAACTGTGTCCCTTAGCTGATGGTTCTCAGCCCAACGGGCTAAGAATGCTGAGAGGGCCTTTTCACAGAAGTTTACATGGGAAGGAAAGAGCGAGCGCACATGACCCAAAGACTCACTGAAGAAGTATTGTATGGTGTACTACAATAAGATTAATTTACAAAAATCTATTTGGACCTCATATACACTATAAGTACACTGTCTATATACCATGTTCTTTCAGTGCAGAAAGCACGCAATAATAAAAGCAAAACGTTCCATAAACACCGGAAAAACACTTTTTACTTTTTCTGTTGTTTTTTTTTTTTTTCAAAACCGTATTTATTAAAAGTTCAAGCAAATCAAGTGTACAGCCCTCCAAGAGCAGGAGAACACGTCAGTATGCAAATGACAGTATAATATACGCAGAGCTCAAACTTTTGACTAGCCCCAACCCACCCCATTATCCCCCCCACAACAGCAACAGTCCCAACTACCCACCCCTTATCCCGCCCTAACCCGAAGCACGTGATCACAATCAGCTGCAGTATACAAAAGGAAAACACCAAGTGTCTTGGAGCCATCCAGGCCCCGAGGTCTCAATCATCGGACAGATCAACGTCCGTTTCAGCAGGAGGTTCCAATGTCAGGTCTCTATAGTCCGCCCACCGCTTCCAGATCTTGTAATGTTTCCGAGGGCAGCCCCTGGCTTCAAACACTGGCAATTCCAGCCCCATGAGGAAGTCTAAGCCCGCCTTCCAGGCGCTAAGCGGGGGGGCGCGGTCACTCTTCCAGGCCCTCGCCAGATCCCTCTTGGCCACAACAAGGCCTAGCAGAAGGAGATGGCGCTTATAAATGTTACCACCCACCTGATCCAGGACATGGAGAAGACCCAACCTAGGTGTACGGGGTAGCTCCCATCCCAGCACCTCCGACAGGCAGTCCCACACCCCACCCCAGAACCGGGCCAGGCCCACACAAGACCACACAGTATGCACCAAGGTGCCTCTCTCAGCCCCACAGCGCAGGCAATCTGGGGAAGCAATAAGGCCCGCCCTCCACAGTCTCTCTCTGGTGTAATAGGCCCGATGCAAGTATTTATATTGTATGAATCGCAACCGCACTGCTATAGCCGTGCCCCGGGGGGACTCCAGCGCCTCCCTCCAGTCATCCTCATCCAACGGACCAACATCCACCTCCCAAGAGGCCTTCAACGACACCAGGGAAGAGGAGCAGTGAGTGACCAGTGTTTGGTAGATTTTTGAGACTTTTTTATCCCCCAGGTCTCCCATGAAAAGCTTAGCCTCCACGGGGCTAAAGTCCGGAAGCTGGTCCAGCTCCACCAGACTCGGCGCCAGAGCGTGACGAAGCTGTAGATACTTAAAAAACTGGGTCTTGGGCATCGCAAACTCAGCGCTAAGCGCTTCAAAGGATTTAAGGGTAGTCCCGGTAAGAATATGACCAAGCGACGAGATCCCTATGGAATCCCAGCCACCAAACCCTTGCAAGGAGGCCAGTGCAGGGAGCCGCCCGTTGTTCCACAGCGGAGTTTCGGCCGTCAGTCGTCCCCACCAGCCCATTCGTCGCAGTGCCTGCCTCCAGATCAGGAAGACCACTTGGGTCACATGCGGCAGCGACTTCCGCCGCCCTGCCGAATACAAGAGTGTATGGAGCGAGGCATCTCCCATCAGAAAGTGTTCTAGGGCATACGCCGGATCGTCACGACCACCGTACCACCACTCGTTTAAGACCAGCAAATGAGAGGCTTGATAGTACGACAATATGTCGGACGTCGCGAGACCTCCACAGTACGTGGACAAAAAGCAGGTCCGCAGTGCCACCCTAGAAGCACCCCCAGCCCACAGAAACCGGCCCAACAAGGAGTTCACCCGCCGGAACCACTGCGGGTCTACCCTGTACGGATGATTTTGCAGCTGGTATAGTAGCCTAGGGAGGGCCACCATCTTAAAAATAGCAGATCTGCCATAGATATTAAGAGGCATGCGCGACCACGCTTTGACGTCGGACTGAACCCTGTCCCACACCGGTTGTACGTTGCGCTCCCACGCAATAGCGGCAGACTCCGACAGGAAGACGCCCAAATATTTCAGGCCACCAACCGCTACCTGCAGGTCCGCTGCCCAAGGAGACACCTCGCGCCGGCCCCCCAGCATCCAGAGAGTCGATTTGCGTGGGTTAAGGTAGAGTCCCGAGACGTCCCCGAAAATGCGCATTATCTCCAAAATACGCGGGCCCGAACGATCGAGGTCCGTCAAAAAGAAAAGAACGTCATCCGCATACAGTGCGATTCTGTCCGTGAGGCTCGCACTCCATACAAAGCCGCGAAGCTGCGCGTCAATGCGCACCCAGGCCGCCAGCGGCTCCATGACGAGCGCAAAGAGATACGGGGACAGGGGGCACCCTTGCCGGGTTCCCCTAGCAATCGGGAATTTCTCCGAAATGGCTCCGGAGACACGTACCGAGGCTGTGATGTTGGTGTACAACAGTTTGACATACGAGACAAAAACTGGACCCAAGTTGAGGCGCGGTAACAGAGCAAAGAGGTATGTCCAGCTGACAGAGTCAAACGCTCTGTCGATGTCTGCCAGTAGGAGCGCCGCCCGCTCCCCAGTCGCCCCCATCGCACCCACCGCCACCTGTGCCCGTCTGATGTTGTGCCTTGTCGCTCTGCCCGGCATAAACCCCGCCTGATCCGGGTGGACCAGATCTGCGACATACGGGAGAAGACGATTCGCCAACGCCTTAGCCAACAATTTAGCCTCAAAATTAATGAGAGATATCGGGCGATACGACTCGTGTCTGTCAGGGGGCCTGCCCGGTTTCAGGAACACCACAATTTCAGCCTGACGCCAGTCTACCGGCAAGCAACCACCCTCCCGAGCCGCTTCCAAAGCCCGTCGATAGTGTGGTCCCAACTGCAAATGAAATTGTTTGTAGAATTCACTGGGGAAGCCACTCGGTCCAGGCGCCTTACCCGTGTTAAGTTGTCCTAGCGCGTCGCCCAGTTCCTCCGCCGACAGGGGAAGGTCCAGAGCTGTCCTGGCCTCATCCGATATCACCCGGGGGGGGAGGTCAGCTATAAATTTGTCAATTGCCTCCGGTGGGAGACAATCCCGCGAAGCGTATTGTACCTCATAATAGTCGGCAAAACTCGCCGCAAGCGCAGCCGGGTCCGTCATGGCAATCCCCTCCCCATCTGTAAGGCCTGGCAGAGAGATCGGCTGTAGAGTTTGCTGACACAATCGGTGGAGCATAGAGCATGATTTGTCGCCCCACTGGTATACCCTACTCCGCGTGGCCAGCCAGGCCTGTCGAGCCTCGTCCAGTAGGATCGAAGCATAGGAACGCTGAGCCTGGAGAAGCAGCCTGAGCGCCACATCGCCCGCATCTCCACCACACTGCCCCTCCAGAGCCCGCACCGTAGCCGCAGCCGCCACAATGGCCTCTTGACGCTTCCGACGGGCGGCAGCACACCAGGCGATGTCCACGCCCCGCAGCGTAGGTTTCATGGCCTCCCAGACCGTCACGCTGTCCATGCCTTCGGTCAAATTCTCCCGCCAATACTGGGCTATCGCTACGCGCATGTGAGTCGTATATTCTGCCCGCTGGAGATGCCACGAAGACATCCGCCAACGGAACGGCTGATGGGGTTTACAGAGCGCAATCCGCACTGCGACCGGGGAATGGTCCGACAGACCTCGAGGCTGAATCACGGCCTGCTTCACCCTATCGAGGAAGGCCCCGGGTACAAACACACAGTCTAACCGGGAGAAGGAGCCATGCACTGCTGACACATATGTGTATTCACGCGTCCTGGCATGCAGATGTCGCCATGCATCCACCCAACCTAGCCCATCGCTTAACGCTTTCAGACGTGTAGGGGTAGGCGCCCCGGCGGCCACCTGCATTCTCTGCCTGTCCAGACTCACATCCACCACATCATTCCAGTCACCCCCTATCACAGCCAGGCAGTCTGGGATATCGGCCCACAAATCAAACAGGCGCTCCGCCAGAGACCACTGCAGGGGAGGGGGAGCATACACACTGCCGAACACCACAGGTTCCACCCCAATCATGCCCTTGACAAACACAAACCGACCCTGGGGATCAAGCCAATGGCGCTCATGAGTATAAGAAAGTCGTCGATGAATGAGGACAGCCACCCCTCTCGACCCCCTGGCAAAGCCTGCATGGAACACCTGGGTAAAACCAAAGCGTTGTAAGCTCAGTACTTTCGTCCCCAACATATGCGTTTCCTGCAACAACATGACATCCGCCGAGTCTCTCTTACCCCAGCGCAGTACTGCTCCCCTTTTAATTTTGTCCAGCATTCCCCTAACATTCCAACTAAGTATCCTCATGGAGCCACTAACAGGCGCTGTCTTCGGGGAATCACCCATAGTCTCGGTGGGAGAGCATCAGGAAACCCTCGGACCTAGCCCAAGCATCACTCAGCAGAAAAATCACAGCAGCAAAAATCACGTGCATCCCTACCCAACTACCCTGTACCCCCCCACCCCATTCACCAACACAACATCCCCAACTACTGAACCCCCGCCTATCCCCCCACCCCCACCCCTATACCTCAAGAAACAGTGAAGTACCTGTCGCGGCATAAAGATCCTCGGGCCCAAAACAGAGCGCCCAATGCCCCCCAAGCCAATGGATCCCCTTACCCCCCCCAACTAGCAGCACCTCCCCTTAGGGCCCCCCTCGAACAAGAGAGGAAAAGGCCGCCCATGGGTCAGCACCCCGAACCCCATTAATCACAAGTGGCCCACCGCCTAAGCGCGGCGGGACAGATCTACAACAGACATCACGCCCCCCCTTGTGTCCAGCCATGGCCTAGACCACACCATACCATGCGCCAGCCCAACAATTAGTAGTGTACCCCCAGGGCCACCAGCCAAGGCCAAAGACGAATGTCGCTCAGGAGACAAGAGGGGGACTCTACGACCCTCAGGTCCCAGTCCCAGACTGAGCAGTGTCTGACTGTGCACCATCCAGCAGGCCACCCCCGGATAGGGAGCGTCGCCGCGACCTGGACTTCCTGTGTCTCCTGCTCCTGTTGGAGGATTCGCCCCTCTCCGGCGACGACCCCCGCGACGCTCCAGAGTTCAGGCCCGGCTGGGCATTTGGTCGGATCCTGACAGTCTCATCCGTCCAACTAAACACCGCCTCCGGGGTGTCAAAGAAGTGGGTCTTGGAATGAAACACTACGCGCAGACGGGCAGGGTACAACAGTGAATACTGAATTTTCAGTCCACGTAACTTGGCTTTCGCATCTTGGAAGGACCGGCGCTGCTGCTGCACCAGCCTGGTATAGTCCGGGAAAATCATAATCCTGTGACCCTCGAACGACAAGTCCTCCTTCGCTCTCGCTTCTCTAAGAATAACATCCCGGTCATGAAAGTTGAGGATTTTGGCGATGACTGGACGTGGTCGCTCTCCCGCCGGCGGTTTCTGCGCCAGGGCCCTATGGGCGCGCTCCACTACAAAGCAGCGCGACAAGGCGTCCGGGGGAATCCAACTCTCCAACCAGCGCGCCAAGAATACATCCATGGATCCCTTCTCACAATCCTCCGGAAAGCCCACAAAGCGCAGATTATTTCTACGCGCCCTTCCCTCCGCATCCTCGACACGGAGCGCTAGCCCTTTTTGGATCCTGGCCATGTCCTCCACTTTCTTTTTCAGGGTCACCACATCCTCCTCCACCCCTGTAATCCGAGTTTCAGTTTCTGTGATGCGGGCCACAGCATTGCGGAGATCTTGACGCAGCAGCATGACATCGGCGCCGACCGCCCCAATTTTGGCATCAAGCATGTCCCTGGACTGCGTAATGGCGGCCATCCGGGCCGCATTGTCAGGGCCTGAGGTCTGGCCACCTCCGGAGGCCCCAGACCCTCCGCGGGCCCGGTGAACTTATCAATCGGCCCCTGCTTGGTGGACCCGGTGCCGCCCCCACCTCTCGTCATGGTCAGTGGCAGGGAAGAGGGCCTCCCTTCCCTCGCTGTGGGCCCCTTGTCTACGGCAATTCAACAGCAGCGTCCAACCGGGGGAGCCAAGGAGACTCCGTCGGGGCTTGCACGCCGTTCCCAGTGGGCACCCCCAGAGCACAGACACCACAGCCCAGCTTCGGGCAGCCCGCCCCAGCGGGAACGTTCAGCAGGACAGTCGCTGCACCAGGTCAGGGCCTCCAGGAACCCCGGTTCGGGCTTCGCCCAGGAATGTCTCAAGAGCCCAGGATGTCCAGCCCCGTCATCCACCAGGCCACCCCACAGCTCACTCGCACCTCACAGCAGCTGATGAAGCAGGGCAGGCACCCGGGTCTTCACACCGACCAGCCCAGATCACTTCCCAGGGCACAAGTCTCGTCACAGCGCCCCAGCGTAGGTCCACCAGAGGGAAGGAGGAGGGGGGGGGGGCACTCACTGTGTGTCTCGGGCTATCCGCAGGAGGCCTCCAGGCACTATCCGGGCAGCAGGCTCGTCCCTCAAGGCAACTCCAGGTCCAGCCCTCGCAGTCCGAAGTGGCATGCAATTCTCCAGCTCCCCGGCTGCACCGAGCCCACCTCTCCGACCAAAAGCCAGGGAACCCCGGCAGGCAGGCTGCAATGTCACTCCAAAGCCCCAGGGTGCGAGGCAGGATCCAGCGGGGACCTCCTCCGTCGTGACACCGGCCCCAAGCAGGCCCGGGAACTGGCCAAGGGAGGCGCGCCCCAGAGCGCACGGTATGGGGAACACACGGGGCCACCGGGCAGTCGGCTCGAGCCACGACACACCCCTTCAGGGCCCCCCCAGACGTGGGCAGCGGACGCCGCGCACAGCAAGTGCCACACCGGCACTAGGAGCAAGCCCCAGCGACCCTCGGTCCCCCTGGCTCGGACCGGTCCGGGGTCGCGAAAATCGAGGCCCCGGTCTCCCGGGGTCCGCACAGGCCGCGGCGCCCCAACTCCGCCTCAGGAACACCCCGGTGCAGCCTCCAACGTCCTAGGCACCCCCAGCTGGTCCCGTGGGCTCCGGTGCCGATGCGTCTGGGCGGGGGAATCTCCTCCGGCCGGCCCGACCACTGGCCGTCGGCCCCGGGTTGTGAAAATTGAGGCCCCGGCTCCACTCGTGGACTGCAGGCCGCACCGCGCTGCCAATAATCGCGGATCACCGGGCCGCCGATGACGCAGGGCGGCACATCGGACAGGTCTCGGTGCCACCCGGAACACTCCTAGCACAGGTAGGGCGGTTTGCGGGGCTCGGGGGCCAGGATAACAGACGGACAGTGTTTGGGCCGGCGGGAGCTCCTCTAAGCTGCGACCGCCATCTTCGCCCTTCAAGCCACGCCCCCCCTTTTCTGTTGTTTTTAGTGGCGTGAAAATGTGTAACCACTGATAACAACTGTTTTAAGATAAATAAAACAAATTTCGTTGCGCGCACAGCGTTGCATTTGGGGATGCAGTGCGCACAATGAAATTTGTTTTATTTATTTATATGTTTACTTACCTGTAAAGCTCCGTAATCCATTGATTACTTCCCCCTACCCTGCCCCTCCCCCTTCCCACGTCACCGCCCTGCAGGTACACCCACTACCGACCGCGGCTGCCTCTGGTGCTCAGCGTGTATGCAGCCTGTGATGATGAGAGATCCGGGCGGGCTGCACTGGGAGCAATGTGTCTTGCCTACTGGACTGCATCATCTGCAATTGCGACTCCATCTGAATTGTGAGCCCTGCTGTTCGCAGTGTAGATCAAAGGCAGTAGTCTGTACAGACATATCTCTGCTGTGCTGTGCCGCTGTGTTCTCTGGGGGCCTGTATCGAGGAGGCCCGCTGTCATGGCAGCAGCCATGTGGCAGGGTGAGAGCGGACGCTCTGGCAGACGCATTGGCCTTCACATAAGTGAATCACACCCAGAGCCCCGGCCTATTTATTCACACTTCTACGCTGGAGTGGTGTACGTTGGATCTGCCCTCTGCGCTTGCGCTTACAGGGGACGATGACACAGGTACATGACTGAGATCTTCACCACTGCCTGAGGTAACATGGTTGCGTTCACTGTCCACAACACTACAAGCACCAGCAGTATATGTACACATGAAGAGGTTTGTGCTCTGCATAGTGAGGTCTGTCCAGCACATCACCGCTACACTTGGAATTGTGGGCATTATTATTGGTGGGTGACTTGCGTCCCTCACACATGTTTGGTTGCCACATGTCGCAACATTCAGCTATTGTGTGGCTGAGGGGCCATGCCATTTTTGGAAAGTCTGCTGTCCTGCTGTGCGCTGCCTCGGTGGTAGTAGGGGAGGGCTGGTGGTCCAGGGGGATGTCCTGAGGGTGGTGGCAGTGGGATTTGTGGCCTTCTTGGGGGTTGGAGGTGCATGATCAGTAGCTCTATGACATGTGTTGGTCTTCAGATGTGATTCTGGGCTGGGCTCCCTTTCACACTGTAGGTAGTAGTCCTACTTTACACCAGTAAAAGGCAGATGTTACATTCCTACTGCTAATGCAGCTTATCGCCTGTTTTTGGATCGCACCGCAAATTTGGCTGCTCGTTGAAAATATTGGGAAGTGGTGTTTTCATGTTATTTTTGCACAGGAACATCTACTCTGCATATTATTAGCGTTAGTTGTTGCTCTCATTTGTGGCGATTTTTTTTGCAGAAGCTATTGCTGGAAAACTGGCGATATCGGCTGTTTTCACCAGGTTGAGAATGGAATGATAATTTAAAATCGCTGAACAAACTAAAGGTTTAATGAACATTATAATTAATAATTAGCATATAAAAAACCTTTGACATTCACTGAAAAAAACATAGGTGTCAGGGACGTTATAGTTAGAAATTAGCATTTAAAAAACCTTAGAAATTCACTGAAAAAACCCATAGGTTTCAGGGACGTTATAGTTAGTTGGACATTTCACTCGTACAAAAGCAGAGAAATTTGAATGTTATAGTTAGTAGAGCTGACTATAACTCGTGCCCCCCTAATGTACTGCTGATGACGTCATATATTGCGAGTGAAGATACTAGGCCCTTTTTTTCGGCTTTCCCTCAAATGACCTGTCTAACCTCTTATGATCTTCTATCCCGACTTCAGTCAGGTTCTCCTATGGACCCTTGTCCAGCTAAATTTCTGGGCAGAGTAGCTTCAGCTGTCAACAGCTTGCTGAACCCTCTGTTGAACCTTTCTTTGTCTACGGGAGTGGTTCCCCCGGCATGGAAACATGCACTGATTTTGCCACTAATCAAAAAGCCAACTTTAGATCCCCTGACGCATGCTAATTACAGACCGATATCCCTTCTCCCTGCTCTAGCAAAGGTTGTTGAAAAACACGTGCAGCTCTCGATTACCAACTACATCGAGAGCAACAACATCCTTCATGACACACAGTCGGGATTTCGTGCTAACTATAGCACGGAGACAGCCCTTCTGGAGATCACTGAAGCTATCATGGAGACTCTCGATCTAGGGGGTAAGGCTGTATTAGTCATGCTGGATCTGTCGGCGGCTTTCGACACCGTCCCACATGACGGTCTCCTTTTAAGACTCCAGGAGATCGGGTTCCGTGGGACGGTGTTGGATTGGTTCAGATCTTTTCTTTCGGACCGTCGACAGGTGATCTGGGCACCACCGTTCTCCGCTGAAATGCCGCCGCTAGAGGTGGGGGTTCCCCAAGGATCCATTCTGAGCCCCATCCTTTTTAATATCTATATGGCCCCTCTGGCGGCGGTGGCGGAGGCTTTTGGTGCCCAGGTCATATCTTACGCTGACGACACCCAGCTCCTGTTCACGTGCAGGAAGGGAGAGGCGTTTGATGGGGCAAAAATCAGGGACTGCCTTGGTTCAGTCTTTGCGTGGTTCCAACGCCATAGCCTAAAGTGCAACTCAGACAAGTCTGAGTTGCTTTTTTTTGGCTGTGCTCCTGACCCATGCTGGAAATCCTGGTGGCCTCAGGACATGTTTCCTCCCGAGACGGTATCAATGCAGGCCAAAAATCTTGGTGTGATCTGTGATACTGACCTGTCCTTTAGATCCCAGATCAATGCATTATCAGGGAAATGCTTTAGCATCTTGAGGATGCTTAGAAAATTCTTACCGATGCTATCACTGCAATACAAGAAAATTGTAGTTCAGGCATTAGTTGGATCACGATTTGATTATGCTAATGCCTTGTATGTGGGTCTGCCGAAATATTTGCTGGCAAGATTGCAGATAGTACAGAATTCAGCTGCAAGGGCTATCTTTGGCCTTCCACGCAGAGCCAGAGCCTCTAATCTGCTCAAGAAGTTACATTGGCTCCCTATTTCTAAAAGAGTTATTTTTAAAACTCTTACCTTGGCGTTTAAGGCCCTTCACTCTGTAGGCCCTGAGTATATTAAGAAGAGAATGGCTTTTTATGTACCAAGGAGGACGTTGCGATCGGCTTCATCAGCCACGATTGTGGTTCCGCCTATCAAACGTGCCCGGATGGGTGGTCGGTCCTTCCGCTATTTAGCGGCCCTCCACTGGAATGGGCTCCCGATCTCTTTGCGGAAAGCCAACAGTCTTCTTATTTTTAGAAAGGAGCTGAAGACGTGGCTCTTTTCTGCGTGATCTTCATGACCACCTATGAGTTGCTGGATGGACATCTGGGTCTCTGATCTCTTTGCTAAAGCGCCGGGACACCCTCGTGGGTAGCCGTGCGCTATAAAAGAGTACGCACATAACATAACATAACATGGTCTTGCTAATTTCTAACTATAATGTCCCTGAAACCTATGTTTTTTTCAGTGAATTTCAAAGGTTTTTCAAATGATAATTTCTAACTATAACGTCCCTGAAACCTATGTTTTTTTCAGTGAATTTCAAAGGTTTTTAAAATGCTAATTTCTAACTACTCCTTCAGAGGTAGGACATGAAAGGTTCAGAAACAGGGAACAGGGGTGCAGAAAGAGGCAAGTGAGGTACAGAAAGAAGTAAAAGTAGTACAGAAAGAACCAACAGAGGTGCAAAAAGAGGCAAGGTGGTAAAGAAAGAGGTAGGAGAGGTGCACAAAGAGGCAAGAGAGGTACAGAAAGAGGCAGGCGGGGTGCAAAAAGAAGGAAGAAAAGATCAGAAAGAGGCAAGAGAATTGCTGAAAGAAGCAACAGATGTGTGGAAAGAAGCAAGAGAAGTACAGAAAGAGGCAAGTGAGGTGCAGAAAGAACCAAGAGCAGTGCAAAAAGAACCAACAGAGGTGCAGATGGAGTTACAAGGGGTGCAGAAAGAACGAAGAGGAGTGCAGAAAGAAGCAACAGAGGTGCTGAAAGTGGCACAAGGGGTGCAGAAAGAAGGAAGAGAAGTGCAGAAAGAGGCAACAGAGGTACAGAAAGAGTCAAGAGAGGTGTAGAAAGAGGGAGGGAACAAGGGTGCAAAAAGAGACAAGAGAGGTACAGAAAAAGAAAAGAGGCACACAGAAAGAGGCAACAGATCTGCAGAAAAAAGCAACAGAGGTGCTGAAGCAGGCAAGTGAGGTGCAGATAGAGGCAATAGATCTGCAGAAAAAAGCAACAGGGGCCGACAGAGGCAAGTCAGCTACAGAAAGAAGCAAGGCAGGTGCAAAAGGAGGCAATAGAAGTGCAGAAATAAGCATCAGAGGTGCACAAAGAGACAAGAGGGGTGCAGAAAAAGGAGAGAGAAGAGCAGAAAGAAGCAAAAGTGGAGCTCTAAGAGGCAAGAGGAACATAGAAAGAGGCAACAGCAGTGCAGAAAGATTCAAGAGAAGTGCAGAAAGAAGCAAATTGAGGTGCAGAAGGAGGCATGAGAAGTGCAGAGAGAAGAAAGAGAAGTGCATAAAGAAGCAACAGAGGTTCTGAAAGAGGCACGAAGGGTGCAGAAAGAGGCAAGAGAAGTTCAGAAAGAAGCAACATAAGTACAAAAAGATGCAAGAGTGGTGCAGAACGAGGAAAGAGAGTTATAGAAAGAGGCTAGAGAGTTGTACAAAGAGGGAAGACAGGTGCAGAAAGAGGCAAGAGTGGTGCTGAAACAGGTAAGAGAACTTCAGAGAGAGGCAAGGGAATTGCTGAAAGAAGTCACAGAGGTGCAGAAAGAAGCAAGAAAAGTGCAGAAAGAGGCAACTGAGATGCAGAACAGGAAAGAAAGGTACAGAAAGAGGGAAGATGAGTGCAGAAAGAGACAACAGGGGTGCAGAAAGAAGCAAGGCAGGTGCAGAAGGAAGCATGAAATGTGCGGAATGAAGCAACAGGGGTGCAGAAAGAGGCAGGAGAAGTGCAGAAAGAATCAACAGAGGTGCAGAAGGAGGCAAGCGAACTCCAGAAAGAGGCAAGAGAGTTGAAGAAACAGGCAAAAGAGGTACATTAAGAGGGAACAGAGGTACAGACAGAGGCAAGAGAGGTACAGAAATGTGCAAGTGAGGTACAGAAAGAAAAAGAGCAGTGCAAGAGAACAAACAAAGGTGCAAAATGAGGCAAGTGAGGTACAGAAGGAGTCAAGAGAACTGCAGAAAGGCAAGGGAGTTGCAAAAACAGGCAAAAGAGGTTCAGAAAGAGTGAACAGGTGGGCAGAATGAGGCAAGAGAGGTACAGAAAGAGGAAAGAGGGGTGCAGAAAAAGGCAAGAGGGATGAAGAAATTTGGAAAAGAGGTACAGGAAGAACCCAGAGCAGTGCAGAAAGAATCAACAGAGGTGCAGAAAGAGGCAAGAGGGGTACGGAAAGAGGCAAGTGAAGTGCAGAATAAAGCAAAATAGGTGCCGAAAGAACCTACAGACGTGGAAAAAGAGGCAAGGGGGTGTAGAAAGGGGTAGGAGAGGTACACAAAGAGGCAAGAGGGATACAGAAAGAGACAGGAGGGGTGCATAAAGAAGCAACAGAGGTTCTGAAAGAGGCACGAAGGGTGCAGAAAGAGGCAGGAGAAGTTCAGAAAGAAGCAACATAAGTACAAAAAGATGCAAGAGTGGTGCAGAACGAGGAAAGAGAGTTATAGAAAGAGGCTAGAGAGTTGTACAAAGAGGGAAGACAGGTGCAGAAAGAGGCAAGAGTGGTGCTGAAACAGGTAAGAGAACTTCAGAGAGAGGCAAGGGAATTGCTGAAAGAAGTCACAGAGGTGCAGGAAGAAGCAAGAAAAGTGCAGAAAGAGGCAACTGAGATGCAGAACAGGAAAGAAAGGTACAGAAAGAGGGAAGATGAGTGCAGAAAGAGACAACAGGGGTGCAGAAAGAAGCAAGGCAGGTGCAGAAGGAAGCATGAAATGTGCGGAATGAAGCAACAGGGGTGCAGAAAGAGGCAGGAGAAGTGCAGAAAGAATCAACAGAGGTGCAGAAGGAGGCAAGCGAACTCCAGAAAGAGGCAAGAGAGTTGAAGAAACAGGCAAAAGAGGTACATTAAGAGGGAACAGAGGTACAGACAGAGGCAAGAGAGGTACAGAAATGTGCAAGTGAGGTACAGAAAGAAAAAGAGCAGTGCAAGAGAACAAACAAAGGTGCAAAATGAGGCAAGTGAGGTACAGAAGGAGTCAAGAGAACTGCAGAAAGGCAAGGGAGTTGCAAAAACAGGCAAAAGAGGTTCAGAAAGAGTGAACAGGTGGGCAGAATGAGGCAAGAGAGGTACAGAAAGAGGAAAGAGGGGTGCAGAAAAAGGCAAGAGGGATGAAGAAATTTGGAAAAGAGGTACAGGAAGAACCCAGAGCAGTGCAGAAAGAATCAACAGAGGTGCAGAAAGAGGCAAGAGGGGTACGGAAAGAGGCAAGTGAAGTGCAGAATAAAGCAAAATAGGTGCCGAAAGAACCTACAGACGTGGAAAAAGAGGCAAGGGGGTGTAGAAAGGGGTAGGAGAGGTACACAAAGAGGCAAGAGGGATACAGAAAGAGACAGGAGGGGTGCAGAAAGAAGAAATTAACTACAGAAAGAAGCAACAGAGGTGCTGAAAGAGGCACAAAGGGTGCAGAAAGAGACAAGACAGGTGAAAAAAGAAAGAACACAGGTACAGAAAGAGGCAAGAGTGGTGCAGAAAGAGGGAAGAGAGTTGCAGAAAGAGGGAAGAGGGGTGCAGAAACAGGAAAAAGGAGTGCAGAAAGAACCAAGTGAGAGGCAAGAGAGTTACAGAAAGAAGCAAGTGAAGTGCAGAAGGAGGCAAGAGAACTGCAGAATGAGTCAATAGAGGTGCAGAAAGAGGCACGTTAGGTGCAGAAAGACGCAAGATAAGTGCAGAAAGAAGTAACAGAAGTACAGAATGAAGGAAGGGGCGGGGAGAGAGAGGAATGTGGAGTGCAGAAAGGAGCAAGACAGGTGCAGAAAGAAACAAAAGAAGGGCAGAAAGAAGGAATAGAGGTGCAGAAAGAGGCAAAAAGGGTGCAGAAAGACGTAAGAGGGGTACATAAAGCAGCAAATGAAGTGCAGAAAGAGGCAACAGACATGCAGAAAGAGGGAAGAGAGGTGCAGAAAGTACAAGAGATTTGCAGAATGAGGTCAAGAGAAGTGCAGAAAAAGAAAGAAACATGCAGAAAGAAGCAACAGAAATGCAGAAAGAGGCAAGAGAGCCACAGAGGAAAACAAGAGTGACTTGCACACCATTACTACCCATTTAATTCCCACATCTAGCAATAAGTAACAGGTGACAATTCTAGGTTTGCAAATGACCTTCTACCACGCTGTACGACTTGTCACTGCAATTTTGGTAACATTTGAGCCATTTGAGCTAGAAACAAGGCTTTTTTTGTTCAAACCTGCAGATTAGGGTGCAGATGATGAATTATGTGGCAAATGCAGAAAATGTATAATTGTGCGAAAGTCCTTGCAGCCAAAAAGTCACATAATTCCAGTGTCCATACTCATACCTCTGGCTGGGTCCACAAGTGCTCCTCAGTGATTCCATCTTTTTTTGTCTCACTGAGTTCATAGTTGAGCTTCTATGGAATTGAGGAAGACTAAACCTGAAGTTACCACTCCACAACACAGACTACCATGCCACATAAGTACTCTCCATAACACATAAACACACTCTACATAATTCCTTTACACTAAATACCACATACTTTCTATCCACATAATTTAACTGCACAACATACCACATAATTCGACTACACACAACGTACATCCACTCCACTCCACTCCAAAAAACATTAGTAAAAAACTTTTGCTTTTATGCCAATAGCTGTAATTCTCACAAATGTGAAACCTATTACATTGCAAACACTTCTTTAACTAGTAGTCGCATTTGCAGCGTGGTAGAGAAAGGTTGCTGGGCCTCCGACCAGCGCTCAGGAATTCCACTGCGTAGGGCTTACAGGAGGTACTAGTAGGGCTTCTTGGCCCCCAAAGTCCCTCAGGAGTAAATTGGACTTCATTCCCCATCTCGTAGTGTGCCATGAGGCACATTTGCAGAGTGATGGAGCAAGGGGGGCATGGCCTCCGAAGACGTCTTAGCAATCCCACTGTGTGGGACTTACTGGAGGTAAAAAGCGGGGTAGTTGGCCCCCAAGGACAACCTTGGGAGCCAAGGAGCCAACTACCCCTCCTATTACCTCCAGTAAGTCCCACACAGCAGGATTGCTAAGTTCTCATAGCAGACCATGCCCCTTTGCCCTCCACTCTGAAAACCTGCACCCTGGCGCTCTCATGGATGGGGATTGAAGTCCCCTTTGCTGCTGGGGGTCCTTTAGGGGCCAACAAGCCTACCTCTTACCTCCACTAAACCCCACACATTGGGATTGCTGAGAGGTGTACAAAGGCCACGCCTCCTTTCCCCACCACTTTGCAAACGCACCTCCTGGTGCGTTCTAAGTTGGGGTATTAAGTCCCCTTCATACCTGAGGGTCTCTGACTGCCAACTGGCCCACCAGGTGACTCCAGTAAGCGCCACACACCTGTATTGCTGAGAGTGGTCGGAAGCATGCCCCCTTTTCCCACCACTCTGCAAACGCAGCTCCTGGTGCACTGCTGCTTGGAGGAAAAAGTCTACCTCAGGAAACAAGAGAACCTCATCGCACCACCAGTGCATCAAGAGGCGCATTTGCAGAGTAGTGTAAAAAGGGGGCCTCGGACCACCTCTCTGCAACGCAGCACTGTGGCGCATACTGGAGGTACCTGGTGGGCTAGTTGGCCCCCTGGGACCCTCAGTATTCAAGGGGAATTAATTGCCCAACTAACAATGCGCTAGGGGGCGCATTTGCAGAGTAGTGGACAAAGGGAGCATGGCCTCCGGCAACATGCCAGCTTTTTTTTAAATATATTTTTTTACAAGGGGAACTGTGTGGCTCCACACTTATAAATTCACTCAGGCACTCTCCTTGCAGTATTCTAATCTTTCAGTTAGTAGCTATGTACTCATGAAATGATGCAGGTAGTAACTGATCACTGTTATAATCCCATATGCCCTACCCATACAGTCCTGTAACCACTTACACACTTCTCATTTGCTCCTTAAATTCCCCAGGTAATACCCATGCAGTCCCACAGTCACACTGTCATTCCCTGTGCACCCCTCCAGTCACCCAGCCACTACCATGTACTAATCCAAATACTCCTCCAATAGCCAAACAGTTATAAGTTCACCACGCACTCTCCTTGCAGTACTCTAATTAACCACTCAGTACCCATGTACTCATACAATGACCCAGTCACTAACACATAGACTGCTGCAATACCTTGAGGACTACCTATGCAGTCCGGTAATCTCCCTGGTACTATCTATGCAGTCCTCCAATCACCCAGCCAATCCTATGTGCTTATCCAATCACTGCACCAAAAACCCAAGCACTTATAAAATCACCATGCACTCTCCTTGTAGCACTCTCATCATCCAGTCGCTACTCATGTACTCATGCAATGACCCATGCATTAACTCATGGCAAATACAGAGGAGGACATGCTAATCAAAAGGGTAACCCAAAGCATAGTGTTCCATAGTGTATGTAGGTGTTTTCAATGTATTCGAAGTGTCTTTTAGCATAGCACTAGCTCTAGACCTGGTTAGTCAGATTCAGGTACCACCAGTCCCCATCAGCAAAAAGTTGGGGGCACAGGAGGACTTTCTGCTCCTATGTTGGTTCTTTCTGCACATCTCTTCTTCTTCCTGCACTTTACTTCACCTTTCTGGACTTCTATTTCCTCTTTCTGCATTTGTCTTACCTCTTTCTGTGCTTTTCTTCCTCTTTCTTCACATGTCCTACCTTTGTAGGCATAGTTAGAAACTAGCATTTAAAAAACCTTAGACATTCACTGAAAAAACCATAGGTTTCAGGGACATTATAGTTAGAAATTTTCATTTAAAAAACCTTTGAAATTCACTGAAAAAAACAATGGTTTATTGTTTATTGTTTAAAACACCTGACAATAAGCATCGACCCACACAAACAGGTCATGCAACACAAGATACAGAAAACTCTAGGCCATGGGTACTCACAAACTTTCTCTCAGGGGCCAAATTTACAGTGTAGTTTGTGGCCGAGGGCCGCACCGGTGGGGGCGTGGTCAGTGAGAGAGGGGGGCGGGGCTAGAGACAAAAAAAACTGTGACCATGAGGTTAAACACAGGCCCCTGCAGCGGATGTCTTCGTCCACTGAGCCACCAGACCCAGCATACACACATATCTCTCTCTCTCTCTGTCCCCCTCCCTCCCTCTCTTTCTCTCCCTCCCTCTCTTTCTCTACCTCCCTCTCTCTCTCTGTCTCCGTCCCTCCCTCGTCTCCCTCCCTCTCTCGTCTCCCTCCCTCCCTCCCTCTCTCGTCTACCTCCCTCCCTCCCTCGTCTCCCTCCCTCCATCTCTCTGTCTCCCTCCCTCTCTCTTTCTCTCCCTCCCTCTCTCTTTCTCTCCCTCCCTCTCTCTGTCTCCCTCCCTCTCTCTGTCTCCCTCTCTCTCCCTTTCTCTGTCTCTCTCCCTCTCTCTCCCTCTCTCTCTCCCTCCCTCTGTCTCCCTCCCTCTGTCTCCCTCCCTCCCTCTCTGTCTTCCTCCCTCTCTCTGTCTCCCTCCCTCTCTCTGTCTTCCTCCCTCTCTCTGTCTCCCTCCCTCTCTCCGTCTCCCTCCCTCTCTGTCTCCCTCTTCCTCCCTCCCTCTCTCCGTCTCCCTCCCTCTCTCTTTCTCTCCCTCCCTCTCTCTTTCTCTCCCTCCCTCTCTCCATCTCCCTCCCTCCCTCTTTCTCTCCCTCCCTCTCTCTGTCTCCCTCCCTCTCTCTCTCCCTCCCTCTCTCTTCCTTTCTCTCCCTCCCTCCCTCTCCCTCCCTTCCTCTCCCTTCCCTCCCCCTCTCTCTCCCTCCCTCTATCTCCCTCCCTCTCTCTCTCCCTCCCTCTCTGTCTCCCTCCCTCTCTCTCTCTGTCTCCCTCTCTCTCTCTGTCTTCCTCTCTCTCTCCCTCCTTCTCACCCTCCGTCTCCCTCCCTTTTTCTACCTCCCTCCGTCTCCCTCTGTCTCCCTGCCTCCTTCTGCCTCCTCCTCCCTACCCCTCCCGTGACTCTCCCTCCCTTCCCTGACTCTCCCTCTCTCTCCCTCGCCCTCCCCTGACTTTCCCTCTCTCTCCCTCCCTCGCCCTCCCCTGACTCTCTCCCTCCCCTGACTCTCTCCCTCCCTCGCCCGACTCTCTCCCTCCCTTGACTCTCTCCCTCCCTCTCTCTCCTTCCTTCCCCCTCCCTCTCTCTCCCTCCTTCCCCCTCCTCTCTCGCTCCCTCGCCCACCCCTCACGATCCCTCCCTCTCTCTCTCCTCACGCTCCCTCCCTCTGTCTCTCCCTCCCTCGCCCTCCTCGACTCTCTCCCTCCCTCAACCTCCCCTGACTCTCCCTCCCTATGTCTCCCCCTTCCCTGACTCTCTCCCTCCCATGACAATCTCCCTCCCTCGCCCTCCCCTGACTCTCACTCCCTCGCCCTCCCCTGACTCTCCCTCCCTCGCCCTCCCCTGACTCTCCCTCCCTCGCCCTCCCCTGACTCTCCCTCCCTCGCCCTCTCCTGACTCTCCCTCCCTCGCCCTCCCCTGACTCTTCCTCCCTCGCCCTCCCCTGACTCTCCCTCCCTCGCCCTCTCCTGACTCTCCCTCCCTCGCCCTCTCCTGACTCTCTCCCTCTCTCTCCATCACCGTCTCCCTATCTCTGTCAAGGCGAGGTGTAATAATTCTATTAGAAATATCACGAAAAGCAAGAGCTATTTGCTGCACACATCGAACCACCTTCCCCAGCCTTCACAAAATCTGCAGCACATTATTAATGACACCCGAATGTAGAGGGTGCACGAGAGCCAGCTGGACCGCTGCACCAGAGCTCAGGTGTAATCCGGAGGGCAGAGATTCCAAATAAGGCTGGGCTGATTCAGACTTTCATCCCTTCAGTGTCGATAAAATAAATGCTACTCGGGGAGCAAGAGCTGTGCAGAGTGATCTCCAAGTTCATGCTCGGCTCGGTTCAATCAGTCACGGGGTTTGTCCTGGTCACTGTAATTGAACAACAATTCCCCGCTACACCCCCCCCCCTCCTCCCTGTGTGGCATCCCGGGATGAGACAGCTAGCCTGGCGCGCGCACACAGCCGCTTCACAGTTCTTTAAAAGACCATTAAATTGTTAATGAGGCTTTGTTCTGTTTCACCTCTTCTGAGGCCCCTGCAGCTCCACTCTTTGGCTGCAATCTCCCCTAGAGCAGAGCCTCTCCGAGGCCAGGCTGCATCAACCGGCGGTGTTTACTGACACTCTGGAAAACATTTCTTATTTAAAGTGGTACATGTCTGCAAGGTCCGCGGGCCGCCAAGGAAGGCTTGCCGGGCCGCTGGCGGCCCGCGGGCCGTACTATGAGTACCCCTGCTCTAGGCTAATCCTAACGTATATCAAACAGAGGAATAGCCTATGCAGTATAATTTAGAAAAACTGTCCGATTGTGTTAAACGATCCAATCCCAGGTGAAAAGCTACCTACGAATCCAACCACAACATTTAGAAAGGCAACATCTACCAGTGACTTTCTAGTAAGTAGCAGCCCGGAAGTAACAACTAACACCTGTTGGCTTGCTAAAGAGAAAGGATTCAATAGATGCTCGAGATGCAATGCGTGTAAGTTTGGTATCAATAAGACGTCCTATTCCACGCCATTTAAAGATGAACCATGCAAGATCCAGAATCTCCTGACCTGTCAAACTGAATTTGCCATGTATGTGCTGGAGTGCTCTTGTGAACTTCGCTACGTAGGTAGTACAAAACTACAGGTTCACAAGAGGATTCTCCAGCACTTGAGAGCCATCACCAACTCTGATGCCACATATCCTGTGGCTCGCCACTTCAGGGAAGTACACAACAACAACTTAGAACACCTAAGGCTTTATGCGGTGGACTCAGTCCCATGTATGGGAGGAGGCAGAAACAGGGAGGCAGCTTTGAGACGCCTGGAGACCAGATACATACTTGAGCTCAACACCAAAATCCCACTTGGGTTAAATACGAGTGAAGATCTATACACATGCCTGTAAGGGCTAAACAAGGCAAGGGTGTTCACTACTAGATGTAACAATATCAAATTTAGTCTCTCCAAAATAAGACAAATATAGAATTAACAATCCTGTTAAGAATTATATCAATTCTGCTGCATTTCATCTTCCCCAATTTTTAACCTCTTTTGTATTCACTTTTTAGATATAGTAATTTTATGGGTACACATAGGCATATTTGCACATTAGGGTGTTATTAGAAGCACGAGTATTGCACTTACACACTTGGCACTTTAACTAATGCACTTTAATTGTTCAGTCGAAAGACAGGCCCACTGCGGCGATATTAGAAACTACTTCTAAATTCATGCACATACAGAAATCAGCAATTAGACCAGGTAATAATGAGATAACTATATGTGGAAACATTATGAAAGAAATAGTACGCATTGGTTTTAATCATCTCTGTTTCTGGGTTTTATGGTTTTAATGTGTCATAGTTACAAATACTGTAGTGATGATTAACAATTAATAATCCATTAATGTATTAGCATCACAATATGAACATGGTAATTATGTATTCAATACGTAGGATGCAAAAGATACAAATCAATTGCTTTTAGTAAGGTGTTGCTAGAGCTTGATGGACGTCTGTCTTATATTTATGATGCCCTTGTCACTTCAAACGAGGAGGGTTTCGTAGACGCGTCATGTGATCAAGGTGTGCTGAATTTCAAAATAAAGAAAATTGCACGAGGAGAAGTGGAGTCCATTCCTGTTTCATACCACAAGTGAGGGAACGTCAGAAACAAGGTTTATCTACAGACCAGCACAGATTTTTCCTGCTGTTGCATTATTTTTTATTTTTCTGGTGCAAACCTAAGGGAATCTACTAGGAATCATGTGTGAATCAGTAGAAATAAGCTCTACAGGACAGTCATTGCAAATTATACACAGTAGTATTGTTCTGATTGGAGGCTAATAATAGGGTTGACTGCTGGAAGTACAATGTCACAGAGAGCCAGGTTTGATATGGCTGCCTCCTCCCTGCATGCGGTTTGCACATACATCCTTTTTGCACACACATTTCCCATACCTAATGGAGGCAACATTAGCTAATTTATTTATCCCTAAATACTGTCTGCTGGGAGAGGTCATGCAGCCCCTTCCCCATACAATTTATTTCCGTTCAGAAAAAATTAGGTCACAAATCGTATGTCTCCAAGTAGACACATGGCAGGGATTCTGCTCACTTTGGCCTTGATAAGTTGTTTGTCAGGTCATGCATGTTTTTTATCCATATTGATGATGTCCCGTTTCTGGAGAATGTATTGGTACGGTGAAAATACACATTGAACTGTAGAGCCACAGTATTGTTGCTGTATTTTTACCTAGTGTTGCAGTCCTGCCTTCTTTAATATCCACATAATGAACAGTGCCAAAATAAGCTTTCAAGTTGGATTTGGAACCAGTTGAAGCGTCTACGCAACATGGCGCTTGGCAATAAAATAACCAGTTAGGTGCCACCATATTTTTGTGACTGAGGAAGTACTGACGATAGTCCATATATAGTTATGATTCGGTTAGAGTTTCCACTGAAAAGGCATTTCTTGTTTTCGTAATAGTATTGGCTCTGTTAGTCGAATTTGCAGATAATGTTCCAGTAAAAAGTTTTATCTGTTTTGAGTCCATCTTTTCAAGCTTCATACAGATCTCTCAATCGGGGAATTAAAAAAAGGGGTCTCAAAAAGTGACACTTCCTATTTTATCTACCATACGATTCTGAGAATTTCAATTCAGAAAATACAGTTCACAGTTCATGGAGTTACACTACACTTGGAATAAAAGCAGAACTTTACTCAAGGAATCAATCACCTTTGATTGGTTTGGTGAAACTAGGATTTAAAACAATTTTTGGTGGGCTTGAAGTTTTTTTAAATTATAAAGAGACACCTGAAACGTTAATCTGCAGAGGTCTAAAAGCACAGGCTCAAAACCACCTTCTGGGGAACAACATTGTAAATATATTGAAATCCTATTGGACGAGGAAGATTTTGCTTCTATCAGCCAGTTTTGGGTCTGCGCATAGAAACCTGGCGTCACAAAACCGCAAGTCTTTGACTGGCTGCAACGTAAGTGAAAATGGTACAGCCACCAATACAGGAAGTGGGGACCCTGCCCCTCATCTTGATAAAAAGGACCAAGAAGATTAGCCTCTGCCTCTCTGGGTTAGGTATGTTTGGGAAATGGGAGAGGGAGTACAGAGGGGAAGCCCCTGTGCTTACAATCTACAAAGAAACATGTATTTTGCTGCTGGGTTTGTGAAGCCCCTGGTTGGGTTTGTGGCCCATGCAACCATGAATCCTTTTGCCACATAAACCTAAGTCAAGTGTCTTGGACCCATGCTGGACCTGATGCTGGATCTGTGGATCCAGAACCAAGTCCCTGGACCCCGAGAAAGAGCCAGTATGTGTCCATGAGTGAGTCAGGATTCGTGAACTCTATGGAAGGGTTCACAAACCTGTGAAAAAAGTGGCCTGTCTTCTCCACATTACGGAAGACTGTGCACAGTGGCATATGGCCACACACAAAGAGAGGCTATGGCAGCTGAGTTTCGCTGACATTGGCGGGAAACATCCATTACAGCACAGGCTTTACATCGCAAGTGCTATTACAATGCATGCCATTACAATGCATCTGCCTTTAAGTCACATGCCACAACAATGCATTTTTAAGGTAGGTTTTTTATTTTTATAAATAATATTTTTTTGAAGTCTTGCATTTTTGGTTTGGGTGGTATTTTAATGCCTGGGTATTCATTTTAATACTTTGGAATTACTTTTGTTTTAAATAGTTGAGTTTAAAAAAATCAATTTCTTATTTTAAAAATTGTAATTTATTTTTAACCGGGATTGACACCTATCCACTTAGACGGGATGCTAGGGTAACAGGGGTTTTGGGTGGGGTAGTGTTTTAATACCCAGGTACTACATTTAATAATTATGCATTAATTTGTAATAATATTAGTATTTCTACTTTTTTATTTAAAAGTAAATTTAATCAGGATTGACACCATGCCCATTGGACGGGATGCTAGGGAAACAGGGGTTTTGGGTGTGGAAGTGTATTAATACTCAGGCATTTATTTTAATACTTGCGTCTTACATTTTTACTGGAAATAGATTTTAAAAAAAATCTTTAGTATAATTTTTATAATTAAAAAAAACAAAATGAAGGGATTGACACTTTTCGCTGGGTTTCAGGGATTGTGGGTGGGGAAGTGTACTAATACCCAGGTATTCATTTTAATACTATTACGTTGTAATTTATACTTGGGTAATTTAAAAATGAAATAGTGTAACAAAATGTATTTAATTAAAATAATATTTTAATTATTTTTGCAGTGGGGTTGACAACCAACACCTGGGATGGGATGCAAGGGAAACAGCGGTCTTGGGTAGGGTAATGTACCCAGGTATTAATATGCATACATGAGTATTACGTTTTACTGATATAATATTTTTTTTAAGTAATTTTGAATTTAAAATAAATAATTCGAAGGGATTGACACTCATCCCCTGCGATGGGATGCGAGCTAATCAGAGGTTATGGGTGGGGGAGTGTATTAATACCCAGGCATTAATTTTAATACTTGGTTATTAATGTATAATATATGTTTAATATAATATCTAAAGAATTAAAAGCAATAAAATAGTTAATAAAATAATTAATAATATGTAAAAATGCGTAAGTCAGAATAAATATAGGTAATTACTTAAGATTAATAAAAATGTAAAATATAAATAATAAATAATAAAGACAACTCCAAATGCTTTTTTTTAAAAGTTAAACATATATATATATATATACCAGGAAATGTAAATATAAAAAAATAAACAATTTTTATTATTTAAAATAAATCAACATTGCAACTGTACTGTCCTCTAATATATATATGTATATATATATATATATATATATATATATATATATATATATATATATATATATATATATATAGGTTTTCCCATGGTTTCCCACTGAAATAAATGGGAGAAAATGTCCTTTTTTAATGTTTACTAATACAGATGACGTTGACGGTTGTACGTAACTTTCCGCAGTCAGTGGAGTGTTGTGATCAAGATTGGATGGAAAGAAGAGCTGCGTCCAGGTAAGGCAATATAAAGTTTTTAAAATAGTTTGTACATGGCTTCGTTTTTTGTAAGGAGTGAGGGAGGAGGTAGTTAGAACTAGGATAGTAGTTTTTTGTATGTTTTGAATGTTTTAACCTCCTTTTCATTCCTACACAGGTAGCAGTTGTAGGCCCACGTCAGGTTTGATTGCTTTCTTGACACTTTTGGTTTAAGAATTTTTTAATAAAAGAAGCCTTTATTTGTTTTTTAAAAACCAAAGTGAAAAGAAATCAATCTTTTGAAAAAACAATTAAAGCGTCTGTTAGTTTTTTCCAAAAAAGTATTGTGAAGTCGCGTTTTTTTGTCTAGATGGAAGGTTCAAGAACACAGATGGAATGGATGACAGAATCGATTTTTGGACCTTACAAAAGATTTGCGGAATGGATTTTTGCGATATGGACGATTACTGTGGATAGAGGATTGCATCTATGGATTATTTGTTGCGTATTTTTCTCCAAAACCTTATTTTTGTGGGATTTTTTGGGGGGGATGCGTTTTTTTGGGTGGACACAGTATTGTTTGCAGCACTAATTTAGCTGTACAATATGGCTATGCCAAACTGTGGTCGTTTTTCAAAAGTTTGACTTAGGTTTTGAATTTCAACGTGGTTTTTGGATTACTTTCTCTGGATTTACAGACTGCACAAGACTCTTTGTGAAATGTGGGATTTTAATTAAGTCCAAGAGTCGAAGAAGGAAGACAACTTAAGGGAGGAAACCCGACTTTTATTTTAAATGTAAAATTTATTTTTGAAAACTGCCAATTGAATTTGTTAAAATGATTTTCAAAGCAGGCATGTAAGGTTGAATAGAGGTTAGTGCAGATTAGAAATGTAGGATGCGCGCAATACTGTCTAGGTAGTCTGAAGCCACCATCAACGAAAATTGTTGAATTTGACCCAATAGTTGCTTAGACACTTATTTTGGAAATTTGTGGATTCAGACTACCAGTCAATGGTTGCGCTATTCTCATTTCTTGGAAACTTTGCTCCTTCTTCAAAATTTTCAGAAAATGATACAATGTTGGATGAGGTTTTCCAATAGATTTGTTGAAGGAGTTATGCCATCCCCCTTTGGCATTGTTTGTTTTTGCTCCTCCCTCTAAGCAGATCGTGTTGCAGTTCCACCACTCCACATGAAATTGTGGCTTCCTCCTGCGACCTGACCTGCTTAGATGGCCAATCCATATGTCCTTAAAATAATTTAGAAGGGGTGCCAATTTTTAATCGTTTGTAGTAAAATATTCAGAGTCAGTAATAGATGTGTAGTATTCATCTTCATAGTCTGGAGGAACAAAGCAAAGGGCTTTTTAAACTTGAATTGGTATTTACTGTCTGATATGTAATCCTCAACTACTGTTTTTTTAATTTTTCTCCAATATGCCTGTGAACAGTGAGGAAAAAATCCTTGAATTTGGATTTCTGGATACATTTTGGTGATGGTGTTAATCATGTTTAAAGTCAATTAACACTTTTCTAGGTCTTTTGTTCAAAATTGATAACAGTTAATACAAAATCAGTGTATGTTGAGGTTTGCTTATCAGGGAGTAAACTGTACACTAAAGGTAATACTTTGTTATTAATATAGGTGTAAATAGTGTATATTTGGGTGAGTGGGTGGGGTATAAATTTAAAAGTGCCAGCCATCATCCAAATATCCCTAGTCTCTAATTTCATGAGGTTACAGGTTATGCTAAATATTGGTATTCTTTAATGAGGGGTTTTGTTATCATGCAAAAGAAAGGTATCATTAGTAACAGTGGCAGTTAGTTCAGGAGGAATATTAATATCAGAGTATGTTTGGGGTGTTATCTGTAGGGGGTTACTTGCCTGTTTTTTACATTGTGTAATTCTGTGTAAGTTTGGAATTGTGGGCAAACAACTTTCTACATGCATAGGAATGTTTTGGGATACCGCCCTCAAAACTGAGCCACAGGGTTCATTGGAGGTGGATGCAAGGTCTTTCATTTGATTTATGTTTTCTCTAACCTCACTCTCCATTGCAGTGGTTATGCTCTGTGGTCCTTTCAACAGTGTCACCAAGAGTAACTGGTCTGCCTGTGCAATGGCATGAGTAATATTGCACACACCTCCAATGACACCTGGGCTCAGTTAATCTCTCCTTACAATAAACGTAGCCGCTATAATTTAATAACCTATCGCCTCTGTTGGATTTCTGGTAAGTAGCTTGTCTTTCAGTAGCCATCTTGATTTTTGTCTGAAAAAAAATATTTACAAAACAAGTTAGAATCATGACATTTTTATTGATTGCAACCTGTGAAATAAAATAATTGGTTAATTATTTATTGATTGCCTATTGAATTTTGAAATAACCTGCTGTTTATTAGATTGTTTGTCTTTTATTATGCATGCTAAGATTTAGTAGTTTTGTTTTGTAGTTGAGTCCTGCAAAAAGAATATTAGGCTTTTATTGTCTTTTTTGTAATTTTACTCACCTTTCGAATGTTTTTCTTGTTTGTTTGCTCGTTCTTTTGATAGTTTTGGACTTTTTGTTGGTGGTGGGTTGATTTTGAGTTTCTCAGTTCTGGTTGTTGTTTGGTTTGTCTGAAAGATAAAGATGAGATTTACTGACTTCTAGCCCCCCTCCTGTTTTCGCTTTATATAAGTGATCTTTCAGAGATCTTAAATGTAAGTGATTGTACCCCAAAAGTAGCCTATAAAAAATACATGCATTAATGTACGACGATGACGTAGTGATTCTTTTTAAAAAAAAATGTCTTTTATTGTCGCAAGAACATAGATAGTCAATACCAACAACTGTTCACATTTGTGCCTACACCCTGAGGCCGGCTTAAAAGGTGTCACATGCATGGTCTACAAATATGCATTCTGCCCTACTCAGGTTTTCTTTATATTAATGGTCAGGTATGTTGTTGGATCCCTATGGATATGTTAGACATGTGCGTAATGAAAACTTGCATTTTGTGTTTTATGTACAACTAATAAACAACTCAACAGGTGACTCAGTTATAGCTCACAGAACTCACACCTTACAGTTCAACCTCAACGCTACCCTGATGTATGTCATGCCCACAAGCCAAAGAAAGCTACACCCCCCTCCATACTGCCCCCGTCTGCTCCTATTGCATCAGACAAGGTTTGTACCCATTGTGCATGCCCTCCGCTATAGCCCTCGGCCGTCACTCAATGTCTTCCTCATCCTCTGAACTGTCAATATCATCCTCCGGCAAAGGGTCGCAAATGTCCCCTCTGTATGTGTTCCAGGATTGCCAAATTCCATTCCATTTACGCGGACTGGCTCTTGTTTTGTATACCGCCCTCTCTGTGAGCATGAGCATGTCCATATTTCTACTCCATTGTGCCAAGGTGGGGAGCTCGGCCGTCCCCCATTTTTGTGCAATATCCCGTTTAGCTGTCATGAGGCCTATCGTGACCCACAACCTACCGTAAAATGTTAAATCAGTAGGCCGTAGGAGCGTGAGGGGTAGGTGTCACTGGCATGCTGGCGTATGGACTAAGGCATCACCACCAGACAGCGCTGGCCTCACGGGAGCAGACTGCGAGGCCCTTTTTAATCCTCCTTAGGGTCGCCTAATTAGAGCAGGACCTCTGGCCCTCAACTCAACCGACCCAGTGAGGTTGTATTTGTATCTTATTTTGTTCTTTTTGTGTTTTTTAGCACTTCCTTCACGTGTAGTACTGTTTTTGGTCCTGACGAATCGCCGGATGGCGAGAAACATGTTGACCACACCAGGGGGTAGAGGTAGGTTCTGAAACTCCCCACAGTGCCTCGCTCCCCTCTCACCCCCTTTTAATCAGGGAAGCAGCCACACCAATAAATTCTATTGTGGACTGGTTACCCTTTTTAACACTCACTTTCTCTACACCGACTACACTACCATCTCCCTGACTCGCACACACCGTCGGCAAGGAATAAAAGAACTCCGCCAAAAGGGTGCCTGTTGGCACCCCGTCAGACATTGCAGCGCCAGTCTGACGAGGAGCAGTGAGCCAATGATGACACTGGACATCCTACGGTCAGGGTGTGTTCCACACCTAAACGCCTTGGGTGTGTGAGGCTCTCTAATTCCGACAGAGGAACCTCCTGGTTCCTTGACGGTCTACTCTGTATTCATCTCATCTCTCCTCTGTAGATAAACCTCTCTCCCCTGGGGAACTTTGTATCCTTTTGCGCGCTCTAGTCCTGGACACGTACACTGGACCCCTTGTTAATATTGTCCGCTCACGAGTTCCTCTTGTTGTTAAAAATCAGTAGGCCCCCAGACATTGAGCAAGCACACACGTGGGTCTAGTGTTAATGAGGTGGTAAGTGGGCAGTGGCAGTGTCCCTACCGCTTTATTGCTATAGCGCTCGCCGGTGCGTGGGTGACTGCTACCTGTGCGCTGCGCGCTTAACTTTGGTGTGTGAACTTTAAAAAACTGTATTTTTAATAGCCACATTAGTCCAGACCAGGCAGTGTTCCTACCGCTTTACTGTAGCGTGGTCAGTGTGTGGGTGATTGCTACCTGTGCGCTGCGCGCTTAACCTGGCGTGTGTTCTTTTAAACTTTTAGCTGTAAAATTGTATTGTCCTGACCTGGCATAGCGCTCGGACAGCTCGCACAAGCCTCGCTGTGCTCTTGCTGATCCCGACATCTTGATTCTGCTCGGCTGAGCTTCACTAGCGGAAACGCTTGACTGTTTGCCTTCACCTAGCAACGAGGTGCTGGACTCGCCCCTCCCTCCCGCCTCGTTCTAACGCCGGTGACTAGCACCGTTCGAGCAGAGGGCGTGGAGGGTCCGAGCCAGCACTTCCGGAAGCTGCCTGCAGCGCTCTAGCTGTTGGGCGCTGGGGGGGATATAAGGCACTGGAACCTGCTCCCTCACGTGGTAAGTGGGCAGTGGCAGTGTCCCTACCGCTTTATTGCTATAGCGCTCGCCGGTGCGTGGGTGACTGCTACCTGTGCGCTGCGCGCTTAACTTTGGTGTGTGAACTTTAAAAACTGTATTTTTAATAGCCACATTAGTCCAGACCAGGCAGTGTTCCTACCGCTTTACTGTAGCGTGGTCAGTGTGTGGGTGATTGCTACCTGTGCGCTGCGCGCTTAACCTGGCGTGTGTTCTTTTAAACTTTTAGCTGTAAAATTGTATTGTCCTGACCTGGCATAGCGCTCGGACAGCTCGCACAAGCCTCGCTGTGCTCTTGCTGATCCCGACATCTTGATTCTGCTCGGCTGAGCTTCACTAGCGGAAACGCTTGACTGTTTGCCTTCACCTAGCAACGAGGTGCTGGACTCGCCCCTCCCTCCCGCCTCGTTCTGACGCCGGTGACTAGCACCGTTCGAGCAGAGGGCGTGGAGGGTCCGAGCCAGCACTTCCGGAAGCTGCCTGCAGCGCTCTAGCTGTTGGGCGCTGGGGGGGATATAAGGCGGATGTGTTGCAGGCAGCGCAGCGGACGAGCGCAGCGGGCGCGACGTAGGCGCGCCGGAGTTGCGCCTGAGTTAAGCCCGTCTGCGCCCGTCCGCGGCCGATTGCGGCCCAGGGCCAGAACCCCTGGTCCTCCTGCAGCACATATTCACTGGAGCCGAGAGGAACTACTTCTCTTCCGCCATGGCCACCTGACACCTTGCTCACATGGCATGGAGGCGGACAAGAGCGTGGACTGCAACTACTGCGGCTACACCTTTTGCGCAGGGCAAACCCAAACCAGTGCCCACCATCCTTTGATGTGTGGTCTGCTAAATGTCCGCTCCCTACCAAAGCATTGTCTTGACATCCATGATCTCCTTGCTGAAAAGCGATGGGACCTACTCTTTCTCACAGAGACGTGGCTGGACTCGGATTCCATGCCAGAAATTATCGAGGCCATCCCAGAGGGTTACTGTCTTCAAAGATTAGACAGACTCAGAGGGAGAGGTGGGGGTATCGCCATTGTGGCGAAACAGGAATACCAATGCCAGCTTGAACGCACCACTATTGAAGGTAGTGAAGCGGGTGTCTTTTCCATCTCTCTGAATGGCAAGTCCACCTTAAAGGGTTTCCTGATCTACCGCCCACCGGGCTCCCCCACAGCTTTCGTTGAGAAACTTGTGGAAGCTGTTACTGATGCTGCTCTGAACACTGATAGGTATCTAGTTTTAGGTGATTTGAACCTACATCTGGACACTCTATCAGATAAGACAGCTATGGACCTCTGTCTTACAATGGCGAATTTACAATTTGAGCAGAAGGTGCAGCATCCTACCCATAACCTGGGTCATCTTCTTGACCCAATTTTTGCTAATTGGAGTCAAGTGGAAGCATGCACACCGGTCCCCATTCCATGGACTGACCACCATCTTGTCCCCTTTACCATAGGGAATCAAGAACCTGCACTGATTGACCCTCCAGCTGATAAACATCCTAGGCGGAGATGGGCAGCATTCTCCCAATCCGCATTCAATTTGGCTCTTACGGCCAAAGGTCATCCTGGCGGAATAGGTGTGGCAGAGATCAACTCCAACCTAGACCAACGCATTACAGAGGCCTTGGATCTGGTTGCTCCACTTGGTGCGGCCAAATCGGGGGGCCGAGCAAAGAGATCTGCCCTCTGGTTCAATGCTGATATGCGGGTGGCAAAAGCAGCATGCAAAAGGGCTGAAAGGCTATGGAGAGTAGCATACTCCGCCTCCGCTAAAGCAGAATACACCAACCGCAGGCGTAGTTACCACAAACTACTACGGAAGGGCAAATCGGCGTACTTTTGCACTAGGATTGAAGGAGCTGAGCAGTCCACCAAAGAACTCTTCTCAATCTATAAATCCATCACCATAAGCAAGTCTGCTGTATGCCCCTCGAAACTCTGCACGGTGGAGGGCTGTGACCGTGTTGCAGAGTTTTTTACTAACAAAGTCACTCACCTCTACAATTCCTTTCCTCGACAGGCAACTAACGTTCCTACATGGGGGAAGGGTGTGGAAAAGACGGGAGTACAGCAGCTTACCTCCTTCCTTACCCCGCCCACAGAAGAGCTGATTCGCATCTGCGGGTCAATTAAATCTGGCTCCCCAAGAGACCCGACGACCCCCAGTCGGCTTAAGGGCAGCTTGCAGGTTCTCGAACCTTATGTTCGTAACCTTCTGGACTCCTCTTTCCTGTCCCAGAATGTCCCCAAGGCCTGGAAACGGGCGGTTGTCCTCCCCCTACAAAAAAAGGCCAATGTGAGCTTCGAGAAATTCGACAATCTCCGCCCCATTTCCCTTCTACCTTACATGGCCAAAATAGCGGAGAAAATTGCTAATATGCAATTGATGCAGTTCGTGGAGGAGGCCTCGCTACTCCACGACTCACAATTTGGCTTCCGCCCCCGCCACTCAACGGAATCTGCACTTTTGGTGGCGGTGGAGGCACTCCGACAGGGTGTGGATGAGGGCCAGACTATGGCCCTGATCCTACTCGACTTGAGTGCAGCATTCGACACTGTAGCACATACCATCTTGCTACAGTGTCTGAGTGAAGGAGGGGTCACAGGTGCTGCGCTTGGTTGGATTAAGTCCTTCCTGTCTGATAGGTGCTTCCAGGTCAGGATGGGAGAATGCTACTCGAGGGAGATCGAGTTGGGCCAGGGCGTACCACAGGGTTCGTCCCTGAGCCCGACTTTATTCAATATCTACGTCTCCCCGTTAGCAGCCATCGCGGAGGGCCACGGTATTCACCTGGTGTCCTACGCCGACGACACGCAGTTGGTCGTCTCCCTATCTCGCTCCCCCGGCCTTGCGGCGGACATCTTCAGGAATTGCATGCAAGATCTTGCAGCCTGGATGTCCGCACACTGTTTAAAATTGAACGGCAGCAAGACCGAGGTGATCGTGGTGGGGGGCGGGCCTTCTGCGTGGTCGCCTGCGTGGTGGCCATCCTGCCTAGGTGAGGCCCCCACGCCCAGCCTGGAGGCCAAGAATCTTGGCATGTGGCTTGATAATGACCTTGCCTTTGGCCCGCAGGTTGGCCGGGTGACGGGGGTGTGTTTCGGTGTCTTGAGAACTCTGAGGAAGGTTTTAGATCTACTTCCCATCTCGGCTCGTAGGACGCTGGTGCACGCCCTGGTCACCTCGCGCCTGGACTATGGTAACCTGCTTTATCTGGGGGCTTCAGGCAAGGTCATGGGGCGCCTTCAGGTGCTCCAAAATGCCGCAGCCCGGCTCGTGCTAAAACTCCCGAGAAGGTCTCCCTCTAAACCCGCTCTCCAAGCTCTCCATTGGCTTCCGGTGGAGAAGAGAGTTGAGTTTAAGGCCCTCTCTACGTGCCATCGCATTCTGAGCGGCAAAGCCCCTGTGCCACTTCAGAGTCTGGTGTCCCACTATGAGCCTACCCGCAATTTACGGTCCTCTCAGACGGGACTACTTGTGGTGCCCAGAGTTAGGAAGGCACGGATGGGTGGGAGGTCTTTCAGATACCTTGCTCCCAAGTGCTGGAACGTCCTGCCCCTAGACCTCCGTCTTGAGCCATCAGAGGCCCTGTTCAGAAAAAAATTAAAAACGTACCTTTTTAGCAGGTAGATCCTCGGGAAGGGGGGGATGGCAACTGATCACTTACCATAGCGCGGGTACACGCCTTCTGGCGTCACCAGGCGCTTTAAAAATGTCCAAATAAATAAATAAAGTGTTAGTGCGATGGTGCGGAGCACCCGCTGCCAATAACACAGGATGCTAGTGCAGCTCCAGAGTGTGTGTATGAAAGTACCTTCCTCGCCGCATCCCCTTAGACAATACAGGTGATCCGCCCTCTGTAATTTATGTAGAGTAGTTCTCGTGTAGTATATCCTATGCAGGATTTTTAACTGTACCAGGCGTAACCTAGCTGATATGCCAGCTTCACGTGGGGAGGCAATAGCAGCGTTCCATTCAAAGTCGTCGAAATCGCCGACATCCTCCACCCATTTCTCTTTTAGTTTCCCCAGGGGGTCAGGCATGTTATTAAGTAGCTTGCGGTAAGTTAATGATGTTGCTCCCTCTTGCATAAAGTCTGTGAGCAGGCGGTCTTCAAGCGGGGAAGACTCTGGTGGAGTGGTGTTCTGAGGGATCACTGCCTGGAGGGCATGCCTAATTTGAATGTATCTAAACAGTTCATTGTCCCCTAATTCGTATTGTTCCTGAAGGGACGTAAATGGAATCACCCCCTCTCTGGACCACATGTCTCCCACTGTTGAGATCCCGATGTTGTCCCACTGGGTAAAACCCTTAGTATGCCTCAAGTGCCCCAGTGCTTTGGAGTCCCACAGTGGAGTGAGTTTCGTAATGATCCCTTCCCAGCGTAGTTTTGTGTGCGCCTTGTACCATAGCTGTACGGTATGCTTAGTGGGTCCTATCAATTTGGCCGCAGCACCCTTGTGATACAGAGGCGCGACGTAGTGATTCTTGACCTTATTCCACTGGGCTTCCAGAGAAACATAGATGCACTCACTAGATATACACAAACTCATGTCCTAAAGGTAAATATTTCTAAAACAAAGGTAGTCCCCTTTAGCGGTCGGAAATGCCACCTCCATTATAATTGGCAACTAGAAGGCACTAAAATTAAGGTGGTAAAATCCTACACTTATCTCGGGCGTGTCTTTTCTCAAACATTAGATGTTCATTCTCATCTTCATCACATGAACCAAAAGTAGGCCTGGGCGGTGAACTTCGCTCCATTCGTGGAGTTTGCAGAGTTTTCTGCACTCCGCACCTCACCGAGCTCGCGGAGTGCAGAAAACTCCGCTTCTCGATGTGCAGCGGAGTTTTTTCTCGCTCGCGAATGCGAACGGTAAATTTGCGATCGCAAGCGGTAAGTTCGCGAGCGCAAGCAGCTGCTCGGGTACAATTTCTACCAGAGTGGCAGGAATACCAGCACAAACTGCAGTTCGCACTGCACTACGCCACTCACGAAACTTCGCAGAGTTTTTTTTTGTAACTATAATTAGATGGGCTTTCAAACTTCTGCATGCAGAAGAAGGTTCATTAAGGGCCCTATTGAGATACGAAAGCTTTAGTAAAGGGAAAAAACAAGACACATTTCAAACAAATCTTAAGACTGCTCTACAATACTTCCAGTATACTCAATCCATACTTCAGTCCTTGACTCCAGCACACCTGAAACATTTTCTGAAAAATGCAACTCCCCGTTTAAGTTTCGACCTGGATAAGGCATATTGCCTGAAATTATCTCATTACAATGCTATCACTACTACAATTGAGTTTAAGTCCCCTCAACAATACAGAAGTTTTACTTTGGAACATAAAATTAGGAGATGTATTTTCATGTTGCGATTAGGACTACTTCCTCTAAAGGTTTTTACTAGACACTGGAACAACCTCAATAACGATAGTGGGGTATGTGACAAATGCAATCATGGAAACCAGGACCAAGCATATATACTATGGTTATGTTCTAACAAGGAGGTAGTAGGGTCTCAAACCCGTTTTTGAAAACCTATAGTTTTTAGACATAACCTTTCCTCCTCCATGGATCTAATCGCCCTTTTTAAAAATCAACCAAATGAATTTGTGTGCTGTAAATTGTACACATTTTTGAAATGCGTTTTATTCTTGTTTTAAATATGAGTGATTTGCATATTAAGTTTAAAATATTTTATACAAGAATTTTATGTTTATAAAGCAAATTTAGAGTGTCGCTGGTGTTCAGGGTGCTCTATACAGGAGCTGCCTTCCACCTCAACTTGGGAACTACCCAGAGTTCTCTCCTTCTTTTTTGCATAATTTATGTGTCAATATATGCCTGTAAGGGAATTGTTTATAAATTGAACTATGTACAATTGTTGATCTCGTAAGAGATCTACATCAATAAAATTAAATTGAATTGACGGACTTTTTTAAAAACTATCTCTGGTTAGTCTGCTTTTGCAATTTGTTATTCGGCTTTTTAAATGTTTTTTCATAACTCTATTTTTAGAAACTTATGCGAATTGGGCTAGTTAGTTTGGCTGTTTTGTGAGGGTTTCCAAATAATGTACCTGTAAAAGATCTTTTGATTTTTCAGTTAGTGCAGGAGAGATTTGTTTGAAGTTCAGCTGCTGGTTATTCTTGGATAGTTGTTTTTGATGAATAAGTAAACCTGTGAAAAAAAGTTTATTGAATATGTTGTTAGAATAAGCAAACATCAATTAACTTGCATTTAGTTTATCATCCCTTGTCAACACTTTCCAAGAGTCAAGCACCTTTACATGTTAGAACAGTAATTTTGCCCCCTACCACTGTCCAGCAACTTTCCTGAGGCAATCACCTGGTGGAGTTCAAATAGTAATTTAGCCCCCCACCACTGTCTAGCACCTTCCCTGAGGTAATCACTTGGCACAGTTTGAATATTAATTTAGCCCCCCACCACTGTCCAGTGCCTTCCCTGGGGCAATTACCTGGTGGAGTTAGAATAATAATTTGGTCCCCCTACCACTGTCCAGCAACTTTTCTGAGGCAATCACCTGGTGGAGTTAAAATAGTAATTTAGCCCCCACCACTGTCCAGCACCTTCCCTGAGGCAATCACTTGGCACAGTTTGAATATTAATTTAGCCCCCCACACAGTCCAGCACCTTCCCTGGGGCAATTACCTGGCGGAGTTAGAATAATAATTTTGCCACCCACCACTGTCCAGCACCTTCTCTGAGGCATTCACTTGGTGGAGTTATAATAGTAATTTTGCCCCCCACCACTGTTCCAGAACCTTCCCTGAGGCAATCACCTGGCAGATTTAGAATAGTAACTTTGCCACCCACCACTGTCCAGCACCTACCCTGGGGCATTTCCTTGGCGGAGTTAGAATAGTAATTTTGCCCCCCATCAAGCGTGGAAGGGTATACTCAGATGTGAGTCCCTTGCTCATTGCACCATCAGGATTCAAGCAAGCCGGGCCGAAGACGGCTGAAATGCCAGAAACTGGTCCCCGGAAGCTTGTTTCCTTCCCAGTGTAAGAATTGGCTTTTGTAGTCTGGTCTGCCCTTTTCCCATGATGCACTGGGCCAGGGACAGACTAATTTGCATACAGCCAGGTTCTGAAACTGGGATGGTGCAATGAGCTAAAAAACGGTGTTGGATCTAGCCGTGATCTCTTGACTGGGTGAGAGTATTCTGCTTAATTCAGAGACTCTGTCCATCACCACCCCTTGTTGTAAATATTTTTGTCCACCATAAGCGTGGAAGGGTATACTCAGATGTGAGTCCCTTGCTCATTGCACCATCAGGATTCAAGCAAGCCGGGCCGAAGGCGGCTGAAATGCCAGAAACTGGTCCCCGGAAGCTTGTTTCCTTCCCAGTGTAAGAATTGCCTTTTGTAGTCTGGTCTGCCCTGTTCCCATGATGCACTGGGCCAGGGACAGACTAATTTGCATACAGCCAGGTTCTGAAACTGGGATGGTGCAATGAGCTAAAAAACGGTGTTGGATCTAGCCCTGATCTCTTGACTGGGTGAGAGTATTCTGCTTAATTCAGAGACTCTGTCCATCACCACCCCTTGTTGTAAATATTTTTGTCCACCATAAGCGTGGAAGGGTATACTCAGATGTGAGTCCCTTGCTCATTGCACCATCAGGATTCAAGCAAGCCGGGCCGAAGACGGCTGAAATGCCAGAAACTGGTCCCCGGAAGCTTGTTTCCTTCCCAGTGTAAGAATTGGCTTTTGTAGTCTGGTCTGCCCTGTTCCCATGATGCACTGGGCCAGGGACAGACTAATTTGCTTACAGCCAGGTTCTGAAACTGGGATGGTGCAATGAGCTAAAAAACGGTGTTGGATCTAGCCCTGATCTCTTGACTGGGTGTGAGTATTCTGCTTAATTCAGAGACTCTGTCCATCACCACCCCTTGTTGTAAATATTTTTGTCCACCATAAGCGTGGAAGGGTATACTCAGATGTGAGTCCCTTGCTCATTGCACCATCAGGATTCAAGCAAGCCGGGCCGAAGACGGCTGAAATGCCAGAAACTGGTCCCCGGAAGCTTGTTTCCTTCCCAGTGTAAGAATTGGCTTTTGTAGTCTGGTCTGCCCTGTTTCCATGATGCATTGGGCCAGGGACAGACTAATTTGCATACAGCCAGGTTCTGAAACTGGGATGGTGCAATGAGCTAAAAAACGGTGTTGGATCTAGCCCTGATCTCTTGACTGGGTGAGAGTATTCTGCTTAATTCAGAGACTCTGTCCATCACCACCCCTTGTTGTAAATATTTTTGTCCACCATAAGCGTGGAAGGGTATACTCAGATGTGAGTCCCTTGCTCATTGCACCATCAGGATTCAAGCAAGCAGGGCCGAAGACGGCTGAAATGCCAGAAACTGGTCCCCGGAAGCTTGTTTCCTTCCCAGTGTAAGAATTGGCTTTTGTAGTCTGGTCTGCCCTGTTCCCATGATGCACTGGGCCAGGGACAGACTAATTTGCATACAGCCAGGTTCTGAAACTGGGATGGTGCAATGAGCTAAAAAACGGTGTTGGATCTAGCCCTGATCTCTTGACTGGGTGAGAGTATTCTGCTTAATTCAGAGACTCTGTCCACCACCACCCCTTGTTGTAAATACCCCATCATTGCCCAGCACCTACCCTGAGGCAATCACCTAGTAGAGTTGGAATAGTCATTTTGCTCCCCACCAGTGTCCAGCACCTTCCCTGAGGCAATCACTTGGTGGAGTTAGAATAGCAGTTTAGCCTCCCACCACTGTCCAGCACCTTACCTGAGGAAATCACTTGAATAGTAATTTTGCCCCTCCACCACTGACTAGCACTTTCCGTGCGGCAAATGCTTGGTGGAGTTAGAATACTAATTTAGCCCCCCACCACTGTCCTGCACATTCCCTGAGGCAAACACCTGGTGGATTTTGCTTTAAAATTGTGCCCTCTTTAACACTATTACTTGACAATTTATTTTGGAAATTTCTAACTTTTTTTATTATTGTTTTAAAAAATATTATAATGTTTACTTACAGCTGATTTGCCAATTGACTGATTTCTTCGATTTGTAATTTTTGTTGGTGTTTCTTCAATCTGTGTAGTAATTTAAAAAGTATGATATATTTGTTTTCATTATGAAGGTATTTTGTGTTAAACGTACGCCTACTTCTGTCAGTGGATGGCAGTGCATGACTTGAAAGTCTAGTCAAGTCTCCTCCTACTTTTGCTGTGTGTGGTCACCATGGAAGTCAGTGCACCAGTAAGCACAAAATGGTGGACAGCTTCTTCATACATTTTTTAAGGGTAAATGAGAATGTGAAAGAAAATATGTTTTAGAAACAAATTTTCTCTTGAATCAGAACCTGGCAGAATGTATATTTATTATGTGTTTTGTAAAATGTTGGTTTATACTTTCAGTTTCAGAATGTCAGCCATTTTAAGTATATGATGGGCCAGGTGCGGTAATGGAAATAGTTGAAGGGCACCGGTTTTCTATGCTTTCTGTGCTTTATATATGACACAAACTGTAGAGTGTATTTTTTAAAATGTTGTTTGTAAATATGCTTTACTTTTATTTTTATTAAAAAAATTGTTAAACCAATTTTTAGAAAATTATGAAAATTAATACCTACATGTTTGAATATTTCAGTATTTAAAAACAAATACTCAGATATTAATATTGATACCAGGGTATTTATGTACTCCCCCACCCAAAACCCCTGTTTCCCTTGCATCCCGTCCCGGAGTATGGATGAAAAAACCAATAATTAACTATAACAGACTTATTATGCGTTGTAATGGTATGCGTTGTATTAGTATGCGTGGTAATGGTTTGCGATGTAATGGTACTTTAATATAACATATACATTTGCGTTGTAATGGCTTGCAGTGTAAAAACATACGTTGCAATGGTATTTGCATGTAGTAAAAACTGCGATGTAAAAGTATGTGTTGTAATGTTATGCGTAGTAACAACATGTGTTGGCTGTTTCCTTTTTGATGTTTTGGCTGTTTCCTTTGATGTTTCCTGAATAAAAGGAGTAACAAACCTATACAAACTTTTGCTTCCATATCCTGTCTAAGAAAGAAGATTCATCAATGTTATGACTTATACTTTCTGTTATCTTGATGGCATGCAACTATTGTGATTAGCAAGTCACTTGCTTTACACTATAAGTAGGATTGTGCTCACTCGACCCCTCTATTTGTATCATATATATTCGATATTGGCCACTTGGGTGCAGAAAACCTTTGGATGTATATGATCAAAAAAAACCAAAACATTTATTTGGAAAAAAACAAAGTTCTAGTTTTAAAAGAAAATACATCTTTTAAAAAACTTAGAAATTCACTAAAAAACACAGTTAAAGTACAAATATGGTTACGAATTACATTTGAAAGACCACTGAAACTCACAAGTTATAATTAGGAATTACATTCGTAGCTCACACAACTGCTGTGCAACAGAAAACTCTTACAACAAATGCAAGCGTATGATCACAACCTTGATGTGAACGATGTTATGTTATGTTATGTTAAGTTTTATTTGTAGAGCGCACGTACACCAGGTTGGTTTCTTGGCGCTGCTCTGAAGGTGTTAGACTAAGGTGTTATTAGAATGCCTGTTTGAATAGCCATGTTTTTAGGAGTTTGCGGAAGCTCATGAGGTCTGTGCAGGCTCTGATTTCCAAAGGCAGGGAGTTCCAGTTATTGGGGCCTAGAGTGGCGAACCGTGTCCCCCAGCACGTTTTAGCCTGAAAGGAGGTGTGATCAGGAGATGCAAGTGGGCAGATCTCAGGTTGCGGACGGGGGTGTACCTATTGATCAAGCTGTCGATGAATTTTGGGTTTTTGATATTCAGGGATTTGAAGATAATGCATCCCACCTTGAAGGCGCATCTCTGGGTTATTGGGAGCCAGTGTAAATTCTTCAGCAGAGGGGTAATATGCTGGTGCCTATTTGATTGAAGGATCATCCTGGACGCCTGGTTTTGAACCATTTGAAGGTGGTTGGTGAGGTTGGTCGGAATGCCAAAGTAAAGGGAGTTGGCGTAGTCGATGTGAGATATTACCATAGTGAGAACTGTCTGTATTTTTGCTTCCTGACTAAGGAATCTGCTGATTTTCCTTATTTTTATTAACTGGAAACAGTAAGTAGAGACCACAGCTCCATTTTGATTTTTCATGGTGAGATCGTTGTTAATTATGACCTCAAAGGTTTTAGCAGATGTAGAGGGAACGGGGGGTTGTCCCAGTTCTTTAGGCCAGAAGAGGGGGCTCCAGGGGTTCGATGGGCCACCTGTGAGGATGACTTTCGTTTTGTCCAGATTTAATTTGAGGTGATTGTTGTTCATCCAGTCACGGATGAACAGCATTGTCGTCTGGATTTCGTGGACAGGGGTGGGGGAGTTATTGATCGGGAATATTAGTTGAAAATAATCTGCGTAGTTAAAGGTTTGGACTTTCCTTTCTTTTATTGCATGGATAAGTGGGAAAAGGTATGAATTGAATAAGTGGGGGGAGAGTGAGGAGCCCTGGGGAACACCGCACGTGTCTTTAATCTTGGGGGTTGTGAAGTTTCCCAGGCGGACCTCTTGGTAATGGTTACTCAAGAAGGAGCTTATCCATTTGAGGACTGGTCCTTGGATTCCTGCATCCATAACCCGGTCGACCAGGGTGTTATGGTTGACCGTGTCAAAAGCGGCAGAGAGATCCAGTAGCACTGGTGCTTGGGGGGATCCTCCGTCCGCTTTCTCTTGCAGGGAACCCAGGACTGACAGTATCACTGATTCTGTGGAGTGGGCTGGGCAGAAACCTGCTTGATGAGGGTTCAGGTAGTCTGAATGCTCCAGAAAGGCAGATAAGCTTTTGGCTACGAGGGCTTCGAGTAGTTTGGCCATATAAGGAAGCAGTGAGATGGGTCGGTAATTGGTGAGACTTCCAGGATCAGCTCCTGGTTTTTCCAAGAGGGGTGTGACAGATGCCTCTTTGAAGGTATTAGGTACGTAGCCCTGGGATAGTGAGTTGTTTAAGAGGGTCATGGGTGCGTCTGGGCAGGCTGTGAAGGCTTCCTTTAGGATCCGGGGGGGGGGGGGGGGGCAGCCATTTCTTGGAGAGCCAGATTTTACTTTGGTCATAAGGTCTGTGAAAACTTCTTGGTTTATCATTGGGAACTGTTCTAGCCTTTGTGTGTTTTTAGGTTTCGCTTGGCAAGTGGGCTTTGTGCATAAGGGGATGCTTGCTTTGATGATTTTAATTTTGTCAATGAAGAAGTTATTCAGGGAGTCACATAGGGATTGCGAAGGTGTGATTTTTTGAGCTACTCTGTCAGGGTATAAAAGGTCATTGATTATTGAGAAAATGTCCTTTGATCGATTAGTGGAGGTGAGGATTTTAAGTGAGAAATATTCATTTTTTGCAGTCAGAATTGTTGTTTTGTAAGTTCTGAGGGCTGTTAAATAGGTATTTTTGTCATACGGTGAGTATTTGAATCTCCATTTCCTTTCTGCTTGACGCAGAGCAAGTTTTAATTCTTTTAAGTCAGTGGAAACCCATTGTTGGGGGTCGTGGAGACGTGCCTGTTGTATTTTCTTAAGCGGGGCATGTTTATTGCTGGCTGTCAAGAGCAAGTCCGACAAGTTTTTCTCACTCTCATTTATGGAGGATTGGCTGATGGGGATTGTATTGGTCAGGGTTTCAAGAAATTGACATTTGTCGATGGTGTTCCAGCTCCTAAAGTATCCAGGATCAGGTTGGGGAATTTTAAGTTTGGCAAGGTTATTTATGGAGAATTTAATAAGATGGTGATCTGACCAGATACAAGGAATTACATCTAAGTTTGTTATAGTCAGGTTTGTTTGATCCATACCTGGTCTAGTATATGCCCTTTGAGGTGAGTAGCGGAGGTGATGTGCTGGCTGAGATTTAGCCCCATCAGTAGGTCAGTTAATTCCGCTGAGTGAGGACCACCTGCTGAGTCACTGGCCAAGTAGTTGAGATCACCAATGAATAGTATTTTTGCATGATTAGTTATGAGATGAGTCATCTGTTCGCTTAGGGACTGTGGGAACTGTGGCATGTTCTGTGGTGGTCTGTAAAGTATGACACAGACAAGAGGGGCAGAATCGGACTCTAGTTTAATCAGTAAGGGCCATATGTAGGTAGCTTAATACCGGTTGGTACTGGCCGAAAATCGGTACATTTGCTGTTAACGACCGGTATTTAGCTTTTTCTAATAAAGGTGGCTGGATTTAAGGATTCGGTAATTTACCGATTCTGTAATTTTAAGGAATCGGTAAATTACCGAATCCTTAAATCCTATGTAGGGATCACTCAAGTGAGTGCATTTTTTATTTAAGGATTTGTTATTTACCACCAACTACAAGCTGGTGGTAAATATCGAAAACCTTTAAAAAAGCAATTTTGTGCTTTTTTAAAACTGCCATGTAGCAGACATACATGCCCTTAGGGCATGTATGTGTGCCACATGTGAACACAAGCACGATTCAGGGGTGCAACAGGGTGTCAATGTGACACCCTGCCACCCTTGAATATGTTCCCCCTATTACCGATTCGGTATTTACCGAATCGGTAATAGTGAATGGCTTCCCATTCATTCCTATGGGCCTCCATGCCCATAGGAATGAATGGGAATTATCGAATCGGTAAATACCGAATCGGTAATACCGAATATTACCAATTCGGTAAAATGTTCCGAATTTTTACCTACATGCTATTTACTGATTCTTAAAAACCGAATCGGTAAAATTCGGTATTTAAGAATCGGTAAATAAAGATTACCTACATATGGCCCTAGGTTCTCTACCAGTGGTAGATCAAGGGGGGTAAGTACTTAGAATTTAAAGTCTTGGTGTATTATAGCTGCTACCCCCTCTCCTGTTTTTTCCTGGTGGCGATTAGCTTGGAGGATGTAATAATTGCTAGGTAGTGCCGCTAGGATATCAGGGGAGGAGTCCTGTGTTAACCAGGTTTCTGTTAGCAGTAGGATGTCCGGTTCTTCGGTCGCCAGTAGGTTATGTATTACAAATTGGTGTCTGACCAAAGAGCGGGTATTGAGATAAGTTACTGTTAGGGGCTTTACTTTATTTATAGCTTTGAGGTTCGCGTTTTTATTCAGGTGTATATATTCACTGATTTCTGGGAATGAGGATCTGTTTACCACTATCCCATTTACGGCTATGTTCGCCCGACAGCATTGGTCGATTTCTAAATTGTTGGAGTGGAGTGATTTCAGTTGGGTCGTGGAGTAGGTAGTGATTTGGCCATAATGGCTTGCCCCTTGCCCCTTGCCCCGGTCGGCCGCGGACGGGCGCAGACGGGCTTGCCTTTGGCGCGCCGTTGGTGCGCCAACTGCGCACGTCCGCTGCGTTCCCGCGTTGCTGCCGGCATTTGTATCCCTTGGCAGCCCCAGCCCCTCCCCCTCTTCTCTGATTGGCGCTCGGTTGGCGACTCCACCAGGAAGAGAGTCGAGCTGGTGTGGCGGCGGGTTTTGGCGCAGTAAGTAAGATTTTAAAATGGCAGTGCAATAATTCAATTTGTGACTTTCAGATTCAATCAGGTACCATTTTTAAAAACAAAGCGGTGATAGCGCTTCGCTGTTGCAAATGTCTCCTAACATAAAGAAAGGGATGACAATAGATGTAGTTTTATATACTGGTCTTAGTATGACATTGTGCTTTGGGTGTCATTACTCATTGCCAAAAAAAATGGTGAGGTCATAAGTATTGTATTTAATGTGTGAGTTATGGTTTGCATGCGAGTTATGGATTCCAGAACTAATCAAAATTGGTGAATTTCACGTTGTTTAGCTGTGTTTGGAAAGCATAACTTTACTTTAATTTTGATTTTTAAGTATATTCCGAGGTTTTTAAAAACATTTATTAAGGAGTTCTACTCAAAGCTCACTATAACTACACTTTAACCTTGCTTTTTCAATGAATGTATATTTTTTATTATTCACCATATCCAACAGTTGGGTAAATGCTCTGGTGCCCAACCCCCTGCTGCTTCCCCACCCCTGCTGCACATTCTCTTTGGCTAGGTGCAACCGGAGGTGGCAGCAGGACTTGGGCTGCAACCAGGATCTGGGCCATTGCCTCTGTGCCCAAACCTTGACTGGCCGCAGGGCCTGGTCCATGGCAAAGGTGTGAAGTTAACCCTCCAAGGGTAGCCCTCTCCCGCTACCCACAACCTTTAGGTGGTCAATCGGAGGCCAGCATTCTTTTTTTGGGGTTCTCTGACCCAAGTTTGATATTGCAAACCCACACATATCCACAAACCCTGCAGGGATTCCAACAAGGACCCAATGAATGTATGTGGATGATGAGCCAGAGTATGCAAAAGTGAGCCTGGGTCCCAAATGGACTTACTATGATCTAACAATGCCGAGACTATGTATAAATGTATCTATCTATCTATCTATATCTATCTATCTATCTATCTATCTATCTATCTATCTATCTATCTATATATATATATATATATATATATATATATATATATATATATATATATATATATATATATATATATTGTAAACACCGGAATCCCCCAGTCCTCGGGATACACCTCCAACGAGAGCACACAGAGCCAGTATCTCGTGGTTTAGCCAGATTTATTTATTAGAATTTCTCTGCAAAAGCAATGAGCTCACAAACGCGTTTCGGCGTTGCCGCCTTCGTCAGTGTGAGCGCGCGTTGGCATTACACCATTATTTAAACACCAGCACAGTAATCATCTGTCACGTGTTGACCACTCAACAACACAAAAGAAGGCACATAAAGTTCGCCGAAAATTACACGGCGGCCATCTTATAATGGTAACAAAAAAATGTATGGAACCAAATTATAAGACAATATCCATAATACCTTGGATAACGCTGTATGAAAATAACATTCAAATTATTTGTACGTTAAATTCAAGCTATTTACAGATCAATTAGAGAAGTATTGCAAATTCATTCATTCTCTTTGAATACATTTCAACTCATAATATAATGTATACTATGTGTGTCACATAAGTAGGTTCTGATTACACCTTAGATGCCTTCTCAACTCATATTAAACCCTACATCGGTATACTCAGGAAAGGTTCACACATCAAAATTTCGCGTGCGTAACCTGCACCGTTGTCATGCCCTGAATGGGCTAAGAATCATAACAAATTCATTCACAAGATATATTGACAGTGTAATGGGGAGAAGTAAGCATTCCTCAATAAATATATACAACATCCAGGATCCAAAATTCTAAGAAAACAACACCTAGAGTGAGGTGGGGTGATTAGATATGTGTCCACATCTCTTCCTCATTATTCATCCCACCCGGGGCCTTGGTCTGAAGCTGGATAATGAATCTTGATTCCAAGGTTCTCAATTTTTTCACCCAATTGCCCCCTCTCTCTGTTCTGACCAACTGATCCAATATGAAATATGTCAGTAGGTTGCTGTTGCTATTGTGTTTCTGCTCGAAGTGACGTGCTACAGGGTAATTGGGGTCTTTTGTTGTAATCGCCCTCATATGCTCAAGAACCCTCAATTTAGTAGCTTTTATAGTGCTGCCTATATATTTCAGTCCACAGGGACAAATCAAGCAATACACTGTGTAGTCAGAATTACAGTTGAGTAATTTGGTGATCTTACTCTTTGTTTTCTTGCCTGGGATGTGATATTCCTTGACTTTCTGAGAATTTTTACAGGCCTTGCACTTCATGCAGGGATAGAAGCCAGAAACAGTACTCTTTCTCTTCCTCTTTTTATCATAGTGGCTACTCACCAGGAAGTCTTTAAAAGAATTTCCCTTCCTATAGGTGACAAGGGGATAATCAGATACAGATTTGCCGATTACAGGGTCTGCTTTCAGAATCCTCCAGTTCTTCCTTAATATATTAAAAATTTCTGGGGATTTATCTGAAAAATCCGTAATTAATCGGATCTTTGAATCTGTGGATTTGACCGTATCACTTAGTAGGTCACTCCTCTCTATTTGGTCGCTTTTCATTTCAGCTCTATCTAGGATCCCTTGCCCATAGCCTCTCTGTGTGAATCTCTCTCTTGCCTGTTCCTTTGCTGCCCCGAACTCCTGTTTAGTGGAGCAGTTGCGTTTCAAACGCAAGAACTCCCCAAGGGGAATGTTATTAATGACACTGCGCGGATGATAGCTCTGTGAGTGTAATATAGAATTACCCGCAGTGGGTTTTCTATATACCGCTGTTTGAATAGATTCATTCTCCACATAGACCCGAAGGTCCAGGTAGAAAACCTCACTCTTACTGATATTACTGGTGAATTTCAGATTTAGACTGTTCTTGTTCAAGTCAGCAATATATTTCTCTGCTTCCGACTGTGGACCACGCCACACCAAAAAAAGATCATCGATGTAGCGGGTCCACAGAACGATGCTATTCATCCACTTCTCATTCTCCCCCGCCCAGGCCACGTGCTTCTCCCACCACCCCACGAATATATATATATATATATATGAGCAAGCTCTATTGTAGGTTGAAACGCGTTGGTGGTGGTAACTGGTGAATAATTGCACAGAATAAATCCTTGGAATACGACCTTGTTGGAGTGCGGTGTTTTCCTTTACCTAAAGGAACCTTGTTGTCTTTGATATTGCGAGGATAAACCCATCCTCGGCACCAGCACCCGCTATGCGGGCTGTTTGTTGTTGGATATATATATATATATATATATATATATATATATATATATATATATATATATATCAAATCCGGGCAGGTAGCACACATGCGAGGCAAAACACGGGCTTTAATAATTTCGAAATCTTGCTGGCAGCAGCCCAACAGGAGTTTTGCCTCGCATGTGTGCTACCTGCCCGGATTTGATTTATAATACGGCGAGCACGGCCGTAGAGGAAAGACCACTGCTGCACGGCGGGCCCATCTCGGCCATACACAGCGCTGGGAATGATTGGGAGGAAGATGCAGACCCCATGTCAGGGTGGCGTCTGCAAGAGGGCATTTCGTCATCTACAAAGCAAAGCAGCAGAAAAACAGGAGAGGCTGCATTTCCCCACTGCGGAGTTATTATCATGAATATTTTAAAGACTGTAAAGACGCACCCACTTGGGAATACTTAGCATACAGACTACAAGCACCAGAAGGCTTAGGAGTGCCACGCCCACTGAGGCAGGTGTAAGTGATAAATGACAGTGTTGTGCTGCAGCGCGATTTTCCAGTCTTTGTTGCCACTGAAGAAAGGTTTTATGTACCTGAAACGCGTCTGGCTAGCTAGAATTGTTAGAATGCCGGTTTCCTGTTGGGCTGCTGCCAGCAAGATTTCGAAATTATTAAAGCCCGTATTTAACTTCCAGAGTTTTGCCTCGCATGTGTGCTACCTGCCCGGATTTGATATATATATATATATATATATATGTATATATATATATATATATATATATGTATGTATATGTAAAACACACAATCCCTGCTCCAAAAGGAAAAGAGAACGCATACGAGGATTGCAGGTATACAGCTTCTTTATTGCAATAGGTCTCCTACGACCCAGCTACCAGGAGAGACGCGTTTCGGCTGTCACAACAGCCTTTGTCAATCTGGTAAGCGTCATATATATATAATGAGAAACCCATTGACAGTCACCACTGGGTAGATATAGTTAGGATCGTGTTTCCATAGGAAATTCCTTTTTGTGTTGCTGATAACTTTCCCAACCATTTTTTCAAAACCTTCCAAAAAAGTGTTTAGAGGTTAGTTTGTGCATGGAAAGTTTCAGGGTGATCTGTCAAGCGGGGCCGAGAAACAGGGGGTCCCAAAATACATTTTACCCATTAATTTTTCCATAGGAAATTTAGACACAGATTCAGCGCAAATGCCAGAATAGATTTAGAGCAAATTTGGCAGAAAGCTAAATCTTGGTCCCGAAAGACTGCTTTTTGTGATTTGTTGTAAATTCGTTCAGTAGTTTTTGAGTAATTAAGCCTCCAAAATGTTATATATTTCAAGCTACAGAGGATTCACGGCTCCAGCAGTACTCATGCTGAAATCTGATTGACATCAACAAGGATGTAGCGGCAGCCATGTTAGGCTTCATGGCCCAGTCCTGAGTCCTAAAAAAAATAAGACACAAGGGGCAGGGAAGTGATATCCAAACCCCCTAGGCCTCGTGGGGGGATCCAAAGGTTTAAGGCTTTAAAACCCAGAGATTAGAATTCCTCTACCTAATGCCGTGCCCCACCCGGGTTGCCCAAATCATTTCATAGGATTCAGATATCGATCGCGGACATCGGGTCGCCTGCCAAAGTTTGTTTTAAGCTCAGACATACACATGTAAGTTTTCAGTTGTTCAATATCGGGAATGACCCCACTCACCACACAGTTGTACATGACCAAATTCATCCACCCAAAGAACATGTATTTTCTGACTACAGTCTTATAACATATTGGCACAACACTTTGTTAAACCACCACAGAAGATACACAAGCTTGTCTGTTTCCAAACATATGATGGATTTTCTTTATGGGATGTACCATTAAATAATGAGTTTGACCATTTCACATATTGTGATCTGCTAGACATGGGGGTCTCTAGTTGGCAATGGTTTGCACCTTTGTCCAAGTAGGCTCCCTTGCTTCTAGTCAGGATAAGGGAGTTACACCCTTAGACAACCCCTGCTTACCCCCTTGGTAGCTTGGTACAATCAGACAGGCTTATCTCAGAGGCAGTGTGCAAAGCGTTTATGCACACATACAGTAATACAGTGAAAACACTACAAATGGACCCCACACCAGTTTAGAAAAATGAGTAATCTTTATATAAAGCAAACAAGAACAAAAGGACAAAAATCCAATATACAGTTATCAAGACGAGACTTTTAAAAGGTAAAAACAGTCCTGTCCATAGAAAACTATACATGCGACACTTGCAACACAAAGGGCCAGATGTAGGTAAATACTATGGGGCAGATTTATGATGACTGGCGCATCCCGAGGGATGCGCCAGTCATCCTGCGCCGCTGCTCCGCCACCCATGGTGCGCCGCATTTACAATGCGGCGCACCATGGGGCAAAAACGGCACAGATGCGTGACGCATCTGTGCCGAAAAGGTGGCGCAGTGCTGGAGCTGTGTCGCAAGCGTGACGCAGCTCCAGCAAGGCTCGGGGGTGCCCCATCTCCACAATGCTGCGTCAAGACCCACGCCTGCTTCAAGCAGGCGCAGGCTTTTGACGCAGCATTGTCCTGAAAGTGACTGAGTGAAATCTTATAGATTTCACTCAGCCACTTTTGCGAGGCGCACCTGCCCCGGAACGCCCACCCTGCGCCGGAACGCCTCCTGATGGCGCAGGGCTTTACAACGTGACGCATCTCCTAGATGCGTCACGTTGTAAATAGGGCGCATTGTTTGCGCCGCCGTTGCGTCAAATAAAGTGACGCACCGGCAGCGCAAGGCCTTCATAAATCTGCCCCTATTTACCTATTCTTAAATACCGAATCATACTGATTCGGTATTTAAGAATAGGTAAATAGTATGTAGGTAATTTTTCGGTAAATTTTACCGAATCTGGAGGCCCATAGGAATGAATGTCCCTAGGGGCATGTATGTCTGCAACATGGCACTTTTGGAAAAGCAAAGAAAATGCTTTTTCAAAGGTTTTCATTATTTACCACCAACTTTTAGTTGGTGGTAAATAACGAATCCTTAACTGAGGAATGCACTAACTTGAGTGCTCCCTACATCCTGGATTCGGTAATTTCCCGAATCGGTATGTTAAAAATTCGGTATTTTACCGAATCCTTAAATTACCAAATTGGTAAAATACAGAATCCTACAAAAATGCCACCTACATTTAAAAAGCCCAATACCGGTTGGTACCTACATCTGGCCCAAAGTACCTTGGATGCATCAAAATCATAAGCAAAAACATCTGCAGGGAAGGTTATGCGTCTGTTCCTTATGCCCAGCGAAGGTGATGCATCGGTTCCTTGCTCAAGGGGAGGTGATGTGTCGGTTCTTTACTGCCACGCAGGGGAGGTGATGCTTCGGTTTCTGCTATGTGGGGAAGTGATGTGTCGGGTTCTGACTGCGGCCCCGGCATTATTATAGACTTGGTGCGATGCGTGGGGATTTGGGACGTGTCGGCTCCCGATGCGGCGGCAACAGCACTGTGTGGATCTGTCCAGCCGCGGTCTCACGATGTGTCAGTTCTCGCAGCAGCACAGCAGGGCCTGCGTCAGAGTTGATGCAGTGATCTCAGACTTCGGAGAGCAGAGCACGAGGCTCGGCATGCTGCGATTTCTCCAGCTACGGGCAGGCGCTGCATCGGTTTCTTCTGCGGAACGACGGCGGTGCATGGAAATTCTTCTCGCACAGTGGAATTGTGTCAGAAACGGGTGTGGATGTGTCATGCTTCTTTAGTTTGCCCAGCACCTAGCAGCAGGAACAGTCCCCAACACAGGGACAGGACCCTCTTGGCAGGTCAGAACTCCCATCAAGGAAGTTCGGGGGAGCTGATGGTGAAGTCTATCTGTCCCTGAGACTTCAGAACAGGAGGCAAGCTCTACTTCAAACACTTGGAGATCTTCTTCAAGCAGGATACACAGCACACAGCAAAGTCGTTGTCCTCTCCTTGTCAGAAACAGCCACTGCATGCCAATCCTAGACAGCACACAGCAAATGGGCAGTACTGCTCCTTCAGTTTTCCCAGCTCTTCTCCTTAGCAGAAGTTCCTGTTGAGTCCAGAAGTATTCTAATGTTCTGGGGTCTGGGCCCCAATATTTATATAGCATTTCCCTTTGTTCTCTGGTGGCAGGGAATCCCTGTGCTTAGTCCAAACCAGTTCTGTCCTCTCTGGTCCAGCTGCCCGGCAGGAGGTGGAGACAGCATTGTGTAAGGCAGTCCAGGTCCATTCAGGTGCAAGGAAACCTCCTCCCACTACTCTCAATGTAGCCCAGGTCTATTCAGCCCAGCCCTGATTCATCCAGGAAAGGCAGGACACACCTCAAACCCCCTGGCAGTTGATGTCTGCACATTCCCAGCCCCTGTCACTCCAAAACCATACAGTCACAATTCACAAACCTTTATAAAAGTGATATTTTCAAAAACACAATTTAAAAATCATCTTTACTAAAAGATGCATTTCTATATTCTGAGTTCAGGCATACTAAATTCAATCTTTCTATCTTGTCCCAAAGTGTCATGGTAGGCTAAAGAGTTAAATTCAAAATGGCAGGAATCCATCTACTGCCAACTGTGTCCTATGTCCAAGTTAAAGCATGTGTTTCTGGCTCTGTGGTTGGGATGGTGGCAGTATCAGTATATAAATATCTATAGGAGTGTATTCACCCCCCCCCCCCGGAGGCGATGTACCTCCTAAGCACGTTTGTGGGGTGTGCCACAGAATTCTCTGAAGTTGAGACGCATACTTCCACTCAGAGTCATACGGTCAGTCAGTTGCATGTCACCCATGGAGCTCATTTGGAACTTTCTCTGTCCTAGCAGTTTCATGCTGTGTACAGCTCATCATTGTTTGCCAGTCATATATGTTTGTGGAGTTCTGCAATCAGAGTTTCTAAGAACCCAATAAAATAATCATTCTGGATTCACATCTCCACATATACTTAGTACTTGGCTTTGCTGATGCTTTTTTACACCAACAGAAAATTAGTGAGTCATAAGTGACATGCAGTCCGGCACAAACACAAATAGGAGGTTAACTCAAGCAACTAAAATGGCTGCAGGCAAGCTCGCCAGTAATCTCTGATTTGCAAGCGAGCACCGTTTTTGTGCTTTTTTTCTCAGGAGTGTCTGGTATTTCCACACATATGGGTACCTTTGACCACTTCCCTGAGGAATAATCACCCTGTGGCTCTTAAAAATATTTTCCACAGAAACTAGGGCGTTTCAACATCTCGGAAATAAATATCAGCCCTAATTCGTACAATTGCAGTTTGTAAAAAAATTAAAAAATATATTTGAGTGGCATGATTCGCCAATCATCGCTCCCAAGTTAAACTAGCACAGACTCACAAAAGTTCTAACCCTTTAAATTCTTATTGACAGCTTCTTAAAGTGCTAATATCTCAGAAATCTCTGAACGGATTTATTCTAAATCTAAAAAGTATGCTTTCTCAGTAAAGTTCTACTTTCATGCCATGTTTGATGTAAATCCGTTCAGCGATTTTTCCTATATCTTTCGGAAAAAAGTCCTATGGGAGATAAAATGTAAATCATTTGGTTTTTTTTACAACCCCTAAACTTTTTGCCCACGATGGATCTTCACAAAACTTTACAAGCCAAAACTAGCTAAGTACATTAGCAAATTTCGTCGAAATCTGTTTCATCAAAGCTCAAGTTCCATGTTAATATTATAGTACAGTCTTACTAATTTGATAATTCACAGTATACCTCCTATAAATTAAACTTTAAAGAAGAACATCCAGGGTACAATTGTAGTACTCCTGCTTATTCTTGAATTTTCAGAACAAAATGTGTGTGAATCAGGTCCGTAGTTTACTACTTACAATGCCTGCTAAATTAGAATATTTTTAAGCTCCCTGCTCTGGGACTTGTTCAAAAACTTTTTTTATATTTACATGTATCTATAAAAGTTTGATAATCGCATAGTACCATCAACCTAGCCAGGAAGCACTGTATAAGAGGAGGAATTACAGCAGGAGTTAGGGCAAAGCGAGTAGGGTTACAAACGAGGGTAAAAAAAAGGGAGCATAGTTTAGCACAATTATAGGGGTGAAGATCAGGACTTCTAAGCATGATATTATATTATAACATAAATAATAAAATGCAAATCCGTGGAGCACATTATGGTATTTATTACGATTGTTGAGGGGATGCATCATGACCTGTGAGAGCCTGTGTCCCTCCCCACAGCTAATAATGGTAATACAAATAATTTATGTTTTAAAGAGTCGACACTGCAACCTTGCTATACGTCGTACAAAATGTGCTATTTAAGCGTTTGTATAATATCTTTACTTTTCTTGACTCCCTTATGTTTAGCACTTTGTCGTCATCTCAGGCTCGAGAGACACATCTGTATATCATATAACAAGATGTGCAGAGATACTCAACATCTGCTGTTTGGAAGAGCTTTGGATTGCATCCAGTTCAAATTTATTTTCAAGAGATGACGTGCTTCATATTTTAAGGTATATCGGAAAAACTTTCAGATGCAAAAACATAAGGCACTTACAGAAGAAACGTCTGAGTTACAAATGGCAGAATCTTGTATTTAAAGGTTTAAAGGGTCCATAGCCAGTCCCCTCTGCTCATCGACCTTAAGATTTCTGTGAATACTGGGCTTAAACTACAAACAGGAAGGTGGCAGTGCCTTCTCCGTTTTAGTAGCACGCCCTTGGAGCTTTCTAATCCAGTCAATCTTCAAGATTGAGCCTCACCTTCCCCTCCCTAGGGTTAGGTCTAATAACTGCATTTACTTTCAAATCTATTAGACCGAGGTCAAAATAGGCCACAAACAAACTCACAAGCAAAGAAGAAATAGTAGAAACCTTGCTCAATGACATGAACCCTGACTGCTTCGAACCCCAACCTTCATCGCATGCCAAATCACTTCGATTCATCATTGACACCAATCTCACCCTCAAGAAACATATTACAAAAAAACACAAAGGCAGTCAAGAAAGTGAAACCATTTCTTCCCGAACGTGACTTCAGAACTGCTGTTCAAGCCCTCCTACTCTAGCATATGGATGGTGGTAACACCCTGCTCCATGGCCTCATAGACTCAACCCAGGCACCCCTTAAGGCGATCCTACATGCTGCAGCAAGTTTCATCCAGAGCCTGAAGAAATATGATCACATCACCTCCATCCTATTGAGCTCCATTGGCTCCGCTTGCTTGGCAGACCAGCTATATCATTTACAAATCTACAAACCAACACCCACGCTTATCTTGCGGGCAAGCTCAACATCTCTGGTGTCCCTCAGTACACATACAGCCCGACCACCATCAGACTGGAGACTAAGAAGTGTGAAAACACAAAACAGCAGGCTACTTCCAACAATGCACCAAGGATCTGGAAGAAAATCCCATATCCATATTGACCATTGCAACACCGCTCCAATTTAGGGAAGAATCAAACACATACCTCTTTAAAGAATACTACATCACATTATTATAGCAATATAATAACTAGCTACCTCTCCTTCCACTCTTTGACTATATGCTTGCTTTTGACTTTGTACAGCACTCTGTGCATTTTTTGGCTAGTTTTGCGGTATACAAATATCACATACATACACATATACATACAAAAAAGGAAATATGGACAGAGAAGAAAGGATAACAGATTATTATTTCTTATTGCTAGGCAAACACAGATTTAATTCTATCACATGTAACTGAAATATTTACGTAAGATTGATGTTAGAGAAGTTTTACAGTTCTGGATCCAATCGGATAAATTACACATTGCAGCTATTCCATCTTTTGAGAACGTGTGAAAAATAGCTACATGTGAAGTTATTCAGGGATCAACACTTTTTCACTCTTTTTATGGATTGTGTCCCAGACTGCATATTTGATTCACTTGTGTAGCTACAGACTTCATACGTAAACTAGTGATACCTATATCCTTCTCAAAGCGCTGGTGGAACTGGGTGCCACTGCTGATCAATTCCACTCTTGCCTTTTGAGTATTGGTTAGGGATTTCTAAAGCAGCTTCACTTTATCATGAGAAGCAGGGGTGGACAAATAGCACCTGGCATCTGTCCCCTATCAAGCCACAATGTCTGGGAAGTCTCTTGCACCACCCTCGCACTGTCGCTGCTCAATTCGGCCCCATCTCTCCGGCATGATACGTTTGATTGAGCCCGCAGGCACTCCTTAAGACACCATTCCAGAGGTCCACCTCCCACCACCCTCACAGTTTCTATCCCCACTCCATGTTGTATCTCTGTCCCACACTTTAGCTTTGTTTCTGCTTTTCAGTCGCAGGAGGTCATGCCCTTCATAGGTGGACATCCTGTAATTGGAAAACAGGCCAGTTCTGTGGGCCAGAGATGGGAGACTTTGCTTCAAAGACATCAGGCAGACTCAGGAAATTTCATCCACCTGTGCCTGTGAAGGTAATTACTGACTCATGGATGTGCGTCTCTCCACACTAAACGGGGATACACAGTTCCTGCTTCCCTGCAAAGAGTCCCTATTGTAATCTAGCAGTTTCTGCCCAAATCCTCTGGGACAGAACCCCCATTCCACGGCTAGTGTGAACGAATATGGTGTTTAAGATAGATTGTAAATTAAGTTTGCGTTCTCAAATCCAGAGTTTCTGAAAACAGTGTATCCAGAAGGAATCCCAGAGGCTCCCAGTAAGCTTCTTTCCCTCTATCACAATGCGTGATTACAAATATCCTTGTATTTTCTCATCACGCCTATTGAAACGTGACATATTGAGACATCCCTGGGCTTATGCCAATCAGCTGAAATTGATTTAGAAGGCGTCCTCGAGCATCCTCCTGATGTAGGGCACAGAGATCATTTTCACCAAGCCCTTGTATCCTTGCACTGGCTGCCTGTGCAAGACAGGATCAAGCACACGTCTCTTTGCTTAATCCACATGATGTGTAATCGCTCAAAACCTCATTCCTAACCCGCAAACTGAGACTGCACCAATCTATTCGGACATTACCAACCTCCGACTTCATGCCTTTCATTATCCCCAGCGTTAAGCATGCTTAGCTGGGCAGAAGATCCTCTCAGTGCAGGAGGCGTCCCTGCGGAATTCTCTGCTTGGAGGTAATAAGAAGTGGCCGGATTTGTGGTTGTAATTGAGAGAGATCGGACCCAGGCCGTCTCCAATATAATACTTCTCTACTGCTGCCATTAAAGGGTTTGATCAAGATTAGTGGCAAGAAGACATCAGGTGAAAACTGTGCTCTGTAAATACATGCATTACAGAAAAAGAAATATGAACCCTATACGGCCCATGCAATATTTGCTTAGTTTATTGCAAACTTAATTACAACGTCCCTGAAATTAATAAGCTGCATACAGACGTATTTCCAGATGCCCTCCAGTATAAACTGAAGCTATGTGTATACAGCTTGTAAGATAGCGTGCCGGGGTTATAGCACACTTCTAGGAGCATGTGTATAAGCTGCAGAAGACAGCACTTAAATAGTGGCAAAGCTGGTTCCGCCTTTCCTGTCAATTAAATCAAAGCCTTCAAGTTGGTTATTATTAAAATGCCAAAAAGCAATTTAGTATGTGGTGTTTGTTATGTATCTAGTCAACATTATTAAAATCACGTATTGTCAAGGTCACCTGAATTATAAGGCTATGCAGGAACACATAATATATTAGGATTTTCTGTATTCTGGATCATGGGATGGTTTACCTTGTGACTTGTCAGGCAAAAAATGAAATTGGTATGGTATGTTCTGTGACATTGTTTTCTAGCTGTATGTCATTTATGTCACAAGTATTATTACCAAACACCAATGCTCACGAAAATGTAATTATTTTTAAAGAAAACTACACTGATTTAGCAGATACCATTCCAAATGTATCAAGTGCTTAATTATTTTGCATTAAAAGTTGTTTTTCCATTCTAATCAGGTCACTATGTTTTAAAATCTGTTTCTTGAAAGTCAATTTATATTTTTGTACTTACAATGTGTGATACTAAAATCACAACTTTGTAACAACAAAAGGAACACCAGCTGCTTTAATAAAAGGTTTCTGATTTAGGAATGCCAATGCAAGTAATGGAGGTAAGCAGTCCCTCAGGCATGTCAGACCTGACGACATTTAACAGGGGAAAAGAATAAAGGGGCAGATGTACAAGGAAGTGTCGCAGCGCGGCACCACAAACCCTTTGGCTGCGCCACGCTGCAGCACTTCTGAAGCACAGGGATGCGACATATTTACAAGAATATGTCCCATCTCTGTGCTTCCCCCTGTGCTGGTGCACAAACTGCAGCTATGCGCTGGCGCAGGCATCCTTACACCATGGTGCAAGGATGCCTATGTCGTGAAGTGATTGTTTTTGTGCAGGAAGGCACACCTTCCTGCACAAAAACAATCACTACAGGCATTTTCCTCTTTCGACGTGTGCTGTAGAATGCAGCACCCATTGAAAGAGGAAAAAACAAGAAGAAATGAAAAATTTCTCCTCGTTGCGCCTTCCTACGCCACCTCTAGGGTGGCGTAACATTCCGACGCATCTCCAGATTTACGAGAAATCATAAATCTAGAGATGTGTCTTGTTCCATGGGTGTTGCGTGGAAACACCCACAGCAACACCAATGGAACACCCCTTCAACGCTAAGTGCTGCATGTGAAGGGGCCGTATTTACAAGGAGAGGAAAAGTCACGCAGGGTGACTTTTCCTGTCCTTGTGAATATGGAGGAGCCCCCTGCGCCACCAGTACGTCACAAAAAGTGACGTACTGGTGGCGCATGGGGCTTGTAAATCTGTCCAGGGTATTAACTGTAGATTTTGGTGCGTTGAATATTAAAATCTGCATGTTATTCCCCCATAGATGCCATTTATCGCAAACGATTAATAACGTACCCCTTGGAATCGTTATCTATCACGTGCGATATATAGCACTAATAATCAGGCCTGAAGAGTTGTGTATAAGTGGCCTTGTGATAAGGAAACTTAATACAATACTGCACATCCGGGCAGTATTATGGTGTCTTAGTTGGGTGGTTCCAAGTTTTACAATCGGAAATGTTTTCCCACTGCTTTACCTTGTCTTTGGTCTGTTTTCCGGGGTATATTTCCATCTGCTTTTTGCAAGTTGATGTGTTCCCGGAAATACTGGGCATTTGCAATTTACCGGCAATTCTCGATGGTAAATTGTGAAGTGTTGCATGCAATGGCACCAACAAAAAAACAATACTGTTAGGAAATAAAAAACGTAAATGCCCACACCAACCCTAATTTAAAAAGTTACAACCTTTTCTAAAGCAAAAATAGGTGCTAATGGAGATCGTCCAAAAATGTTCATAAAAGGTTGGGAGGAAAATGAAACTCAAAGTTTACAAGATGGATAGTCAGAGAAGGTGTTAGAAACAGCTTTTGTCATGAATGTAAGCCCTTAGAGCCTAAGAAGTGTCCCTTGAACCTACTGATTTGCAAGGGCTTATTTCGAAATACACTATAGTGAGTCAAGCCAAGAAATGATGCTTGTCAAAGTAGTGTAGAATCCAGGTATGAGTAAAAGGAAATAGAGGTAACCGAGGCTTGCAGGCAGTTGCAGCTCCTTCTCAAAGTTGTGAAACCTACATGTCCTATATTGACTCCACAATACTGACTACCAACATTTTGTCATGGTAAGCATATATAGGAAAGTCTAGATGCACAATTCTAAACTCCATTATCTATGTAACTTCATGATATTTTGGTAGTTGAGGTTATGGAGTTAATGTAAGTGCAGGCCGATAATACAACTTTAATACTGTGGCAGAATGTCTATGTCGGATATTGGTTAAGCCATCACTATTCCTGGATCACTGTCTTGGAGATTCTGATCCTTGGCTTACAATTGTTGAGACAGCGACTGTGAAACTGATGGAAAAGTTTAAACATTTTATGACAATGTTACCAAAAGTAAGGTTACTGTCAGAAGAACATATCAGTCTTTCTGCAGCTTTGCTGGGGTTTCATGACCTTTGCAAATTCTCAGTCTTTAAATCAGGCCTCGGCAGCAGGCTGTCTTCCCAACAGAAGCAGGTTCAAAGGGCCCTTTAGGGCTGCACCAAGAAAATGTCTCTCCAAGTTATGGCACAAAGTCTTTGGTAAATGAGAGTCACATTAGTGAGAGGGGGGTTGGAGATGGACAAAGTCCTCCAATAATCCACTGGCAGTCTTCTTGCAGCTGCAGGGAGGCTTCTCCACAAAGGCACTTCAGAGCATGCTTGGAAGGATCCAAGCATGCTCTGGAGTGCCTTTGTGCCAATCAAGGGGTTTTATTAAAGCCCGGGGTCTGGCAGAGACTGCACGTTGAAAGAAGCAAGGCAGGACCAAATTGATTTGCTCACACATGACCAGGCAGTGCACTTGGGTAAACCCTCCTTTCTCTTATGGGCTATTGTGTGTTATTGTCTTTGAAGCTTGTGTAGAAAATGTCTTTCATAAACTGACAATAGTGTGAGGTGAAACTGGTAGATATGTGAAAAAGGTGTGAAAAGGCTTATGAGTCGGCTACTGCAACTCAATTAATATCGCAAAAAATAGTCAAGTAACATTTTATTTAACAAACAATGGATCTGCGAAAATGTGTCTGTTTTACTGCAACATGCAAGCTATGGGAGAAGCTGAGACTTCTGATGGTGATTTACCCTGTAGTGCAGTTTTCATAACCGACTCCTCCATCAGCAAGATGTGCTTGACAATAATACTTCTGATAAGTTGCAAGAAGTGGATTATTAAATATCAACATTTCTCTGGGTCAGCCTAGTGTGCTGGTAGGGACACGTTGTAAGCAGCAAGTATAACAGTAATACAGGATACAAACTTTTGGACTACTCCAAAACTTTGTAAAATGCTGACTGAAATAGACCTTCTTGGTTTGCCTTGGGCTGAATCCTTTGGTTGACTACTTAGGGACAGATGCAAGTACAGGAAAATTGTTACTAATGGGTATAAATTGTACATCGACTTTTGGCACCCATTCAGTAATTTTGTGATGTGACTTATGTACTAAGTGATTGCATTTTAAAATGTTCATTTGGGGGAGCAGAATGACCTGCCTCAAGAATATTAATGAGGCAGGTCACTATTTACAAATCCTTGTGATTGGCTGCCAAACAGAGGCATGGTGGACTGCAGGGGACTTCAGACATCCATCTCGTTTGCATTCCTAAATTAGATTTTTTTTTATAGCAGTTGTGTTTTTTATAAGAAGAGGTGCTGCTTTAAAAAAAATGGTAAATGTTTGGGAAGATTTTGAGGGGAACAGGCAGCGGTCCTTTATACCTCCAAGGCTGCTCAACACAATTTTCAAAGGTGTTCCCTGAGGACAGCCTACCCTTTGCAAATTAGCTGCCCCCTCCTTTCAGTTATCGCTAACTTTAATGGTTTATGACCAAAACTGTGGTTGCAAACCATTGATTCATCTGATTTCAAATGACAAATAAGAGGGGATGTCACTTTTATACCCCATTATAATGGCAATGCATAATAAGTCACAAAACCCTGGGTTAGTACACAGTAACAAACAAACAAAACATTTTGCAGTCAGAAAGGAGGAGAGGGGTCGCGCTCTCGCTGCTCGCCACTTCCGGGGAGAGCGGATATAATTCCATGCTCGGCCGGACGCGCAGCGTTCAGGATACAAGCCATGAGTAGGTTCTGCTGACACAGGTCACTACCCGGAACTGCCGCGCTTTGTACATTGTATATTTTAGAAACTGCTTTTAAAATTTGTGAATTGTTGTCACCCTTTGCTGATTTCTTGTAAATCCTCCTTACTGAGACAGAGCAAATAAACGATACCTACCTCTCACACCCATCTCCCTGGTCCGCCGCGGGAAGTCCCGATTGTGCGGAGGGAGGACCGGGTTGTAGAAAGATTCAGTCGCCATATTAGGAGGAGGAGAGGGGTCGCGCTCTAGATGCTCGCCACTTCCGGGGAGAGCGGATATAATTCCATGCTCGGCCAGACGCGCAGCGTTCAGGATACAAGCCACGGGTAGGTTCTGCTGGCACAGGTCACTGCCCAGAACTGTCGTGCTTTGTACATCGTATATTTTAGAAACTGCTTTTAAAATTTGTGAATTGTTGTCACCCTTTGCTGATTTCTTGTAAATCCTCCTTACTGAGACAGAGCAAATAAACGATACCTACCTCTCTCACCCATCTCCCTGGTCCGCCACGGGAAGTCCCGATTGTGCGGAGGGAGGACCGGGTTGTAGAAAGATTCAGTCGCCATATTAGGAGGAGGAGAGGGGTCGCGCTCTAGCTGCTCGCCACTTCCGGGGAGAGTGGATATAATTCCACGCTCGGCCGGACGCACAGCGTTCAGGATACAAGCCACGGGTAGGTTCTGCTGGCACAGGTCACTGCCCAGAACTGCCGCGCTTTGTACATCGTATATTTTAGAAACTGCTTTTAAAATTTGTATATTGTTGTCAGCCTTTGCTGATTTCTTGTAAATCCTCCTTACTGAGACAGAGCAAATAAACAATACCTACTCCTCACACCCATCTCCCTGGTCCGCCGCGGGAAGTCCCGATTGTGCGGAGGGAGGACCGGGTTGTAGAAAGATTCAGTTGCCATATTAGGAGGAGGAGAGGGGTCGCGCTCCAGCTGCTCGCCAATTCCGGGGAGAGCGGATATAATTCCATGCTCGGCCGGACGCGCAGCATTCAGGATACAAGCCACGGGTAGGTTCTGCTGGCACAGGTCACTGCCCAGAACTGCCGCGCTTTGTACATCGTATATTTTAGAAACTGCTTTTAAAATTTGTATATTGTTGTCAGCCTTTGCTGATTTCTTGTAAATCCTCCTTACTGAGACAGAGCAAATAAACAATACCTACTCCTCACACCCATCTCCCTGGTCCGCCGCGGGAAGTCCCGATTGTGCGGAGGGAGGACCGGGTTGTAGAAAGATTCAGTTGCCATATTAGGAGGAGGAGAGGGGTCGCGCTCCAGCTGCTCGCCAATTCCGGGGAGAGCGGATATAATTCCATGCTCGGCCGGACGCGCAGCGTTCAGGATACAAGCCACGAGTAGGTTCTGCTGACACAGGTCACTGCCCAGACCTGCCACGCTTTGTACATCGTATATTTTAGAAACTGCTTTTAAAATTTGTAAATTGTTGTCACCCTTTGCTGGTTTCTTGTAAATCCTCTTTACTGAGACAGAGCAAATAAACAATACTTACCTCTCACACCCATCTCCCTGGTCTGCCGCGGGAAGTCCCGATTGTGCGGAGGGAGGACTGGGTTGTAGAAAGATTCAGTCGCCATATTAGGAGGAGGAGAGGGGTCGCGCTCTAGCTGCTCGCCACTTCCGAGGAGAGCGGATATTATTCCATGCTCGGCCGGACGCGCAGCGGATGCGCGCAGCGGGTGCGCCAAAGGCGCGATAAAGGTAAGCCCGTCTGCGCCTGTCTGCTCCCGTCCGCTGCCGGCCGGGACCAGGGGCCCGTCCCCCTGCACTAATCGGCCGGTTAACCTATACCAGGGAAGAATTACTCAATCTAAATAATGACACACATTTAGTTAAGGACACACCTAACCCAGAATGCCATGCCAAATCACTAGAGAATAACATACAGGTCTGGAAGCTAGGGATGATTAATTGTCGATCGTTGCCAAAGCACACAGAAATCCGAATCCTTATAGAGTAAGCTAAATATGATGCTATATTCATCACGGAAAGCTGGCTCAGGGAAGACTCCTTGCCTGATATATTAATGGCCCTGCCTCCAGGATATGAAATACATAGATTAGATAGAATGGGACAGATAGGGGGGGCTAGCTATTGTTATGAAAGCAGGATATAAGTGTATCACAGCACCTATGGCGATCCCAGGAAGCGAATGCCTATCCTTCGCAATCTCCCTTTCCCCAAACCTAACACTTTCCGGGCTGCTAATTTACCGCCCTCCTGGTCCCCATGGGGAATTCTTAACAGAACTGCCTGAATTACTAACCAGTCTCCTACTAAAAAAGAGCCACAGTCTAGTTCTGGAGACCTGAATTTGCACTTAGAAAATTAAGAACTCCCGAGTTCCAATTGCCTATTGTCAGACCTTGAAAGCCTACAATTGAACCAGCTAGTAAATTCAGCCACCCACAATAAAGGACACACCCTCGATCTGGTAATCACTAATAACCCAGATCTGAAAGTAGACCCCCCTATCCGAGTCCCCTGGTCGCATCATTTTTGTATCCCAATAGAACTACAAAAATCAGATAAATCAGATATTAAATGTCAAGCTCCGAACAAAATAGGAAAAAGGCGCTGGGCAAAAATCAATCAGCCAGAATGGGAAAAAACTCTTACAAACTCATCCAGCTTAGAAACCACTAAGATGGGTTCTGTGGAAGATCAGTATCTTAGTTGGGAAGTATGGATCAATAATTCGCTTGAGCAAGTAGCCCCTAAATTATTGACCAAAAGCAATACCAGAACAACAACCGAGGGGTGGGTCAACCCTGAGCTTCTGGAGTTAAAGAAACAATGTAAAAGGTATGAAAGACAATGGAGAAAAACTTACACTCCCTCCTTAAAAATCGCATACAAAGAAGCCATCAGAAACTACCATCAAAACACAAAACTCAGCCAAGCAAGATTTTTTGAGGAAAAAATAAACAATGCTCAAAACTCCTCTAAAGAGTTATTCAGAGTTATCAAAACACTTTCCAAAGTTAACCCCTCCTTCCTCACAAAAAACACTAATATCTATAGTAACTTCAAGAATGGTAGTGACACTCCCCTAGAGGAGTATGAACATAAAGAGTTAGCTTCGGGACATAAGCTGACGCAATTCCCCCCTCTGGAACTCCAAGAAGCGATAGCACTTATAGATAAGGTTAAATCCAGTTCTCCTCTAGACCCAGCCCCACCTAAATATCTTAAAGCTGTCACCCCGGTCATTGCACCTAAGTTAGTGTAAATAATGAACATATTACTAGAATCAGGAAAAGTCCCTGGTACATGGAAACATGCGATAATAAAAGCCCTACTGAAGAAAGCCAACGCAGATCCGGGACAGTTGGGAAACTTTCGACCAAGTTCCCTGCTACCATTCGCAGGCAAACTGCTTGAAAAACACGTGAACAATCGTCTGTCTAATTTTCTCGAAAACAGCAAGTGTCTTCACCCCACCCAGATGGGCTTCCGAGCACAACACAGCACGGAATCAGTGCTGTTGGTGTTGGTTGAAGAACTCAGGAAAACGCTAGATATGGGGAAAGCAGCGGTGCTTCTCCTCTTGGATCTTAGCGCCGCCTTTGATACGGTGGATCACCGGATATTAGGTAATAGGCTAGCCAATATAGGGATACAAGATAACGCTCTCAAATGGTTACAATCCTTCCTGAATAAGAGAACATTCCAGGTTCAAGAAAACTCCACCTTTTCTGAAGTTTTGAACCTGGAATGTGGGGTGCCCCAGGAATCGGCCCTTAGTCTGACCCTTTTTAATGTGTACATGGAACCCTTGGCAGACATTGTACAAGAGTTCGGCATATCGATGTCTTCTTATGCCGACGATACCAATTAGTGATCTTCTTCTCTCTCAAGAAACAGTGCAGATGGAGAGAAGCTGTCACCCTGCTTGCTTAAAGTCAAAGAGTGGATGACAAAAAGTTGCCTAAAGCTAAACGGTGAAAAAACCGAGATCCTAAACCTAGGAAACAAACTGATACCCAGCCCAAGGTTAGCATGGCCGGATAGCCTAGGGACTCTCCCTGTAGCAGCAAACACTATTAAAAGCCTAGACTTATGGTTAGAGTCCGATCTATCCATGCATACTCAAGCGACCAAAACTGCAGCAATATGCTTTGGTCTACTGAGAAGCATCAGGAAAATCTTGGACAAAGTGCCAATCCACTTAAGGAAGACAGTGATCCACTCCCTGGTCACATTGCGTATGGACTATAGAAATGCACTGTTCCTTGGGGCACCGAAAGATGTCACAAGAAAGCTGCAGACAGTACAACACGTCGCAGCTAGACTGTTGGGTAATATCCCTAATCGGGAGCCGGTCAAAAAACAACTGTCCAAGTTACACTGGCTCCCAATAGAGGCAAGAATAAAATTCAAAGCGTTAATTATCACACATAGAGCCCTGCATGATAAAGGCCCAACTAAAATAAAGAAACTTATCCGGCCTTACATCCCACCCAGACAGCTTCGTTCTAGCACAGCTAATCATCTGACACAAACTAAGGTCAAGAGAGCTAGATGGGGTGGTAGAGCTTTCTCACACTTAGCTCCCAAACTTTGGAACTCCCTCCCGTCAGAATACAGAAGGACTAACAATGAACAGCAGTTCAGAAAGCAAATAAAGACCTGGCTGTTCAAACAACACCTTTGATCCTTTACTCCATGCTTGTCACTGACCATCAGCGCTGGGAAGCCTAAGGGCAGCCATGCGCTTTATAAATCCAAATAAAAAGAAAAAAAGAAAAAAAAGAAACCCAGTAATTTTGCTGACTGCAATGTTTGTGAATGTAAAATGTTTTTGTGGCGAAAATTAGGCCTGGGGGAGTTCTTGGGAAAAGAAGCAGTTACAATTTATTAGCCAGCAGCACAGTTCACGACTGTGCATCCAGAAGATTTGCATTTCTACATCTATTCAGGATACAGTCTTTTTATGGCGCTCTTTTCAACTTTAAATTATACTACAATCCTGATTGTGTTTTAGAAGAAAGGTTTGGGCAAGTCCATTTAGCAAATTCATCTGCACAGGTTGTTACTTTGAGACTGGAGGGTGATGAATTGCAATAGTTTTTGGTTTAGCTTTTAAATTAAACCGATTGTGTGTGCTTGGTCCTGGGAGTTGGGTTTCAATGGTCTGTTCCTTCAGCAACTTTTGGGTTTGGAAAAGGTTGTGGACGTGTATGATGGCCACTGGACTAAAATTATCCCTCTGAAGCTGTTCTAATGCTACAAGGACTTTCCCCTTTCCCCAGTTAAAGACTCTATTGACACTGTCTGAAGGCATTTCATCATCTATATTGAAAATGCTTTCCTTGATGTCAATACTGCTGTCTGGGGCTTGAGCATGCAATCTGTCTGCTCTCTGGTCCTGAAAGCCCTATATAACTGAGCAGAAACATTGCTGTTTGTGCCTGAAGGACTTTTCTTGCTCTGCTATCTATGACATCACCCTGCCCCTTTAAAGTAGATGTTCAGTCAAGCACAGGACAGGGATAGCCAGATTGTTGTCAAGAATGCCTGCAATATGTGAAGTAGGGGCCATTATTATGTCAAGAATACGAGAATGTTGCCAACAATGCTTAGTATATGTCAAAGACAGGCCAATAGTATGCCAGCAATAAACATAATGACACCAGAAATTACCACCCTGTGTCAAGTATAATAAACCTTATGCCACATATAGATAGAATGTTGCCAAGGATTACCACTATAGGTATGGGCCACTCATGCAATGAACAGTTCAATTTTCAACAGGAAGGACTGTTATATGTCTAGGATAGTCCACTATAAAAGTAGGAATTGCCAGAATATTGCCTGTGGATTACCAGGATATCATGTGGAATGCACTCGATGTGCCAATGATGTGCTATTTTATTACCAGGGGTAGCCATAATGTTGACTATCTATACAGCAGGGGCAAGATAAAAAAATTAAATGAACAATATGCTATATGAAATTTGTAGAAGAAAAGCCCATGTGAAATTGCATTATTATAACTTTAACAGCCCGTAATATGTGTGGTGGCTTAGAGGACTAATGTGTCCACTGTGGGAGCCTGTGTTGACCTCGTGGTCACACTTTCAAATCCTGGTGGGTCCTCTCATCGTTCTGAGGTTGATAAAATGAAGACCATTTAGTTGGGTAACAATAAACATCTGTTATTCAGCACCAAGATACCCTTGGGTGAATGTGCGCTTTACAAATGCTCGTTATGTAATACATAAAGGTATTTGGACAATTTGTAGGAAAATTTTACTTACTTAAAAATCCATTGATTTGCCCCCATTTCATTTTTCAAAGACATTTTTGAGATGGAGGCTTCACCACCTCTGGGAAGATAAGGCTCGGCTGGGACACCACAAAATTACTTGAATATTTAATCACAGCTCCTTTCAAAACTGTAAAAGAAATCGGTTTTCTTGCTAATCTGAGCCTGAAAGAGTTTACTGGCAAAACAAATTCTCAGTGAGTCAGAGATTCTTCTGAACAGAGTTTCCCCCATCAGTGGTAAGAAGAGCAAGCTTATAGACAGAAGACAAAACACATATATTTACACCTTATTGCTCACAAGTGTGGAGTGGCACTCACATGTCCTATCCTTACAATATGCAATAACTAGTGCCTAGCCCACTGTCATGGGAACAAAAAAGGATGGCCTTCAGATAGTGTCAGAAATGTAAACAGTTTCAGCTGAGCAAGCTCATCTTGGCTTTTCACACCTTGGGAGCCAAGATACAGAGATGGCTCCCCATAGTATCCGACACTTCCTGTGGGCAATAGTAGCCATGAGCACGAAGACACTGCTGAGGCAGGTTACAGTTACACTAATGCATGTAAATATGATTTTCATTTTCACATTACATATGGAGTGAATTGATGTGAACGTTGTACTGTAAAACGCACCCTTTGGCCATGTGTTTTTTAATTGTCTCCTTAGCCTACCAAATGAAGACAGACTTGCTTGCTCAAACTTGAGGCATGAGTTTATGCCGTTTTACCTGCCACCACTTGTGCAAAAAAAAAAGTCTGAATAGGAAGCAACCTCAGATAATAAGTATGTTTTTTTCAGGGAAAAAATATCCTTTTTCAGGAAAGGGTAACCTCGAACTATCAAAAACTTAGAACTGAAAAACAGTAAACTGCAAACATTTTAAAATGTTTTATGCAAAACAAAATCCATATTTCTGCTTCATTTACAGTGCTCAGGAGTGAGTTGTATTACCGATCACTTTTGTGCAATTACTGGTGTCGGAGTCAGACAAAACAATCACATTAGCAGGAGCCGGGACGCATGATTAGTGTTCTCAGTCCGTGATCGGCCATTAGGTATACGAGTATCAGGTTAGTGGAAACATGGATGGTTAAATCTCAGATGACACCAGTGGTGGAAATCTAATAAGGCTCCTCGTTGTGGTGTCGTCTGCTAACCGTTGGTATAATGCATCAAACAGTGCAAGGTTGCTTAGCCCTGCTGCTCTGTGCTACAAGTTTGTACTATACGTTCACAACTGAGCACTACAAAAATGACATCTGCAAAAAAAGTCAATAATTGTGTCTTTTTTTGCTCCCATTGATCTGCTGATGAAAATGTTGATCTGCATGGGACTTTCAGTGGAAATGTTGGTGCAAACCTGAACTGAACTAGTACAATGTTTGTCAGTGGCGGCTGGCATGTGCCGATGATGGTAGGGTGGGGGGGTACATAACAAAATAAAAAATAAAAGCCACTTACCTTTTCCACAAGTGCGACCTCCTCCTCGGTCCTTCTCTTCTTGAGGCACGAAGGTTCCTGACTCCAAAGCCAATTCTGGCGCTGCTCTCATGCAACATAAGAGCAGCGCTAGGATTGGTGGGAGCAGCCTCCATCAGCACTCACGAGAACACTGGAGGCCTTTGCTTTCTCTAACTCAGCTGTCTTAAGACAGAGTTGGGTTAGAGAGGTTTAAAATATGCATGCCTGGCTGGCTATCGCAAGACGGCCAGCCAGAAAGACATGTGCATTTCAAACTAGAGATCAAAAAGCTCCCTGCTGCCACTCAGCAGCAATGCCCCACCCCGTCCTGACGCTTAGTTCGGGATTAGTCAGTTTCTGAAAAATAAAAAGGCTAATAATGAAACTTTATTACCATTTTATGTTTCAGCTCTGGCCTGGAGGTTTTGATTGTGGGGCGATGCTCCTCCGCTCAAACGGAGAAGCTGCCCCTTATGTTTGTGCAGTCTGACCACTAGATCGTGCAGTAGTGTTTTCAATCAATCAATCAGTACACTTATAGAGCGCACTACTCACCCGCGAGGGTTTCAAGGCGCTGAGGGTGGGAAGGGGGGGTGCTGCTACTGCTTGAACAGCCAGGTCTTGAGGTGTCTCCTGAAGGTGAGATGGTTTTGGTCAGTCGGAGGTGGGTGGGGAGGGAGCTCCAGGTCTTGGCGGCGAGGTAGGAGAAAGATCTGCCCGCCTGTTGTTGTTCTTCTGGTGCATGGTATGGTGGCGAGGGCGAGGCTGGCTGAGCGGAGTTGGCAAGTCGGGGTGTAGAACGAGAGGCATTTGTTGAGGTATTCGGGTCCGGCGTTGTAGAGCGCTTTGTGTGCGTGGGTGAGTAGCTTGAGCGTGACCCTCTTGTTGATGGGGAGCCAGTGCAGGTTTCTCAGGTGGGTGGTTATGTGGCTGTGGCGGGGGATGTCAAGGATGAGGCGTGCGGAGGCATTCTGTATGCGTTGTAGTCTTTTCTGTAGCTTGGCCTGCATAAAGTGCGTTGCCATAGTCGAGCTGGCTTGTGACGAGGGCTTGGGTGACAGTCCTTCTTGTTTCCGTGGGGATCCATTTGAAGATCTTTCATAGCATGCGGAGGGTGTTGAAGCAGGAGGAGGAGAGGGTGTTGACTTGCTTGGTCATAGTGAGCGATGAGTCCAGGACGAACCCAAGGTTGCGTGCGTGTTCGGTGGGAGTCGGTGCTGTGCCCAGGGCGGCAGGCCACTAGGAGTCGTTCCAGGTGGAGGGAGATGGTCCAAGGATGAGGATCCCCGTCTTGTCTGTGTTCAGTTTCAGGCGGCTGATCTTCATCCATTCGGCGACGGCCCTCATTCCTTCTTGGAAGTTGGATTTGGCGGTGACTGGGTCTTTGGTCAGGGAGAGGATCAGCTGGGTGTCGTCGGCGTAGGAGATGATGTTGAGGTCGTGTGAGCGTATGATGTCGGCGAGGGGGCTCATGTAAATGTTGAAGAGCGTCGGGCTGTGATGAGCCTTGGGGTACGCCGCTGATGATCTTGGTGGCCTCTGAGTGGAACGGGGGTAGGCGGACTCTCTGGGTTCTGTCGGTGAGGAAGGAGGAGATCCAGTCCAGGGTTTTTCCCTGGATCCCTTTGTTGTAGAGACGTGTTTTTAGGGTGTGGTGGCAGACCGTGTCGAAGGCAGCTGAGAGGTCTTGGAGGATGAGGGCTGCAGTTTCTCCATTGTCGAGCAGGGTTCTGATGTCGTCGGTGGCGGCGATGAGGGCGGTCTCGGTACTGTGGTTGCTGCGGAAGCCAGACTGGGACGGGTCGAAGGAGCCGTTGGTTTCGAGGAAGTTGGTCAGTTGCTTATTGACTGCATTCTCTGTGACCTTCGCCCGGAAGGGGAGCAGGGCCAAAAATTCTTGAGGTCCTTGGGGTCTGCTGTCGGCTTCTTAAGGAGGGCGTTGATTTCAGCATGTTTCCAACTCTCAGGGAAGGTGGCAGATTTGAAGGAGCTGTTGATGATGTCTCGGAGGTGGGGCGCGATGATGGTGTCTGCTTTGTTGAAGATGTGGTGAGGGCAGGGGTCGGATGGAGAGCCGGAGTGGATGGTGTTCATGATCTGGGTGACGTCTTCGGTGTTGACGGGGGGGTCCAGCGACTGAGGAGGGCGGTGGGGGGCATTGGTTCTGCGGCTGGTGGAGGCGTCTGGTTTGCAAAGCTGTCGTGTATGTCGGCGATCTTGCGGTGGAAGAAGGCTGCGAGGGAGTCGCAGAGGTCCTGTGAGGCGGGGATGTCGGTGGAGTTGGAGCTTGGGTTGGAGAGTTCCTTCACGATGCTGAAGAGCTCCTTGCTGTTGTGTGCGTTGTTGTCTATGCACTCTCCAATGTGGATGACCTGGTGGTGTCTGCGTGTGGCGGTCTTAAGGGCCTTGAGGTTCTCCGCAGTCCGTTCTTGGCGCCAGGCTTTCTCTAGAGTTCGATGGGATTTTTTTTAATGTTGTATCAACCTTTTGGAGTTAATGGTGCAGCTGTGACTGTGGTGGGCTGTACATTTGCAGACAAATGTAGTATACATCAGCCCCCCGCATTCTTGTGATTGTACATATGAAGCCAGTCATGGTTCTTCTTCAATATGATAGTTGAGAAGTTTGCTCTTGTACTGACCTTATGAAGCTACAATAGTGTTACTGGTGAGCACATGCTCCCATTGGATCTAGTTAGTGTAGTGACCCAGATCGGTGAAGATAGCAGGAAACATAATGCGAAAGATGCTGAGAAACACAGATTAAGCCCCCGACAGTCTCTATGTTGCCTATTCTCAGTCAGGTTCACAGGTCTATATATCTTCCCCTATTGCCAATCTAGCCAAAGGTAAGACATATTAGTGCCGTCTTTCATACCACCAAAGTCCCAGCCACTCAAACCAATGTTTTGAAATGCTCTGTTCTTTGCTAATTTAGAGCTCTCCTCCACGAATGTATGATAATACTACGCGATCATGTTGATCGCGGTATCTTACAACGCAGGTTTTACAACGCAAGTCATTTCAATGACTTGCACTGGAGGGTGCTGGACTTTGGGACAGTACGATTTACTATTCCAACACCAGTCTACATACAGTAGGGAAGGTGTTGAATAGTAAACCGTACTATTCCTTAGCTTGCAGTGCCCTCCAGCGTAAGTCATTGAAATTACTTGTGTTGTAAAACCTGCGTTGTAAACATACAACGGTGTAACAACGGCGTTGTAAAGGTCGTCTCCCCTCCTCCACACATCCCTGGAGATGGCTATTCTGCAGTGATGCTGGTTATGGATCCTGTTTATGCTGGGTACCTGGAGCTGCCAACATTTAAAATCATTTTCATTGTAAAGGTGTTTGCTGGTAATAAGTCATATGAGAGGGGCCCCATGCTTTACCCCCATCAAAGTGAACTATGATGTCTGCTCACAGTGACCCACACAACTGCCTGTACTGTAGACCAGTGCTCCTGTGGGCTTGCTGGGGTCGCTCCGATGGACGCGCCTTCCTCAAGAGAAATGCAGCATCACACTTGATTTCATTTACAAATATAAAGATTTGTTTGCACCCTAATATTAGACACTAAAGAGATACAAATACACCAATATGTGACTAGAAATAACAAACCCTAATCTGGACATGGAAATTCTTCATAGTGAAAGCCAGATTCACGTGTTCCACTAAACTGTGAGAAAACACAACGTTTTTTAATCACCAATAGCAGGTATTTGAAAATTGAATGCAAGTTCCATAAATCCCTGTGGCACAGACATTTCTTGTCTTTTACTTGTACAGTTCTTAGGAATTTTGTTCTTATTTTTCGTTTGAATCAATATCAAAATACCAAAATGCACCTTCTGAAAATTCAGACATCCTTTGACATTTTTTAAAAGATATTGCAAGGGAAAATTCGCATTCTAAGAAAAAGCTCCTTCAAATTTGCAAAGTCGCTCTCCCTGATCCATGCAGTAAGGGTATATTTGTTGTCCACAGTGATACAATTCAATAAAAAGTCAATTAAACGTGTGACCTAATAGCGTAGCAGCATTGCCCTCTGCTCCATCAGTGGCTCGCACTCTGTTTCCTTCCCAGCTCCCTCTGCGGTTCCCCTTGCCCTCTCTGGTAAAGGCTGTCTGTGTATTGACAAGTGCAGCGCGCGCCGCCTTTTCCAGGTTGCTGGTTCGTTGCGTTGCCGTCTCGATGTTGTCAGTAGCAAACCCGGGAGCAGCAAATTGCAGAATCCATCACGGCAAATAACATGATATTGAGCTTAATGCCTAAACCCTAACCTTAGACCCCCATCACCTGCAACTCAATTGCATGCCAGGATTTCAAATGCCAGCGCTGTACTGCATAAACCCACTGATGGTGGAAGCTTGCTGGGCCTACACGAGGAGGGTGGAGGGGGGACGGGGGATGTAATGTCTCTGCGGTGCTGAAAACCCCCTTCGTAAATAGCAGGAGCAATAGATCTTATTTTCTTTTACTTTATTGGCCCTAGCCAAAGAAAACACACAAAAATAGTTATTTTTACTCAGACCTTTATCCCCACCGAACACCTACAGTAAGGATTCTAGAACGTTCCTTTGTTTGAGGATGACTTTTGAAACTATCAATCAATCAATCTATTTGTAGAGCGCGTTATTTACCCGTGAGGGTCTCAAGGCGCTGAGGGGGGGAGCTTCGCTACTGTTCGAAGACCCAGATCTTGTGGAGTCTTCTGAAGGCGAGTAGGTTTTCGGTCTGCCGTAGGTGGGTAGGAAGGGCGTTCCAGGCCTTGGCAGCGAGGTAGGAGAAGGACCTGCCACCTGAGGTTGTTCGTTGGATGCGGGGGACGGTGGCGAGGGCGAGGCTGGCGGAGCGGAGCTGGCGAGTTGGGGTGTGGAAGCTGAGTCTGCTGTTCAGGTAGGCTGGTCCGGCGTTGTGGAGTGCTTTGTGTGCGTGGGTGAGGAGTTTGAAGGTGATCCTCTTGTTGACGGGGAGCCAGTGTAGGTTTCTCAGGTGGGGGGTGATGTGGCTGCGGTGGGGGACGTTGATGATCAGTCGGGCGGAGGCATTTTGGATGCGCTGTAGTCGTCGTAGGTGTTTGGCTGGGATTCCGGCGTAGAGTGCGTTGCCGTAGTCCAGCCTGCTGCTGACGAGGGCCTGTGTCACCGTCCTTCTTGTTTTGGTCGGGATCCACTTGTAGATCCTGCGGAGCATGCAGAGGGTGTTGTAGCCGGAGGAGGAGACGGCGTTGACCTGTTTGGACATGAAGAGGGAGGAGTCGAGGATGAATCCGAGATTGCGTGCGTGGTCGGTGGGTGTCGGTGCTGTCCCCAGAGTGGTTGGCCAGCAGGAGTCGTCCCGGCCTGAGGGGTTGGGTCTGAGGATGAGGACCTCCGTCTTGTCCGAGGTCAGTTTCAGACGGCTGCTCCTCATCCAGTCGGCGATGGCCTTCATTCCGTCGTGGATGTTGGTTTTGGCTGTGCATGGGTCCTTGGTGAGGGAGAGGATGAGCTGAGTGTCATCGGCGTAGGAGATGATGCTGAGGTTGTGGTGGCGGGCCACTTGAGCGAGGGGGGCCATGTAGATATTGAACAGTGTCGGGCTGAGGGAGGAGCCCTGGGGGATGCCACAGATGATGTCGGTGGCTTCGGATCGGAAAGGTGGGAGTCGGACGCTCTGGGATCTGTCGGAGAGGAAGGATGTGGTCCAGTCGAGGGCCTTCTCTTGGATACCGGCTTCTTGGAGGCGTGTTTTTAGAGTGCGAAGGCAGACCGTGTCGAAGGCGGCCGAGAAGTCCAGGAGGATGAGGGCAGATGTTTTGCCATTGTCTAATTGGCGCCTGATGTCGTCTGTGGCGGCAATGAGGGCTGTCTCGGTGCTGTGGTTTCGTCTGAAACTGGATTGGGACGGGTCCAGGATGTTGTTGTCTTCGAGGTGGCGGGTCAGTCGCATGTTGACGATTTTCTCGATGACCTTCGCCGGGAACGGGGGCAGGGAGATGGGCCTGAAGTTCTTGAGGTCCTTGGGGTCCGGCTTAGGCTTTTTGAGGAGGGCGTTGATTTTGGCGTGCTTCCAGCTTTCCGGGAATGACGCTGTCTCAAAAGGAGATGTTGATGATCTTCCGTATTTGGGGTGCGATGGCTGCGTCTGCCTTGTTGAATGTGTGGTGTGGACACGGGTCTGTCGGTGATCCTGAGTGGATGGAGTTATTGACCTTGCGTGTCTCGACATGGCTGACGTTGGACCAGGTGGTCAGGCGGTTGGCACTGTTGGTGTTCGGGAGAGGGGTGGAGTCTGGCGTGGTCGGGTTGGTCGTAGTGTTGAAGCTTTCGTGGATGTTGGTGATCTTGCGGTGGAAGAAGATGGCCAGTGAGTCGCACAGTTCCTGTGAGGGCGGGATGTCATTGGTGTTGGTGCTGGGGTTGGAGAGTTCTTTTACGATGAGGAAGAGCTCTTTGCTGTCGTGTTTGTTGTTATCCAGGCGGTCTTTGAAGGAGGATCTATTGGCTGATCTGATGAGGTGGTGGTGTCTGCGGGTGGCGTCCTTGAGGGCTGCGTCGTTGTCCGGTGTGCGTTCGTGGAGCCATTTCTTCTCCAGTTTCCGGCGTGCGCGCTTGTAGGCCAGGAGCTCGTCGGTGAACCAGGTGGCTCTCTTGCTGGTGTGGTTGTTGGAGGGTTTCTTCAGTGGGGCGAAGGTGTTGGCATAGTCGTTGATCCACTGTCTGAGGTTGCGGGCTGCGGCTTCTGGGTTGGTGGGGTCGGTGGGTGGGTTCTGGGAGAGGGTGTTGATCAGCTGATCTTCGGTGGCTTTGCTCCAGCAGCGGCGAGACAGCTGTTGGGTGCGATGGTGCGTGGTTGTTTTTTTTAAGGTGAAGTGAATGCAGCGGTGGTCGGTCCAGTGGGGTTCGGTGGTGTGGTTGAAGGTGACATGGGTGCTTGTGGAGAAGACGGCGTCCAGCGTGTGGCCAGCGGCGTGAGTGGGCGCAGTGACGAGTTGTCTTAGGCCGAGGTTGGCTGGGTTGGCGATCAGGGTGGAGGAGTTGGCGTCGTTGTTGTTCTCGAGGTGGAAGTTCAGGTCCCCGAGCAGGATGTAGTCCGTGGAGGCGAGTACGTGGGTGCTGGCGAGATTGGCGATGGAGTTGCTGAAGCGGGCCCGGGGTCCCGGGGGTCTGTAGATGAGAGTTCCTCTGAGGGTGGTGTTGGGGTCGGTGTGGATCCGGAAGTGCAGGTGTTCGGCGGTGTTGAGGGTGTCGTCTGCGTGGGTGGTGACCTTGAGGGTGGACTTGTGGACGATGGCTATTCCTCCTCCGATGCCGTTGGCGCGGTCCCTGCGGGTGATCTTGTATCCGTCAGGGAAGGCCACGGCGATGTCTGGTGCAGAGGAGTCATTCCACCACGTCTCGGTCAGGAAGGCTACGTCCGGGCCTGAGGCATCATTTTCTGGAAGGCTCCTTAAATTACTGCTCCTTAGCAGCAACTAAATAAATAGAAAAACAAAAGGAACATTTCGCAACTAATTCTCTGGAAGGCCTATTTATTTACTTCCCTTTAGCAGCGAAAAAAGAAAATACCCACTTCTTTCAACAATATAGAATTCAGAGCAACTAATTCTATATTGTAAATGAGTTCCTACGTTGGAAGTCTCTCAGTGTGAACATGGGAGCTGGGGTGCTCAGAGCTGATGGGTGATAGTCGAAGCTGTGCTGACACAGGAACCCTGCCTCCTCCTCACTCCTAATAAACATACACGAGACGGAATGAAAACCTGACACATTTACCATCTCTTATGAGGGTGAGTTTTTGTAAGCAGCTGGTTGTGATTGCTTTGCTTGGCGTGAAGCGTTTTTTTTGTCTGACGGCAGCACAAATGCTGTATATTTACCATTTAGGTTTATTTTCGTTTTATTGTGGTCTCAGTTGGAATGCATTGCATCAAAATAGCCATTACTTTAATAGGCACAGCCTGAGCCCTGGTCAGAAAACATTGTGAGGAGCAACCAAATGAGCTCGACAGGCAAGCGGAAGGAGCAGGCCTGTTGGCCCGCCTGGAAGCGCTGCCATGCTGCTTTGGGAACGCTAAAGGGAAAGGTAAACAATGGAAGGTCTCTGTAGCCATTGTAGTAGGAAGTTGGATAAAGGCAAGTGAAAGCAGTTCAAGATTCAAAATGCCGACAAGAATTCAATTTAAAATATGAATTCTAGTCGTTATATCACAGTCACAAAATGAGAACTGCAATTAGGGCTCCATCTAAATATCACTTCTAAATTGCAGTTTTCTAACACTAGAATGGATTTTATCTCTTTGTTTACAGTAGTTTACACCAGCCCGTGCCAAACTTTCCATTAATTTGATTTACATGCAAGAAACACATTTTCTCTTGAGGGAAAATTGGCTATCACAAGCGCCACTGAAATTCTAGAGCCACGCGGCATGAGAGTTTGCAGCATGGCTACCTGATCCCCGGCAGGAAATTGAATAATTCTGCAGCAGTCTGCACAGTAATTAACAATCCAATGATCGATGGTGGTGCGCTCGTTAATCGCGAGGGAATACAGCAGATTCTTAATGCAGGGTCTCACCAATTAAACATTGCAGTACAGACCTCGAAAAATCAATTCAATTGTCTATTACATAGAACAACTTTATACAGCGAGTTATGAGCATGTGTGTTTACTAGATGTACGGGTTTTGTATTGTTTCGAAACTAGTGCAATACTGTGGTAAGTCTTTGAAAGATTTGCAGTCGTCTCATCTCACCTGTGAAGATGAGGCTCTTTGTGACCTTGGAACCCCCCCCCCTTGCTTAGAGCTCATAATTTAGACTATTTGCGAGTGACTAAAGGATTTGCATGGTAAGTGCTCCATGATCCTTCTGCTGTCCTACAGATTGAAGCTCATGGTATTGGTGTCACAACACTTACTGCTGTGGTCTGTTGAGCAGAAAGAATACCTGTATGACATGAATATATGATTATACCACGATTTCAATTACCACGCATGGCTTTACCACGCGAATTTTACATCGCAAGTGGCTTTACCACGCTGGTATTTACAACGTAGGATTTTACTACGCCTAGAAACGTCTTACCTGCACGTCTTTCTCTACGAGCCCTTACTTCCATCCTCCATTAAAACAAGCGTCAAAACACGTATACCAAAATAAAAAAAGGACTGCTTTTTTGACGTACACGGCACGTCTTTGGGGGAGGCTCTTTCCTTTTTCTTTTAAATTTATGTTCGTTTTTTATTTAAAGTAACCTGCTTGTTATTTTTTGGGGGGGGGGACCCCCCCAGCCCCCCTCCGAGCCCCCCCCCCTCTGCCCCCCAAGCCCACGCAGAACGACTTGAAGGAATACCACGTCTCCCCCCCAGCCCGTGGTAAAGACGTTGTGGAAGGCACCCTGCGTGGAAGGCACCCTGCGTGGTAAGTGTCACGTGGTAAACGTTAGTAGTTGTAATGCCTTCGTGGTAAATGATGTTTCCCGTATGACATTATCTCTGCACTAGGCACTAGACAGGACCACTCAGTCCTTCATGCATATTGACAGGGAGCTCAAGTCGTATACACGCAGCACGCGCGCGTGCACGTGAATAACACACACACACACACACACACACACACACTCTCTCTCTCTCTCTCTTTTTGTTTTTTTCTCTCTCTCTCTCTCGCTCTCTCTCTTTCTTTCTCTCTTCTAAGTAAGAGGAAACATCTTTGAATGGGAGTATTTTAAACACCTGGCACGTAAGAATCGAACAATAGTGTCTTGCAGGGCAGAGCAGTAAAACGAACAGAGCAAACTAAAACTCAAAATTAAAATGTTTCTCTGCAACCAAGTAGTTGTGCTAGGAAGAGTCCAATTTAGTTGAAGGGGGATGGTAAGATGCATTAGGCAGGAGGGTAGGTAGCTTGCAGTATGTGTTAGTTCTAAGTAATTAAGGGCATATTTAAGAGTTTGCTGCGCAGCAAGTCACTTTTCAGCGCTGCATTGCATGACATGGAAAGGGCAGGAATGTGCTGCATTTAAAAGACTACGGTACATTCCTGCGTTTTCACCTGTTCTGGCACAGTTTTGGCTGACTATCGCCAGCGCAGACACCCTCACACCATGGCATGATAATGTGGATTGTTTTTGTGTAGGAAGGTCCTTCACAGAAACAATCCCCTGAGCCATTATCCTATTTCTATGTGCGCTGCAGAATTTAGAACACATAGCACTGATACCCCGTAGCCAATCCACTCCCTGGCATGCAAGTGGCACATGAACTGATCGATCAAACAATAGACGAGGACACCACATTTTTGCTGGAGGAAACTTGCAGCAGGTTTATTTAGGTGTAGTCAAGACAAAATTAGGTTAGTCACTCAGTCAGTCAAAGTAACGGTTATTTAGACAATTGGTCTTTAAATATAATAACATCATTATTAATTCACCACAAATTCTGTTACAAAAATACAATTTCTGTGTGCTTTCCTCCAAGTTTACACCATATTCAATATATAAATCATAAACACGCCTATATATAGACATAAATGATTTAAAAGCAATAAATAATCTTAATTTACAATGTATTCCTAAATAGATATATATTGAGTAAGACTTTTCTAAAATCTATTTCCATCATGATTTTCAACCATCCATTTCCTTTTCCATGAGAAACCTTTTACAGCTTTCATATACTTCGCAATAGCTATGGCAATTTCAAGGTTTGACATATCTGTAAGAAGTTCGATAGATTGTGTCCGCAAAATGGTATCATATTTTAAAAAGATAGGGCATAAAAACTGTTTCCGCAGTGCTAACACTTACAGGCAGTTCACTAAGATGTGTAAACTATCGCATTTTGTACCCAGTTATTTAACATAGGGTTGCATCATTTCTGTTTTTATTCTCTGATTAATCATACCAGGATTAACACTGATTCTCAATCTTAGTTCTTCTGATCTAAGCCATTGATTAGGTAATGTGTCCAGGTATGGGTCCCAAATTTCTTTCACCCAACTATTTATCATAAATTTAACTGATTCTTTCTTTCTCAGATATTCCATGTCTTCCATCCTAGACAATTCCTTCCTTAGAGTTCTGAGTTCACTATTTGTTACTTATATTTATAAGGTCTGCTTATCAATTCTCACATTTAGTTGTTCGAAGACAAAATTGCAATTTCTTTCTCACCTCTTTGGCCCATTTTAGGTCGCTATGCTGAGTCTCGTTCTTACACCACTGTGACACTTAATAGCCTCTCCTGTATCGAATCTTTTCCAAAATCTTAGTAAGGCCATTTGCGCCTGAACATTCTATGATGTTATATCCAGTTCTAATCTAATAGCCTGGATCATAGATGAGCCCGGTAATGACAATACGGATTTTATGAACTTCCCTTCCTCAACATCCCAACTGCTTTTGGCACTTAAGCAGATTACTTCTGCACCACATTGTAGTTGGGGTGTGTTATCATAGAGTTATAGGCCTCTGTCACTGGTCTGTGGGACATGTCCCCATAAATCCGATGTAATTTTTTCAGCCCACACACTGATCTCTGTGCTTTGGCTTTCCGGGTCTCCAGGTGCGTGTACCACTTTAAAGACCTATCAACCAGACACCAAGGTATTTATACTCATTCACAATTTCCAGTTTGGTTGGGCCCAGAAACCATTTGAACCTCTGAAAGTTCTGTGTAGGGTTTTAGAGTGTACAAGAAATTGTGGCGCCTGTACTGGTAGCGGTAAGTATAGATAAAGACACAAGATAAGAACGGTGCAACATGGTCAGAGGAGACCCAATAAACCTCTGTAAGGGTTAGCAAGGGCCCAACCAAATAGATACAACACAAGTCCTGTGCACACGTCATAGAGAGTTAGTCATAAAGGTTTTCTTTAGATGAAGAATAAGTAGCGCACAATAATGAGTAATGAGACAAGGTAACATATAGAGATAGTTTCTTTTGAGTGTATTAAGTCTTCCTGTTCTGGAAGGTTGACATCAACCAGCTGACACGTGTTTCATCAAGCGAGCCCCTGGCTCGTGACTCTTCAGGGCTGTGGGCGGAAAGTGCGATGTGTTTTAACAAAAGGTTCCAGTAAAAAAAAAGAAAAAGGACGGGTGGGTACATCCGTCGTTTGGAGTGGCAATCTGGATATAGTAGCCAGGAGGGTAAGGAGCGTGGTGTAGCTCATCCGTGTGGGTAGGACCCTTTTTCTTTTCTTTACTAGAACCTTTTGTTAAAACACATCGAACTTTCAAGACAATTAACCCATCATTGTCGGGTTGGAATTATCACCGGCTACCCCAACTGCTCTCACTTACACCGCCCACAGCCCTGAAGAGTCACTATTGTGTGCTCCTTATTCTTCATCTAAAGAAAATCTGTATGACTAACTCTCTATAACGTGTGCACAGGACTTGTGTTGTAACCATTTGAACCTCCGATCTCTCTTGCCAAAACACAAATTCTTGGTTTTATCCATATTTACAGTTAAATGCTTTGCCCCACAATATTAGCTAAATCTATTTAACTTCCTCTGTAGTCCTACCTCTGTCTGGCCAAAGATTGCTGAGTCATTAGCATAAAGTAAACAGGATAATTGTGCCCTATTCATTTTAGGGCTTGCACTTCTATCTACCTCCAAGGTAGGTGGCAAATCCGCTAAACATATATCTAAAAGTAGGGGGGCCTATACACAGCCCAGTCTTAGGCCAATATTGATTGCTATTTTCGGTGTCAAGGACCCCGCCGTATCCTTAATAACTTGGGCCCTGTTCTGACTGTGTAGCTCCTGAATTACAACCAGGAGCCCTTCTGAAATATCATATTTTTTCAAGTTCTCCCAAAGACATCTTCTGTCAATCAGGTGAAATGCAGTGTGGAAGTCTACAAAGCAACAACACAATTACCTCTTTGCTCCATAGACTTCCGCGCCCCCGCCCATAGAGCAAAGCTGTGGTCAATCATAGAGTGTCCTTCCTTAAAGCCTCCCTGGTCCACCAGCACAATCAACCGCCGTTTCACCCAATCCTTCAATCTACCCAGGATTATTTTGGCTAAGACATTCTCGCCGACTTCCAACAAATTGATCAATCTATAGTTCTTCAGGGTTTTCCTATCTCCCTTCTTATGTATTGGTCTAATTATTGCCCCCTCCAAGTTTTAGGGATGTGACCAGAGTGTATTATAGCTAAAAACATACAAGATAGGAATTCAGCCCACCAATTTAACTGAGTCTATATTATAATTGCGCGGGAGGTTGTCGGGACCTGATGCACGGGTAAATGTTAGCCTTCTTATAATATTCTTTACCTTTTCTACTGTAAAGAGAGTTTTTAAATCTTCAACATCCTTCCCAATGTATTTTTTACTTACTACGGACACTTCCTTTGTCCCATACAGTTCGCCTAGGTATTCTTCCCATGCTGCTTCTTCCACTACACAGCTGAAGGCCCCAGAGGTCTGACCTGAGGCTTCCTGTATCAGCTTTCAAAACTGGGGTGCATTTTTTGCTTCAATTGTTTTCAGCAGGATTTCCCAGTATTTCCCTTTAAAAATCCTCTTCTGGTTCCTAACTAGTATTTGATATTCCTTTTTCAATTTAATCAGATTTAACAACCTGCCTTGGTCATACCTTATTTTTATGCTTCGCTCTTCTCTCCTTATTAACCTTTTCTTATTCATACATTCTAAATTGAACCACCTTGATCGTCTACCTTGATCGTCTACCTTGTGTTTGTTGCTTATCAGTATGGCAAACGTTCCTATTTTTTAGTTCTACTCTGTGGCATTATACTACCTGTTCTATTGCTTCCTCAAACCAGGTCACTTTCTGCCCCCTTGCAATTTCCATATTTAATTTCTGTTTGAAGTTGGCCAATTTTTCTCTACATATTCATCAGTTAGTCTTGTTGTTAGGCATGTAGGGTACTCCAATTGTTGGGGAAGTACTGTTTTGCGGTGGCTCATTGACCCCCTAAATAATTCAAAATACAGAGGATTATGATCGCGACCTTCTCTTTTGTTTACCCTAAACCCTTTTACTCTTGCAAAATTCCATGCATGAATAAACACGTAGTCAATGGGGGCAGTACTGAGTGCCTATCTAGAAGGTTTGATTTGCTGGGCGATCAGTTTCCACCCTACCATTTAACCTAAACAACCCCTTTGACCCCTAATACTTCCCTAGTTTTAGATCTTGTCTACAAGAAGTACAGTTGAGGAAATCCGCTGGCACTATATTGTACGAGCACAATATTTCTTTAAACCACGGGTCTAGTTTTTTGGGATTCAGTTTATGATTGAAATCTCCCATTACACTGATCAAATCATTCCCATACTTTTTACACAAAGCATCCATATCCTCGTTGAAATGCCCCATCTCCACCCCATACTCCACCTGGGAACCCCTATTGTACGTAAACATTCACAAGTACTAAGTTTTCACACTTCCTATCTGTAACCAATAGAGTTACCTTGCAACCAAGCAACCATTTACATGTTATATTTATTGACATCACCTTTTTTGCAATCCTTGTTAATGAGAGTGTCATAATCCCTCCCGAGGGTCGACCAAACATTTTTTTCCTAGCTGGCCTGTGAAGTTGGACAAAGCCTTCGATTTCGGGGGTTTTGTCTCATAGCCAAGTTTCCTAGAAACATATAGGGCCTCATTTATGAAAAGTGATGCATTTTTGCGTGAAAACAGCGATGCTTCACTTTTCATTGCGCCCTCCTTGCGACACCAATGATGCGTAATATTTACTGTATGACGCATCATGTCGCAAGGAGTTACAGATACATCAGTATTTCTGACGTATCAGTAGGCGCAAAAATTACGCATTGCTGGACTTTGTAACAAAAGTGTCGCAACTCCAGCAATTGGTCATTACACATGGGTAAGTTCCTTGGTAAATGTGCCTGCGTCAGTCTTATACCTGCCATGAGGCAGGCGTAAGATATTGACGCATTTGCATCCTAGAAGTGGCGCAGTGAAATCTTATAGATTTCACTGCGTCACTTCTAAGACCCTTTCTTGCGTCAGAACGCCCCCCCCCCGCATACATAATACCTGGCGGAGTTATAATGTGGTGCAGCGGTTTACATAGCGACGCATTTGCCTAGATGCGTCACTTTGTAAATATGGTGCAACAAGGTGCATTTTTACGCTGCTAATGTGTTACAAAAAGTGACGCACCGGCAGCGGAAAAGTGACGCAAGTGCTCACAAATAAGCCCCATAATCTCTGCACACTAGGCTAGTTGCTTTATACTTTCGACTTTGTCTGACCTCCTAGCCTATTTATGTTCCATGATATAATTTACAAGCTATCCAACAGACCATTTTCCTAATCAATTTCACTAAGCCAATCAGACTTGTTCTGATTTCACTCGGGTAGGCCTAGATACCTATTTTCTAGACTCCAATTACCCCAAGGGGTACTAGATTCTGAGTTAACAGCAGCTATTTTGATGTTTTCTTTTTCCCCTCATTCCCCGGCTATCAACCTTACCTGCCTTTTCCCTAATCCTGCATGACATTTCAAAAAGGCACTTCCTTGTTGGAGACCCCTCCAATTCCACTACTGAAATTAACCTTATCCCTTCTTTCAGTACCTCCTTTTCCGCTTTTACAATAGCTGCCTTTACCAGCCCGGAATGCACTAAAACCTTTGCGATTTCCTTCCCTATATTGTTGAGGTTAAAGCCTACCTACCTCAGATCCTATGTCCCAATTTCTCTCAAGCTTGGGCATTTAGACAAAGAAAATAGAAGCTGGGACCGATTTAGTGATATGAGTTTCCTTGTTTTTTGCCTCCCCTTCTCCATTTCAGATGGTTCGAAATATAACCACATAGTGCCACTTGTTTCTACAACTGTGGTACCAGTATTTTCTCTTCCCTGCTTATTCTTCATACTGGTTATTACTTTAGGTAATATTCCACCTTTATCTAAGTTTCTGATATTTACCTTTCGCCCTGGGGTTTTTCACGTGTTTTATCCGCTTTATCCTCCCTACTATTCTTTAAAGTGATTTTTGATTGGCCCTTATCTTTTTTCCATTTCAACATTCACCATTCTTGATAAGCTCTTCAATCCCTCCCTTGCCCTACGGCTCCTTACTGTAGTTCTCCTCTCTTGAGGGATTGCTGGTTTTAAACCCCTTTTACACCTTCCTTTTCTTAAAACCTTTAACTTTTCCTGTTGTTGCACCGACCTTTCTATTTTCCTCTGTGGTTTATAGTGCAGATACCAAGAGTGTCCTCCCCGTCTCTTAATCAACATTGGGTATCTAGAGATATAAACCTCCTGCAATTTATTGGCTTGTTCAGTGTACCCAGCACAACCCTGATTCAGGGTGTCAGGGACCGGTCTTACTACTGAAGGCATTAGGTCCCTGATCCCTTGCAATTCCCCCACAATTTTCTGGAATTGGATTTTGTAGGCTTTTAGTATATAATTATTTAACATGGTTACTTCTAGTAACACTTTAAGGATTTTTTGCAACACCAACATTATGTCCAACATTGAGGCAGAGGGTGTTGCTGAAATATCTATGTCCAATGTAATGTTACACGCTGACCCTTCTGTGGTCTCAGTTCCTAGGTTCACTGATTGGGCCATGCACTTATCTTTCTTAGACTTTATAGATGGGTCAGAATCCCCTCTCTGGTCAGTCCTTATTCCATCTGAGGTATTCCCCTCACGTCCCAGTTCTTCATCATCGATCCCGGAAAAAATGCAATATCTACATTCTTTGGGGGCCAATGTGATTTGTATTCAAGAAACGTCGTGTGTGAACAATATGACTGTGGGGGGGATTATATTGTCCTAGAGGGAGGGGCAATTACTACCAAGAGGGGTCACGCTAATGGTGGAATCGCATGTTTACTATCTAACCGAATTAAGTGCAATTATTCTCACCACTTAGACCCGAGTAACCTCTTTCAGGCGGTGACACTATTTAGTCTTGATAATATGGAAAAGAAACACCCCCTGGTCTTAATAAATGCCTATATCCCCCCTGATGATTGCTTTAGTGAAGTGTTAAAACTTGTTTTTGCCTTCATTAAGCAAATTAAGGATCAAATCCCGTCCCCTCATGTAATCTTACTAGGCGATTTCAACTGCAAAGTTTCCAATCTAAGCTTGGATTTATTTAGAAATAAACCTAAAGAAGAAAGTTTCCAGATCCCCCAAGCTCTCTTTCCAGAAAAAATCAGAACTAATAAGAGAGGGAAATTGCTCCTGCAGGAATTATCTGAAACCGAGGGAATAGTAGTTAATGGAAGACTTCCCTCCGATACTCCTGCATCCTTCACGCATACATCCACTCATAGTGAATCGATTATAGACTATATAATCGTTGATTATTGCATCTTTTCTCTCCTAAAGGATCTAGTGGTCTCACAGTCTGCTTATAGTGATCATAAGATTCTTTCTCTAAGCTTCTTTATATCTCCGCCCCCTACTAATCCCTGGTCTTTTAATGGTGATCAGGTTAATTTTGACGCTAAAACTGGAAGATGTCATTGGAATTCTAAGGCCATGAGGGGTCTAGATCATGTCTTAGAGAGAACACAAAAAAATCTTCACAATTGGTCAGGGGTTGAGTTGTCCTCCTTTGAAGGCTTCTTGAAGGAGATCACCTCAGTCGCTAGAAATTCCAACTCTATTATAAAAAGGTCCTTACCCCCTAGATCAATTATCCTTCTAAATAAGGAAATAAACAGACTGGTGAGGGAACAATATTTATCAGGATCTCCTGAAAGATATCGGAAAATAGCCATTTTAAAAAGAAGGAGACGAAGGGCTAAGATACAAATGAAAAAAGAGAAAGAGGACTCCTTTTGGATCAAATTGCGTGAGGCCGCTGTAAAAAGGTCATGTTAGACTTTTCTGGTCGATAATTGGAGAAGGTTGTGGAACTCGAGTCATTTCCAGTCCAATTCCTATTCCAGAGCAAATCTGGACTTCTTATATTTTAAATTTATACGCCAGCAATGAATCAGTGTCTGAGACTCCGCTATCCTATCCTGATAGCGATTTTTCAATAGATTTCCCATCCGAGAGAACTATTGAAATAGCGATAAAAGAACTTCGCCTATCAGGGGCAATGGGGCCAGATGAGCTCCCCATATCTGTCCTGAAGCAGGACCCTGTTTCTTGGAGTAAAATTTTATTTTCCATATTTAAGTTTTGTTTCCTGAATAAATCTGTCCCCTCGTCTTGGAAAGGGAGCATATTGGTACCATTGTTCAAGAAGGGTGATAGGAATGATCCTAAGAATTATCTGCAAATTGCCCTTCTTGATGCAATTGGCAAAGTTTTTTCCAAATGTCTCCTATATTCCATTAACGATTGGGTTGAGAGGAACCATATTTTGCCTTTAAATCAGTCAGGTTTTTGTAAAGAACATGGCACCCTGGACAACCTTACTGCACTACAGATAATCTCTGATAAATATGTAAGGACCCGTGGAGGAAGAGTTTATGCGGCATTTATAGATTTCTCCACGGCATTTGATAAAGTGGATCGGCCGTTACTGTGGAGAAAACTAGCTGCTCTAGGTATGCCTCCCCTCCTATTAGATCTGGTTAAGGCACTCCATTCAGACACATGGTGCCAAGTCCTTCAAGGGGGGAAAGGGGGCTTTCCAGTACTATTCCCTCCATCAATGGATTAAAGCAGGGATGTCTGTTGGCGCCTTTGCTTTTTTCTTTATATATCTCTGATCTTCCTACATCTTTATCTGATTGTGCTGGTATTGCGCCTCTATTGGGGGGATCCCCAATTTCCTGTTTGTTATACGCAGACGATATTCTCATAGTAGATCTAACCCCAAGTGGGTTAAATAATCGTCTACAGGCTTTATATGTTTTTTCTGAAATTCACCATCTAAAGATAAACATAGCTAAAAGTCAAATTATGTGTATCTCAGGGAGGAAAAAAACAAAATATGAGAATTTTGGTTGGTCCGTAGGAGGTCATAGGCTTGAGGTGGTTAAGTCCTTTGTCTTCCTGGGGAAAATAATATCCGCTAATCTAAGTGACAAGGCCCACATTGATAATAACTCTCGGAAAGCCCTCTCACAAGGCAAAAGCTTGAGTGCCTTGTATACAGCCACAGGAAGAAGACATTTCCCTCACATGTTAGAGGTTTTTAGGGCAAAAATCCCATCATCCCTCTTGTATGGGATTGAGATATTGGATATAGGACAATGGTTTTTTTTACACACCACAGAAGGAAAAATCCTACGGTTCCTGGCCTCTATTAATACCTCCTTTACAGTGGCATCTTTACGACTTGAATATGGTATTCGGAGTAGCTGGGCGCAGGGCTTGGCAGGGTTAGTGCGTTGGGTAGCAAGTTTGGCTAGAGGGGAAGTGGGGACTTTAAGACATCTAATGAAGTCCGAATTGTTGGGCACTTTTAGAGATTTCTCCTCCATTGTGAAGAATTTCAGAAGGGCTGTTACGCTCTTACAATTGGAGGAGAATACTCTTTTTACCCTGTCTGCCTTACAGTTAAAATCACTTCTGAAACAGGCCTCTTGGGATCTTAGTTTCAGGCTGGACAGGGAGTCTATCCTTGCAAAGAAGGGATTATCTCCACTCACTGATACCTATGTATTAAAATGTAAGCAACCATATGTATCTTGGAATCTTCCTCATGCTATACGGCGTTTTTGGCTGCTCTTGAGGCATGATTTACTCCCGCTCAACAAACTTAAGGCTAGGTGGTATCATTGCTCAGCAATTTGTAATTTTTGTAATGTGTCTACTCAGGACTTTATTCATGTCCTTTTTATATGTCCTGCACTTCGCCCATTTCGTAGTAAATGGTTAAGACAAATTTGTTTAAAATTGAATATTCATACAGCCAATTCCTTTTTAATTGCTTTACATAATCCTCCTAATGAAATGTTTTGTTTTTGTATTTTTAACTTCTTCAAATGTTTCTTAGATATTTACTAGAGGATACTATTAATTGGGTTGTATTGAATTATTCTGTTTTTTGTTGATAAATTGCTGTTTATTTGTTTATGCATGTATAATTTACAGTATGATCTTTTTATGTGGACCTCTTTGGAGTTCCAAAACATAATAAACTAAACTTGAACTTGAACATCATCGATCATAGAGAAGGTCCGTGGAGATGAAGACAATCTAGGTTCCAGGTTGGGTTAAATTCGACTTGTTAGTTGGACTAAAAATGCTGCATCTGGATTTAAGGCGCAGTACCCGATAACCTCCTGTTCATTTGACTATACTTTGTTATTGTCTGGGTTCTTATTGGGGTGTGCACCCGCTTAAAGTGCTTGCCCACAAAGTCCTTTATTGATTTTGAAACTAACGCACCCCCTTTCACTCCCGATTGGGTATTTTCAATGACGACTTTCTTTCTTGTATTTCTCCATGATGGCCTCTTTTCGTTTCCCTGGGGACTCTCTGCAAGTGTCCCATTTTCACTTGGGGACTCATTGTTCAATGGTGGGGGTGGGGGACTCTTTTTGAGCTTTACATACTTTTGGCTTCCTAGGTGCCAACCTTCAGGGCTGCTTCCGTATCCCGTCTATATTATGTGGTTATTTATCAGTTAAGTTAGATTTTGGATTTGGGGTGTAGACCTCTGGCTACATTCCTGCCAAAGTGTTGCTCCGATATCATCCTGTTAGCTTACGGGTGATCCATGACGGCCAGTGGATGAGCAACCTATACTGACCGCCCACCTGATTGGTCAAATAGCGCCTGGACTGCATATTAACAGGCGCTATAACTCTTGGGGGTCCTCACTCTGTGATCCCTAACACTGTACTCATGCCAGGTAGCGGAGCGGTACAGAGCAAGCCCCAAGTTTCTCAGGTTTACAACTGCCTGTGGGACTGATGGAGCAAAATAGCTTTTTTCTCCGGTGTCCTGCCGCAAGGACTCACGGGTAGTTGGCCAGCAGGACACCCTCTGTGCTCCCTCTTTGGTTGCATTCTGCACCAGAAACTCTTGGATCACCCCGTAACTCCGCCAAGCCGACAGGGGCAGCTACAGATGCCCCTCTGGCCCCCCAATGCTGCCTTGCTAACCTTTTACTTGCATCCCGCATTACCAGGTCTAACACTTCTGGTAAATATGGAAATGTGTCAAAATCCATGGATGTTGCATGGGAATACCCTCACAACACCCTTGGAAAGCCTCCACAGCGCAGAATAAGGCAACACAGCTATTTGCGCTGCGTTGCTTACTTGAGATTTATGAAGCCACTCAGGGACACGCAAGGTGGCCTTGCATGGCATCATAAATCTAATTTCTGAGGTGCGTCACTCTTGCACTACATTATGTGGAGCAAGAGTGATGCAACAGGTTTCATAAATATGCCCCTAAGTGGATTCTGTCAGCCTTGGAGTGAATCATTTGTACAGTTCGGAATGAATTTCTCCTACAAGTCATGGGAAAGCTAGCTTAAAGCCAGAGGACACGTGAGATCTGCTAGCATTAGAAGGACAGTGGCAGACTATTTTTTTTAAAACTATTTTGGGTCTTGTCATCTCAATCTAACATTAAATTATATGGGTTTCTCTGCTTTTCTGAGTAAATCACTCTTCCTCAACTGAAAATCCATTATACATCTCTTGAATTTGTCACAATGTTTACAGGTATACAGTAGCACTGTGCTCAAATTGCAGATTGCCCTGAATTACCTTATTACAAAATGTATTTTTACTGGTTGCAATCCCTGTTCAGTGCAGATGCTAATGCTAGGATCAGTAAGGAGAATAATGTTGCTTCCCACACTCTCGCATTCATGAACCTATGGATATGTGGTATTTATTCTTTCCCACAGGTTACTGTACAAGCTGTTATGTTTCTATGGGTTTTTCACATATTATGCTTGCAATGCATGATTCACAAGACTGGGATAGATAGTAAAGGAAGCACACCTATAGAGACAGGGATGAAGGAGAGGCAGGAGATCCAGCGAGCTCTTGACTGGCAATAAGAATACTACAGTCTGTAAAGTTCAGGCGATTTGTATCTGACCCTGTTGAAAAATAGCTACTTCACTCAATAGACACCACCATGTTGCTTGTCTCTAAGAGAGGGAAGAGACACACCTTTCATAATTTTTTGTATTTCTTCCTCTGGGCCGATTATCTCGTCTGCTGTCTTTAGGTCCTTCTCACTTACACTGGCATGTTTGTGTGCTTCCTGATTTAAATATAGAATGCACCAAAACGAGCATTGTTTCAATGATTATTTTTATCCTGAGAATTTTAGGAGCTATCTGAAAAAAGGACTGTAGTAGCACTATTCACTATATATAGGTCACAACAGCGCACTTACCAGAAACCTGTTGGTCGGTAATGTTTGTTGGTATGAAAGTATAGCTTTTTAGCCTCTTGCCCTCAGATGAAAAGTGAACTGCCAATAGAACTAAGGCTCTCTCTGCAATAGCTGGCATATTAGAATTAATTTGAGTCGCCAGCTTGATAACAAGGAAAGCAAGTTCATAAACATGGAACTTTAGTGGTGGAGAAGAGTATGATGCTGGTGGTGGTGAACCAAGAGGCAACTTCAGTAGCTCAATTCCCACACTTTGGAGAATCAAAAAGTGGATGAAAAATAACTTTACAGGATAGAGATAGACAAACTATTTCACCACTAAAAACAAATAAAACAGCCATCATGGAGCTGGAAGAGTTAGTATTTCAAAGTGAGGGCAGTACAGTAAGGATGTACAGATTTATTTAGCACGAACACTAAGGGGCCCATTAGGATGTCGGGCGGAATGCCCCCGCCAGGCTGGCGGCAGCCACCGCCGGCCTGGCAGGGGCAATCCGCCAGACATCCACTCCCAAATGCCCCCCTGCCATTGCGGGGGGCACGCGGCGGACGGAAAGACCGTCCGCCACTTTTCCACCCCGGTCGCCTTGCGGCCGGGGCGGAAAAGGATTAATATGGTGGCGGTGTCTAATAGACACTGCCAGCCATATTATGATGGGCCAAATCGGATGCCTTTCCGTGGGGGCGATGCCACCACGGAAAGGCATGCGGTCTTCACTCTGGGGGCCCCCTGTGGGCCCCCAGAGTGCAGGAGGGGTGGGGGGTGCACACGGGGGGTACCTGTGGCACCCCCCCAGCATTTGCATAAACAAAAGCGGCAGGCACAGCGCATTGCCTGCCGCTTTGTTTATACAAATGCACGCATACATTTTTAACATTGTGGCGGGCGGTGCAGTGAGCACCGCCCGCCACAATGTTAAAAATGGGGTATGCGCACACCACAGTGGCGGGCGCATCCTAATGCACACATCGGGACCCCCGCCCTTAAGGCGGGCGGTCCCGTTTTCCGCAAGGGTGGCGGGCGGGCTTAATGGGGGCCCAAGAGTACAGAGTACTGTCGAATTGTCACAGAAAAACACTTGATTGCATCTTAGATTGGAACCTCAGGCAGTGTTCCTTGAACACAATACAGTTCACACACAAAATAAATTCGTATTCCTTTTGTTCAGGGTTGGTTGTTGTTTATTTCAGGAGACGTCACAGCCGACACGTGTTTCGTCGTTTTGGGGAATGTAACCCCCGACTTTTTCAAGGCTATTCTCCAATGTTACTTTTGTTATTATTTGAGGTGATAATTCCAACCCTCAAAGGGGTTCTTGTGAGGATGTCGTGGGTATAATGGAATCTTCGTCCATGTATTGACCAGAATATTGGTTCAATATTTGTAAGCTTATCGCTGTATTCTTCTCGGGAGGTTATTCGCCCCTTCTGCTACATCATAGAAGGTAGATGTAGCAGAAGGGGCGAATAACCTCCCGAGAAGAATACAGCGATAAGCTTACAAATATTGAACCAATATTCTGGTCAATACATGGACGAAGATTCCATTATACCCACGACATCCTCACAAGAACCCCTTTGAGGGTTGGAATTATCACCTCAAATAATAACAAAAGTAACATTGGAGAATAGCCTTGAAAAAGTCGGGGGTTACATTCCCCAAAACGACGAAACACGTGTCGGCTGTGACGTCTCCTGAAATAAACAACAACCAACCCTGAACAAAAGGAATACGAATTTATTTTGTGTGTGAACTGTATTGTGGAAACACATGTATATATCTGTAACATGGTATACTAAACGTGTGCTAAGGAGTATCAAGCATCTTGTGGCATTTGCCTAACTGGAAGAGAGAAAGTGGTTCTCTTCTCCTTGTAGCACCGTTAAAACTTTATAAATTGATTACCTGTAAACAGGACAAGTGTACTTCCCCCTGTGGCGCCATTACCTAGTAAAAATTACCACTACTCTAGTAGCCAAACAAGTGTTCCTTGAACAGACTGCCTTGTAAAGGGTAGTTCATAAGGCTTGTTCACACCCTCGCCTGTAATTTATAGCACTAGCCTAACAGATGAAGACGTTTAAGTTTGACATTCTTATCCCAGCGCAGTACTCCAAACTCCTCAGTCTGGTCACTACCCTTGCCATTTAATACTATGCACATATTGCTTGCAGAGCAGCCCCAGCAGCCCCGGTGTGAGGACAACCATGAAAAGTAGACATGTTGTCCTTCAACATACTTCATGACTGTGCGGTACTTGCAAGTTAGGCTCTTGGCACAGATGTAACACCAAATGGGGTATCTGCCTAGCCAACTGAAAACCTTGCTCTTCCAACAGACCCTAAATAGGGCATTTTCTCCTTCTCCATGCACCAGGATGCCCCCTCCCTCAAGTGATTTAGGCACTCTAGAAGTAAACATAGCATAGCATACGATACCATACGATACCATACCATACCATACCATACCATACCATAACATAACTTAACATAACATAACATAACATAACTTACTATAACATAACATAACATAACATACAGGGTTTTCCTACAAGAGACTATATGCAGGCCAATATTTTAACAAGGATAATGACAGACTGAAATGAAGCCCTCATCTTGTTCTGCATCTTGTTCTGTAATCACCAAATTCTCACAGAAGACACCAATCACAATGCACATGGACTTTAATATATTTACAGACACATGCACACAGAAAACCCATACAACCCACTGCAAAAATATTATAAGAAATGTAAAGGGTGACAATTACGATAGATTGAACATCATTTTCAGTAGACCATTTCCTAGGAGCACAGGTAAACAGGTCTCTACTCCATCAATACAGTTTCACCTGGCACCAACCATTAGTCTCTCCACAGCCAGGCCAGCAAACTGTTGCCACCGGCTTCAATTAGAGGGCCTGCATTTTGGGTTCACATCAAGTCCAGCCGAGCTTGTACTCTTCTAGTGGGGAGTCTGCTGGCGACTTATAAAATGTAAAGTTCAGTGCAAAGAAAGGTCACAGACAAAGCGTTAAAACAACAGTCACTGGCAAAGCCAATATGTCTCCCCTTTCAATAGCATTATCCAACATTTTGCTTTGCATATGTTTTTTGCTGATGCTGCTCCACACTGGTAACAATAAAAAATGCAGCATGATGGCGTATATGCTCATCATTGCACCTGCGCACACATGCGTCATGATGCTGCAGGCAATTTCTATTCATTCAATTTAGCGTTCCACGATGATGGATGCCAATCTTGGAGTGATTAAATAAAAAAATATATGTGAGGAGCGACCTGATAGCAAATTTTGACTGCCGAATCCTCTAAAAAGAAAAAAATTAAGGGATTATGAGGAGTGGCTAAACAAGAGAGGAGTGAGAAGGCAATGCAAATTGTGGCGGGGACAACATGAAGCGGAGGCCAAAGGAGAACTGGAGGAACTTAGGGGGGGGGGTGGGTTGAAATATAATTAAACAAAGAAATACAGGGCGGAGGAAGCAACATGAGCTCAGGGGTAAAAAGGGGGGGATCTAAAATGGAGAGTGTAGGGGGAAGGGATATGATATGTTGTCTACACCCAAAGAATAAAGAACTGTCAGCGAAGGGACAAACACAAGAAGAGGATGGAATTGGAAGGCACTGGGCTCACCCAAAAGTCACTGTAAGTATTGGTATTTTTCACAATATGTCTTTGACAACATCTGTAGTGGCGATCTAAAAGTATGCAGTGGGTGGAACTTCCCCAGCAGAGCAAGGATTTTCCTCTGTGGTCTTTCCAGAATATTGCAATGGTATTTTCTTGTGCATTTTTTCTTGACTGCGATTCAGATTGATAATACTTGTTTTAGTGATTGAATTAGAGCCTGCCAGAAAGTAAAACATACTATGGCCACGGCCATATACCATTTTGTGAGTCTCAATCGAAATACCAATGTGTCTTTTCGTTTAATGGAACTTTCTTGGATAGATGAAAAATCAAAAAAATCCCCTTTCCCAAAGGAAATAATTTATATCAACTGATCTTTCCTAGACTGCATTCCTAAATTCACTGAAAGGTTACTATTATTGACATTGCACATTTTGTTATGACTGAGCTCCTTTGTCTGCTTTGAACTGCAAAGGTTACTTTACAATAGCTTCTGTTAAAGGTCGATCCATAGAGACACTGACAGAACTCATTGCTCCAGCAAAGCCCTGCTCCATTGCCTTATTGATCAAGGAGTTCAATATGTCCACCAGCTGCCTTCCCCTTCCCTGCAGGTACGCTTGAGGATTCCTGGCATCTTGTTAGGTTGTATGATATTGAGCACAACCATTAGAAAATTGATGTAGCCTACTTTAGGCAGCTAGTATCGATCAGTGGGCGGAATATCCTAGGGCAGAACATTCAATAATATTGGGTGCGAACTTTAAATAGTTGAGACATACACAAAGACTTGACAAGAAATCTGGACTGAGGTGCGGAAGGTAGTGATGGTCACTGAATTGAGAATCCATCACTTGATTAAGTTGAAATGGGATCTAGGTAAAGGCTGTGAGATCAGCATTTAATTTGATGCATCAATAAATTCTCAAATGAGACAGTTACTTACGCTGCTTTACTTTGATTTAAGTGCCAGTGCCCTTTTTCATGGTACTGCCTTCCATCTGAGAAGTGCTCTTACTGACCCATTAAATGTGTAGTCTATCAGAGCGCTATCAGGGCTGTCTGATTGAAGTTATAGCTGTACTGTCGAGATGTTGCTTAGGGTTCCAACCGTTGAAGTGAGCAACATTATTCTTCTATCAAGGAGAACATCATGTGAATGGGGAAAAAGGAAAGTAGGTGGCAGGAAAAATAGAAAATGTGGAAAAGTGGAACAAGGATGAGTCAGGCGAGTGGATTGACAGTGACTGAACAAGGGCAAATGTGGATGTTCAGAGAATAAAGAAGTTGGGAATAGCAAGAACTCAAGGAAAGTGGAGGGAGCAAACCGAAATGCAAGTGGTCAACAAAGATGTCAGAGAAAGCAGGCAGGTGGCTTATTCAACATGATAGGAGGATGGAGGTTCTGTCATAAAGAAGAGGTGTGGCACAAAGGTTTTTCATGGCTATAGTCTGTCCGCTCTATCCTGGGTTTTGGAATTTTGTATGTATTTTTTTATTGTTGAATATTTAGTTGTACGTTCGCGGTTTAAAAAATGAGTTTTTGTTTTATCTTGTATATGCAATAATTGTGATTCTGTTTGATTGTCTTTTCTTTCTTCAACAAAATTCTATATTTTTCCTGACTGTTTGTTTTCTGTACGGGGCACACCCTTTATATCTGCTAACATCTTTGCTGTACAATAACTAACTTAAGGGCTAAGTTAGTTATGGCCAAATCGGGGCTTTTCAACCGCCATCAAGCCAAAGAGGTCCTAAGAACCTGACTGGAGAAATTACAGCTATTCTCTTTTGATTCTCAGACATGATTTATTTTATGATTATGGAGTTGTGCACTAGGGGTGTTTTGATGTAACTTTTTTTTGTTTATCACATAATGGCACAGGGAAGCTTCCAAGAGTATATTCATGCTGCACTAAGAATATCATAATACCCATGTATGGTAGCAGAATATGGTTTTAAAAATGTCGTCTCATATAAAGATTGATTTCTAAATATTGCTTAGAATAATATGGCCCTAATATATTTAATAAGAGAAAATCTGCACCCAATGGGATGAAAGTTTGATAAACGTTTGTATCTAAAGATGGGACTGCATATGGCATTTGGACATACAACGTGAAAACATACATTAAACTGTATAGAATCCGGCTCAACTTTTTAAAACTGTTTTTAAAAACGGTAATTGAGGAAATATGATTAATTGATTGAGTATTCATTTTATAAAGCACATGAGTACTACAGAAAGGCGTATCCTAGAGCTAGTGCGCGTCATTACCTATTTCTTTCAAGGTTCCTTTATATTTATCCCAGATTATGTAGTGAGCGTGCCCGTAGACCATTCCTCTGTGTCACTCCAGACATGGACCATTCCTCAGTGTTACTCAACACTTAAACCATTTCTCAGTGTCACTCCAGACACGTTGAGCAGCTTATAGGGCGTTACTGTGCATTTCTATGTCGACAATGGTGGAAGGGCTTTTGGAATGATTTTCCAACAGAATACCTCAGGGTAATGCTATTTAAACAGGAGACTATATTACAAAGGAATTTTCTTGCAACTGTTTTGTGATCTATCCCTTGAGTTTGCTGATAGGGGCAAGCTTGTCATAATAAATATACTAGAGGTAGGATATGGAATTTAAACTTAAATTCTGCTTGAGAGTATATAGAAACATCTCTGAATGTTTTATATGCAGAAGTGAAGATGGCTTTAAAAAAGCATATCTGGCAAAAGTTACACGATTACATAAAGTAATTTTAGCTAGTGAAAACCTTAATTTAAAAAGGAAGTGAAGAACCTAAAACACACCACTCCATTACTAGAATTTACAGTTTTTCAATCCCTTAGAGCCAGTGTAAATAGTTTTAGTTTTCACATCTTGGAAATGGTACGAAACATGTCGACATGTTCCTGTTTCATTCTATAATTGAATATATTATTGGAGTCAATAATTTTCTAATTCACCGCTTATATGACTTCAGCACTTTTTGCTTTTGGATGGTTACATCACTGTCTCTGTCTTTCTTGATTTGGGAACCAGTTCGGGTTTTAAAATATTCTGATTTGACTACGGAATTCAGCAGATTTCAGGAGCGAAACACACAGAGCCAGATTTACCATATGATTGTGTTGCCCTTGTGCCACGCAAGGTGACGCAAGGGCAACACAATCCTTAAGTCAGATTTTCCAAGCCACGCAAAGCCACCTAGTGTGGCCCTGCATGGCATGGTAAATTGGAGCAACTCGAGGCAGCTCCGGTCGCTGCTTTGTGTTACTCAGCACCAGGAAGGCTTTACATGGGTGGAACATGGATACTCCCACACATTCATCCATGTATTTTGGCACATTCCCAGATTCACCAAGACTGTTACACATGCAAATGGGTCAAGATTCTACCCCTTTCCGATAGAGGGGCAACAAGGAGAAATATCTTTATTTCTCCTCTTTGTTTCTTCTTTCTAAATCTCCTGCATGTTGCAGCACACATAGAACGAGGAAAAAAGCTTCTAAGGATTGTTTTTGTGTAGAAGCAACATGGCGCAAGGGTGCCTGCATTGGCGCTAGGTAGCCACAAGTGTGCAGCACAAAGAGAGATCTTGATAGATATGGCGTATCCCTGCCCTCTCCATTTGACACAGCACAACACAGCAGATTGTCTTGCTGCATTGCACTGAGTCACATTTTGATAAATCTGGGCCACAGTCTGCATAAAAAATAGCAACACAGCAAAGGTAAGCCGGAATACGTTCTGAAGTGTGGTCGTGGCAGTTTAATTGCTGGGCACACACATATTTAAAAGGAATCACTGACAGAAATATCGACGTAAAAAATATTGAAGTCGAAATATCAATGTCCACAATATCGAAGTTTTATCTACATTATGGTAAGTAGAAAAATATCGGGAAAAAATATTGTTGTCAAAAACATCGTTGTTAAAAGTATCTTTTTTTTAAATGTTAAAAAAAGTAAAATAAAGTAAATAATATAATTAAAAGAAACATAGTTACAAATATTTTAAAATGTTTAAAATTATAACTAATACATATAATGTTAAAATAAATTAAACATATACATATAAAATATAATATATATATATATATACTTAATAATATTTATAAATAATTATTGTAATAACTTAGAAATTGTTAAAACAAAATTATAAATTATAATTACATATATGCACATACAATAATAATATAAATAAAAATATAAAAAATATATGTAACATATAAAAAATGTATTTTTAAAATAAATTATACACTGCATTAACTAAAACAGTAAATATTAGATATCGTAGGGATAAACATTAATATTCCCACTCCAGAGAGTGCAAAAGTAGGGAAAGTGTTGGATAGTGTAGGGGTAAAAATTACTATTCCTACTCCAGATAGTGCAACAGTAGGGAAAGTGTTGGATAGCGTAGGGGAACAAATTACTATTCCCACTCCACAGAGTGCAACAGTAGGGAAAGTGTTGGACAGCGTAGGGGTAAAAATTACTATTCCCAATCCAGAGAGTGCAAAGTAGGGAAAGTGTTGGATAGCGTAGGGGTAAAAAAAAAATTCAAACTCCAGAGAGAGCAACAATAGGGCAAGTGGTGGATAGCATAGGGGTAAAATTACTATTCCCACTCCAGAGAGTGCAACATTAGGGAAAGCATTGGATAGCGAAGGGGTAATAATTACTATCCAACTCCAGAGAGTGTAATTGTAGGAAAAGTGTTGGATAGCAGAGGGCTGCATTTAACATGCTTATGATTTTTTTAAATTAAATAACCAATTAATAATTTATTAACAATAACATATTTATGAATACCAATAAATTAAAATTAATAATTACTTTATTGAAATTAAATTACTCACCACACTATTCCCCTAAACAAACAACAACCGTTCCTAAAATAAATTAACACAATTAATATAATATTCACTTAATCAATTAATTAACACTTAAATACCAATTAGTAATTAATTAACAATAAATTAATTAACAATACCAATAAATAAAATGTACTTTTTACTTTATTATAATTAAATTACTTCCCACCCTATTTCCCTATTAACTCACAACCCACTCCTAAAATAAATTAACACAATTAATATTATTATAAATTAATCAATTGATAACAAGTAATTTCCAATTAATATTTAGGAATACCACAAACACATTTTTTATTACCTTATTATAATTAAATTACTTCCCACCCTATTCCCCTATAAACCCACAACCCGCTACGGTAATAAAACGCAAAAATTACTTTAAAAAAAATCAGTAACTACTAAAAATGTAATACATATATTTAAAAACAAGATACAATACTTAACAAACAAGATAGAACACATACATATAAAATATATACTAAAATACATAACTAAAATAAACATCGATATTATTTACAACAATATTTTTGCAAACGATATTACTAACTTCGATATTAACAAAAACAATATTTCTTACCTTCAGGTCAATATTCTGGTCACCGATTTTCTTGATGTCGATATTCTATCCCTTCGCTATCTCCAACTAGATACTTCTGTATATAGAAATGAAAAACTCGATATTTAGACTGTGCACCATTTAAAAGATGGTTGAAGGGTTTTTTCCCTGTTGCATATGAATGCAAGCTAAATCTTTCACATAATGCTCAAGTGGATTACTAATGTCATTACTTACGTATAAGGATTCCTTAAATTTATCACTGAACCTTCTGTGTTACAAAAAAGTATATCTATTGTGGTTGCAGTGGATATGATCTCTAAGATGAGCCATTCCATTGGCCTGTATGGGTTCTCATTGTCTTTAACCTGACTCAAGCATTTTTAGAGGGAAGTATACTGCTTGGATGGTATTCCGCCTGTGTCTGTGTTGGCAAGTAATCCAAGTTCAAATAACTTACAGAGCAGCTTACCCTCATGGCAAAGAGTACAAGTGCTGAATAGAGCAAAGATTAGGAAAAAGAATGGCTTGCAATAAAAGATCTTTATCGACCTAGGGACTTCATGTAGGTATCAGTCGTTACCTGTCCAAGGAATATTCTAATGGCAGCCACATAGACACACGCAATCCTCTGAATCCACAAGAAACTTCCTTTGGCATAGGAGTACTCTGATACATGTTTTCACACATTTTTAAACTTTTTTCTTAGTTTTCAATGGGTCACGCAAAGTGTCAAAGATGGAAACAAATAATTTTTAAATTTTCAATGGCAGCCAATGCATATGCCTAATCAAGGGAGATATATTTAATAAACTTTTATTAACAATTCGGGTGACTTTATTTTGGGCCATCTATAGGTGTTTCTGGACTTAAAAAGTAAAGTATTTTTTTATATAGTGAATTATTTTGCATTTTTCGCTTTTTTCTAATCACTGTAAATGAGAGGTATTGTAAGGTAATGGTAGGAAAAACATTCATGCTGAACTGATTTGAACACATGATCTGCAGTTGCCATTAGAAACCAGCAGCGAATGCCTAAGTCACTGAGAAATGAAAGCTTCAGAGCATCTTAAACACAGTGCCCACAACAGCTCAGCCACATTGGCCAGATTATGTTGCGTCAGGAAAGAGGCAATTACTTTCAATGAACTGAGAACTGCATTGGCAATGGCAGTTAGGGAAAGAGTCAAATTAAGAAAGACAAAAAAGGTTGCTTTTCACTAAGCCATTATTGGACGTACACCTCTGTTCCATTTACGCCTGGGAGCCATCCAGGAAAGGACAAGGATCAGATATAAATTATTTTAGTATCGTGCAATTCTTCACCACTACTGTGTAGAATTACACAATGGTAAAATCACTGGCATGGGAAGTTGAATGAGCGGTATAAAGCTTGGTTTACCTCATCACAAACTTGTGAGCCTTCATAAACCCCTATCTGACATCTTCCAACCCTGGATTGGTCAGAGTTTTTCTCCTGCAAAGGGCTGGAGTAACTCCTCTTCTATCACACTTGGTTGGATCTTCATGGGGAAGATTGTTTTCCCTGTGGAAAAAAAGAGAAAATTGTGCATTTGCACATCAGCTGTAATACTGCTGAGGTTTGTTAATAAGGGGAAATTGCAAACCTGTATTCTGTGAGTGCAGATTTACAATTCAAATTATGAATCTGACCCCCAAGAGTTTTAAACCTAAAGGATGCAAAAATAACAAACCAAGCAAACTTAGATGATGGATGGGCCGCTTTCCAGAAGCCAGCCTGTAGATCTATGCACAGGCGAAAACCCTGGCGTTGAAATCCTTAAGGTTCAACTGTTATTATCTCGCATCTAAAATGGGTAATTTTCATACACAGTATGAACCTGAGCACCACCAGAAGAAATAATCCAAACACGCCGAAAATCATCTAATTTTCGTTGCCATAAGAGTGAAACTGCAGACCCATGCAACAGAGTAGTTCACAAAGTGGTTGTATCTAGATATTGAACAGCACAAGGAAGAGAATTGATCCCTTGTTCACCTCACACATATTCAACTACCACGTAGATCTCACGGTATATCAAAGCACTGAGTGGACTACAAACACAGCACACAGAACATAGAGAAACAGATATCTATCTCCACAAAGCAAGACTATTGTAGTTGTCAACTCGAGAGTTTTAAGCAGAATATGACAAAGTACCTGGTACACCGAAAACACAACATGAAACATATAGATTTCTCTAAATGCCAATAAACATGATACATTTACCAGATATACCATGGGTACTCACAAGGGACTATTTACAAAGGTAATTTAAACTTGTAAGTAATTTACACATAATTTACTTTTATACTTTTGAGTAACTGTACTGCTTTGGGTTATACACAAAATGTTTCCTTTACTTCATCATAGGGAGATCTCCCCCCCTGGGGTGTGGATCTTCTTATGGTTAAGTATAGTGAAAAATAAAAAAAGATTATTCAACTGAAACAAAAATTGTAAAAATATTTTTAGGTGAACTAATAATGTCAATTTATTATATATATTTATTTTAAATGTAGAGTAAAATAGAAGAAAGCTATAGCACAATTAAATCTTTTTTAAAGTAAGTATGTCATTACTTTAAATATATTAAATTAAATAAACATTACTCAGAAGAAATGTAAATAAAAATGTTTAGTTCTACCTACATTTGTAAAACCTTTTTATATGTTATTAATAACTAGTATATTAATGTTATTGTAATAAAAATGAATGTTACAATAATTTATGAATTCTAAAACATTAGTTACAATATTTTGTAATGAAAAATAAATATATTTTTTAGTTTTAGATGGTTTTAATGTTAAATTATATTTGTTAGTATTTTTAACTATTTTTTTTATCATTTAATTTACTGTAACCATATTTCCTGGGGTGGCGGGGGGTTATTTTAAATCCTGATCTCGATTATTTTCTATGGGAGGGTACTGCAGTGAAAGTAGTAAACAATATGTGATGCTGGACTTATTTCAGCTCTGAGCTGGAATAATTTACTACTGTGGCGCCTATTCCGATGTTGAACGGACTCAAGTCCGTCCAACATCGGTCAGGAGCCGTAACCAACCGACCTGCTGTCGTCGGTTACTGCCCTGCTAATACGATGCGACCGGACAGGGTTCGGTCGCACTCGTATACTTACCAATGCAGGCATGCATTCCGAGCGGAATGCATGTCTGCATTGAGAAAAGCAGGGGTGCAGTTCATCCCTGCACCCTGTGGCCGGCACCCCAAAGGAGCCTGCCACCGGGTGCAGGGATCCACAGAGGGGCACCATAGGTGCCCCCAGGCCGCCATTCGGCAGCCTTGCACCCATGGGGGCCTTCAGAGACAGTTTCCGACTGCCTTTTCGTGCCGAAAACACTGCCACAAAAAGGCAGTGGAAAACTGCCAGAGTACTCCATCGGTCATAAAGAGGCTACCGGGGGAGTACTGAGGGATTTCTGGATGGCAGACGAACTCTCCGAGCCAGTCGTAAGCCATCAGAATGGCTTCATCGGAATGGAATCCGGACGGCACATACCGCTCCGTCGGAATCGGAATCGGCCCCTGTGTTGGGTCCCTTTTCAGCTGTAGTAACTTTTGAGGTATGGATTGTAACTAGCAATTACTTTACTCTTTTGTGGGTGAATGCATATCCCTCCTTAAACCCCTCCATAGCCCTCACTACACCCCCTACTTACTACTCCCCAACCCTCTCCCTTTTATTAGTAAGTATGGCCCTTTTTCTTGCCACTTCCCCAAGTCCCTCCCCATTTACTCCTAAATTCTAAACATACAGGCGTGAAGATCTCCATATAATAAACATAGGAGAAGTGGAGGCCTAGGTTTGTGAATAGCATTTTGGAGTACTTTAGTAGTACTATTGAACTACTACTAAAGTACTACAAATGCAGTTTGTGAATCAGCCCCAAAGTGCTTATTATCTAACATAGTCCATATAATATCAGATTGTGTGTCCACTTCTCTGTACTTTTGTGTGGTTACCCCTACAGTGTGGTCCGCCATTGTGTAGCTACTGTCCCATTCGTTATAGGTATGATCAGAGGGAGGCCCAAATGTCTTTAAGGTGTGATTTTTGAGGGAGGCAACATTTTAACATAACCACCTACTGTGTCGATGCAATATATCATGTTTGTCAGCAAGTTTAGAATAGACATTATCAGGATCTACTGAAATATGTAGCCACTCTTCCTATGGCCAAGAGTAGTACAGCAACCAAAAACGCCTTTTGGTTTTAGGTAATTCCTTTAAATAGCCTAGTAATGCCATTAGTGGAGATGGTGCTAGATCTACACCCACCATATTTAAAATTATTGCAAAGATCCTTAGCCAGTAAGGTTATAACATAGGGCATGTCCAAGAATAGTGCATGAGGTCCTGCTCCAGATGTTTGCAGTAGTGACAGTGGGTATCAACATCCAGGCCCATTGCATGTAGTTTCACCGGTGTGTAGTATGTATGGGCTTTGTAGGTGTTTATAGTGTAGCAATCTACGCCTGCTTTACATCATACAAAGACACTCATACATGGGATGATTATAAAAAAGATCATCCCAACAGATCTCCTCACTTATCTCTCCCTCCAGCCATGCCAGCTAAGGACCACAACTATACACAAAATCTCAGATTAGACAACTCAGGGGCATATTCACAAGGAGCTATCGCGGAATTAACTGCACTTTATCGCAGCCAAAGTCGTGATAAATTTACCCGACCATTCACAAGCAGGTGCTAACAGTCCACAGCACCACTTTTCCTGTGATAGCAGCTGCAAAAATCATCACCACAGAGGACCCCCGCAATTATCGCTAATGAGATGCAGAGTAGGCGCTCCCGTGACAAAAGCCGGGTCAACACCACACCTCAACATTCACAACAACCAGACAGATCGGCGATAAGAACACAAAACACGCGATAAGGCTCGTTAGCTTCAGGAATTTTACACCTGCTCTGACCTGGTTTAAACTCGGACGGCAGCCTGCACCACAATAGGGAGCCCAGCCCAGGGCGTCATCGGAAGGGCAACAGATGCCATGGAGCAACTGATTATGCAGGCCGGACACCCAAGAGGACACAACAGCCACAGCCACCGCCACCACCCCCAGGACCACCCCCCGGGCCACCCAAAGACATGCCACATCAGCTACACCCAAACATGTGCAAAATATTCCGCCTGATGCCGCACAATCACAACTGGTGACATGCATGTGCCGTCACAGAAATGAGCATCACACATTCACTTTCGAAGCAAACAATGGAACTTTATTGAAACAACACAGAAATTAAATGAAGACACATGGCGGCTTCCCTCGACACAATCTCTAGGTCACAGCCTGCAAGACAAAATACATGAGAGAAGAAGAGAGGGGGAGCAAGAGAGAGAAGAAGAGAGGGGGAGAGAGAGAAAAAAGAGTGGGGGAGAGAGAGAAGAAGAGAGGGGATAGAGAGAAAGAGAAGAAGAGAGGGGGAGAGGGAGAGAAAGAAGTAGAGAGGGGGAGAGAGAGAGAGAGGAGAGGTGGAGAGAGAGGGAGAGAGAGAGAGAGAAAAGAGGGAGGGAGAGAGAGAGAGAGAGAGAGAGAGAGAGAGAAGAAGAGATGGGGAGAGAGAGAAAGAGAAGAAGAGAGGGGGAGAGAGAGAGAAAAAAAAGAGCGAGAGAGAGAAGAGAGGGGGGAGAGAGAGAGAGAGAGCGAAGAAGAGAGGGGGAGAGAGAGATGACCCAGTGCACCCAGGCCACACTGCTCACTTGCTGCCACCGGTGTTTCTCCAACCACTTGCCAGTATTATAGCAGCACACCAGGTAACACATCTGAGACAGAGCAGTCATCTGAAACAGAGTCCAGGGACATGATTGCCACAGTACACACACTTGCACAAGACAACGTTACCCACCCGCCCATGCACACACAGCCCGAGGCATCCCAGGCCCTTCCTCCTCCCTTCGGAGCATTCCCGCCCATGCACAGCCGGGCGACACTGCTCACCTTCTGCCACCGGCGTGTAGAGTGCAGGTCACACCACGTGCTGCTGCAAGCCACAAGCCCGTGGTCCGCAGACATGGCACCCGCCACATCATTCATCCACGCTGCGCAGGCCACCAGGTCCAATGTCTGGAGCTGGGACTTGATCACACAATGGCATAGGACATACCAGGGTACCCGGCAACATCACAGCCTGCACAGCCGTTCAGCTCAATGGGTGCCACTAACTCTGGGAGCCTGGAAGCAGGGCCACTTTGCAGGAGGTCCGCACAAGACGCTGGCGCGGCCTACACTGCGGTCCAGCAAGGCACACAAATCCTGGGCAGTCCAGACCGCCAGGACTTGCCATCATCACAGGCAGCAGCTTAAGGTGCCAATGACTCAGTGCACCCTAAGTCACCGTCCCGTGGCAGGGGGCCTGTGCCGGCCGCAATACAGCATCTGCCACAAACCCTGTGCAACCCCAGTCAGCGTCCCGTGGCGGGTGCCTGTGCTGGCCGCAATACAGCGTCTGCCACAAACCCTGTCCAACCCCAGTCAGCGCCATGTGGTGCTAGGCCCTTTCTGGCCCCAAGGCCTTGGGTACCACAAACCCTGTCCAACCCAAGTCAGCGCCACGTGGTGCTAGGCCTGTTCCAGCCCCAAGGTCTTGGGTGCCACAAACCCTGTCCAACCCCATTCAGCGCCACGTGATGCTAGGCCCGTGCCGGCCACAAGGCCTCGGATCCGTCATCCAGTCCCCAGCGGCAGAGGGGTATGTGACATCGTCGGCCCCTTATATTTGCGGGGTCACATGGCCTGTGACGCCTGTGCCGGGTGGATGTGGTATGCGTGCAAACCTGCCCTCAGGGAGTGGCTGTGACATGCTGTCAACTAGACCAGTGACCTGCATAGTACGCCTGCGATGGGTAGCCATGAGGCCCCCCCCAGAGCTTGAGCGGAGTGGTCTGGCCTGCCGTACGCCGAAACAGTGCAAGGCATGCAAAAATGACTCGTGGGGAATGGGTGTGGATCAGTCCATGTCCGGACAAGAACGTGGCTGGTGCGTGTGTCACTGTTGTGGTGTCCACGGGACCCGTGACCCAATATAACATGTAGCACCCTCTAACTGACAACCCTCAGGATGAACATCATTGACACATGGGAAATCACTGTCCCTACATTCATCCACACATACATACATGAATGATGAAAGACATGACACAGCAGTGCATCACTGGATGTTTATTACACATCCAGTGCTGGTCCTCAGCTGGAGCGGTACAGGGCACTGCCGAATACACCACACTATATGGGCCCGTGGAGGGCCAGCCAGAGTCCATCCGTGGAAGACAAGTACTGCGCAAGAGGAGGGGTGCAGTCCGCAGCCTGGTCACCGTGTCATTGGTCATCAAACAGGAGGTCCATGTCGCTGTCCAAGGTGAGTGCAACTGAGTGAATCGGGAGTCAGTGGAAGGTCATGAGGCCATGTGTGGGGCCAGGCAGGAACAGGCCAGGTGGCGGGAATGAATGCTACTGAGCCCTTCTGATCACAGGCCCATCCACTTCCCCGTCCCCGGAATGTGCCCTGTCCCACCTGTGGGTGTTACTGTACCGTCTGTGGCACCTTGTGGCACTGTAACTTCAGGGGCCGGAGGTGAATAGTCTGACGCACTGTGTGCCACTGACAGGGGCAGGAGTGATTCGGGCTGCCACACAGGGAGGCATAGCCACACCAGGAAGGGGGCATGTGGATGGTGTGGGGGCAGCAGCATTCAACATCGCCACGCCTTGTGGCAGCAATCCCATGATGAGGATCTACAGGGCATGGTAGATCCCTGCTACATTCTGCTAATGTTCAGCGGTGGCTGCCATCCTTTTGGCCTCCATTCGCACTCTGTCCTCCATGAGCCTCCGCATGTGTGCCAGCTCACGGCTGGTATCGCTGGAGCCACGCTGAGCGGACACGAGTTCTTCTCTCTGCGTCATGACTCCAGCGATGTCAGTCAGGGTTCGTTGGAGTGAAGACCATGGGGCTACACTCCCAAGGATGGCATCAGGTTTAGTAGCCATGAGGTCGAACCCCACCCGCACCTGCTCTGGGGTCTCCCTCTGGCCCTCCAGCACACGGAGTTGGAAGGCCATGTGTTGTTCCTGTGGGTCTTGGGGGGTGCCGGGGCTGTGGGTGCCTCCTGCTGGGTGCTTTTGGTAGTGGGTGGGGTCTCCTCAATGCAGCTGGCCTGCCCTGATCCTGGAGGTGAGTTTTGGATGAGGTCAATGATGTCTTGGATGGCTTGTGTGTCGATGCTGGTGTTCTCCTCCTCGTCATCAGTGAAGAGTGGCTGGGACTGCTCTGCAGGAGGTCTTGACAATGCCCCTGTGATGTGAAGGGGAGATGGTGTATTACAATGTGTACACATGTATGTATCCGCATGGTACATGTTGACATTCAGACAGCATGGCATTGTGCATTGTGACAGTCTGTAGATATAGGCGAGGACCCAGAGTCATTGTGGGTGAGCTCTGTGCTGTGCTTGGTTGTGCATGGTGGTCACTCATCCTGTTGCAGTTGTGTTATGTTCTGTCCTGTCAAGCAGTGTCCAATCCCCCGACTCCGTCCACAGTCTCCACACTGATGACTGTCGACCACAGCTCCTCCATGTCATCCAGCTCGAGCTGTGGCGCTGGGCCCCCACCACCAATCTGCATTGCTGCCTTACGGTCGGTGGAGAGTTTTTCCTTGGTCCTCCGCTTGATGTCATTTCATTGCCTCTTGACCTCGTCAATTGTCCTCATGTGCTGCCCGACGGCATTCACCTTGTCCACGATGTCCCGCCATATTTCGCTTTTGGTGCCCAATGATACGTTGAAGGAGATGAACAGTTGTTGATGGTATTCCATCACCTTCGTGACTATGATCCTGTTTGCCTGTGGACTGAACTTTGTCTTCCTCTTCTTCTTGTCCTTGCCCTTCCCTGTCCCCAAGGTCCTGGGCTGGTCGTCCGGGGTGCGTGTGGGGTTGCGCTTGTCCTCTGCGCCTGCTCCGGCAGCCTCCATGGTGCGAGGGTGGTGGTCAGTTTGTGTTTGTGTTTTTTTCTACTTTTATGATGATTTTTCCCCCCTGCCAGGTATGTGTTGCAGGCCTGGCGCTGCTTATCGCTGGTTTCCTCATCGCGCTTTGGCCCATCGCACGTATTTTGGTGTTGTGGTTTGTGTTTTTGTCGCCATCGAGGTGGTTGTATCGCGGACGTTGTCCGCGTTTTCGGCAGTCTATTGCATGCTACCGCCGTGTTGTGAATTCCATGTTGCCACTGGGTTATTTTCCTGCGATGGTGAAAATTGCATTTCGCTACTCTTGCGGTAGTTATCACACCTTCTTGTGAATATACCCCTCAGTGCAGTAACCTACTAAGCCGATTCTTTCATATGAAATACCATAAAGGGACCTGCAGAGCTGTTTAAAGCTAGTAGCAAACTGAAACCATAAACTGCACATCTGCTTCTCACACTTCATCATCCAACTCACTGCTACCCCCTTGCGCCCCATAGTACTATAACTGCACCTCGGTGATCATCATGAACAACAAGGAAACACTTCAGTAGAATAATCTTATTCTACTCTCTTCGCACATGGGTTCAAAACAAAGGCAACAGTCTTCCAACAACACACCCAATGCGGTGTGGAGTGAAACTCATATAAGCACACGCTTCAGTACCCCACTTGGGGCAGTAAGAGCCGTATAAATACTGCAATGCAATACAAAACAATACATAAGGTGGATCTTGATTTCCTTTGAGCATTTTATTTGCTATTGGACAAATGGAAAGGCCCACTAAGAATTTGGGACATCATCTTGTGCAGTGAAGAATCATTGCTTTCTAAAGTAGGAGAAATAACCTTTTGAAATCTTTGTGGCTCACTTGGGACAGTCTCACAAAATGTGCTACATTTCCTAATTTATCCATGCATATTCACATAACAGAGGAAGCCTAAAGTTAGGCTTCCAGCCTTTGTTGGCATTTCCCATTGGCCCCATATGTATGTACTACTGTCTGTTTTGATATGTTACCCCTGCCTCTAAATGAAGGAAGCAGTGTCAGTCCAAATGCCACAGACAAGCACTCATTTTATGTTGCCGAGGGAGTAATTCTGCATGTAAAAACTCTTCAAACGGAAAATTCACCCGGTCATGAGTCCTGAAAGGTTCTTGAATATATCAGAAATATTTCTGAAAATGATCACTAGCAAAAAGCTGGTGGTGAACAATAATAGGCATTAATATGTCAACTGGAATTTTTGCAAACCATCTGCAGGTGCCCAAGACGTGCTATCAATACAACCACTGCCGAACACGTCCGCTTTTGTCCGGGTGATTTGTACATACATTGAACCATGTATTGCACCATTTACAATTGCTTCAAAATAGGTAAAAACAGGTTAAAAAGGGAGTGTGCCGAATTCCCACCTGCTCATCTTTTATCACATTTTTGATACTAGCTCCATGGTGCACTTTAAATCTGGGTTTTCACACAGCCCCGCTGAATTCAGTAACAGTATTATCACATTCGGGTACAACCTCTGAAATTTACACCAAACTCGGGATGCCAAAGTAATATTCAAGGTGTTCCAGAGAAGGGCAAAGGTCAGACTGCAGGGGTCCTTGTGGATCGTTTCATCCATCATTGTCTTTCTCTTTTCCTAATTTTGCACCGAATATTTTGTTTGTGTTCATTTAAATGCAACAACCACAAACTCTGCTTTGTGGGCTTCAAGGATGCATATCCTCTCTCTCTACAGCTTTATCTTCCCCTCTCTCTCTCGCCTTGAAATTGCGCAAAACCCAAATGAAATCTTCAAACACTGCACAGACTGAAGTAAAATCAATTCCAATTATATACACATTCTATGTAAACATGTCTCGGTTCAGCGCCCACGTTTCTGCCCCATTTCTTCTTTATATTGCCGTCTATATTTCGTGCCATTATTCCTGTGCGCCGGAATATCCTGAACTGTGATCTGCAGCGTCCAATTCAATTCACAGACCTCTCTCCTCCGTTGAAGGCACTCATAAGCCCCTCTAATAAATGGCGGCATGGTGTGATCTACCGCCTATCTCTCTTCTAGGGTGACCAACTGGCAACAGGGCAAATTCTGGCCAATGGCAGTGACAGTAAACATTCAGGACAAAGGGTCAAAATTCAGGACAAAAATTCAGAACAAAAGGTCATTTTTGCAGATACATCTGAGGACTTGCACAATTATAAAACTGACAGCTGTCAGAAGTACAAGCCAAAATCGGTTTATGTTCTTTAGTCTGTATTACACATTGGAGTGCTGAGTAAACATTCACAAATAGCTGGACAAATTTAAAGATTAAAAAACTAGTAAACATATACACTCCAGGCAGAATTTGACAGCTGACATAGGAGGCAGATTTCACAATTCTATCCCCGTACCAATAATGAAAGTACCAGATGCATTGCTTTGTTCCTGAGCATAGACACCGGCAGTAGGGTGATGGGTCCTCGTGCTGGCTAGTGTATTCTGTGAGGCATTCTCTTCATGCGTTCCCTGCGTGGAACACTGAATGCATGTGATCGGCAGTTGCTGCCGGGGAGCTGTTGAAGTCGGTGAATTAAAGGTCACCTGAACTTACCTGGACCTTGTCATCTTTTCATTGGCGACGATAGAGCTGCTGTGTCTGAGGGTGATTGGAAGCTCTCTTTATCTGAAGATTCTGAAATCAAAAAGGTAATGGATTTTGTAGTTCATGGCTGGCCCAATAACACTAATCTAGTTCCCGAACTTATTCCCTTCAAAAGAATTTGTGATGAATTATCCCTTGTTGACAGGCTTCTACGTAGAGGTGGGTTGTTGGTTGTGCCCATGACCATGCGCAAGAAAGTTTTGGACCTGGCCCATGAAGGTCATCCAGGGATTCATGCTATGATGTGGAGGGTTCGGGAGGACTTCTGGTGGCCAGGTGTGGCTAGGTCTATTGAGCAATGTGTTTGTGAGTGTGGCGTGTGTGTTTTGAGCGACAAAACTCAGGTAACTGTATCCTGTATCAGTGAAAAATTCACCCTGGTGTAAGTTGGCCTTCGACATATCTGGTCCTTTTGGTGGTATGGGCAGTACGCCTAAATATGCTCTTGTGTTGATTGATTACATGTCGAAATGGCCAGAGGTTAGGTAAGGTTTGTGGATGGCATAAATTCTGCAACGATCATTAATTTCTTCAAGGATATTTTTCTTCGAGAGGGTTTTCCAGAGGAGTTGGTAACGGATAATGGGACTCAATTAGTGTCTGTGGAGATGCAGGAGTTTCTGAAAATCCATGGCATCAAGCATATCCTCACCTCCTTGTACCACCACTGCAGCAATGGTTTAGTTGAATGACTTAACCGTGTAATCAAAGATCAATTACAATTTGCTTTTGTCAATGGGTTACACTGGAAGGAGGTCATTTCTAGCACGTTGTGGCTATGAGAATTACCCCTCATATGAGTTCTGGCATATCTCCATTTACATTGTTAAGGGGCAGGATTGCAGGTTCTAAGCGGAACAGGGATTGGATGTCGAGGAAGGTAGTGGATCAGCAGAAGCTGGGCATGGTAGCTGATGTCAGGGCTGCCGTACAGTCCAAATATCCATCGTAGTGTCCCAAGGCATCTTCTGTATGTCAAGGGACAGGATAAGGATCAAGAAACCTGTTTTTGTTCACAAGGGTTCTTCACGATTTTCGGCTCCAGTTAGAGTGAGGGAAGTTAGAGAGCGTGTTGTTGTTTTGGAGAATGGGAAGATCTGGAACAAGTGTGCTATCTCAGTGGTGCCGAGGTCGAAAGTGGAGTTTGTGAAAGGAAAGTTTGGCATTCACACACCTTGCATGTCCTCACCTTCTCAAAGGGAAAATTACAGGGTTCCTGTTCAAATCAAGGAGGTGGTTCCCCAGGCTGCCTCTTCCAGGATGGGGGTTTCTGTTCCCAACAAGGAGGTTGTTCCCCGAACTGCCTCTTCCAGGATGAAAGTTGGTCCTTCTAAATTTCGGGACTATGTTAGGTATTGATGTACTTGTTTTATTATTACATTTTCTGTTGTGTCATTTATGAGATTCTGTTCTTCATGCTGTAAATATGTGTTATCATTCTTGTTTTGTGAAGAAAGGGGGGGGTGATGGGTCTTCGTGCTGGCTCGTGTATTCTGCAAGGCATTCTCTTCATGTGTTCCCTGCGTGGAACACTGAATGCCTCTGATCGGCAGTTGCTGCCGGGGAGCTGTTGAAGTCGGGTAAATTAAAGGTGACCTGAACTTACCTGGACCTTGTCATCTTTTCATAGGGCTATTACAGAGAGTGAACAAGGGAGGGGAAATGATAGTGAGAAGGGGGCGGGGCTATATGCTGAGATGGAGAGACCGAAGGTGAATGGTGAGTGAAGAGTAAAGCAACTGAGCGCCTGCCAGCTAAGAACAGATGGTGAAAAGAGAAACGTTGACAACAGAAGAATATGGAGCAGAGAAAAGAGCAGAAACAGATACAGAAAAGTGACAGAGAGAAGGTGGAAAAGACAAAAAAGGTAGATGGGACATATAAAAGGAAGGTAGAGGGAAACAAGAAAAAGCATGTGGGGCAAGAGAGGCAGAGACGCATGGCTAGGTAGGTGTAGAGGAGGGAACAGATAGAGGAAATGGAACCAGGAGATGAAAAGTTTGAATAGGGAGTGAACAGAGAGATTATATGATGGGTTCACTTTGTAACTTTCTTGTCAGACCTTTCTATCCCATTCCAATGCACCATATCTTTGAAAATGTGGTGTTACTGTACTCTTTCGCTTTCACATGACGCAGCACAGCAACGCCACTTACTGCGCTCTGTTGAGTCAAATGTTAGTAAATATATCCCTCAAAGATTTAGCACAGGTGTCCAGATTTAAACTTTGTCTTGGACCTTGTACAGTGTTCCTTTGCCTTTTGGCTAGGGTTGCGCTACTGAATCAGCATATCCATACATACAGGCAGAAAATCACTGTTAAGAAATGGCCATTTTTCAAAGAATGAGGGAGAAATCAATCCAAGGTTCCAGCCAGGAATATTTGTTTGGCAGGCTACAAAGTGGCACTAGAAGATTCTGGGATTAGAGCACATCAGTCATGTTCTGGAGGCATTTCTCCTTGTGCTGTACGTTTTCTATTAACTGGAAATGTTGAAATAAAAACTTTACAGAAAAACAGATCTGATTAAATAAGTTTAAATCCCTCCATTCATTGACTATGCGTTTCTACCAGCCCGTCCCACAATCAGCTGAAGGGCTTTTACCTCAGGGCCTGTGGTACTACACAGGCTGCAGAAATGATAGCAAGGGCTCTGACAGGGCTGGCTTTAGTGCTGGTGCCAGATGCTGTGAGAATCTTTGTTGTCCCCCCCAAAGACCTCCTTTTCCACGCATTCAATCAGTACCGCCCCCCAAAGGAACCCCTCATCGCTACATTGACCTGCTCTGATGTGTAGTTAATTTCTTTACACTGCCATTCATTCCAAGTATGTAGGGTAGATTAGTGTGTTGGAGTGTATTATATCACTCACATATTATACAGACACAATGGCTTGTATAAGCGCGTAAGCCAAAGTATAGGAAACGTTACTTGAGACAAGGGCCACTGGAATAATTCAATTGTCCGGTTGCTGCGATTTTTAAATAATTATAGATTTGCTGCATTTGCCACATAATCCATCATCTGCCACATATTCTGCAGATTTTAGGCCAAATTATTCAAAAGTTACTAAAAATGTAGCAACACATGTTTACATGTAGTGGAAGGATATTTGCAAAGGGTAACTGGTCACCTTGTTGTTGCTTTTTTGCTATATATGGGTGGTAAACTGGCACTAATGAGGTTCAACCTATGCCCAGACAGTGTTAGCAAGTTTAAAATGCTCAAAATAAGTAATACTATTGCATATATACCCCAATATGCCACACAATTTGCCTTTTCTTGCTTCATAATTTATTTACCCCTGTCGCATAATTTAGCCCTCCTTAGATGCATAATTCCAGTGGCCCCGCTTAAGACAATGAGGACTACAACGTATAGGAGTCACATGTCATCCATACTGGTAGGCATTATATGTTATGTTGGAGAAATACAAACATAACGTTGGCGTTGTCTTTACTAATAAATGATTATTAATATCCAAAGAAACCCTATTTATCAACCTGAACAAGAATAATTAAAGATTAAAGAAAAACAATAAAGCTGATGTTTGATTTTGGTTCATAGGTCACTGTGATATATTAGAATTGTATCTTATGAACTCCAATGAACAAAAGGGTGCTCGTGACAAAAACAGTAACCCACTGAGCTGGCTACTTAAAAAACAATTATTTGTTCTTTGATCTGCATCTTAGCCATTGTCCTTCGCTGGAGTCACACTGTCCCTCTACACTACTTATTGATAAGTCAAAACTCAGACGAGACAAAACTCAGATCTCTCAAAAAGATACATTAATGACCAGAGGTAAACTGATGCCTATACATTGCTAGCACACAACAGATCTGAAGTCTGTGCCTTTGACCCTGTAATAAGTGCCAAAATGCAAACCCCTCCTCATACACGCACACCTCCCCAGAACTTGAGAGCTTGATGCCTAGTGAGGAGACACCAGCCCCTGAACAAAAGTAGAATGCCAGGCCCTAGACTGTGGCAGGCGGAGTCCCAGCAAATGCTGTAACTGCACAGAGAGGCCCATTATAATTCTGTATGTAATGACCTACCGGGGATCAGAATGGTAATAGGCCAATAGCAGTCTATGCCAGGTCAGGGTGGGTCTGCTGCAGGCCCTTGAAGTTCACAACAGGAGAGTGAGCTGGCCACTGTAGTGAGAATTTCAGAACTCTGAGGCTGCTTGCAGGGAGCCAGCACAGAAATAGTCATTAAAGGCTAGTCGGACTGTTTCCTCGATTTCTGTAACATCTTAGGGTCAGATATGCTATGCTTTTTTAACAGTCAGAACTACTCTGAGTCAAAGTTTGTAATTGCAAAAAAGCATTTTTCCTAGGTATAATGCCATCGTAAGAGTCAGTATCATTTTACTGATCCCTCAAATGGAATTGCAACTAAATACCAAATATTGGAATTTGAAAGAGGAGTGTTTTTTTCTTCACCGCTTTGATATACAGAATCTGTAACCTATGTGCCAATGGTTTACCAGGGTAATACGGGTTACAAACCATTGCAAAGTTATCAATTTCTAAGTTAGAGTAGTAACTAATTTACAAAAAGGAATTCGTCCCCTTTGAGCCTGTTCTCATTTATGACTTGGGGAAAAGTTTAGGGGGAGTAAGCAATGGTCTAGAGAACTTTTTAAAGAGTTTTTTTCTTTACAAAGCAGTCCTTGAAATCGAGCTTCTTTTAAAAAAAAAAGTTATTTTGTTTAAATGAAATCACAGACTTGGTGGTCTGCTGAACCCAATCGGAGTGAGTCGCAATTTGTGACCTACTTTATGAATATTAATTAGGCAGGTCAGATCAAAACCCACTCTGATTTGGAATTTTATGAACCAACCTCGGTTCGCAAAATGTAATACTGATCGCAAAAATACTAGTCACAAATTGTGACCACTTTTTTCACCCAGTATAGTGATACATCTGGCCCTTAGTACAGACATGAGCCTGAAAAGGTGGCACACCAAAGATATATCCAAATGTGGAGCTTTACGCCCATATTGCTGGGTAGACCTCCTTAGCCCATTATCTTCAGTTAGCTATTAGATGCCAAATGCAGTGTTGTGAATTAAGGAGCTGTGATCATTCCTGATTTACAGCGCCCAAGAATACATAGCACTTCTTTGGGCTTTCTGGGTGGGTTTTGTCCAGCAATCTGGGTTGAAACCACAAATTTTCTTGAAGGTGTGCAGGCACAAATTCCTATCACTATCGTGTTGGCAAGGTACTACTCACCTGAAGTCCATGGTTTTGCTGGAGTGAAAAGAGTCCTTACAATCCCCTGAAATCTACCCTAAACACACAATCACAAATAGGTGACTGTTCTCCAGGGGTAGGAGAGTTGAGGTTTTGAACAGAGGATAGGATGAGGTGACCTCTTGTTTTCTGGATATGCAAGAATGACACCAAACTCTTGGTCTCTAATTTTTCTTCTTCTAGGGGTTCAAATTGCAAATCTTCACTTGAAAGACGGGAACAAAATTGCATAGCAAGTTAAACGTATCTCTCTTCCTAATAATACGTATTCTCCCAGATTCCCCTTCTAGAGCTCTGTAACTCACAACAAGTAAACACTATACACATTTCATTCTTTTTAAAGTCTTGAGAGCAACAGTCTTAAATGATTTTGATAACTTGACAATTGTTCTGATCTTTTTTAGTTTAGGGTCAAAAGGTTCAGTGCACTAACCTTATTGTTGTTTGCAGATTTTGAAGACAATGTTCAAGTTTCTAACCTGTCTAACATTCTTCCTCTTTGTTTTAGGTACAGTTTCTGCCTAGAGAGTGCACTGCTGCCTTGCTTGGAGTTGAAGTGGGAGTGTAGATGGAGGAGAGCCAGCACAAGAAACAGGTAAGGAGAAGACCTCGGGAGCAAGAGGTCATGAGCTGGAGATCCTATCCACATGGTGACTTGAAGCCAAGCAAGGGTCTCGGGAACTGGGTGCAGTGTTTATAAGTCTGCACCCAAGATGGTCACCAATTCTCACACAAATTCGAAATCTTGTGCGATTTTGGGTCCAGTGTAATAACGATGTTGACTCAGGGGCAGATAAGGAAGGAGGCCTTTCCTATATGTGGTAAATAGATAAAGGGTTTTTAAGAGCACTGGTTTGCAGAAGGATCTTCTTGAGGCAAAAAGGGGCATATGAGTATTGAGAAGTGGTGGAAAGGGCCAGGGGCTCAAATAAAGGAATTTGGGAAGTGGAGGAAAGGGCCAGAAGGTCAAACGAGTTTTGGGAGTGGCGGCTCTGCAAAGGGAGCAGGTGGAGTGGGTCATGGCAGGTGCATATCCTCCTTTGTAAATGCAATTGGTTTTATAAAGCACACATTTGCCACAGGGAGGCCAAGGCACTAACCACTTAAACTGCAAGAACGACCAGAAACCGCCCAGTCTTCAAGGCCTTCTTGAACTTTGCATTTTTCCTTTTAATGTTGGTGGCAGTTAAGAAAGCTCTGCACTCAATCATTAGTTTTTTAATTTTATGTTGGGGGACCCGACGAAGACATTATTCACTTGACCTCAGGGATTAAACAAGGTTGTACATTTAATACCTGTTGTGAGTGGGATTTGCCAATTGTGATTGATAGCCTTGTGAGCCAAGCGCATGGAATAGAACACAGTTCACCGAATAATGAGGAGCCAAAGCAGACTGGTTAGAAAGGCAAAACTAGGTCACACTTTGAATCAGCTGTAGACAGAATAGATAGATCTGCAAATGCAGTTCATTGCAATAATCAGTGTGATCTGAAATAAAGACACTCAGTATCTTGTGTGGGGAAACTAAGAAGAGGAATATTATTTTCAACACACCAAGATTGAGGACGCAAGGACTAACTACTGCACTACGATGGGCAATAAGTGTCACATTCACATCAAAGTTGACGTTGAGGTGCTTCACTTAAGAAGCTGGTCGAGGAGACACACCTAGCTCAGCAGACCAAAAACAATGTTGCCGAAATGTGACGGACAGGATGAGGGCTGAGAATCTCAATCTAATCTCGTGTTAATTTTAGTTGCTTCCAAGTTATCAATTTTTCAACAAAATGTAAACACTTGTATAGATTTTAATCACTTATATGTGCATGCTGTTTAAGTTGTTTGTGATCTTTAGAAGTATCTGTGTGTCGATAACGCTCAAGGAAGATATAGTACATAGGCTGTGCTGGAGGTGACCTAAGTTTGACACACATCCTGGTGGAAGGGGCTTTTTGTTAAAGCTTGGATGGTTCTACCGACATTTCACAGTCCCTTACCCTGATGGCCGGGTACACTAGCTCCCTGTCAAAGTTTATGTGGGGTTACTTTGGTGCTGAACTCAACAGTGTGGTTGGGGTTGTTGTGCTGTTCGGCTAGATGCCGGGGAACAAGCACACGTATCTGAAGAGCAACTAGCAGGCTCTTTCATTGACTCTGGTGCTACTCTAAGCACCTCACAGAGTGAGGGAGCGGCCACCGCCCTCTCTTGGGCTGGATCCAGAAAGTGTCTACTGCACACATATTATAAAATGTAGTGATACATTGCCGTGGATCTCTGAAACCACACAGCCATTAATGTGATATATCCACTGAAGAAATAGTAATACATTGTGTTGTATGTGATGGCTATACCAGCAATACATTTAGCCTGGCATCATAATAATGGTGACCATTAATATAAACCCATCAGTAAATTAACCTGTTGCTGACAAAACTGGATATGATTGTTACTTGCTTCACTGTCACTCATTTTATTGATTTCAAATGGAATCTGCCTCAAGCCTCAATAGTAGACCTAATGAAGGCCATGTCAGTGACTTGTAAGCTAAATGGTGACTTTAAGGTAACTTCCCCACCCAAAGTATTACCCCTGGAACCAACTAAAGAAACAACCCAAATCAATTCTATTGTAAACCTTTCAGCAATGAGGATATGGTTTATTTCAAGACAAAATGAAGACCATTCAATGGACCGCGTGCCTGCACAGATACTAATAAGCCAATCAGAAATTAACTTTTCTATATCAGGGGACCAGTACAGTCAGCCTTCAAAACAGTAATAGCGCAGCCTCTGCAGGAAAATCTAGTCTCCCCCAAGATGACCAATAAAATAAAAGGCTCTATGACAGTCTGCTGATGGTCTCTAAAGCATTTCACAAAATAATAGTGTAACATTACATCGTCATTTTTCTATGAATCATTTACTGGATCACAATCAGCACAACTTTCCATTCTTTTACACCAGTGAGAGCACATGGTATATATCCTTTTTTTGGCTAATAAAGGGGAGTGGCACAGTGTGTGAAGGAATAGGTGAGTAGGAACAGACCTTGTTGCTGATTGGTGAAGAAGGGTACCAGGACTAGTGAGAGCAACAAATCATTGACATTTGCTCAAATGACACCCTAGAAATCTGAACCTGCTGCTACTTCATACATATTCTCCTGAGAGCATCACAGTTGTTTGCTCAAATCTCTTTTCCTCGGTTCTTCATTACAACAAAGGAGTATTGTGACAGCAAGTATGGCCCTGTGTGGGCAAGTGCTCAGCCAGTGAGTCTGAGGAGCCAGAAGTAAGTCAATCTGAAAACAGACCATTCTCTGCCTTAAGGTGCTCATCTGAGTTCTGGCCCACCTCTATTTCATTGGGTGTTCACAAGACTGAGTCTACTGCATAATTTTATTCTCACTGTACACCACATCCGTGGGTAGTAGTAGCCCTTATTTTGCTTTTCCTATCATCTATGTGCTATTGAGAACAAAATATTTTTCTCACTCGCATGTTATACTCCTCATCTCCATACAAAACATTCAAGTGTCTCATCCCTATCCGAGACAGGCTAGCTCAGTGATTCTCTATGCTTAATTCACCCGAGAAGGAAATTGTCCATTTTCCAGCCTCTACCTACCCATCTCTTCTTAATTCTAAACACAACTTTTTCCATGGCCTTCCTTACTCCTTCCACTTCTGCTACAAACCTTGGAGTACACTTTCACACCAACATGTGCTCCTGTAGAGCCACCACAGCCAGATTTCAGTTACTAAGCATTAAGAAAATATGTTCTTAATTCCCATTCAGTGCTACCAAGTTCCTCATACACTCCTTGAGTTCTTTTCTCTTGTCTTAGACACCACCCCAACTTCCACCACTGATTACAGGTTTACAATCTTCCAACCACAGCAGAGGCACTTTGAACTCATTGTCTTAGTTTTCAGGGCGATTCATGAACTCTACCAAATGCCTTGTTGGTATTGCGTCTCACTCTTCAGCAAATGGGCCGCTGCACTCTGACAACCTCCACCACTTAACAGTTCCAAAAGCCCATATGTGGAAAACGTGTAATATTTTATTTGGCATAAGCAGCAGCCATTTTGGCTGTGGCGCCCATTCCCTTTCCTTCGTAATTCTCCCGTCCTCTGCTGCTCATCTTTTTCTGCCTGTGCTATTTATTTTACTTGACTTCCAGACTCAGCTAAAAGCAATGTACGTGCTGAGAGTTTGTACCTGCTAGTACATCTGTTGTCTGTCAATCATTTCTGCTGCCATAAACACTCCTGTCACCCTCCCACTTTGCTGACCATGTAGTTTTCACATGCCCTTGTTTGTTGATAACTATTTCCAAAACTTGTTCTCCTTATTTCTGTTCACATGCCTATTGAGCAGAAAACCTGTATAAAAGACCTATGTTCTGTGACTTCAGTGTACTACCTCTTCAAGCACTTGAGAGTGCTGTGTGGACGTGGTACGACTGATCAGTGATTTTTAAACGTGTTATTTATTCCTACTCCAGTGCTGATCTCTACTTTGTTGGTTTTTGAACCCGTGGACAAAAAGGTGACCCTGCACGAGTGTACCCCTAAAAAAAAGGGGTGCATTTCCACACAAGTATCCCTCTTGCTCTCACCACCTGCTCACTCACTATAATGAAACATGCACCTTTTAACTCTGAGGAGTATGCCATCTCTCCCAGCATTCATTGTTGCTCTCGAAACGCAACACAACTACCCTTTCTCCCGATTTACAATGCCTGCGCCTAGACAGTTGATCTGTTGAAACAGAAGGATTATGAGATGTGACTCTGTTGTTTGATCTGAGCTCAACATTTGGTACAACAGACTTCCTCTATGTGTTTGAATTCACTGAATGTGGCAACTCCTTTTAATTGCCCAAGTCGTTTCTAGGCAATTGCTCCAAAACCGTCAAATTTACCCTTTTCTCACTCTTTTTAGCTGAGCTGGAACGTTAAGTTTTGCTGGAATGTCCTTTTTTCTCAGCAATGTTTTAAATGTAGGTAAGACACATACAATCCTTTATTTTACCATTCCACCATGCATTTCAGCCATTTGCCACCCATATATGACTATTGTTGTGTTAACGGTTGGGAACATCACATAGCGGTTTTCAAATCATTCCTCAGCTTTGTTCAGAGATGATGACACAACACTGACGCAAGCTTAATATTTCAAATTGGAGGTAGAAGGTTTTGAGCTTTCGAGAATAAGAGAAGTGTCTCAATTGTAGTTTATTCACCCCTATTTCTTTCATCCTAATCTCACACAACGAAGGGGAGAGAAAGCTAGGGGGGTACATAGACACCGTGACACCAAGCTACAGTTGAATGCCAACACCACAATGAAAAATGTCTCTTTCCAATTGTATGTACTGAAAATAAGTCAAAACACCACACTAAACACACTCTGCTCTAGGTATGTTGCAGCTGCAGTCAACTCTCTCACTGGTCATGTCAATGGATTTACGATAGGGATTGCAAAACAAAATCTTTGCAAAATTGCAAAAACTACATGTCCATTTTAGGCCATCAAAAAAAGATGCTTGTTTGTAGACTCTTCAGTTATTGTCATTTCAGGATTGCATTAATGTTTTTAACAAACTGAATTGCCCACAGCACGGGCAGCTTAGGACCGAGATTGTGATCTGGTTTCAATTTATATCTGCACAAGAAACTTACTCTGAACACACTCCAGCCTACCTAAGGGGCCACCTTTTAGGGCTGCACCCAGCAGAAGGTGAGGTTCACAAGGGGATGCACATATGCTATGGGACCATTTTTACAGGTGGAAGGCATGGAATGGTTAGCCCCTGACACAAGCTTATCCATACCAACTAAAGCACATAAAACATATGCTCCTTTAAAGGTGATCAAACACCTTGTATTGCACCCTTTTCTTGTGCGGTCGAGATTATGCATGTGTGGAAAAGGAATGCACAGTACTTTTTGCTCTTAAACAAAATTCCTCTCTGTTTTCTGTCCTTCTAAAAGGTATATTTCAGGGAGTCTAATTTCATCTATCAGTTTCACCTCCCTCTGTTCAATTATTGCCAAAGTGGGACAAATCTAGGCTGTTTTCTCGACCTGGGTACAGAAAGGGCACAGAGCTTGAACACTGCCTGCGGGTCCTATGCTGTCTACCAGAAATTGCAATTCCCATGCATTCTGTTCAGCAAAATCCAATTGACCCCAAATTGCTTCAAACAAGTTTTCTGACTGCAAGTGAACTATGATGCTTTTATTTTTATTAGTTTAGATGGAAAGAAAATCACAGGCTGTCCTTCCAGATCATTCAGTGTTACCCTGCTATTGCTAACATGCTAACCAATATAAATCAAGGCGTCATTCTAGTTTATATAGCAATGATTCAATCAATTTGTGCCTCTGTAGTGAAGGTTGACACCTAACCCCATAGGAAGTCATATGTGAGTCATCTTAATAATTTGCATCCCTACAGACCAATTTGAAAGAAACTATGGGAAAACTGACTTCAACATCTGATCTTTTGCCAAATATGATGCATATTGGTCAAAAGTTATAATTGGGTGACACTTTTCTCAATACCACTGAAAATGTTGCATGAGACTTTTCAACTCGAAGACCTCCATGCAAAAGCCCCCCAAAATTAAAAAGATATGTAGTACTTGACTACATTCGGTGCCTTTTCCTGGTGGGGAGAATTTTTTCTCAGCTGTTTCTTTCTTTTACTTAAATTGTTCAACTAAAGGTCCAGTACGCCAGTGCCAGTGCTGTATGTATCTGCGAATGTTCACGAACAACAGAAAATGGTGATAGAGCTGATGCATATTTCAAATGTTTTCAACCACAATGAGCATGGTAAATACAACAAAATTTATGTTGAATCCCCGGTGGGCGACACAGACATGTTATGTTAGTTTAGCTTATACATTTTTTTGAACGATGTACATGGTTTAAAAAGGGGGGGTGACCCCATTAAGGTCTAAAGAGATTTTTGTTAGGATGTGAATACCAGTAAAAAGAGAGTTACATCCACCAAATGTATGCAACTTGACAAATATGCTATGTGTCCAGCATGTGGGCAAAAGTTACACTAATTGTCCTTGATTTGTGATAGAAAATTGGTCCAATTGGTCAAGGGTTTTACTGACTGGCTTGTACTCTATTCACCCTAATAGGATCACCCTCTTAAATACTTCATGTTACTCCAAATTTAAAGCAAGATCTTGACAGGTATGCAAATACCACTGATAAGACACTTTTGTCAGCCCCCATTGAAAACCCTTTGCAGTATGCTAAAATACATTATACACATTCCTAAAATGAGCACAATGGCATGTCACCTTAGAGCCATGCATACAGTGCAATCCAAGTGCTAGTTAAAACGTGGGTAAATGGGTAAACTCTACAATAGGAAATCTGTTGTTTCTGCATGGTCACCCTGGATTTTTCACCTAGTCTTTATATTTGTGCTGGCATTAGAACTCTCTGCACTTTGCTAGTGGATCACTGCCTACTCTTAAAAAATAAAAATGACACTTTACATTTTTTTTGTTTAAACTTATCTTGTTTTCCTCTAAGGAAAACAGGTTGCATTTACAGAAACAGAAATGCCTTATTTAGAATCAATTACAGACATGGTGGTCTGCTGACCTCAGCTGGCCCATTTCCCTGTGATAGCTGTGATTCCTAGGGGTCATAATTTGCTACCTACCTCCTTAACAATTTTATGAGGTAGGCTGAATTGCGACAAACTACGAATCAGTAATTTGCAAACTGACCTACTATTACATAAGTCGCTTCACAGATTACCACAATAGTCTAAAAAATACTGGATGCAAATTGCGACCAGTATCTTGCAACCATTTATATGTACATCTGGCCTCAAGTTCCTCGAAGATTACATCCATGTGGGCATAACATAGGTGTGATTCCAGATATTGGACATTGTATAATGTGGTTTTCTGTGTGTACAAAACATGTTTGGCATTGGTAATAGTGTATGTTTTAGGTGGAAGTTAACATCCTATTAATATGTGAGGTATAGGCAATAAGGTTGAGGTAGATGCTCAGTTTACGCTGGTGTTTGCCAGTGGAGGTTGCAGCACTTATTTTTGGGTATATGCACTTATTTGTCCTCATTTAAATTTACCGAGCTCAAGAGAGGGAAAAACACTATGGTGCATATTTATCAAAGGTTTTGCTTCACCCTTGTGCCACCCACGGGGACGCATGGTTCCCCGAAACCTAGAATGAGATTTACCATGCTACTCAAGGCCATCTTGTGTGGCTCTGCGTGGCTTGGTGAATGTGGAATAACACAAGACAGTGCAAGTTGCTGCCTTGCGTTACTCTGCCCCAGGGAGGCTTTAAATCGGTGGAGCATGGTAGTTTCCACATACCCACCCATGGATTTTGGCACATTCCCAGATTTACCATCAGTGGCATACATGGGAATGCGTCAAGTTACTAATCCTCTCTAGGGGAGGCAAAATGAGGAGCTATTGCTTTATTTTGCCTCTGTTTTTTCACTTTCTACATGTGCTGCATTCTGCAGCACATGTAGAAACAAGAAAGAAGTCTCAAAGAATTGCTTATGTCCAGTAAGGTGTCCTTTACTGTGCAAAAACTATCCTGCCTGCATTGGCTCTGGTCAGCACATAGTGCACCAGTACAAGAAGAGGACAGGAATGCATCATTTAATGTTAAATATAGAGCATTCCTGGCCTCTGCTAGTAACGTAGCTCAGCAAAGTATCTTAATTTGCAGCATTGCATGAAATTTTGATACATCTGCCCCACAGATCATAAAGATGGAAGAAGAGAAAGACTGCAAAATCGGCAGAAAGAGAGAAAGCAAGAACCTGCAAGAGTGAGATAGAGCTAAAGGAACAATCTGGTAGTGGATTAAAGAAGCATGAGGTGGATGTAAGACTACTAGCCTTGGTATTCGGTGAGCTGACTTTTAATTGACTGGCTGCGGGCTTCTGAGAGAGTTTTGGACACCGTGCTCTTTCCTTTACAAATGAAGTACTGGTTAAAGTAGTATTTTAATATGTGAATATAAAGTCTTTCAAGGTTTTGTGCAGTAGCCAGTACTGACACCCCTCTCAAACTTAACTTCTCTTATGTTTTAGTGTTTTTGGGCGAATTGGATTGTGTTTATATGGATTTATTTATGCGAGCATGAGCTTGAATTCTTTGAAGCTGGGAAATGGATTTGTGGACCTCATAAAGCATTAAATGCTTTTCTGGCACTTTTTTTTTTTCAAAACAAATTTTATTAGGTTTTGGCAGTAGACAGCACAATAGAAATAATCCACCGCTCCCCTATTAGCAGAGAGGCAGTGGGCATAGCAAAAACAGCATAATCAAATACAACCAGCTAATATTTCCCCAGTACCCACCCACCATTAACCCACCCGGAACCCTCCCTCCACCCCGCACGGTGTCTGTATTGTCCATCTAGAGGAGCTTAGCAATCGTAAACGCTGCATGCGAGCCACGTCGCCCTAAGCCAGTTCAGACGCGGTACGCGTCGGCAACCCGAGGCTCCGGGGGGTCCAGCAGAAGGCCTCTGTAGTCAGCCCATTTCTTCCAGATCTTATAATGTTTTGCAGGACACCCCCTCGCCTCAAATATCGGACGTTCTAGTCCCATGTTAAAGTCCAAACCTCGTTTCCACACCTCCAGCAGTGGGGCTCTAGTAGCCTTCCATGCTCTAGCTATGTGCCTCTTGGCCACTATGAGGCCCAATAGGAGCAAGTGCCGCTTGTACAAATTCCCCCCCACCTGTTCCATGACATGAAGAAGGCCTAACTTCGGCGAGCGGGGGAGCTCCCAGCCCAGCACCTCTTCCAGGCAGTCCCACACTCCTGACCAAAATCTCCGCAGTCTCACACACTCCCACACCGTATGAAGAAAGGATCCCACAGCACTGCCGCACCTCAGACATTCCGGGGAGGCAATCAATCCCGCTTTCCACAATCGTTCTCTCGTATAGTATGCCCTATGGAGGTACTTGAATTGGATGAAGCGCAGGCGCACTGCAATCGCAGCTCCCCTAGGGGCCTCCAGGGCCTCCCTCCAATCCTCCTCTTCCAAACTCCCCAACTCTCCTTCCCACACCAACCGCAGCTTGTCTAGGGAGGGGGAACAATGGGTGACGAGTGTCTGGTATATACTAGAGATTTTTTTTGTGTCCTATTCCCCCATGAACAATTTAGCCTCAAGAGGACTAAATTCTGGCAATGAAGTCAAGTTCGCTAAGGTAGGGGTCAGGGCATGTCGGAGCTGCAAGTATCGAAAGAATTGGGATTGGGGCATATCATACTCATCTCGCAGAGCCTGAAACGACTTTAGGACCGGGCCCTTCATAACATGACCCAGTGCCGAGACTCCGATCGCGTCCCAGCCATCAAAGCCCCGCAGGGAAGCCAAAGCCGGTAGCCTCCCATTATGCCACAGCGGGGTTTCCCCCGTCAGTCTGTTCCACCATCCCATACGGCGGAGCGCATCGCGCCACACCCGGAACACCGTCTGTGTGACTGCTGGGAGTCTTTTGCGGAGTGCCACCGAGTATAATATCGTATGTAGCGTGTGCGGATCCATAAGGTACCTCTCCAGGGCGTAAGTCGGGTTGCCGCGATCCCCATACCACCACTCATTGAGGACCAGCAGGTGTGATGCTTGATAATACGACAGAATGTCGGAGGCTGCTAAACCCCCACAGTACGTCGAGAGGAAACATGTGCGGAGCGCCACCCGCACTGCCCCTCCCGTCCATAAGAACCGGCCCAACACTGAATCCACCTGCCGAAACCACTGCCGCGATATCGGGTATGGATAATTTTGAAGCTGATAGAGGAGGCGAGGTAGGGCCACCATCTTAAAGATGGCCGAGCGTCCATATACATTCAGCGGCATCCTGGACCTTTTCTGCCACTTTTTTTACTTGCAGTTAGGGTTTTCTTAAACTTTTTCTGAAGGGTATTTCTTTCAGAAGCTGTTGCACACTTTGTGATACATAATTATCACAGTGCGCAAAACTCTGTTTATGTTTTATTCGTTGATGTGTTTTTTTTTATGCTTTCATACATTGAAGTATGTTTCATTGCCAAGCCTAACGTGTGGCTATTAGATGTGACAATTAAGTGGGAAAAGGCAAAGGCTTCACCCACATAACAACTTTGTTGAAGTATTTTGTTTGATGTTCACAAATAGTGTAGTGTGAATATGTATAAGCTAAACTAACACATCGTGTCTGTGTCGCCCACATGAAATTTGTTGTGTTGTTCATGATCATTATGTTCGCAAACATTTGAAATATGCATCAGCTCTGTCACCAATTTCTGTTGTTCATGAACATTTGCAGATACATACAGCACTGGCACAGGCGTACTGAACCTTTAGTTGTGCATTTTAAGGAAGAAAAAGAAACAGCTGTACAAAAAGTCACCCCTCCAGGAAAAGGCACCGAATGTAGCCAAGCACTATATACCTTCAAATTTTGGGGGACTTTTGTATGGACGTCTTCAAGTTGAAAGTCTCATTTTCAGTGCTATTGAGAAAAGTGCAACCCGTTTATACCTTTTGACCAACATGAATCATATTTGGCAAAAGGTCGTATTATGAAGGCAGTTTCCCCCTAGCTTGTTTCAAATTGGTCAGTGGGGATGCAAATTATTAAGATGACTCAAATATGACTTGCTATGGGGTTAGGTGTCAACCTTAACTACAGAGGTAGACATAGATTACATCATTTTATATTGGTTATTAATAGCAGGGTAGTACTGAAGGATCTGGCAGGACAGCCTGTGATTTTCTTTCCATCTAAACTAATAAAAATCAAAGCATCATTGTTCACTTGCAGTCAGCAAACTTGTTTGAAGCAATTAGGAGTCAATTCGATTTTTGCAGAACAGAATGAGTGGATATTGCAATTTCTGATAGACTGCATAGAACCCCAGGCAGTGTTCTTGCCCTGTGCCCTTTCCGCGCCCAGTTCGAGAAAACAGCCTAGATTTGTCCCACTTTGGCAATAAATGGAAGGAGGGAGTTGAAACTATTAGATGGAATTAGACTCCCTGGAATATACCTTTTCGAAGGACAGAAAACAGAGGGGAATTTTGTTTAAGAGCGAAAAGTTTTTTATGCATTCCTTTTCCATCCATGCATAATCTCGACCACACAAGAAAAAGGTGCAATACAAGATGTTCGATCACCTTTAAAGGAGCAGAGAGTATTTTTTATGTGCTATAGTTGGTACGGATAAGCTCGTGGCAGGGGCTAACGATTCCGTGCTCTGCACCTTTAAAAATGGCATTTGTGCACGCCATTCTGAATCTCACCCTCTTCTGGTTGTATCCCTAAAAGATGGCACCTTAGGTAGGATGGAGTTTGTTCAAAGTAAGCTCCTCATGCGGATATAAATTGAAATCACGTCGCAATCTCGGTCCTAAGCTGTCCAGGCAGTGGGCAATTCAGTCTGTTTAAAACGTTAATGCTATGGTAAAATGGCAATAACTGAAGAGTCTATAAACTAGCATTTTTTGAGGGCCTAGAATAGACAACATGTAGTTTTTGTAATTGTGCAAAGTTTTTTTTCCCACTCCCTATTGTAAATCTATTGATATGATCAGCGAGGGAGTTGACTGCAGATTCAACATACCTAGTATAGAGTGTAGAGTGTGATTTGTGTCATGTGTTGAATCATTTTCAGCAAATATAATTAGAAACAGGCATTTTTCCTTTTGGTGCTGGCATTCAAATGTAGTTTGATGTCACGGTGCCTTTGTACACCCCTAACTTCCTCTCTTCGTCATAGTGTGAGATTAGGATCAGAGAAATAGGGGCAATTAAATGAAAATTGAGAAACGTATCTTATTCTCGAAAGCTCACAACCTTCCACCTCGAAAATGGAACATTAAGCTTGAATCAGTGACATGTCCAGTGGCGGCTCCTCTGCTAAGGTGAAGGAGCGATGCCCCACTGCTCGTTGAGTAGTGCAAAATAAAAATAAAATATTAATAACAAGAAGTTATTATCATTTTCTTTTCTTTGTTGGACTCCGACTCCAGCCAGGTCGGGTGGAGCGGGGCTAGGCTTCCCACCGTCAGAGGGAGCAGGAGTGGTTTGTCCTCCCTCTCTAAGTGAGCATGACGGCTTGGTCGGTTCTATGGGGTCGTCCAAACAGTCATGCACACTTGGCATGTTTTCCACAGGACTGTGTTGCACAGTCCAGTGGAGAACATACCCAGCCTCCCAGTTACTGTCTGAGCGGATGTTTCGGTTGCTCACACTAATCGCGACGCTGCTCCTGCAGCGTTTTGTTTGGCTGAGAGGATCCGGGAGGCCAGGTGCTTCCGGTGCTCTGCGAGGAATGAGAAGAGATGTGCAGCGGCGGCGAAGAAGTTAAGTTCATCTTTTTTTTATATCATGTCTTTACCCCTTCCGCCCCCCCACCTCTCCCACCCCCATACAGAGGCAGCCACCACTGGTCATGTCATCATCCCTGAACAAAGTTGAAGCATGAGTTGAAAACATCCATGTGATGTTCTCATCCGTTAACACAGGAATAGTCAGCTATGGCATAGCAAATGGTTGAAATGCGCGGCGGAATGGTAAAATGAAGGATACTATGCAGCATTTTCACAAGAAACTGTCAGAGCGCGGAGCTGTGGCAAATTTGGCAGCGCCGCGCTCTGACACTTTAAAAGGACAGGGATACGCCATATTCACAATCATACAATGCACCCCTGTGTTTCCCCTAGCACTGGTGCACAAAAAGCTGCAGAGCGCCAGTGCAGGCACCCTGCCGCCATGTTGCAGGGGTGCCTGCGTTGCAGGGCTGATAGTTCAATCAATAATGGTGATTTGCACCTTCTATCTATGCCGCAGAATGCAGCACAGAGAGAAAGAGCAACAAATTCTACGCAATTCTAACGCCTGGTATTCCTTGGCATCCGTTTTTGGTGCTGCCTCAACCTAGTAAATTTGGAGCAGCATAAAAAAGCAACGTGTGTTGTGGTGGAATGCGACACCCATTGCATGCCCCATTGCCGCAGAGGCCTGCAGCGGAAAGGGGCATATTGACAAGGTGGCATTTAGCCACGCAAAGTGGCTTGGTGCCACCGTGTAAATATGAAAAATGGCGCTGCGCCACCTGAGTGTCAAAAAGTGATGCTCTAGTGGCGCTTATGGCTTGTAAATATGGCCCTTGGTGTCTTACCTTAAAGCATTGCTGGGAAAAAAGGATATTCCAGCAAGACGTCTCGTTCCAGCTCAGCTAAAAGGACTTAGCAAAGGGTCAACTGGACCATTTTGGAGCAATTGCCTAGAAACGACTTTGGCAATTATAAGGATTTTCCACAATCAGTGAATCCGATCACATAGTGGAAGTCTTTTGTATCAAATGTTGTGCTCAGGTCAAACAACATAGTCACACTCCATAAGCCCTCAGTTTCAACAGATCAACTATCTAGGCACAGGCACGGCACCCATCCAGCAGGGGTGGCACAGTCTCATCTTGGAATCCATTGCAGTCTTTTTATTTAAGTATGTATTTTATTTATTTGTTTGGTAAGGATAAACATAGAATAATTCATGTTCTACACTGCAAGCCATGATCTGCTGGGTGCTAATCATATATAGATGGATGTTAAGGTGAGACTGGGATATTAGGGGAGATAGGGTCCTAGCCCCTGTGCATAAGCAAAAGCATTCTAAATCGGGAGAAAGGGTAGTTGCGCAGTAGTATTTGCTGGTAAGCAACTTCAGGTTAAGGATGTGTGTGTTGAGAGCAACAATTAATGCCTTGAGAGGTGGCATATTCTTCAGAGTTAGAGGGTGCATATTCCATTCCATTATTGCGAGTGAGTAGGTGGTCTGAGCATGTGGGGGCCCTTTGGTGTTTTTGAACTGTTAGCGGTGGAGGTTGTCAAAGTGCAGCGGTCGATCTGCTGAACGCTGAGACGCACTACCAACAAGGTGTTGGGGAGAGTTCATGAATCACCCTCAAACCCAAGACAATGAGTTCAAACTGGCTCTGCTGTGGTTGGAAGATCGTCGACTTGTAATCAGTGGAGGAAGGTGGGGTGGTGTCTAATAAAAGAGAAAATAACGTAAGGAGTTTATAAGGAACTTGGTAGCATGGAATGGAAAACAAGAACAGATTGTTTTAATGCTTAGTGTTTGATATCTGGGTGTGGTTGCTCTAAAGGAGATGAAGGGTTGAAAGCACATGTTGGTGTGAAAGTGTACTCCAAGGTTTGTATCAGAAGTGGAACAAGTAAGGAAGGCAAGTGAAAAAGTTGTGTTTTAGAATTAAGAAGAGATGGGTTGGTGGGGGTTGGAAAATAGACAGTTTCCTTCTTGAGTGACTTAACCATAGAGGATCACAGAGCTGACCAGTCTCGAATAGGGATGAGACACTTAGATGTTTTGTGTGGAGATGGCAAGTATAACATGCGAGTGAAACAAATATTTTGCTCTTAATAGCACATAGGTTGTAGGAGAAGCCATAGATGGGCTACCATTACCCACTGATGTGGTGTACAGTGAGTTTAAAAGTGTACAGTAGACTGAGGGCCTTATTATGACTTTGGTGGTCTTCCAATAGGACCGTCACTGTGGCGGTCCCAGAAAGACTGCCAAGACCTTGGTGAGCCCGCCTGCCGGATCATGCATTTTATCCAGGGCGGGCAGTGCGGCGGGCGTCTCACGTCGGCAGCTGTGTTAGGCTTATAGGAGTGCCTAATCCGCATACCATCACTGTGTGTGCACCTGCAGCATGTTCCTGCCCAGTGTGGAATGTATCATGTTGTGCATGCCATGCCGTGCATGAATGAGGGTACAATTCCAGAGAGGCACAACAATTCCAGAATGGCACAACATGTGCCCCTCTGCATGCACCTCCAGGTCCAGATTATGGCCCTCTTACCTGCTCCATCCTTTTCATAGCAGGGTCCCCCCCATGTAAAGGGCTGTGGATATGCAAGTCACAATATACTCTGTGGTGCTGGCATCGGCCTGCCAACAGTCAGGCGGTTTGTAGACTGAAGCCACAGCAGGATCCCTGATCCTAGCAGGGGCAGTGGTCTTGTGGCGGTTCACCACACTCATGTTACGGCGGGTGGACCCCCCAGGGTGGTAGCAGTTGGACCACCACCGCTTGTACGGCGGTCCTGGGACCACCATACTCGTAGTAAGGCCCTGAGTCTTGTGGACACTCATTGAAATAGGGGTGGACAAGAACTCAGATGAACACCATGAGACAGAGAATGATCTGGTTTCAGATTCCCTTACTGCTGGCTCCTCAGCCTCACTGGCTGAGCAAGTGCCCACACAGGGTCATACTTGCTGTCACAACCTAACTCCTTTGTTATAATGAAGAGCTGAGGAAAAGAGATTCTAGCCTGTGATGCATCAATGATTTGTTGCTTTCTCTAGTCCTGGTCCCCTTCTCCACCAATCAGCAGTGAGGCCTGTTCCTACTACTCACCTACACCTCCACTCACTGCACCGTTCCCCTTTATTAACCAATAAAGAATATGTATCAAGGTGGTCACACTGCTGTAAAAGAGTGGAATGCTGTGATATCTATGATTGAGTAAATTATTCATAGCCAAATGATGATGTCATGTTACACTATTATTTTCTGAAATGCTTTAGAGGCCATCAGCAGACTGCCATAGAGCCTTTCATTTTATTGGTCATCTTGGGGGAAGCAAGTTTTTCTTAACAGAGGCTGCGCTATTACTGTTTTGATGCTGGCTGTACTAGTCTTGTGACATTTCTGATTGGCCTATTAATATCTGTGCCGGGACGCTGGACATTGAATGGTCTTCAATTCGCTTGAAATAAACAATATCCTCATTTCTTCAAGGTTTAAAATAGAATTGATTGGGGTTGCTTTTTTGTAGTTAGTTCCAAGGGCAATAGTTTGGGTGGGAATGGTACCTTAGAGTCACTTTCATGGCTCTCATTAAGTTTACTATTTTCTACAAAGATTGATCCTCCTTCCCTCTCTTCTCTCTAAAACATTGCGCCATACTCTTCATACCTATCTAAATTAAGCCCTGCAACATAAAACATGAAAAGAGCACCACTCTGGTCACTCACGCACAACAAAACGCTTCTCAAAAATGATTTATTTGCAAATACAAATCCCTGCTCACAGTGGAGCAAAGTGCCATACAAAAATATAAATATGATATATTCTATAATTCCATGTTTAGGTCTTGCCTACTGGACAGCTTTCAACTGTGTGTAAGCAAACACCATTTGTAGATCATACCAAAAACCTACAGTGGACTTCATTGCTCACTATTGATTTGCTTTATTGTCACTCTCCTTTGCTTGCTTCTTATTTGATGCTATGCTTTTTTCTTGTGTTTGCTCCTACCCTACAGCGTATCGTTTTTACCATACTTTGGATTGGCTGACTAGTGTCCTTCCACTGCTCTTTTTTTGTGGAACTATTTTTTTTGTTTGTTTTCATTGAGTACTCCATGAGAGTGCATGTGTGTTTTACTTCTCTATTATATTATTTTCAAAAAGAGGGAGAAGTCTGTTTGAAGAAGGGCATTCACCAAACCTAGTGAGTGGTGGGTCCAGCCTCAGTCGTGCCCTCAGATAATGAGTAATTACCAAAAAAGGTGGGCTGTTCCTAAGCTAGAGGAATGTACGTGTCCCTGTGGTGTGAAGGATGTTGTAGGGTCTCAAGGAGTCCTACAGTCGGGCATCCATTATGCTTCATCATCTGGGCTTGCTCCTCGTTGGGTCGGCGGTGCAATACCCAACGGGCGACACCTCAAAGAGGGGCTCTTTGGCAGAGATCTTTTATCTGACTGCTGTTTAGATGAAGTGCGGGTGTGGGGCCAGAAGTGCATAGACGTGTGAGTGTGAGTTGAAATAAAGCTAGGAGTACCAAGAAGGACTTTATTCTGGGGATCCCCTGCTCTAATTAAAATGAAAACTATCCGGTACTCGCTGGAATATTATGCTTCCGGTTTACGAGACACGGTTTAGTATGTGCTATGGTCGGTCGACATGTTTTTCGCTCTAGTGCAAATGGCTAGCGATTCTTCAGGACCTGTCAGTAGAATGTATATCTATGGTGTTGACTGTCTACGTCAGTATGGTTATTGTCTAATATTCAGACAAACATTCAAGTGTGTGTAGCTCAAAGAAAAATAAGTGTTTCCTGCGTGATATCTCTGTTGGACTGCATCTACCTGGATTGGGAGAAAAGGAGCAAATCACAACAGGTACAGAAATAAACCAGAGGGTGAAAAATGTACATTCCTAGTGCCATGCTAGATCAAGTGCTGCTAGCATGTGAGTTCAACTGAAATGAACAAGTGTTCGTGCAAATCCTTAGTGAGCAATGTGGTGGGCATGCTCATGTGGACAACTGTAAACAAACTGTAGAAACTTATTGGTTACAATTAATCAAACAATACAAGATACACATGTAGCGTCAACAATGTGGGGTGGTATGGCTTCTAACTCACCTAATTGGTTATGTGTACAGACCCCAACAGTATCCGGCGGGTTATATAGCTTGTTGAACATTCAAGTATCTGGCGGGTTATGGGAGGAAACCATCATTTAAGGCCTGTAACTGGTAGTGTATGTCACAGGCTACTGGTTAAACAACAGTCAAAAAATGGTTATAGGTTGGCAGTCACTCCCTTACCCTAATGAGGTCTCGGCATTACCAAATGTAGCTAACACAACATGGCCCTCCCCTACTGATGGACTGTGATCCCACTATTGCCGGGGGATTCTTGCCTCTGTATCGCCCGTGTTTATGGCTAGTTAGAGTATGGTAATGACCCAAGGTTCACATGGAACCTGAGTTGTTGGCCTGTATTTAGGAACTAAGGGTGCTGGTGCACTGACCCAAGGCGGTACCTTACTGCGTGCCCTGGGTATCGGTTAACTTAGCTGCAGGCGCAACCCAATAATTCTACAGGGTGCAGTGTGTGGCTAGCTGAAGTATAGTGATCGCGTTTTACTTCTCTCCCTTGTCTACTTCAATTCCTGCCACATGCCCCCATATTCCATATTTCTGTCTCCCTCTATTTTTACCTTCCCTCTTTATTCTTTCTCCCCCTACCCGGCTTTACTTTTATTTCTATTAATAGCTCCACCCACTTCCTGTTACCTTTTTCCTCCACTCATCAGTTCCTCCAACATTCAATATTTATTTCTAAAATATTTTACAATTCTTGGCATTGCTGCCAGACCACTTAGCTTGCAAAAATGTGCAATTGAACATTATTTCTTTTATTTACTGCGCTGAGTGCCACTTGCCATCTTGGATGGGTAATTAAAAAATAGATAAAATTGTCACAGATCATTCAGTAGGTGCATGCATCCTTAGTGTTGCATGTATTTATGTATGTCATCCTGCATGAGGATGCCTACTAATGAAGCAGGTGCACTTTGCAAATAATCCAAAAAACATTGGCTCAACGGCAAGACCTACTGGCTTTGCTAAAGTTTGTCTTTTCTTTCTTTATGTAGTCATTTGCCTCCTTTCCACTTTGAATCTCTTACAGTGTTTCATTTGCACTGCTCAGAAGACTACAGCCAGCACTATTAAATATTACCCTGTCGAATACCAAGGCTGTGTAGTCCTTAATTCACCTCAGGCCTCTTTCATCCACTGCCAGTCACTCCCTGCCCCTTAATTTCACCCTTGCAGGTTCCTGCTGTGTTCCTTCGTGACAGTTTTCCTGTCTCTCTTCCTTCTTTTTCCGCCATTTGTGTGTCTTCCTACCCTTGCTCATGGGAAATATCTGAAGAGGAAAAATAAGCGCTGGTCCCCAAAAATGAGTGCCAGTGGCCCCCACCAGCATCTGCCGGCTCAAATTAAGCACTGATCTTTGTTCTTTACTTCCTCATTATTTTTTTCATTTCTCTCTTTTTCATTGTTGTTGCTTTTTCACCACAATTCCCTTTTCAATTCCCTTCACTCCTAATGTTACCTGTCTCATTTCATTCCTGTTTCCCCATCCATTCATATTTTTTTCTTATACTCATTCCTCCCTTAACTTCATTTTCTGAACTTAGCATTCCTCCCTTTTTCCAGCTTCCATTAATTACTATTCTTCATTCCTCTCTTTGTTCTTCACAACCAGGTCTAGTGGGTAAATTGCGTGCTATGTAAACTACAAAGCTGAGTTCTAATCTCGACTTCCCTACTTCACTTAGATGTATCACTATTTCCATCTGTACCTCATTGATTTTACGTTTATGCATGTCACACAGTCCTTGCTTTCACACCTAATGGCCCTCTTAATGGTCCCTTACTTATTTTTTACCCCTCCATATCCTCAGACCTAATGGGCTTTTCGTTCTCGTCCAATACCCAAGCCTAAAATACCCTTTCATATGGACTTGAAGGTTTTGCTCTGATGGTTCTATCTGTCTTTTAGTCTAGCTAATGAACCCCCATTTTTCTTGTTTTATCTGTTTTATTAACTGTTGCGATTAAACATAAAGCAGACATTTCCAGTTATTGAAAAACATTACATTTCAGGGATATGGCATGTATGTACATCTATGTTTATTGGTTAACGGAGTCCATGCATTCAAATATGTACCCTCTTTGTGATCTAAAGATGGAAAGAAGAAATCTTATACACAAATCAAGTACACTCATATGTCAGCGTATCACTATGGTTTGTACAGCAGTTGCCTTCCCAGATGTGCATGTAATGGGCACGAGCGTCCCCGTTAAACCTTGTATTGACACTGCACCTCTGGCGTCCACAGATCAATCAACCAAATAAAAAAATGTAACACACGAGGGGGGACTTAACTAACAGCGGGGGAGTATGCTATCTCCACTTGAGGCACCCTGTCACCTTAGGATAAACGCATGTGTTACCTTAGACCACTTCACTTCCTTGTTATGTCTAGTATAAGGTCCATGCACAATACCAACCTGTCTGTGAGGGCCAACTCTTTAGTAAGCTTGATTCAAGATGTATTTTGTTAGGGGGTATCAGTAGTAGTCTCTGGGGATATTGCTGCTTGGAACGCCGTCAGTATTTTATTCCAATGCGATGAGATTGGCTATTTGCACAGGCCCAGGGTGTCCTCCCTGTGTAGGGCAGTTCCCTCCACCTTGGCCTAATAGAGAATGGAGTGAGACCAGGCCTGCAAGGTTTGGGGGTCGGCGGATTTCCAGAGCCTTGTAATAAGTCTTTTGGCCACCACCAGGCCTAGGTCCAAGAATCTGGTAGTGGCTCTGTGCTTTTTTTCTCTAGTGAACACCCCCAGTATACAGGCCTCCCAAGTGTTTGGAAGTACTCTATCCGTGCATGTAGTCAAGTATTGCATCACTCCCTCCTAGTAATGCTATATCATAGGGCACGTCCATATCATGTGCAAATATTCGGCATCCTGAAAATTACAGGCGGGAGGCAGCATCTTTCCTGTGAATGTATCGGTTAATTTTATCCGGTGAGAGGTATGCCCTGTCCAATATATAGAACTGGATGATGCAGAACCTTGCATTCCTGGGATCGATGTGGGGCTCGTCAGTATCATGTTCCATTCTTAGGGTGTGCATGAGCGAACCAGATCCACCTCCCATCGGTTCCGCAAGGGTGTTAAATTTATTGTGGATTGTACTCGAAGTGTATCCGCAAATCATTTAGTGAGGTGCTGTCCTGTGCCCTGAATGTGTATTTATTGCACAAAGAGATGTACTTGTGGCTCCTGTGTGATGGCCCCCCAGTGTTGTCGCATTGTGCCTACCCAGGAGGAGTGGCTAAGAAAGATGCCCGATGGGTCTCCCTCCTCATGCATCAAAGTCTTGTATGTCATGGGTGTGCTGTCATTATAAAGATCTCCTAATGTGTGAATGCCTGCCTCATGCCAGGCCTCAAGTTCAGCTGCCCTTGCCCTACTGTCTCCCCTTGCATACCTAATATTGGGAGGGCTGGTGCATATGGTGTAATCTGCTTGACATGGAACAAAACACGGCAGAAACATTGGTGGGCTACCCGTACCAGCAGATGGAGAGACCTCGTGGTTTGGTGCATGGATGGAAATTGTGGAGGAGCACATCCAGGGCATATGGGGGATCATTCTGCGCCATGTCCGCTAGGTGTAGTTCCACCATCCACCTGGCCACCCATTGCAGATGAGACGCCAGATACTAATGTACTTGGTTAGGTATAGCCATCCCCACTGGGCTTGGGGCAGATATAATTTTGCGAGCACCACTATACAGCGTGATCGGTTCCATATGAGGTCATGTAGCGAGCTCTCAAGCGAAAGGAAAAATGACAATGGTAAATAAAGTGGCCGGTTGATAAAATGATACAGAAGTCATGGGAGCACTACCATTTTGATAAGTGCCACCCTCCCCGCCACTGAGAGTTTAAGGGTTTTCCAGAACTCTATCTGCGATGTCAGAGAAGTGATCGCTCTAGTAAGGTTACCGTCTTATAAGTCCTGGTCGGTGTGATATATCCGTATTATCAGATAGCGGAACATCATCAGCTGCCACATCACTGGGGCTCCACCATCAGTAAGGCAAGGATCCATGTGGGGGACAAAGGGGCATGATCATGATTTCCCCCAGTTGACTTGCAGCCCTGACAAACTCGCAAAGAGATTGAGAATGCTAGGTATGACAAACGGCACAGACCGGACGTCCCTGATATGTAGCAGACTGTCAATGGCATATAAAGATATGGCATACATGTTTGTACCTAACAGGATACCCCAATGATCCGCGGATGTGTGTACGGCCAGTGCTAATGGTTCAATGGCTAGGGAGAAAATTTATGAGAAAAGAGGGCAGTCCTGTCTCGTGCCTCTACTGATCTTTATAGGTTGTGAGAACAAGGTACCGGTACAAACTCACACCATTGGTGCACCATACAGAAGTCTAACCAGGCTTAGAAAGTACGCGCCAATTCCATACCTCGGAAACACATTACACAAGAATGGCTACTCAATGGTGTCAAAAACTTTTTCCAAGTCTAGTACCAGGCAACATGAACCTGGCCAATCACATGGAGCGTATCTCATTACTCGAAATAATCTGTGTATATTGCGGGAGGTATTGCATGATGGGACAAACCCATTTTGGTCCTCATGTATGAGATGCCATGTGAGTAATGCCAGCCTTCCCTCCAGAACTGCCAGTATTTTATAGTCAATGTTTAGTAATGCTAACAGGCGATATGATCCTAGTTGGGTGGGATCTCTGTCAGGAAATGGAAGGGTAATCAACGTGGCTGTTTTGTAAATTTCAGATGGGAAGCCATCTGGGCCTGGTACTTTCCCAGAGGTAAGGCGCATCGCACTTCATATCTCCTCTGGGGTAATTGGGGCATCTAGCTCCATGCGTTGTTCTAGTGTGAGTCTGGGGAAAGCAAGGCTATCTAGGAAGATGTTTATGTCTAGTTCCGATGCTTCCAGTGTCGACTGGTACAATTTCTTGAAGTAGAGGGTCAGTTTCCTATGTATTTCATGTTGTGTGTATTTCATGTATTAATTTCTAAATTCATTCATTGATTCTACATCCCTTTTCATTTCTGTATCTATTGGTTATTGGATAGCATGCTCCATACATCTTCACATGTTGTTCTGCTGTCAGAGTCCAGTCTAGGCTTACTGATTGGTACTGAGGAAAACATGCCTAGATGTATTACTTCTGCCTGGGACTACATATTTGTTTTATGTTAATGGTATTTTATAATCTTCTTCACAAGATTATCTGGAGCGCTGGTGCCAGGAGGCAAGAGTCTTCAATGAAAATGCACAGAATCCTGCATTCCTTTCCGGTACACAGAACTAATGCTACAGGGCAGTTCTATGTAACACTTCAAACTGTGCCTTCTGACATCCATTTGTAACAATTACATGGAGTGAGCACAGCACAGGAAAATAATTCACTGTGATTACCTCAATACCACACAACAGAACCCTGCACCCGGTTACAAGAGATTTCACCCCAGAATCATAGCAGCATGTAAATTTATCCTCTTTGTAGCAATAATTATTCCAAGCTAAAGCTCAGAATAAAGACAAAGTCGAGAGGCAGCGATCGATACTAACCGTGACATTTTTCAAGCATGTCCAATGATTGCTGATAAGTGTCATCCTGTTAAGGGTTTTCAGAACATAACAAATTTGGTGGTGTTGGCCAAAAGTAAACAATTTCAATGATATGGTATTGCAAAAATGATAAGTACTTCCCAGGGGCAGTGTAAGAAAGCTTCACAACTTGTTCATTGCACTTTAGTAGTAACCTCTAGATGCAATGTAATGTAAGGTGGATTTGCAGAGTGCTGCTTGTCACCCGTGAGGGTATCCAGGCCCTGAGTAGGTGAGGTTGAGCCTGAGTACAGTCTTGATGGTCCCACAAGAAGACTATTTGAAAGCCTAGTCTTCAGCTTCTTGCAGACTTCAAGAAGTGAGGTGGAGGCCCTGATGTGTTGGTGGAGGTTGTTCCAGTATTTGGTGGCTTGGTACCAGAATGATCGACCTCCTGTTCTGCTTCTGTGGATGTGGGATGAGTGTGCTAGTGAGAGTGATGCTGAGCAAAATTGTCTAGTGAGTTGATGGAAGTAAAGCCAGTGATTGAGGAATCCGAGTCCCGTGTTGTTTAGTGACTTCAGTGCGTGTGTGAGAAGTTGGACCCTAGATCTATTGCAAATATATGGTTGAGTCCTCCTTTAGGTTTGGGGGAATGTAGTTCTGCAGTGTCAAGTCTTAGTCGCCCCTGGACGTTGACCAATCACAACAGCAAGTAACAAGAGTACACCTGTGTGCTAAATTCTTTTGGAAACTGTGAAGTGGATAACGGATAGACACTCTCAAATCTAAGTCCCTCAAGTTACATTTTATTGTGATGTATTCACAGTTTGTATACTTTCAATAATTATTGTCAAAGCTTGAAGTTTCAGTGATAGATGTAAGCATGGCATCGGGTACAGAAAAGCCGTTGGTGACCGTGATGTCAGATCTTTAAGAATTAATGAGTTTGTGTCAGATTGGTGGATTGATGTTCACTCATCTGGCAACACAATGCCCTACAACATGCAGAAGGCTTCAAGGTGTAGAATTTGAAGCTGAGGGCTGTTGTCAAATTCCCCATTTTCATATATGTGAGTTTGCCTCTCCAATAGGTGATGGGATATGTGCTGCCCAGTTATGGCATTTATTTATTCTTCTTCCTAACATCCTTGTTTCCAGACACTCTTGTCACCCTCCTGGCTCGAACCCAGGAGATTGCAGGCTGCCATTGAACTTCCCTCAATAATTGTCCACGTTCTAAAAGTGGCATTTCTAAAATATTATTGTTATGTCCAACTTCACCAGTTAGTACACACCACGATCGCCTGTTCAGTGCTTCACTACTCGAGCTAGGTTTGCAGTCAACGAACACCCACACATCCATATTCATACATACATTCATAGATACCTAGATACTTGCATACATACAGAGAACAGTAGGACTGGTTCAGTGCATCAATGAACCCTTCTATTAAGGTCTTTAACACTAAGGCATCTATAAAAACGACTCCAAAACGCATAATCCTGTGCAAAATAAATTACATTATCTGAACACGTTATAGTGGGAATTATAATGTACAAATGTCCAGAGACTGCTTGCTTTTAAAATTGTTTTTATTCATCCCTGATGCACTGTTTTGTATTGGAAGAAATGCATAACACTCTGCATTCTGCCAAAGCAGCTTCGGAACGAGTTGCAGAATGGCAATTATGCTATGAATGGGGAAAGAACTAATTATCTTTGGGTGTGAGCGAATGCTCTCTGGAAGCGGAGGGTTTTTACTTTTTCTTTCAAGTGAGGTTTTTTGTCTGATTTAAAATGTCACGGAGCATGTTTTGAATAGGGGAGCTCGGAACTGCAAAATCCACCCTCTGCGCTAAAACATTTTATGATTATTTGAGTGTAAAGGTGTATTGGTTATTGTTTTTAGCTTGTTCTGGAGGTACTTTGGTTCGATGCTCCAGCAGGGTTTGTGGGTAATGATCTTGATGGAAACTGTTTATCTGATCTGTAAGGTCAAAGTTGGAGGGACAGTAGTGACTGGTCTCTAAAGGCTGTGGAGCTCTGGCTCACTGTTAGACCTGTCAGCCTCATGGTGGTCTTCCCCCAGGCTTTTTGCCTCCATGTTTTGCTGAACCTTTTCGTTGGCCTTATGACTATGAGCCCTTAACCCTGTTAATCAGTGCTAAATGTGCTTGTGCATCTTTTCTAAAAGTGTGTAATTGATGTATGCCTGATTGACATATTTAATTTACGTGTAAGTTCCTTGTAAGGTAGTATACCATATGCCCAGGGCATGTAAAATAAATGCGACTATTGGGCCTGTGGCACTGATTGTGCCACCCACAAAAATAGCCTTTCAAACATGTCCCATGTCTACCACTGCAGAGCCCATGTGTTCAGTTTACTGCTATTTCGGCTGGGCATTTAAAACTACTTGCTAAGCCTTATAACTCCCATTGTCTTATTTATAAGTCCTCCCTAAAGTAGGCCCTAGATAGCCCTAAAGGCTGGGTATGTAAGTAAAAGGTAGTACATGTACTTTTATGTTTTACATGCCCTGGTAGTGACAAGCAGCCTATTTGTTTCCACTACTGTGAGGCCTACTCCTCTCATAGGTTAGAATTGGGAATTCCTGAATCCCCTTTTAAGCTGTAAGTCCTGATCAGAGAGAAGTTGAGTTTTCATGTTTCATATGTTTGGAGTCATATTGTTAAATCCTACTTACTGGTGAAGTTAGATTTAACATTAATATTTCAGGAATGCCACTTTTAGAATGTGGACATTTCTCTGCACTGCTGTGTGTGCCTGACAGCCTGCCTCCAATACATGTCTGGGGTGGGTGACAGCTGCACTTTATGCATTCCCTCTAGATAGCCACAACAAAGGAAGGATAGGTGTGTCTGAGTACCAGTATCTACATACATCTGCATTCTGATGGCCTTGCCTGGGCAGGGTGGAAGGGAGGGGCTAACACTTCACTTGAATAGGTGGTGTCCTGTCCCAACACAAACAGCTTATCTACCCCTCATAGATAGCCTGGCAGACAGGACCGGGCTCAAAGAGGAACCTGTGCACTTCAAAGAGCTGCTTTGAAATCACCCTCCACACATCAAGTGTTCTTAAGGGTATACGTACTGGGTCTCTGACCAGCTAAAATCAATACTTCTGGATCTTGAACTGAACCTGTGTCAGAAGGACTGCTATGCAGCTTAAAGGATTCATCTCAAGGGGGTTGAAACTCCTACTTGGATACTTTGAACCAAAAATCCGCCACAACCATTCTTCAGGCTACAATTTTAGCCAGATTAGATTATGATAAGTAACTCCCTTTATTTAGTCTCCAATAAATCTTGTATTTTACGTCTCCAAAGATTTCAGAATGCTGCAGCACGTGCTTTTTTGGCATTTCCCAAGTCATGTTCGGTATCTAATTTTTTGCCTAAGCTTCATTGGCTGCCAATAGCTAAAAGAATCCAGTTTAAATCTCTGTGTGTGGCCCACAAACTTTTGACTCAACAAGGCCCTCCGATCTTAGCGGATCTGTTAGCCCAGTATGTCCCGAAGCGCCCTCTGCCAACTCGGGGTTGGTTTGTACCCCCCGATTCCAAAGAGCTAGAGCTGGTGGTCGTTCTTTTAAGGTTCAGGCTGCCCACCTATGGAACTCCCTCCCGAACTCCATCAGAGGGCTTCAGAACCATCTGGCTTTCTGACAGGCTATAAAGACCTGGCTCTTCCCGGCGTAACTTTCTTGTTTGTTTGAGTAGTGTCTTGGCACTTGTTCTTTGGGTAGCACTGGGACCCCCCATTGCTGGGGCAGCTATGCGCTGTATACATTTGTACATAAATCTTTGGACTGCAGACTTAGAAGACCTGCTTCTTTCTTGTGTTGCCCTGCTGCCTGCTGTTCTCTGATGCTGCTGTAGGAGAGCTGGAGTCTACCTTCTCTCCAAATGACCTCCAAGGGCTTGTAGGCTTGCCTCCTGTTGCTTGGGACTCTGGGAAATCAATGTCTCTACTCCTGTACCTGGCTTACTAGAAGTGGCCTAAATACTTGAAACATAGATTTCAATGCTTCTCCTGTCTGTGTGTAATAGAACCGGCGTATCGACATATTGCATTGGAAAAAGCACTTTGCCTCCAGAGATCAACGTATCGGACAGCGTATCACCGCCGCTGAAGCTTGGGGAGATCGACACATCCCGTCATCTGTGTGGCAGAATCTGGTGAATCACTCGATGCCTCTTCACTCCGGTACTCGTTTTCAGGACTGAACCATCGCCTTCACTGCATGGAGAAGATCGATGCATCTCGCTGTTTGCGACCTGGAAAAGGTACTTTGTTCACCAGGCCCTGCGTGGATCCTCTACCCATCCTGTGCTTTCATGAGGTCGGCTCGAACTTTGACTTTGTCCTGGCCCAGTGCGACCTAAAGAAACCTTGTAGTGCTACTTGCTTCTAAGCGCTTTACTGCCTTTATTCTTTTAAAATTCAATATCTCAGCTTCTATACATTGGATATTTGTCGTTTTGTTCTTGTTTTGTCAGGAATATAATAATCTATTTTTCTAAACCTATGTGGAGTCTTTTTTGTAGTGTATTCATTGTGTTGCTGTGTGTGTTTGTTTTCCACAAATATTTTATGCATTGCCTCTTTAGATAAGTCTGCTTGCTCTGTTGCAAGCTACCAAAGGGTGAGCACAAGTTATCTTTTAGTGTGTATCTAGGTTACCCTGACTAAGATTGTGACTTTGGCTAGGACAGGGTGCGTATCTTTTCCAAAGTGAAGATGAAGCTGTTCTGTAGGGTATTCAAGTAGGACAAGCTAGCTGTCTGAGTAAAGTTGTCCCTAACTGCCTCATTAGTATAATATACCTTTTTTGTAGCTAATTTTAAACTATTAGTTGAGTGCAAATAGAGCTTAATGACCATTTTGTGAGAGCATGAGACATGGGAAGTCAGGCAATTTAATCATTTGCAAAGAGCATTTAATCTTGTTACTCTAAATTCCCACTGTGAAAAACTGGGTAATCGAGAGCTTAAACTGCCTGGGAAAGTAAAATGATCACAATGTAGCAGTATTTATCTAGATATTTAACTGTTCTTGTAATGAGACTGTCACTGGTAACCATTAAGTGATAGCTCCTCCTCGGAAACCGGTAGCATGATGTCTCCAAAAACCGCAGTGACATAACTGACTTGATGTAATTCACTGTCCAAATTAAAATGGAAAGAGGGTATCTCTATTTTGGTCTTCCCTTATGCAGTATATGTATAAACACTCTATGATTCCAACAACAGGAGGGAAGTCTCTTTTCACACTTGAAGATTGGGAAGCGGGAAAGGGAGATTTCCTTTGACATTTAGGATACAATAAGGTTGATTTGTATTGAATGGGTCATCAATTAAGTGCAGAGCCACACTATATCCCCCGAACCTTTTAGGTTTTAGGGCCAGTCTGATTTAAAAGCTAAAATCATGCTTGCTTCTTCACACTTCAATGTGCATTCCAAGTCTCTAGTGTTCTCTGGCTCCATCCCACTACTCTAAGGGAATACAACACAAGCTGAAATCTCATAATACTAATCCGATCCTTCAAACAACACTGAAAGCAAGACATCCCACTAGAAGACAGACTCCTAATGCATTGCAACCACCCCACCACTCACTAATCGGACGGGAAACATCCTTTACAATGCAACTTTTACCACGCAGTGCCTTTACGACGCAACTTTTACAACGCAAACCATTACAGCGCATTGCGCTGGGGGGCGCTATAGGATAGGGAATAGATTTAATTTACTATCCAACACCTTCCCTACTATCCACGGGGACTGGAGTTGGAATAGTAAATTAAACTATTCACTATCCAGCACCCCAAAGCGCTATGCGTTGTAAAGGCATGCGTTGTAAATACCGCGTTGTAAAGGCATGCGTGGTAAAAGCATGCGTTGTAATGTCATACATCCTAATCGGACATGTGTTTTTGGGCATGGGTGGAGGGCGTTTTTCATAGCTTTACAATACTGGATCTGCTTTTTGAGTAGATCATAGATACTGACCCTAAAATGGCAAGCTTTCCCCTGCAACTCATAGAGCTGACACTGCATGCAGATTTTACGCAGTTCACTTCACACAGATAATGAAGACAAGGTTCCTGAAGCAGAGGAAATTGATAATGGACTTCGTGCTAGGCTAGAAAGATACATGACTCTGTATTTTGAAGAAACAACTGCAGGCTTATGACCACCAAGTCCCAATCAGTTATCTTTTGAAGAAAAGCTTTTCTGGTTAATGAATGCACGAATTATGAGGCAGGTTGTGTAGATGCCAGTGTGGTTATGTTTCGGTCGGATTTTACTTTCGAGACATTTAGCATATCTGTATGAAACGTTCCAAAAAAAGGCATCTTATTTGGGTTTGGCTTGGCAAGTTTTGTGCAGAGTTGTAGATCCAACTAGCGATGCCCCAAAAAATAAAAGGAACCAAAAAAATGAGTCATTTCCCATCATAGCTTTCCTGGGAAATTTTACTCTCTGCTACAGAAGCAAATGTCTGCATGGAAGTATTCCAAACGTGCTTTGATGTAAATCCATTCAGTAGTATTCAAGAAATTAGCATTAGAAAAATGTCTTGGGATAGCTTGACATTTTTGTGATCTGGCAATAAAATGAGGTGTAGTGTAGTTCCTATCTTCCCAATAGGCTCTGCGCATTGGAATAATACCTACAGCAGTAAAGGCCTAGGCCAGACGTTAACTAGGTCTACTACTGTCGATACTAGACTTAAGTTTTGGGTTTGCCAGCGTAGCTCAGAGTTCGCTAGAAACTTTCTCGAATGTTCAGGAAAGAATTAACTCCCCTGATTAGACAAGAAGGGATTTAGTTTCTGACAACCATAGAACATGACAACTTTGCTCTCCCCTAATCAAGAGTGTATCTCCAGAGTCGTGTGAGCACAAGGCAATTATTTTACTCAGTCAGTACGTGCATTCTTAGTCTCATCAGTTTGTAGAGAAAAGGAAGAGACGGGCGTGTTCAATAAAAAGGTGTTATTTATTGATCAGTCTCTTTTCTCGTACAAGAGAAATGGATCGATATTATTGCAATACTTATAGTTAAGTAAAGTGCATACATTAAAAGCAACAGTATAAAATAATACTGTAAAAACATTGATATGGTTTCTGAGCCATATGATGTTTAAAATGATTAAAATATATTTACATACACATATACATTTGACTAAACGTACTCAACTGGTGTTTCTAAATACGCCTACCCCGTGTACCTGACCTAAGTCTAATGCGTGGGCGGGAATAGAAAGTTACAGTTTAAGTTAAGTTTGTTTTTGCCAAGTGAATAACTAAAGAATTCTCTGTGAGGGGTTATTCAGTTCTGTACCTGGAAGTTAGGATGAATGAGGAATGGTATCTCTTTCTCTGCTCTCGATATTCCAGGCTGCCTGCGAGGGCTGCCCGAAAGCGCCGGTGCTGGGTCTCTCGGTAGGAGATAGCAGCGCGTCTCTCAGCGCGTCAGGAAGGCGGGGCTGCTGCCAGCGGGGTCTGCTCTGCTTCTGGGCTTCGGCAAGTATGGCTGCTCCGTCTCGTCACCACGCGTGTGTTTGCATAGGGCAAGATCGGCAATATTTATACCTTAAAGGTGCCGAGATTGACGTAAGGATGGACATAGATACGTCAATAAAGATGTCATACGACTTGCTCGTTAGCACATTCTTTTACTGAAGTTCTCTGTGAAATCAAAACAATGGCCGCACGGATTTTCCAGGTTGTCATAGGTTTGATTTGTTATGAGAACGTCGTATGCCTTATCAGGGGCTGGAGGAATGTCGCTTGTCTAATTAGATCTCAAGCGTTATGACCTAATCAGATAACACGTTCCTGTGCCGTAGTGTGACTGCGTCAGATAACGGTATCTGCATTATGGGGGCTTTTCTTGCCTCATGGGCTGACTGTTAGTTAACTTGATAGTTAGTTTAACCAGAATAGGGTCAGGAATAGGGGGATCGATTCAGAACCTATAGGAATACACGACACCCACTCCACGCTAACTATGGTCATATTTACTAATCTATGCATAGTATAACATAGTACAACATACTATAGAGTATAGTGTATACCTCACCACCCCAAAATACATTAATGCATTTAGAAATTTTCAAATATACTGAAAAATTGCAGTCATATATATTGTATGCACTTAAGCTATGAATTAAACGCTAAAGAAAACACGCATTTGTAGACATTATTGCTTATTTGGTATATGAGAAATACACATGAAATGGCTCTTAATATGGCTATACAGAAAGAAAGTTCGAGACCATTTCATCACATGATAAAATATTTGTGAACATACCAGCGGGCAACTAAAGTTTATAAAGTATCTAAAAATAGAAATCTTAGTTCTCTAGGAATAGTTTCTTACTTTAAGCAGAAGATAAGTGTCCCGAAAATTTTGTAAAAAATAATTTTGGGCTGCTAAAAAATTGCTGTCCGTGAACTGGTGGGAAAAATTGTTCATGTGACTTTATTATTAAAGTTGAAGGCCGAATTCAGGGAACGCCGTGTGCGAGCTTGCTCAAAAGTCTCTATTTCTGTTCTGGAGAGAACATCATATCATTAAGGCTTTCGAAAAAACTGTCAACAGCTTCATGGGAAAGTTCCACTAAGTCGGAAATAGGTGTAACCATGCATTCGTGCGCATGATTGTCTCCATTGACATTCTGATTCGCATTGCTGACAGAAGGTCGTACCTGATTAATGCTGCTTTCATCTTGAACTTCACTACTCTTCAATCGTGGTGGTGAAGACTCCACGAATGCCGTCATCAGGATTGGCAGCCTTTGAGGGCAGCACAAAGCGTGAACCTTGGTAGGAACCAACAATGTATCTGCATCCACTGGCGCATCCGATTGTAGCGTCAGACAGGTGTCTAACACGCATTCTTCTCCGCATAGCAGACATCTCAATACAGGTAAAACACATCTTTGCCACATTGGTCGAAATGATAGAAACCAAGTCATGTTCAGGTCTCTAAGCCGGGATAGTCCCAGGATTTTTGATATCCGGTCCCGGTATCCAATGGCTAGGATTGTATCTTCCATTGTCGCGAGAGTTTGATCTCTGACATGGGTTGCCATAACGAAAAATAAGGACCAGGAATAGGATTCCTGCAATTAGTCCCAGGATCAGGGGAAGTCCGCCAAAAATCGAATGGACGAAATCTGGAAAAATACCCAGTATGGCTTTGAATGGTGTTAATGCCATCGAAAATACTGTCTTAAATACTTTTGAGACCCCAGTGGTATCAGAAATATTTAAGATTTCGCTCAGGATTTCCGCGAAATGTACGGGGGAATTAGTCGATAATAATGTATGTATCTCTGCAGTCGTCCTTGCGACTTGTAGATCATACGTTTCTTTTGATGACGTGAGCCTTGTAGGCGTCTGAAGAAGCACTGTTTTCATTCTGCTTAAAGTATCTATTCGAATAGAAGTAATTTTCAAACTGGGCCATGCCCTTGCCTCCCTGTCTGGAAAGGAGCTGGGGAACAAAGAACGTCCACAGCACTTGACCTTCGCAGTCGTAGTGACTAGATAAGGAGTCCCGGGCATAAGACTACAACATTTGCGGTCTACAATAAGAATGTAACTCCCATTATAGAGTCTTTGAAAGAATGGTTCTATTTCGGTTGCAGGTGCGCCTTGCTGGTGACATGAAAGGTTGTATGAATTCCCTTCACAGGCTCCATGCAAACTAATTCCGTTACACAGAAGCGTGCCGCTTAGTGACATAGCACAATTGTTGCCACTAAGAAACACTTTCTGTCCTTTATTACTGACACATGCATGCGAATAGGGCAGGTTCCAAGTTGTTTTAAGGTACCCCTTTCCCAATTTCTCGTACATGCCAGCCTGTATATATTTTTGGCAGTATTGAAACCTGAAGGTTGAGTTTGGAATATTTATGATTCCGTGGATTATCCATTCACTGACAGGTCGTTCTGACATTGTCATTGGTAATCTTTCTAGTTTTTCAATGCTCAAGATTGTATAATCAGCACCCTTTTGCGCCATACCGATTTGTCTATCAGTAAGGTTAAAGATTTGGAATAGTGACGTTGTGTTGATTAAACGCCAAGGCACATAGCCTGAACGCAGATTTTGTAACGTCCAGCCAAGCTGTACAATAGAACGCAATTGTGACTGACCATGTTGTAATAACAGTAAGTCTTGCGATAATATATCGATTGCTGACGACACAATGCTGTCCAAAGAAAAAATTCTGGAGGACAGAGTCATTAACCCATTGTCCACTACAGAAAGTGATTTTTCCAAATTAATACGGTCAATTTCCCGTATTCTCTCTGCTGTTTCAATTTGATTAACCTTCCAGGCCTCATTGTATGCTGCATATACAGAGGCTGCTATGAAACGCTTTTGACGCTGTTTGCGTGGTCCCATTATGAAATCACGCAAGTCAGCACCATCAGTAAGTAAAGTTAGGTGTTGCTTAATTTCAGGCAGTGTGGAAGTTTGTAGCCACTGAAGGCATAATTTGCCCACACTGTAGGTTGTTATTATCCCTGGGTGATGTCTTTGGGGATATCTAGGGTCTGGCCTGGTCATTTTGAACCCCTGTGTTTTATTCAGGAATCTGTCTTGACAGTTATTTGTATCTGTGGGCCAGATCAACCATTGTTTCCAATTAGGATGTGTTCTGTTTTGGTTTAATATATGGTTTACGTCTATCTCTTCATCCGTATTAGAGCTATTGCTAAACATTGTTGGCTTTGGAATAGACGGTTTATTTAAATCTTTGATTTTGGCTAGGCCAAGACAGGTGGTTTGTTGAACAGTGTCATTTAAAAATATCATTTGTTCTGGGATCATGCAAGCTCTAAACAAAGCTTCTAAACCCTGTACTTGCCATTCTTTTGTACCCCAAACACTTTTCAAATCAACATTTTTGTCCCAATAATTAAATCCTAAAGTATTCATTTCCTCGAAGAATGAATCTGAATATATCAACTTTGTGTTGGTTATCATGGTTTTCATCCCTGTCTTGTTTGACAATTTAAAATAAAATGTTTCAGCATTACTTGTGTTAAAACCTGAAAAATATGAATATTTGTCGTAAACGGTTCTTGAGCTCCCTTTTGGAGGTGTTGCACAATGTTCCCATTGATTATAATTTAAAACATTTCTAGGTTGTGCAGATTTATGTAAAAAATGGTTACCATAGTGGTTATAGCAATACATACTATCATAATTTGTAGAACCTTGCAAATAATCATGTTTTGTAAATTTAGCAGACATTACTAAGTCAGACATCATGTTATTAATGCTTTCGAAATCCCAATCATCAGCAAATGAGTTTGGTTTTGCAAAGTCACTCAAGGAGATCTTGATTTGGTGTGGGTATTTCAGGATCTCGACCGGACCATACATTTCATAGTCAGTGTTGTCCCAGGCTACCCCACCAGGTATAGGATTGGCTGTGAAGTTGGCTGAAGAAAGTTCTCTTTTCTCGACGTGTGAAAATGTGTGTGGTTTGAGGACCAAGTTGATGTTCTGACTTGCTGTGTCCATTTTAGCATATTTTCCCTCAATGAAGCGTCCCAAAGTTAATACCATGATGAGCCAAAGTATGAGGATAAATGCACCAAAACCCACCCAAAATTCAATCCATGGAGAAATCAGATATGTTTCTTTCAGTTGGTTCAAAAGTTCCTTAGCTTTGTCTTTAAAGGATTTTGATGATGGCTGTGTCTTTGATTCACTGAGGCTTTCAGAGGAATCATCGAAGTTGATGAAGTAGCCGGATGCAGTTCTGTCAATTGTTCCAATTGCTTCAGGATTTTTGTTTCTTGCATTTTCACTTGGTACTTCATTATAGATTGGTGTGTCTCTGCTAAATGTTTTTATTTGGGTTTTTAGAGGTCTGAGTTCTATTGCATCGTTGCATAGTCCTTGTTGTTCTTCTGTAGGTGTTTCGAATGTGATGAGCCTCTTTGTTAGGACCTCTGTACTGGTAGCAAACCTTGGTGTTCTGCTACTTATTGGGAGTCCACTTGGCCTACTGTTTGTTATCGGCCACATGTTGTGGTTTTACCAGGTCGATGGATACAACTCGGTTCTCCTTTTTACCAGCAAGTGGCGGTAGTACAACTGATCTTGTCCCATTGACAGACAAGACAGGAACTGCTTTTCTGTAAGAAGGCCCAAATTCCTTCTTTACCGCGATCTTCTCCCTGACTAGATCCCCGACTTTTGGAATCCAGACAGGTCTTGCTGGGACAGGTGGTGATTCTTCAGTGGTTGTTGGCTGTTGTTTCAACTGTATGTTGCTCAGGTCTTTTCTTGTTTTGTTTAAGTCCTGCAAAATAGCCAAACGGTCTTTGACATCAAAGCTTTTTTCTTTAACCACTGAAGTCTGACTGTCGAGGTCAGAGATAATCATTCTAGTTCCAAATAATAATTCGTACGGACTGAATCCCTTCAGAGAATTTCTTGGCAAGTTATTTAGACTACGTTGGACACTTATTAGATGTTTGACCCACCCAGCTCCCGAACCTAATATCCTTTCCATTATAGATTGCTTTCTGCCTTGGTTTTTTCTTTACACCATCCCGTACCCTCAGGAAGGAAGTGAGAAGATTCCCGCTGGACTGTGCTCATTCGGCCATGTTTCCCCCCAGGCTGGTGGGCTTGAGTGAAAACAATGGTCGAACGTAGCATGCTCTTAGCGTATATGCCATTTAGACTCGCAAATCTTTGTATAACAGTCCGGACGTCAGCCGAGTGCTGGTGATCTACATTATAAGTGGAAACTAGCCTGTATATGTTAATCGCAAGCCCTGCTTTTTATTGGTCATATTATCTGCCTTGATACGACGAGGTATTAAACTGTTTCTCTCCCCACTGCGATCTCTGTTGCAGTTTGGGCAGTTTTTTACAAACATGGTGTAATGCAGGCTCATGCCTGGCCACCAGTACCGTGATTGTAATTCTTCCAGAGAATCTTTCAGTTTGAGGTGTCTGAGACCCTCGCCCATGTGTGCGTCTGCGATTAACAAGCTTCTCCTGTCCATGTTTGGAATCACTCTATCCCCCACTCCAGGGATTCGAGCAAAAGGGACGGAGTTTGCATCGATTATGTATGTATAATTGAGTGGATAGTTGATCGGTAACGCTGAGCAGTCGCCTTTTGATGACGTTTTCACCGCCAGCATTGTTTCACCGTCAATGTATTTTAATGTACGCTTTTTTCGATCTACGGGAGCCGGTATAGTGGCTGCCGCTGCGGCTGTTTCAGCCAATGAATTCCCTACAACGTGAACGCCATCACGCTGATGACTCAGTGAGTGTGTCACGTGAGTCTTTGGTAGTTCTTTTTGTAAAAGAGCTATTTGTTCCCAGAGCAATTTCTGCTTTATTGGTGCATCTGTGTCATCTTTGTAACCGTTCTGAATCCATGTCTGCAAATCCTTGTTATATGCTTTGACGCAGTAATATGAATCTGACACTATCAGTGTCGGGAATTCGCGATCCGCATTATCCAGCGCCATTTTTAATGCTATTATTTCAGTTTGTAGTTCTGAATTAGTTTCAACTGAGTGTGTTTTTGTTAATAGAGGTCTTAGTTTACCTCCGCGCCACACTTCTTTTGTAATCTCACATGTGGGGTTGTATGCATGTTCTCCCCAAACGGAGGGTTGAGCATGTCCGTCTGTATAAATTACACAGGCGTAATGTCTTAGAGGCAGAATGTCGATTGGCAGAGGATACGTCTTTTCATATTTTAGATTTTTTAATTCTTCTAGTTCTGGATCAAAGTAGTAGTATACTTTGTCCGTTGTGATTGAATTCACCCATTGTATCCATTCCGGATTCAATGTTGTTGTTGGTAAATTACACGGTGTTGTTAGTGCCTCAAAGGCTGATTCTGCTGTTCTGACTGTGATATGTCTACCGTCAGCTATCTCTTTTTCTCTAGCTATTGCGGTTTGAACTGCACGAATGATTTTTTCTGTATTACTGAATTTCTGTTCAGCTTCTGTGTATAAGTGTGATTTGAATGCAATTGGTACCTTTTCTCCCTCATTAGAGGTTAGGTATGTGAATCCGCATCTCCCTGGGATGACTCGAATCACAAGATTGCGTGTGTTATCACGTGTTTCTAATTTTGTTTTAATTAGCATGTCTGTTTGTAAGGATCTCAACATTTCTGTGTGTGTTTGAGTCCAATTGGATCTTTTAAAGTCTGGTTTAATTAGATCATAAAGGGGTTTGACCCTTTCTGCGTAATTTGCAATGTATGTTCTTCCAAAATTTAGGAAGCCTAGAATTGACTGTAGGTTTTTTAGTGTTTTAGGAGCTTGGATTACGGCACATTTCTCTAGGAAATTGTCAGCCAGGCTTTTGCCTTCACTTGATAACTCATATCCTAAGAATAGGACTGTCAGATGGGCAATTCTAGACTTTTTAAAGTTGAATTTGTAACCCTCTGCTGCGAACCCAAGTATTATGGTGTTCACTCTTTTCAAGTGAGTATCCAAGTCATCATCTGTTAAGTAAATGTCATCGACATAAGATAATGCTTCATCATCATATAGCTGTAGTAATTCTGTTACTCTCGCTGAGAATACCCCCGGGCTGTTCTTGTACCCCTGGGCTAACCGACAGAATTGCTTTTGAGTGCCATTTACTGAGAATGCAGTTAAATATCTGCTCTCTGGTGCTATGTTTTGACAAAAGAATCCATTGGAGATGTCCAAGGTTGTTTTGTATTTTTTGCGCACTATGTTATTCATTAGTGCAGCACTGTGTGAGTTTTGCACTGCAAAGGTTTTGCAACATGTGTTAAGGTGTCGGTAATCCAAAACTAGACGATATGAATTGTCTGGTTTGGAGACCGGAAACAAAGGATTGTTCATTTGTGAGGTGCAAGTTTCAATCACCCCCTGGTATTCTAGCTGATCTAGTATTTCATTTACCTGTTTTTTAGCTTCTTGCTTAATTGGGTACTGCCTTTGTGCAGTAGGTTGTGATTTTAACTGGATTTTGTGAGGAGGAGAATCCTCATCCCATCCTACATGATTTTTATATAAAGCAGGTGCTAAGGCCACTGCCCACTTTCTAGCAAGTGTGTATTTTTTATGAATCGGGATTTGATTCGAGAAGGCAGGCATAATTACTTCTTCGCCATGAGGGCACTCCCTGACAAACTCTGGTGGCCAGTCTTTTTCAGCTAGAAGGATATCATAGCCCTTGGAGAGGTTATCCCAAAATAGTCCCCTTATTTTCCTAGTCTTATCTCCCTCTATACGTAATGTTATCTCGTATATCTTGTGGGGTTTGCTAACTCTGGTGTCTGCAGTTTCCACTTGAAGATATTCATTCGTGTCCACTGTCTCCAGATGATTCATAAGGACTTTGCGAGCTATGCTCACTTCTGCTGCGCTGTCTAGCATTGTCTGAGCCCACTCTCCGTTTTTCAGTTGTGTCCTCAGTATTCTCGGCATTGTTAACTACCTTGATACTGGCTACCTTCTTTTTTGGAAATTGTAATTTCTTTTTTTGTTGAGCAGGTTCCTTGTCTTTGGACTTGGCGTGCTCTTCTCTTTGTTCTGATCGTCCTCTTCTTTCCGATTTCTGCGAGGAAGTCTGAAAAGATTGAGAGGGACGTGTATCAATGTCTTGATATCTATCAGGTTTTTTAATATTATCCCTATTTCTAAGGTTATATCTTATCCCAGAGGGGTCACTCTTTGGTGACCTGTGTCTCTGGTTCGGAGATTTCTCCCTTCGCCTAGGAGACCTTCCTCGGGACTGGAATTTCTTTTCTTTTGGATTGGATTCTTTGTTTCCATCCCAGTTCTTTTTTGGTGAATTATTATTAAAAAATATTTTTTCTGGACTTTCAGTCAGTTGCGGTTTTACTGGTATTCCACCTAAACTATCTCTACCTAGTTCTTCATAAGATTTTTCTATGATTCTGGCAATTTCAGCTGGTTGGTCTGCTATATCTGTCTCTTTTAACCTCTGGCGGATCGCCACGTTTGCTGCTTCACCTTTTATATTGGCTAGTAATATAGCCGAGACCTGCTTGAAGTCTTTCAGTAATTTCATACCAAGAGTTAAAGCTGGTTCTGGACCGTATTCATCTTGAATTTGTTTTAGCACATCTGGTATTACCGTAATGGATGGAACACCGTGCGTTTTTGTGTAGATTGAAGCAAAGACTGTACCCCAAGTGTCACAGTCCTCTATGTGTGGTGCGATTCCCATTGGGAGACATATAGTCAGAATCCTGTGTTTTTCTAGCGGGGTGGTGTCAGGAAACACCGCCTCTATTTGGGTGATTTTCTGTGCCAACCAGAATGGTATCTGTTCCCGTTGAGCCGGAACTTTACCTAGGCAGGATTGGATGTTCTGTGGTGTGATTTTATTTGTGTTCCCCTGGTGAGGGGTCAGCTGTGGAAGTTTAATCGCTGGCTGAATTGTTGAAGTCCGCATTACATACTGGACTAATTGTCTATGAATTTTTAGTAATTGTTTTAGCTGTATTAACAGCTCTCCAGTAGACATTCCTTCGATGTCTGGGTGTGGTGTGTATCCGGCTAAGACCGGCCACGTTGCTCCTGGTCTACCTAAAGGACCGAGCCTTGTAATGTGATTGTTATGTATTAGGGCGCCATCAAATAAGAGCAAATGCTCTTGGAATTTGAGTGGTACTTCCACCTCCTCGAAAGGAGTGTAAATGTCGGGTGGAACCTCTATTTTGTAATAGTGGAAGTACTTTCTTACAGCATTTGCTGCTGGAAAATGTATCCATGTATAGTATACCTCTGTCTGCCGATATTCGTGTGCCTCAATTACGAATATAACTGTGCCACCTCTAGGTGTCAGTCCATTTTCTATAAGTTTTAAGGTTATAGATTTCCTTTTGCTGACCGGAATGAGTATTATATCCGCGTCTGCATCCTTTAGTGCAGTATCTGCTGCTGCTATTTCAGCTGCTAATCTAACTGCCTCTCTTTCTTCATCACTTTCTGACATTTTACTGTCAGGATGGTTATTTTGTTTGTTTGCAGATCAGGTTTCTTATGGAACAAAGATTAGATGCACAATATTTTGGAACAGTGTATCCTTCAACGTTGACTAAACCAAGAACCTTACATAGGAGTTCCCTCCTGCGAGGTTTTGGAGGATATTACCTTTCACCCACTCCAGACGTCTTTGGAGTATTTGGGAAAAGGGGTCTGAGTGAGAAAGCACGACTGAGTTACTCTAAATGTCTTACGTTAGTTTTATCGCCCTTTCCAAACGCGTTGGGCGCCATGTAGTGTAGTTCCTATCTTCCCAATAGGCTCTGCGCATTGGAATAATACCTACAGCAGTAAAGGCCGAGGCCAGACGTTAACTAGGTCTACTACTGTCGATACTAGACTTAAGTTTTGGGTTTGCCAGCGTAGCTCAGAGTTCGCTAGAAACTTTCTCAAATGTTCAGGAAAGAATTAACTCCCCTGATTAGACAAGAAGGGATTTAGTTTCTGACAACCATAGAACATGACAACTTTGCTCTCCCCTAATCAAGAGTGTATCTCCAGAGTCGTGTGAGCACAAGGCAATTATTTTACTCAGTCAGTACGTGCATTCTTAGTCTCATCAGTTTGTAGAGAAAAGGAAGAGACGGGCGTGTTCAATAAAAAGGTGTTATTTATTGATCAGTCTCTTTTCTCGTACAAGAGAAATGGATCGATATTATTGCAATACTTATAGTTAAGTAAAGTGCATACATTAAAAGCAACAGTATAAAATAATACTGTAAAAACATTGATATGGTTTCTGAGCCATATGATGTTTAAAATGATTAAAATATATTTACATACACATATACATTTGACTAAACGTACTCAACTGGTGTTTCTAAATACGCCTACCCCGTGTACCTGACCTAAGTCTAATGCGTGGGCGGGAATAGAAAGTTACAGTTTAAGTTAAGTTTGTTTTTGCCAAGTGAATAACTAAAGAATTCTCTGTGAGGGGTTATTCAGTTCTGTACCTGGAAGTTAGGATGAATGAGGAATGGTATCTCTTTCTCTGCTCTCGATATTCCAGGCTGCCTGCGAGGGCTGCCCGAAAGCGCCGGTGCTGGGTCTCTCGGTAGGAGATAGCAGCGCGTCTCTCAGCGCGTCAGGAAGGCGGGGCTGCTGCCAGCGGGGTCTGCTCTGCTTCTGGGCTTCGGCAAGTATGGCTGCTCCGTCTCGTCACCACGCGTGTGTTTGCATAGGGCAAGATCGGCAATATTTATACCTTAAAGGTGCCGAGATTGACGTAAGGATGGACATAGATACGTCAATAAAGATGTCATACGACTTGCTCGTTAGCACATTCTTTTACTGAAGTTCTCTGTGAAATCAAAACAATGGCCGCACGGATTTTCCCGGTTGTCATAGGTTTGATTTGTTATGAGAACGTCGTATGCCTTATCAGGGGCTGGAGGAATGTCGCTTGTCTAATTAGATCTCAAGCGTTATGACCTAATCAGATAACACGTTCCTGTGCCGTAGTGTGACTGCGTCAGATAACGGTATCTGCATCATGGGGGCTTTTCTTGCCTCATGGGCTGACTGTTAGTTAACTTGATAGTTAGTTTAACCAGAATAGGGTCAGGAATAGGGGGATCGATTCAGAACCTATAGGAATACACGACAGAGGAATATTTGACCGTTAGTCCTTAGATTGTCTGTGAAACTAGGCTCATGGAGCATTGGAACTTTTGTCTATGGCCAGACGTTTCAGGTTCTTTCACTCTAATCTTGTTCCGCATTCCCGTAACATTCTCTATGGCCGCAATTGGAAGAAAAAACATTTCAGCCGGCCTTACAGGACATCGAGGACCCAGCCCGCATACTGAATTGCACAGTCTAAAATATGAAAAAAGAAAGCAATTGCCCCTTCAAGGACCTGTTAGCACTTCGCTTTACTTTTTCCACACACCACAATGCGAGGTAGCTGCATAATGTCAGTATGCCTGACTTACCTGTCAGGGTTTGGCAGGCGCAGGAGTGTAATACTCCAAACTCACTACTCACTGAGATCATTCTACGGAAGAAAAGGCAAGTTCTGGGTGTTGAGTGTTGGCGCAGTCTGGCAAATATCATGACTGGTCACAGTGATCACCCCTACACCAGTTCATTTCTGGCCATGGGCAATATTGGCCACCACTTCCACCCCTTGCTGATGACATTGCCACTCAGGATGTCATTCATGCTGATTGTTGTATAAACGTCACAACAGTTATGTAGTGAAATCTTCTTTATTGGAAGAACGAAACAGGTTTGTCTCGTCCTTCTAGTTCAGCAGTTACAAAGTGAAGACCCGACTCAACGCCAGAATAGAATACCAACTATGTCATCTATCTACATCGTCTATCTACCTTCTAATGAAAGTAAACACAAAGAAAGGTAAGTAATATATAACACATTCCCCTCTTTACAATAACAATTAACAACGCATCCTCCTCCTTTACAAGAACAACTTTATGGTAATATAATAATTGAGAACACATCCCCTTCGTTATAATAAATATGCTATATAATAACGATAATGATAAATGTATAATTCATCTATCTATAAAATATAAACTTAGGAGAAGAGAAGAAGAAAGTAGAATCTAAGAAGAATAAGGGGAAAAAGAAAGCTTGAATCTACTTCTGATCAATTACGTGGAGGTCACGCTACGTAACCCCAACATGTGGCCATTTTGTGCAATGAGATGAAATTTTCAGAATAGAAGACGGAGTTCAGTATTTATAACAACGTTGTCCCAGCCATCAATAGTTCAAATTCCTTACCGATCCAATTACCGTTGATTCAGAATTTTAAAAGGAAACAGGTGAAATCAATCAGAAAAGGTGGGAAATACTTTATATATTTTTTTATGAACAGTATTTGGTGTAATCTGGTATATTCAAGAATTTTATTGGAAGCACTTCATTTTTAAGCCATGGCTCAACAGAATTTCACAATAAATCCCCCACATAACTTGTGAGTGTCTGGTCACAAACCAACCATGAGGTGGGTGGAGTGGAAAGAGTATTTTGAGAATTACATTTCAGCAATTGATGAGAATAAAAAAATGTCTGCTCAGCAGAAGAAGAGAATCTTGTTGCTATCTTTAATTATTGGATTAAAGACTTACAACAGAATGCCTAAAAGTGCTGTTACTGGTGATGCTAATGTTTTTCTGATCGCTCTACAAGATCTTGATAAATACTTTACTCCTAAAGTATGTTTTGGAATCATCAGGTATACATTTTTCCAACAAAAACAGCTTAAGGAGGAGGCTATAGATGACTATGTGGCAGAATTAAAATAAAAAAAATTAGCTATTGACTGTAAATTTGGCGATAATCATGATGATTTCATCAGGGACCAGTTGGTCATGCACTGCAACAATAATACTATCCAGGAAAGATTGTGGATAAATGGAGATTTGCCACTAGAGGATGTTATCAATATAGTACGCAAAGCTGAAATGTCTGGTAGATGCGCAAATGAGCTACAACAACCAGAATTGAATAGTAGTAGTGTGTGTAAAATTAATCCAACGAGATTTGAGAGGAATAAAAAGATAGATTACAAACCTAAGAACAATTCTAATGAGAAAAGCAGTAATCCAGATTGGAGGTGTTACACTTGTGGCAGTAAAGATCACCTAGCGTATAATGTCTTGTCCAGCCATGAAGCACAAATGTTCATATTGCGGTGTGATTGGCCACTTTGCAAAGTCTTGTCGGAAAAATAATTTTAAAGTAAAATGTGTTCATGAAAATAAAAGTTCAAGTAGCAGTGAGAGTTGAGAATTTGAAAAAAAGGAAGAGTTCTGAATCTACAAGATAGAAAACTTGTTTTAAACATTGATGAAAAGAACACGAAAGGAAAACAGAATGCAACATGTCCATTGGTGGTGTAAGAATTAATATTTATGCTGACTCAGGGTCTCCTTTCACGATAGTAAATGAAGATGTATGGAAGAATAATTTCAGAAACAAACTAGGCGATCAGTTGTTTCCCTCGGATATAAATCCCTCGTCGCCAATAAATTGTTGTATAAACGCCACAACAATTATGTAGTGAAATCTTCTTTATTGGAAGAAGGAAACAGGTTCATCTCGTCCGTCTAGTTCAGCAGTTACCAACTGAAGACCCGACTCAACGCCAGAATAGAATACCACCTATGTCATCTATCTACATCATCTATCTACATTCTAATGATAGTAAACACAAAGAAAGGTAAGTAATATACAACACAGTGTGACTGAAATCACAATGCATAGGATTATCGCTATCACCTGTGTGCTGCCCAGTTGTTACCCTCGCATCATTAGCAGAATCAATCCTGTCCATATGTGGGGTCCTCAAATATGACCGTATATCATACCTTGCCCATAGAACTCTTGTGGTGGGGCTGGCTATTGGACACTCATGCCCAATCATACACCTGTTGCACATGCTATAGGTAGCCCTAAAACACTGTAACTACTTGCATATACAAATTGTCACTAAATTAGGATTTGAGATTTTTTATTCGATTGTTATTCCAACTGTTATGTTGCACTAGTCAATTTTGAGCCTTATGAATCTCTAATTGGGCAACTGTGCAACTGAAAATGAATCTATCTGGTTACATCTGGCTACACATTTATGACTGCTGTCTTCTTGATCTGTTTGACTTGTAACCCTGATATATGGATTTGTTGCTGTAAACTGAATATCCTTTTGATGTGGCACTTCCTTGTAAAAGTTGCACTTGGCATTCCATAATTATGCAGACTTTATCTATTCGATCTTTTCCTTGTACACCAATGATGTTTGTCAATGTAGGCATGTGTTTTAATGGATTTATTCCCCTAATCTGGTAATGTGTATTTCTCACTCTTTTTTAAAAAAAATTATGTTTTTATCATGTTACTGATTTTACTGTTTGGATTGTACTTTTAAGGTTGCTTATGACCAAAATAAAGTAAACTTTATTATGTTGATGGCTGGATGTCCCATTTTAGTAGCAGGCTCCAGTGAGATTCAAAAAATCTTACACAGGATTGGAAGGTTCTAAGATTCAAGGATCTACTGTAGGAATCAAGGATCTCAGGAGTTGAGGATCTACTGCATGATTTGAGGATGACACAGTTTATAAAAGCCACACCCAGGGTCTGGCCAGGTACTTGGCTTACCTCTGTTTTGATGAGAGCAAGCGTCAGAGAGGATCTGCCTTCACCTGTGCTCCTCTGCTTGGGCTTAGTTCATCAAATGTGTTTCTAGCTCCTCAGTTAAGATTATCTTAGTCAGATGTCAGGAATACATTCCCAGACATATTCTGGTGTGGCGATTGTTAAAATTATTTCTCCAGCAATGTCTCAAAAGTTTTAGTTGCAGCCTTGAAAATGTAGGACCTCTTCCAAACCTGTCTTCAGAGGTTTCAGCATAGAGATCACAAGTGAGAGTGTGATATGACTTGCCTGGATTGAGGAACTCCTGTTGGGCCTCAGTACTGCTCTGCACCATCCTCTGCACCTATGTACTGGAACTCCATCACACTCTTAAAGTTGTGCTATAACAATTATCCTTGAGCATCTGAAGTGTTATTTGCAGATACTGTGTAAACATTTGTTTCTGGTTGGTGTTTCAAGCTGTAGTGCTTTATGGAACAAGACCGGTCCATGACAATTCTTTTGGCTCTACCAAAATAAAGATTCTGTGCAAATGACATATTGCATTTTTACCATAGTGCATCAGTTACAAGATTCAATCTTGTGTACATCTCATTTCCTGTAGAATGTTACCATTCGAATAACAAAACCCATAATAGGAGTCAAGGGATAAGATGTCGGCCGATTGAAGAGCCCGGTCGGGGGCTCTGAGCTCTCCAGGCAAGAGAACCAAGATAACCTACACAAAAAGTTCATAAATGAATCCTACATCCCCACAAAGCGCAAAAAGTAAAATGAGATGAGGCAGAAGCCCCTACCGGGGGCAGGACATGACGATCAGAGCAGCAGTCTCAAGCAAGCAGGATGAGGAGACTATGGGACACGGCACCTCTCGGATGGCCTGCCCGGCGTGTGGGCGGAAGCAGCTGCGGCTTGCAGTAGCAATCTAAGGACCGCTGCCAGGATCCCCTTCCGGGGCAGGACGACGGCTGCAGGCACACTGGGCAGAGAAGCACTTACTCTCCCAGAAACCAGGAAGACTAGCGCAGAGATCAGCATATCAGCAGGCTCTGGAATGACTGCATGACGAGGGTAAGCGATCTCGTAGGGTGCCTATCTCTAATACAACCTCCCCAGGGCACAGGCACACTCGTTGTTAGCAAAGACAGAGGAGAGGGAGAGACAACGAAAATAAACTCAGCCCGCATATTAAAGCAAGTGAGCCGGTCCGGGCACTCAAAAAGAGAAACAGCTACTGCCTGAGAAACAGGCACCTGGTAGCTGACACCCCGCATGATCCACCAAAGGGGGAAACAGTATAGCACCAGTGAGCACTAGGAAAAAGGGAAAGCCCACAGCTCAGGACAATCGCTAGCCCAGTCAGGAGGACGAGGACCCAAAATAAAAATCACTCCGTCTCTGAGAGTCTTTTTTAAAGTAAAGGAAAAACAAGGGACCCCTAATTCAGAACGTTTAGAACAGAAGGAGAGCCCAAAAAGGTCAGGAAAAGAGGACGGAAACACAAGAAATATGGACAGCAACAGGTTTCAGGTCCTTATGACGGAAGGATCTGCAGAGGAGGAGGTAGGTGCAGAGAACTTAACAGCAACCCTATGCAGCCCACAGCAAGAAGAACAGAATCCTCAGGGCCCGCAAAATAGTAAGGAAAGCTAATGGAAGCCATGCTATTGGAAATGAGGGTGAGCTTTGCTACCTCTGAAAAGAATCAAATAAAAATACAAGGGACCGGCGAAGCCCTGGACATTAAAATAAATGCATTAATGGAGTGAGTAACTACAGTAGAAGTCCTAAGTAAGGAGGTGGAGGCAAATCAAAAAGAAATCAAACTACTAAAAACAAGCGAAGGAGACCTCAGGGATAAAATAGAATCCCTTGAAAATCAAGCCAGGAGGAACAATCTACAAGTTCTGAACGTCCCTGAAGGATTGGAAGGCGACTATATTAAACAATCCATGATCACATTATTAGAAGAAGGCTTCCCCTGGCTAAAATCAGTCTCCCTATCTGAGAATATACAACGGACACACTGTGATCCATCCAGAAAGAGGAAAGTGAGGAAGAACTCAAGAAAAATACTGATAAACTTCAAAACCTTTGTCCTAATGGAAAAAATCCTGAACGAAGACCTTAAGGCCAGTACCTACAACAAGGATGATTGGTTATTCAGAATCTGGTCAGACATTACTAAGGCGACGCAAGACCGGCAGTGGGAGCTAGGCCAGCAGATGCAACAATTAAGGACCCACGGAGCAACTGTCCAGATGCGCTTCCCGGCATCGCTATGAATCATGTGGAAGAACAAAATGTATAATATAAGAGAGCCTAAAGAAGTGGAGGGTTCATCGAGCAAATGAAATCACAACAGAGTGAACACAGCTAAAAGCTTGGGGAGCGAAGCGCTCAAAAGGGCAGAATATACCGCCCAGAGAAGGCAAAAAGGGAGGCTTCTCCCAGGAGGGGGGAGGTGAGGAAGAGGACGACGTAGTTCACAAAACAAATCGCAAAATGGGGGGGGGAGCATATGAGGGACAAAAAAAGAAAAAAAACGAGTCCAAGTAGTGCAAAATTAAGGAAATGGGGACCCTGGGAGAAGCAGGGAATGTAGAGGCCCATGCCAGAAAAAAACCCAATGCTAGTTAATATCCTCTCATGGAATAGTAACAGCCTTAGAATTAAAAGCTGTAGACAAAGATTTATCGAATATCTGAAAACAATAGATAGCGAAATAATAATATTACAGGAAACTCATCTCTTAAAGAATGAATGGGTTGACATTATGGAAAACCAGAAATGGGTGGACACATATGTATGCATAAATCAAGACTGCTGTATCAAGGGAGTGGCGATCCTCATTTAAAAAATCGCTTAAAGAGAGAATAGAAGCAATAGACACGGACACGAAAGGGATATGGGCAATAGCAAAAGTTAGAATATGTAATAGACTGTATACAATACTGGGATACTATGGCCCCAATATGGAAAACCCTGCACCCTTAAAGAAGGTCTACTCGCAGCCACTGGGATCCTCGGCCCCCATAATCATGGGGGGGATTTCAAAATAATTATAAACCTTAGAGAGGACCGACTTCCAACTATAAAGACTGCTAATCTGCCTAGAATGAGGGAGTGGATTAGACTCTATATAAAGGACTTGGGGATAATTGATATCTAGAAAGAGAAGGGAGACAAGGCCCACCATTATACTTTCCAAAATAAAAACAATTGGTCATACCTCCAGAAGAGCTTTTTTTGATAGACAGGAGCTTGATTAAGAACAGGCAAAAGGTGGAGCACCTACCAGCACACCTGTCTGACCATTCTGCAGTACTATTACAAATGTTATTAGGGTTCACCCCATCTCCCGCAAGATGGACAGTAGATCATGCCATACTCACGGATCTTCAAAGTATAGAGGCACTCAGAAAAGAGACGGAGCAATTCTTTCTATTAAATAGGGAGGGAACCTCCAGACAACTAGCTTGGGACGCATAAAAAGAAGTCATCAGAGGGAAAATATTTAGCCTTGCGGCATATAAACACAAGAGCACAAAAAGTAAAATTAGTCAACTGGAAGAAGAAATAAAAACCTTAGAAATAGAAATAGGGAAAGGGGTGCACCCAAAAGAAGAAGCTAGGATGGAAGAAGAGAAGAAAGCAAGGAAAGAGGCCCTATTAGATACCCTAGAGGCCATAGCAAAAGGCAAATGGGAGGAAAGCAGACTGTCCCACTATGAATATGGTGAGGGTTGTGGTAAGATGCTCGCTTGAAAAACAAAAATGGATCAAACTTGGAATAAGATAACAAGCATCCAGGTCAAGACTCAATCCACACCCAGTTCGGAAGACAGCCTTTATGAAGTTCTTTGAAGATCTCTACACTGAGGACATTGCCGCAACAATGGATCAAGTAAATAGTTATTTAGAGAAGATAGCCCTCCCAAACTTGTCAAAGGAGCAAAGAGAGAAAATTAATGGAGAAATCACAATAGAGGAGGTGGCCAAAATAATTTGGGGTTTAAAAAAGGGGAAAGCCGCAGGCCCTGATGCACTCCCTAACAAGATATATACCACACTAAGGGAAGTTTTGCCCCCCCCCCCCTCACGGACTGAGCTATTAAATATCATTTTCCTAGCAAAAATAGACCTCCCACATTCATGGAATGAAGCGATTATCAGTATATTGCTGAAACCTGGGAAAACCCAGGAAAATGTGATTCGTACAGGCCCATATCACTCCTAAACAGCGATTATAAGATCTATACACAAATCATGGCCATAAGATTGGGAAGGGTAGCCGGGCACTTAGTACACACAAAACAGAAAGGCTTCGTTAGAGGGAGACAACACACGAGAATCTCCCCTTTTCAATTATTACCTTCAACGCAGCTAAAGCATTCAATAGAGTTAGTGGGCCATTTCTGAATGCGGGTTTAGGAAACTATAATCTTCCTGGGAGCCATAACATCACTATAAAAACACAACAGCCAGGATCTTGGTCAATGGTAGTCTTACTGAGAAGATAATTAACAAGAGAGGAACCAGGCAGGGCTGTCCTCCCTCTTCCCTGCTTTGTAACCTATACATTGAACCGGTGGCAAGTAAAATAAGGAGTAACATGGAAATAGCCCCCTTTAACTATCCATCGAGGGTGGGAAGAAAAGTGGCCCTGTATGCAGATGATCTAATGATATTCACCAATAATTTGATAGGGTCACTCCCAGCAATAGAGGACACTCTTGATCAATTTGGGAAGGTCTCAGGCTATCTGGTCAACCATTCAATGTCCAAAATCATGGAATGGAATAGTCACAACAATAGCCCACTAGTAAAAGAATAAATACGGTATTTGGCATGGACCTAGTAAATAGCATTAAGAAAATAGCTCTTTTTAAACTTTAACAGAGTATTAGGAGAGGTCAGGAAACTCCTTAAAGTCTGGGAAGCCTCCCATTAACTTTCATGGGGTGGTCTAATATAACGAAGATGACAATTCTACCCACATTTTCATATATTTTCAGTTCCATATCGCTGGAATTAAAAAGGAATGGATAAAAAACTGCAAGGGAAACTGAGCTGTTTTATGGGCCTCGAAGGGACAAGGATAGCCTGGAAGAAACACAGAATAAAAAAGGAGCAAGGGGGGGATAGCAAGCCCTGATATTTTAGAATACTGTAGAGCATTCCAATTTAAGAACATGAGGATATTGCTAAATGAATACAAATCTTATCCTACTTATCTACAAGCAATGGTTAATGCAGAGGGAAGCTACTTTCTGTACAAATTTGGACATCCAAAGATATTTAAAGAAGTGAAGCTGAAAATTCTCTGGTCAGCTGCCAGATTATGGTATCAAATAAGATGATCTCTGAAAATACCCTATTACAGTGAATTCACCCCAATATGGGAATCCCCTGGAACTCCTGAATGCCTAAAGGATAGGCTAGCCATTCCGCTGATGAAAGGAGGCGTAACCAAATGGGGGCACCTTATAGAGGAAAAAACATAACAGACTGGGACCAACTCAGGATCAAAACCAACAGTACTCTATCAAAGATTAAATATTACCAATTACTGAGTTGGGCTAAGAGCCTTGGGGCAAATGAAACAGGATCAAGAGAAATAGAGAAGAAATTCCAGGGGGTGCGACAACAAAAAAAGAAGTTTCAAGCTGGTACTGGGCCCTTATATCGGCAAAGAAGAGAAATTTACACTGTCCACCACGATCTGGGGGAAAGAGCTGCAGACGCTGGATGTGCGTGAAAAGTTGGCAAGTATCTATGCCTGCATGTTTGTACATTGTAAAATCTGCCTCTCTGAGAAAAAAAAAACATTTGTTTACCATACTGGTTACTGAAGAGACTGTCTAAACTAAGTAAACAGAAGATGAAAAGTTGCAAAAATGTGGCGAAGAGAGGGTGGATGACGTGCACATGTTTTGGCAGTGCCCCCAAGTCGAGAAATGTTGGAATGATGTTGGTAAGGTATTCATGAATTTGCTGGGCCAACCAATAGAGGTAAGCACAGATCTCGTCATTTTTGGGGTTGGGCACCAAATAGAAGGCTATCCCAAATTAAGTAGAAAACAAGAAAACATCCTCTTTCTACTACTTTTGCTGGCCAGAAGGGAAATCTGTAATAAATGGATAATGCCCATCCCCCCAACACAGTGGGAATGGTTGGCATAGGTTCAGAGGGTAAACAGGCTTGATTGAAGTGGGACGCAAAGTAAGAGGTATAACTTTTGGGATATCTGGAAACAAAAATTAACCAGAATATATGAGAAACGCTGAGTGGTTTCAGGATGTCCAATGATAATGCAATAGCAATCACTAACAAGCAAAGGGCTTGTATGAGTAGCCAAAATTGCTAGCTCCCCCCCATGAAAGGTAAATACTGGAAGTGGAAATAAGGGGGCCTGCCGGTCGGAAAGGAACGATCTCCCCCTTCGTACATGTTCCCACAAGGGGCTGACAAGTCGGAATAGAAAAGCTGGGGGCCCCGATACCTCCCACTACAACCTACTGCACAATGAGGACAAAAAAAGAATGCTACCATTCATACGAAATCCATGTAAATGAAAATACTGTGTGCTTTTGAAGTTGACATAAGAGCAAAGAGTACAGTAGTTTTGTGTGCTGTTCAATATAAAAAAGTCACAATTTTTCAGAGACTTCAGAATATCTCTATCTGATGAGCCAAGCTGTGTGATTACAAACTGACAAAGTCTCTTGTGTGCCTTGTCTCAGATCCTAATTTCCCATCCCTGAGCGCAGTTTTGGATATGTTCGGTGCTGTTGACTGGAAAGAAGACTGATTGGCGCCGCACTGTTCCCACAAAAATATTACGATCTACTTGTTAGTGGTGACTGTAAAAGTCTTCATGCCTGGAGAGAAAATGCTATACACCTGACAGGAAAACCACAATTCTCAAGAATCAATGAACTTTTACAATGCTTAGAGACGTTGGCAGCCATGTTGGAGCATTGGAAATAATGTTTCTTATGTTTCATTGCATACTTGCTAAGAAATCATTTTACCTGTTGCTCCAGCAAGGGTCTTGAGATTGGATTTGTATATTTCCTGGTTGGAGAACTATCAACCCTAGAAACTATTTAAGAACAGTTTGTATTTCAGAGACATGTTCAGAAATCACATTATTTTGGAAGAAACAAACGTAGGTCTTTTTAGAACATTTTGTTAATGGTTCGGACTTTGAGATGATGTGTCACATAATGTTGGTTTCTTTTCAACAGAGAAACAGTAAGAAAAACTGCACAAATAAATTGATTGCCATTATATGTGTATGTTACATTCCATGCTTAAAATGGCGGAGTACTAAATAAGTACATTTGTCTTTAGATAACTATTTTGTAGGACAAAAACGCACACATGAGTTCCCAATAGAGTGACGAGTCTGAAGGTGACATACAGAGCTTCAGTTTTTTCTTTTACACCATCCTCCTTTCCCCTTTTTTCACAATTGTACACAGATTCCTTTACTGTAGGATGGTGGTGAATGTGGTGGGGTGGAACACTACATTGCTCCCCTTGAATTCTGAGCAAGGGTATAAAAACTTTGAGTAATTTCATTTTACAAAATGCAAATCTGGGATTTAGTAGTATATCTTAGTGCAAAAGGCATCCTTGTGTCCATTTAGGCTGCAAAGATGCTACGAACAACAGCAACTTTTGTTCTGTTTGTTCACATTGTTCCCATGCTTCTGTGACAGGGTTTGTACCCAAACTGACTTGAAATCACACAGAGTGGCATAATGACAGGCTTGATTTCTGGAATTTCACTTAACAAACAGAACATGAAATGTAATGAATTATGTTGTAGTTACAAAAATCTCAACTGAGCCTAATTCTGAATACAAGGTTGGTACTTTCCTTCAAGCGGTTGGTTACCAAGGCTGTTTATAATAAACAGCTTGGACAAACATGAACACGTAGCCTGTGAGTATGATCTATGAAGCTTCAACATAAATGTGTGCTGCTTGTTTGCTACTTCTTATCTAAGTGCAATACAAGACTACAGTGCCCCGCAATTTCTTGCGCCTAAGTATTGCTATGCTGAGGAATTGAGAATTAACAACTTCTTATAATGCTGTCAACTCATGATGTAGCTTATGTAACACAGATATAACTCCAGGAAGCTAACTTTTCTAACTACTCTTCGGTGCTTTCCCTGCTTCTGGTTGCTTTCCAAATGTTCCTAAATAGCATCCTACAGCGCCATTAGACATCTCTTGAAGTCCTTCTCTTCCCATTTGGTACAATCCTGGGGGGCATGACTTCCTTTCACGTTTATCAATGTGTGATTATCCATCTTCACTTCTGAAGGTCCTTATATTTGAATGGTTATCAAGACTCACCAATAGGATGTTGCATTAACAATATAATCCCAACTGTCAAATGTGAACCATTAGTTTCCACAACAATGGCAGTAGATATATCCTGATGCCCGCAACACAGGCCCCTCTTGTTAAGGAGATCAGACATTTGGCTAGGGGTATTTCAGATCACTCCCCCTTATGGCTTGTGATGGAAACAGGTCCGGGAACTGAGGGCCGGGTAGCCCCGGTCAACCCTTGGTATCTCCGTGACCCTAAGATCCGTATGGAACTGATCAAATCACTCGACCATTATTTTGTGGAGAATGTGGGGTCTGTATCATCGTCTGTCTCGCTATGGGAAGCCTATAAGGCGGTCGTCCGCGGCCAGGCCTTGTCGTTAATTCATAACGCTAAGAAACGTAAATGCGAGGCAGTGGTCCGACTTGAAACTGAGATATCAGACATAGAAAGAGAGCTGGAATCTGATGTTACCCAGGACAGGTTACACCTTCTTCGCCTCAAACAAACTGACTATAGAGCATTGGTCACTGATGCCGCCAAGGTTATGAGTAGAGAGCAGCAAGGCCACTTGTATGATGTGGGTGATAAGGCCGGAAAGTTGATAGCTTGGTTGGACAAGAAGGAGAGGGCTAGTCGTGTGGTTCCTTTGATTGTTAGGGCGGATGGAGAGAGAGTGACTGACCCGGTTGAGATTGTGGAGTGTTTTTCTGAGTATTTTCAAACCGTATACTCCCTTGTATCGGACAGACCGGAACAGGATTCGCATTTGCTTCTGAGAGACATTGCTTTGCCCAGCTTGTGGGATCTGGATAGGGAACTGATGGACGCGACACTCTCTGTTGAGGAGGTCGCGACCGCTATCCGCTCTGTGAGATCGGGAAAGGCCACGGGTCCGAATGGTCTCCCCATCGAACTCTATAAGCAATAGCACCACATCTTTGCTCGATGTTTTTAGAATCGCTTGACGCGGGTACCCTTCCATCTGATCAGAGGCTTGCGTCTATCGTCGTGATTCACAAGGAAGGGAAGCCGCGAGATTGCTGCGCGTCGTAAAGGCCCATCTCGCTTTTAAACGCTGAGCCTAAGATCCTCGCAAAAGTGCTTGCGAATCGCTTGATCTCTGTCGTCTGCGACCTGATCCATTCGGATCAGTCCGGGTTTATTCCGCACCGGAACACTGCGCTGAACCTTCAGCGTCTACATGGCGCCCTTGCGAGAGCGTCTTCGCTGCGTGAATCGGCCATTTTGGCTTCTTTGGACGCCACAATGGCGTTTGATGCGCTGGAATGGCCATATCTCTGGGCTGTCCTTGCCAAGTTTGGTTTTGGCCCAGTTTTCATCAGTTGGGTGAAACTATTATATCAAGACCCCTTGGCTCAGGTGGTTGTTAACGGTAGTGTTTCTGGCTTATTTTCTCTCGGAAGGGGTACTCGCCAGGGTTGTCCATTGTCTCCGCTTCTTTTTGCTCTTGCTTTGGAACCTTTAGCGGCTTGGCTACGCTGGGAGCCGTCAATTAGGGGAATACGCTGGACCCCTGATTTCGAGGACCGGATATCACTTTACGCTGATGACATCCTGTTATACCTCACGTCGCCTCGGAAGTCGCTGGTGGTGCTATTCGATGTCTTGACTTCCTTCGGTAAAAACTCTGGCCTTGTGATCAATTGGTCCAAGTCCTGCATGTACGTTCTCTCGGGGGATCCTCCTCTCTTGCCGCGTGGGTGCCCAATACAGGTGGTACACGCGGGTTTCAAATATTTGGGGGTGTTTATCACCTTGGATCCTGTGGTTCGCTATGAACGTAACCTGCTGCCCCCACTTCAGCGCTTGCGATCCGATGTTGTGGCATGGCATAGGCTTCCGTTGTCCCCGCTCGGGCGTGCGGCTCTATTTAAGATGATGTCATTGCCCCGATTTCTATATGCCCTACAGAATACTTGCGATACCATCCCTGCCAGCTATTTTCGGGAGATTGAAAGCTTGCAGCGACAACTGATATGGGGTGGACCATAGTTGACACTTCCTTGGTATGACAGTGGAATTGCTCTCCCGGATATTAAGCGCTAATACTGGGCCTTCCAACTGGGGGCGATTACTCACGGCACGTATGATCCCGCGTCGAACCCCGCGTTCGAAATGGATAGATGGTTGCTGCCTGGTGGTGACTACAATAGGGCGCTTTATACGAAATCTGCAGGGAGGCTGCTCACTGGCCCTACCAAGATAGCGGTACAAGTGTGGCATCGTGCGAATGATGCCATGGGATGGAAGAATAGACTTACACGCGCTACTCCGCTTTATGCCTCTGAGAGGCTGGGCTCCCTATGGCAGACGAAAGGCTTTGATAGATGGGACGTGATTGGTATATGTAGGGTGAATGATGTGTGGACTAAGGGTAGGGTCAAAACCTTCGACGAGTTGAGATTGGAGTATGACCTGAGTGACAGGGAGTTTTTTTAGATATGCTCAGATCCGACACGCGCTGATGGCGGTTTTCCCTCCGGGTACTACTGTTCCGGAGGCGTCACCACTTGAGGATCGGGTGCTGGATGGGCACGTTCCCGACAGTACGATATCGCTTATTTATAAAAAGTTGATAAACGATAGGACTGACCTTTTACAGCGACTCCGGGAAGCCTGGACTGGCGATGGTATGGAGTTAGATGACGAAGACTGGCAGACGGCCATTTCCTCGCCGAAAGAGGTCGCAATTCCGGCCTGCCTTAGGTTTGTGCAGCTTAAGATTCTCCACAGGATCTATGTTACTGGTCCGCGCTTGGTCAGTATGGGTTATGCTTCGGATGGGCTGTGCAGGCGTGGTTGTGGCCTTCCGGGCACCTTTCTTCACATACTCTGGGAATGCCCGGCGGTTGTTCGTTTCTGGAATCGAGTGCATGCTGTAATGGAAGAGGTCACGGGTGTTGCGTTGTTGCCTGAAGCTAGACGATGCTTGTTGAATGTGTGGGAACCGAATGACTATGATTTGTCACAGACTCGGTGGGTGACCCTTGGCAACATGATTGCCAAGAGGGATATCGCCCAGTTGTGGGGCTCCCGGAGGCCACCCACAGTTCTGGCATGGAAGGAGAATATGGATTGGTGTATGTTCAGGGAAAAGACGGTGTATGTGGCCCGTGGCAGGCCCCGCAAGTGGGGTAAGATTTGGGGTCAATGGAATTCCTACCGTGGAGATATATGTTCACCCCCCTTCACACACTTGGTGGCGGATCCTCCCTCCCCTTGATCTACATTCCTGCTATCATGTTGGTTTAATTGTCTCAGGACTTGCTGTATCCCTCAATCCTCCCATCCTGCAATGTCATTGATTGTATTATGATCTTATGCTTTCCTCCCCGCAGGACGCACCGCCATTCGATTGATTGTACTGACTTGATTATTTCTGTTTGTTCATGTTGTTAAAAGTTTCAATAAAAAGAATTATAAAAAAAAAAACCAATGGCAGTAGAGAGTCGGGATGGTGTAATTTGTGTATTGAAATAAAGATGTTATGTTAATATAATTTATTAAGCGCACAAATACCCGGAGATGTCTTGACGATGAAAAAAAAAAGTAAGCCTGTAAGAAGTGGAACCTAATTCTGGAATAACCATGTTTTAAGAACCATTCTAAAAGAGGCAAGTGAGCTTGCAGCTCTGATATCCATTGGAAGTGTATTCCAGAGTTTAGCTGTACCGTAAGCAATGCTTCGGCCTCCCCAACTGGAGATCAGTTTCAAAGTTCAAACGTTTCACCAGTTTTTTTTTAACTTTCAAATGGAATGCTTTTATTTAATAAATGAGTTATCAGTGATAGAAAAAACGTGTTCATAAAATGTCAACGAAGCCCAAAAAACATTGAATGTCACACACCCAGTTTAGTATAGGTACCCCTAAAAGGACTGCCTCTTTTTGGTACCCAGTTATAATCCTTGAGAAGTACTCATGAAGACTAACGTTCTGCTGTAGAACAAGTAAGCTCACACTTCTCAGCATTGGTGTGAAATTGATTCTCTCTCAATTGTGGTAGTGCAGCCCTTAAATGAGAAATGTGCTCTTATTCTGTGACAGAAACACTTGAAAATACTATCTACATAACACTGCTACAAAAACACCAATGAAGTAATGAAAATGTAATATATTGAATATTGAAACACTGCTGGTGCATTGCACATCACAATGCATTTAATGGTACTTTAAAAATATAAATTTGGTGAGAAAAGATGTCAGCACTTTAACATCTTGTCTCAGTTGATAAGCTCTATGTAGATCTAGCTTAGTGAAAATCTTAGCCTCTTTAATTTAAGTTGGTGCACTATTAAAGCTACAAGTCGCAATGACAGGGATACAGATAATTTATAGTACTATGTGTAAGCACTCTAGTCAATACAAGAATGCAACTCCCTATCATTTTTGGGCACAAAAAATAAAGGAGATGCTTCAGGAGACTGAGAGGCTCTGAGGAGTCTGTTAGACAGATATTCATTTAGATGTTTATGCAGGTGTTCATTTTCTGGTTTTGTTAAAGTGTAAATCCTACTCCAGGCTAAATCATTTCCTGGGAGTAGATCAATACAACAACTGTAAGGGCAAAGATGTGGCAATATTTCTGATTTCTTCCTGCTAAACACATCCAATTAGTCATGATACTCTGACTCTTAGTAATGACAAATCAGGAATGATATCTTCAACAGAAAGTGTAGTGGCTAAAACCAAACACTTTTCGTGTGCACTTCTTTTATCGTATTAACCTGGAGTTCTAGCCAACAATTTGATTGGCATTGTGGAGAGGATAACTAGTGGAGACTGTAAATTGTTATTGTAATTGGTTATCCATGATTGGCATATTTGTATCACCAAGAAGTCCCTAGTAAAGTGCACTGAGTGTGCCAGGGCTGGTGATACAAATGCTACTAGTGGGCCTGCAGCACTGATTGTGCCACCCACAGGAGTAGCACTAAAATGGTGTCTCAGGCCTGCCACCGCAGTGCCTGTGTGCAGTCTGTGAACTGCCATGTCAACCTGGCCAGTGTCCCCACTGACCAGGCCTAACCCTTCCCTTTCTGTGCACATTGGTCACCCCTATGGAAGGCCCAAGGTACCCCATTGGGCAGGGTGCAGTGTATGTGAAAGGTAAAACATGTACTGGTGCAGGTGACATGCTCTCGTAGTGAATTACAGCCCTTTTCGTTTTTCACTATTGTAAGGCTATCTTGCCCATTGGCTATCATGGGGAATGCTGGCTACAGTGGCTACCTGCATATCTTCCCATAGAAGCAAGATAGGACATAAAAGTCTAGTATTCCTGAACTCAGAATTTAATAACACATCTTTTAGGAAAGGTGGTTTTTAAATCCTGTGTTTGAGAACAGCACTTTTTGAAAGTTGCTGTGCTCTTGTCTGACCTTTCTGTGTGCCTTGGCCTGTTTGTGAATTGACTGTCTGGTTTGTGAGTGGCAGGGGCTGGGTGGCTCCCAGAGGCTGAGTGGGCCATCCCTGGGCTGAATAGCTCCATCTGCATCCAGAGTGGTGGGAGGGGGTCGCACCTGGGCCTGAATAGGGCTGTGCCTGCCTTCCACAATGCTGGCTCCACCTCCTGCTGGGAGGCTGACGACCCTGCCCCTCTCTCTGAAAGGAAAGGAGAGGCCAGGAAAACAAAGTGCTCAAGAAACACCCAGAAAAGGTTCAGACCGGGCTCAGAGCCCTCCTGCACAAAGGGAACAAAGACTTTTAGGGGTACAAGTATAGGACCCCAGACTACAGAAAATGAGATCATCCTGGAATCAAGAAGGAACCTCTGCCTAGGAGAAAGCTGGAAGACTGAAGAAGGAAGACTGTCCAGCTGTGTGCTTGTGGACTGACCTGAAGTTGCTTTACTGCCAAGGAGAGGGGAAAGACTTTGCTTTGTGCTGTGTCCCCTTGCTTGAAGGAATCTTCAAGGGCCTGAGAAGAGCTGGCTCCCTGTTAAGAAGTCCCAGGAACAAAAGGACTTCACCCCCAGCTTCCCTGACCTCTACTGAGTTCTGTCCTTCCCAGAGTGCTTGGGCCATTTGTGGTGTCTCTGCAAGTTGTACCTGAGCTTGGGAAGCTGGAAATCAAGATACTAAAGACTTTCTGCAAAGTTTCACGCATCGCTCGCTTGCGGAGCGCATCCTCGTCAGTGCGAGGAAATTCCCGGCGCCGCGAAGATCGAGATCGTCGCAGCGCCTGTTGCCGCTGCAAGAACCGGCGCATCCTTCGCAGTTGAACGCATCGCTCCGATGCGGGAAAAGTACCATATCTGCGAACATCCTTGCAGAGCCTGTCGTCACTGTGTGAGATCGTCGCACCGCTTGCTTGCGGATTGCATCACGTCTCTGCGAGAGTCATCGCAGAGCCATCACATAGAGGGGCCGCGAGAGGATAAGATCGACGTTGCGAATCGCAGCCGCACCTGAGATTGTCGCCATCCCGAAGATCGTTGCATCGTACCTTTTAAGAGCCACTTCCACCAAAACCTGCGCACCTGAATCCATGCAAGGTATCGCATCCCTCCCCATACAGACCGGAGTCATCGCAACACGCCCGCTGCATCCAGCGGGGTTGTCGCATCGCCTCCCCAGGGTCTCAGGAGTGACGCATCACTTGCTTTACAACGCTGAAGCTTTCACTTGGAACTTTTGTCGCATCTAAAGGTACTGTTGGCTAAAATGTGACGCAACTGTGGATTATTTTAACGCAACCTTAAGAACTCTTTTGAAACCATATTCTTGAACTGTGTATGTTGGAGTTTTGTTGTTTTGGTCTTGTGTAGCTTAGATTAAATACCTTTATTTTTCTAAACTGTTGTGTAGTCATTTTGTGGTGTTTTCACTGTGTTACTGTGAGTGTTGGTACAAATACTTTACACATTGCCTTTGATAAACCTGACTGCTCGTGCCAAGCTCCCAAGGGGTTATCTAAAGAGTGTATACTCCTTACCCTGACTAGAAGCAAAGGTCCCTATTTGGACAGTGGTACCTACCTCTGCCAACTAGAGACCCCCAGCTCTAACACCTCCCTGTTTGCGGACACAGACCTGTGGTACCTGTGGGTGGGGAGAGGCTCACAAAGGAGGCCCGATGGGGGCAATACTTGTGGATAGTGGGGTCTCTCCGAAAAGCACGAGTTGGACACTTTGGCCAAACAGCATGGTCTGCAACAAGCAGAAAGTCCAAGGTCCGCCAAGGGCGATGTTGCAATTCGAGGCTTGGTTTGGACTGAAAGTAGTGGCAATGTTGCTTGATGTGGGCCTACTCAGGGCAGATCACAAAACACTAGCAGACTGAGTGGTGGACACTGAATCGAACGCCGCTCAACTTAGACTCACTTGTGTGGACCATGAGGTAAAATTGCCAAAGCTGCCAAAAGACATGGACTTTTTGACAGCCAAACTGGAGGATGCCGAGGGGCATCCGTGACAAAACAGTGTACATCTGGTGGGATCACCAGAGAAAGTGGAGGAACCCTATGCAGAACTTTTTGTAGGGCAATTGCTCTCCTCTATGATGTTGGGGCAAAGTGTTGACACTGTTTACGGTGGAGAAGATACACAGGATTTGGAATTGGCCCAATACACCTGGAGCACTGCCGAGGTCAATAGTGGCCTGACTGCTTAACTTCAGATATCAGGACAATATATTGCAACTCGCATGATCTCATGGCCCTGGCAGATCACAGGTACCCATGTGGGCATATACCCTAACTAAACCATGACGGGCAGCACCAATGTCAAACATACTTAGAGGTCAAGAAACACTTGTGCCACCTCAAAATCAAATATGCCCTGCTGTTCCTGGCCTGTCTCCGTATCACGGTTGGAAGTGAGGTACATGGTTGCGCCGAGGCAAAGAAAGTGTACAAGTGGCTGGAGACACAGGGCCATTCGATGCTGCTGAAGTTTAGATGAGGAGCGGTCACTTCGATGGCAGACACAAAACTCAAGACGCCAATGTTGATTCTTTAGTTTGACCCCCTTGAAGGCCAATGTGCAAATGGAAAGGGACAAGGTGGTTGTGAAAATTCATCAGAGCCTCCTGAAGCCCACCACAAACCAGTGGGAGATCCTAGACAGAGACTCTGGAAAATCAGACCAAGGGTCGGTTCCATCAGGGAAGGACACTGAAGACCTCTGCCTTCTGATGGTCAACCACATAATGGTGGATGAAGTCGTTTGAGACACTGGGGGCAGTGGACATAACTTTGAGGGTTTGAGGGTAGGTGGTGCAGTGTGACTGGCATTGAGCCCCAACCAGAGCTTGATCCAGGGGGCTGGTCACAAGGGACATCTACTTGAACTTTTAGACACGTTGGTAAGAAATACACGTTGGGGGTGAAAGGTACCTCGAGCATTGGGGGCGGTTTGTTTTACACTTGCAGCATGAATTGACTGGAGGTGGGTGGGGGGCTGGATGTTGGGGGAAAATGTGGCGTCAAGAGTTAGTCACTGCACAAAGTGGCTGTGGGGGCAGGATGAATAGAAGCAGAGCAATCTCCAACTATGGCAAAGACTGGTCCACAACCGGTAAGGAAAGGCACCTCCCTTAGGGATATGTCATGGAAAGTGAGTGGCCTACAAAACAGAACTCAAAGATTCCTAGTCAACCAGACGCTTTCCCCATGATGCCCAAATTCAATTGGAGTCCCACAAGGTTCAACACTATCCCCTTCACTATTCAACCTATATGTCGAACCCCTCACAGAAATTCTCTGAGACCCTTGCATATCTTACCGCATGTACTCTGATGACACTCAGATTTACATCAAGATAACATCACTGTATGACATAAAGAAAATGAATGAGGCCTTAAAGATGTCATTACACTGGCTAACTAGTAATCATCTGAAACTAAACGCACAAAAAACAGAATTTCTATTAATATCACCACCGAAGAAACCCACTGAAGTGAGAGAATGGACCAAAATGATCACAGCACTAAACTGCACCCCTACACTAGTTGAATCCGCAAAATCTCTGGGAATCACACTTGATCAGAACCTAGACATGAAAGCACACATCAAATCAATGACAAAAAGGGCCCGGTTTCACCTGAACTATATTAGAAAAATAAAACCACTCCTCACTACAGCGGACCTCAAACTAGCAGTACAGTCTTTAGTTATTTCAAGGATTGAATATTGATGTACAACTCTAGCAGGTCTCTCAAAAATGTCCACAGCTCCACTAAAAGCATGTCTAAATGCGGCAGCAAGACTCATTACTGGATCCAGAAAATATGACCATATCTCCCCCCACCTGAAAGCATTAAACTGGTTACCTTATGAAGCCAGAAATCAATTCCGAACTGGCATGTACTACTCATAAAGTGCTCCACTACAAAACACCAAGGTACCTAGCTTAGAAAATAGAGCTTTCAGGGGGAAGCAGACCAGCTAGGAGTGCCAAAGAACTGCTGCTGAAACCACCCCTCTTTCGGAAGAAGAAAACCTATGACAGAGCTTTCTCCGGAGCAGCCCCTAGAATCTGGAATCCACTCCCTCCAAACATCAGAAAAATTCCAAACATAGCAACATTGAAGAAGAAAGTGAAGAGCTTCCTGATGAGCAAGTTCCTTCCATAAGACTAGACTGCCCTTTAGCATTTTAATACCAAACATCAATTATGAACCGATCCTGTGGTAAAATTCACAGAATGCACTCCAGAACATTGTATACAAAATTACTGTTACTTTGCTGAAACGGATAAGAATGTCTTGTACAGGAATAATTTATATAGTAATGCTGCCATTTTTGCTGAAACTGATAAGAAAATATTGTACAGGAAACTGTTGATATAGTCAATCGAAATGTATCACAAACATTCCATATGCACTAGTGAAGTGCTCTGATACCCAAGGGTCAAGTCCGCGCTATACAAAACTCTATAAATAATTTTTTTTTTTTTTAAATGGGGGACACTACTACACATGCTCTTGGAATGCCAGAGAGAAAAGGCCTTTGGGATGAGCATACAAAAAAGACTCTCAGAGGCAGAGAGGAAACACTAGATAGATACACACTCCTCAACAACACAGCATTGACGGTTGCATGACAAGATATGTTAAGGTGCTGGGGGTGGGGGTGTCGCACAGTGAGAGGCTCTCCAGTATGGAGTGGTGCAGACTGAGTGAGAAACAAATATGACGGGCTAGGGTGTGCCCCCACAAGTTCTTGAAGATATGGAACTGATGGTTAGAGATAGAGGGGAAGTGACGGGGGTCCCTCCAGAGGATTTCAATTTTAGGGAGACGGTACAGCAACCACGGGGATCAACAGAGGTCACCCACCATAGCTCAGGATCTGAGAGAGAAAATACTGTCACCATCGACTTGGGTCCTATACAATTTCTGCCAGAAAAAGTCATCTGAAATCTCCTGTACACATGTACGCCAAAGCAACTGGGGGAGGGAGAGTTGTTTGAATATGTAACAGCATATACACAGATTCTTGGCGTACTACTTGTTCTTTATATAGGGATGGGTGTTCATCCTCAATGCTCAAGTTTACAGATGAAGGGACTCTGACCTTTCATGGTATTTGCTCAGAAAGGGATCTTTCCCAATTTTTATAATGACATTCACTACACCCCTTTTCACTCTTTCTCTCTATCATTCGATAATTCGTTTGTAGTAATAGATCTATTCATTTTTCAGAGCTAGTGGGTTCCTTCTTCACACTTACTGGGTTGCTTTTGTATAACCATATTTTTTGTATTCTTCCTTAAATCCTCTATAAATGAGTGCTTCTCACTTTAAGTAGTCTATTCCTTTTCTAACACTAGATGATGAAACTGAGTAAATGAGACAAGATATCTTTACTTCTAACTCTCGGTTGATAGATTGTGCTATGGATTTTCTTTCAAATATGCAGTAAAGCTCTGCTTTAAACAATTCTATATAGCTCCCAAATGCCTTGACCACGATACTGCATCACGTGCGAAATATGAGACTTTAGTGTCATGACTTGGGAAGAATGAGGGTCGATGTATGAAGTGTAAACTGTTTTATTAGGATCACCTGAACCCCTTGCTGGGGAAGCCAGCAGTATCTGAAGGGGCAGCATCAGAGAGGGAGCAGTGGGCGTGGCTCACCAGAGAAGTGACTTCTTTACCTGCTTGTGACATGGATGGAGTGGAAGAACTCTTCTTGATTCAGCGTTTGCTGCTTCTGTCTCCTGTAATCTATCCAGTCTCTACACTTGCTAATTATTATGTAACCATTGATTCTCGGTTCTGGCTTCTACAATGTCTTTTATTTTGCATATTTATATAGCACGAACTCGACCCGAAGGTATTGGAGCACTTTACATGAGCACCAGTTACTTACACATTCAGGCACCGGGAGATTAATTGATTTTCCCAGAAGCACAGGATTTGGACGCTACCCTGAGGCGCGAACCCTGGTTTCCGGCAGTCTAGCAGACGGACCACATCCTCTACCCATCCTCTTTCTGAAGTACACTAAGGGCAAGTCCTATATCAGGCAAGGAGGAAGCGTTTGGGTGCATGCCTTTTAGGGAGGCCGTAAACACGGGCTTCCCTTTTTGTTTAGATGTTACCAATAATCCACCGGAATGTCGGAAGTCGCAAACTTTTCCAAGTTACCTGAGGGGAGGGCACAGAAAGTTGGGAGGAGAGTGCCACCAGCCGAGATGGTAGCCTTCTGCTTAGACCAAGGAGTATTGTCAACAGCAGCTTTGGACTCGCTACCACTGATCCTAATAAGATATGAAGCAAGGTGAAGAATAAACACTATTTTCAAGAAAACCGTACCTAGCATTTTCTCCTAATTTATAACTTAAACAAGACTGTCTTTCTTCTGCTAACGGTCTCCATCACTCTGAAAACAAATATACTTGCAAATGTGAACCACTTTGATATAATATGAATCAAAATGAAAAATATAATTTCGCCTAAAGAAACAAGTATTTAATGAGATGTTTAGGCAAAGTGAGCATTGTTGCACCACTTGGTGCTGGTAGAGCCAAAAGTCTTTTAACAAGGTAACTGTTACTACACGGATTCTAGGGGGCAGATTTATGAAGGAGTCACACAAAGTAACACAGCAAGACAACTTTCTGTGCTGCACTTCGTGACAGGGAGAGAGTATGAATGAACCATATCTACTCAAATATAACGCAGAGTGATATCTCGGGCCAAAACAGACACCCATGCACCATAGTGAAAGTGTGCCTGTGTTACAGGCAAGATTGTTTTTGTGCAGGAACAGACACCTTCCGGCACAAAAACAATCCTTTGAGGCCTGTTCCTCTTTCCACGTGTGCTGCATAATGCAGCACACCTGGGAAGAGGAATGACAAGGAGTCTTTGTTAATCTTTGAAAGAGCCACAGTCCATGGAACGCCTTTCCAACGCAGAGTAACGCTAGCCAATGGTTTACGCCAGCGTGCGTTACTCTGGATTTAGTTTGGTCTTGCGTGATGTAAGGGCGACGCAAGGGCTTAATCAATCAATCTGAGCCCAGGTATCCAAAGCATAAACAAATTAGCTGAACTTCTTACCAACTTTAGAATTTTCAATGGGTAAACAGGCCAAAACTTCTTTTTTTTATTTTTTTTATTGAAAGTTCATGACAATAGCATATCCAATAAATACAAGAGAAACATATTAATATAGAGAGACATAATGAGTATACAACAAGGATGTTAAAACAGATAAAAAACCAATAGTGTAGGAGGAGTAATAATATATATATGAAGGACAGGAGGGAATATCTACATAGGTATTAAGAGCTTTGGCATGTGATTTTCGACCGCCTCCATGCTGCCACCGGTAGCCACATCCTTAGACCCATATCCCTAGATTTCACTCCCTTCAGTGCGTACAGCTCCGATTCGATGTTGTGGATCCCTAGCAGCCTACAGATCCACATCTGAAAGGTTGGGGCATCAGAGTCCTTCCATGCAGCAGCAATTAGTATTCTAAAAACAGCTGTTGCTAAAAACACAAGTGCCTCAGCCTCAATGCTTAAACCCTGTTTGGCGTCAAACCCGAATATTAAAAGTGTAGGGGATAGGTCGATCCTGACAGCTAGCAGCCCCTCTAAAAACTTTGCGATTTCATTTTTCATTGGCCCGAGTTTCTCACAGCTGCAAAACATGTGAAGCAGATCAGCAGGGCCCTTACCACATCTAGGGCAATTGTTATCCACTCTCTTACCCCAATCATACAGTTTTGCCGGTGTATAGTATAAATTAAATAGGGTTTTAAAATGCTGTGCTCTTAGGTTTGAAGAACGTAAAAACCGTTTATCCATAAGGATGGCTCTGTCTAGGTCGATATCGGGGTCGTTCAGTTTCCCAGCCCAGGTGGCCTCTGTCTTAAGCATATCATCTGGCAGCGTTCCCAAGAATAATGCATATATTTTCCTTATACGGCGACCTCCACCCTTCATATAATCTAATAATATACATTCTTTCGATATATCTATAGCAGGTCTTTTGGATTTAATTGTGTTAGTCAATTGTATATATTTAAACTCTTGAGAGCCTTGAAGTGAAAATCGTGACTTTAAAAGATCAAGGGGCCTCAGAGCATCCTTTATCATAACTTGGCCCAATGTAGTGATTCCCTGCGTTTCCCAGTGTCTCCAAGAGCCATCTTTACTTAAGTACGGGAATAGCCCTGATTTCCAAAGAAGAGTATGTTTATTAAACTTAGGAATGCTCTGGTTCTTTTGTATTGCCAGCCATACCACACGGATATCTTCCAATATTTTGTAGCCTGGGGATTTAAAGAATCGTTTATCATAGTTCCTTAACAGTATACCATACGCCTCATTCCCTAGTGCTAACTGGTATATGGATGGAATACTGCACTGGGAATGTATCGTATCAGCAGGGAAGAAAAGTATAGCCATATCTGTGAGGAGGCAAGACCAATGGTATAATTTTAAGTTAGGTATACCCAATCCACCCTGTTCCTGGGGTAGAGACATAAATTTAATTGATCTCCTCACCTTGCCATATTGCCAAAGAAAATTCATAAAAATAGCCTCCATCTCCCTGATCAGAATATCATCTATTTTAAAGGGAATTGACCTAAACTTATATAGGATTTTTGGGAACATTGCCATTTTGATGACATTGGCCCTACCTATGATTGATAAGTGGAGAGTATCGATTCTTTTTAGGTCCTGTTTCATTTTCAACAGTAGTGGTGAGAAGTTATCTTTAATGATTTCCTGTGTCTGGGCATTGATTGTGATTCCCAGATATACTACTGAATCCACATATCTATCATCCAGTTTAACTGTTTGGCTTGAACATAATACCTGTGTTTTTGCCACATTCAGTCTATATCCAGAGACATTCCCAAAATCGGAGGTGATGTTGATTATTTCCCTCATAGCACTAGCTGGATCGACAGTGGTGATAGCTATGTCATCCGCATATGCGAGAATTTTGGTTTCAAGACCATTGATGATAATTGGTTTAATATTAATATTACTCATAATGCGGCAAATCAGGGGATCGATATAGAGTGCAAATAGGATGGGTGAGCACGGACACCCTTGTCTCGTCCCTCTTGTAATATGGATCGGGTTGGAAGCCTCGCACATTAACTGGATGCTAGCTATTGGATTGTGATACATGGCCTTAATACCCTGGAGAAAACGGGGACCAAATCCTTTGCCGACCAATACTTCCCAGAGAAAGCTCCACCTGACCCGGTCAAACGCCTTCTCTGCATCAAGGAGGATCATCGCGATCCCCCCCTCCCCCCGTGCATGCAAGTCAAACAAAGTTATGGCTCTTTTGATATGATCGGTGGTACCTCTACCAGGGATAAAGCCATGCTGCCAGGGTGAGACGAGGCCCGCGATGATCCTACCCATCCGTGAGGCCAATATTTTAGCATACAGTTTATTATCGCTATTAATTAGTGATATAGGCCGATAGGAGCCCGGACTCTCCTCGGGTTTGCCCTTTTTGTGAAAGACCACAATATTGGTTTTAGTCCAGGATTCAGGTATAGTGCCTGTGTTAATGACCCCATTAAATAGATCTAGCAAGAGAGGGGCCGTTTCTTCCCTCAGGCATTTATAAACTTCAAGAGGTATAAAATCGGGCCCTGCTGCCTTGCCAGCAGAAAGATCTTTTAGTGCCTGAAGAAGCTCCTCCATAGTAATATCCTGTTCTAAGGATTCCCTCTCATTGGACGTCAGATTAAGACCTGTATCCTGCCAATTTATACCAGGATGTGCTGTATCTGCCCCCTCCTTATAAAGGACCTGATAGAATCGCCTAAAGACCTCTATGATTTCTATTGGCTTTGTATACGTCTGCTCGCCATCTTTAATCTCAGTGATGATATTTTTTGAGGTGGCCTGTCTTATCCGAAGCGCTAGAGCCCTGCCAGCGTTCTCGCCTGTTTCATACATACCCAGTCTGCGGGTCTGATATTCTGCTGCAGCCTTCTTTGCTAATTGTCGCTGAATATCTGCTTTTATAGTATTTAGGCTCTCTAGGCTCCACGACCCCTGGATCCCGTGACAGACATCTCTCCTATGTTGCTCCTCTGCCTTCACCAATTTTAGCCAAAAGACATTCCCTATCCTCCTTCATTTTTTTCCAAAGCTGTGCAGAAAAGCTAATTGTCTCCCCTCTTAGACCAGCCTTAAAGCTATCCCAGACCATACCGCGGGAAGCGCTATATCTATTGGCATCAAAAAAGGATTTAGACCACTCCTTCATATGTGCCAAATAGTCGCTGTCCACTAATAGTTTCCTGTCAAAGGACCATGGCCTCATTTTTTCCCTTGGTTTGGTGACAGAAAAATTCAAGACAAGAGGATTATGGTCCGAAATTAGCTTCGGGAGCATTGAAATTTCGACATTGCTAAACTGTGTGGCTGAGACGAAAATATAGTCCAATTTTGTATATTTATTAAATGGGTGTGAAAAGTATGTAAATCCAGGATCGTTTTTCTTTTGGTTACCCCAGACGTCCTTCAGGCCATAAGAGTGCAATATAGAGGACACTGCCCTAAATACTCGAGGCTTGCGGCCACTGTATGGGGCATTGCCTGTAAAGTCGGCTGAGATATTAAGGTCGCCGCAAAATACCATGGGTGCTGGCCAGTTAGTAAGCTCCCGTTCAATATAATCCATCACCCCTGGATCGTCCAGATTAGAACCATACACTGAGCATAGAGTGATGCCTAATTTTAATTCACATATTGCCCATCTTCCCAACGGATCGGCTTTTGATTTTCTAGCACCCCCCAGTCCTGCCCGGCCTAATATGGCTACCCCCCTGATGGTTGAGGTCTGTGAGGAGCAAGACAGAATTTCATACCCCCTTATATTCAGCCAATGTTTCTTTTTCCATGGTAGGTGAGTCTCTTGTATACAGACAATATCGGCCCTGATTAATTTGACATACTCCTCGAATTTTTCCCTCTTTTTCCAATCGTTCAGTCCTCCTATATTGAGACTAACTATCTTAATCCTTGACATATCCCTGGAGAGAGATGAGCCAACATACTAACCAGTCACATTTTATCCCAAAATCAACATCAACAGGTTTAACCGCTTTCAACAACTCCAATATATCAATAGACATGTTTATTGCATGAACTTTCTTTTTGCTTCGTTTTTCCCCTCCCCCCCTCCCTCGAGATAGCCCCCTCTCCCCTCCCCCCCGACCCCAACTTACTCCCAGGTGAGGCGCGCAGACTAAGTCTGTGCGTGTGATGGGTGCGGCCCTTCGCTGGACACAGTGCAATCAATGGGTCCAAACTTCAACCTTGACCTTATGTGTAGCTACAAATCTCCATAACGTGACACATTTCCCTTTGTGAGATTCAAACTTAAGCTTAAACCAAGCTAACCCTTAGACTTCCCACCAGTGACGTACATTTTGGCCTTAACCTTCGTTGGATACCATTGGTAATATAACATACTATAGAGAGTCTAGGAACTCCTTAGCCTTAATTTCCGAGGAAAAGTATATGGTCTTGCCTAGGTGGATTATCTTCAACTGAGCAGGATTGATGAGATAAATCTGCACTCTTTTATCCTGGAAAGGTTTGATTAATTGTCTTAATCGCCATCGGCGTTCCACGGTGGTATGACAGAAATCCAGCCTGACAAAGAAGGACCCTCCTTCAAAGGTTCTTTTGGAGTCTGGCCGGGCTTTCTCTGCAATGGACTGACGAAGAAGAAAATTACCTATGTAAATTAAGATCGCTCTAGGCTTATCACCTTCTCTGGCGTTTTTTCTCAGTCTGAAGGGTGTCCTGTGCGCTCTCTGTATTTCAGTGGTCCAGTTCCATCCGGCAATATCTGGAAAGGCTTTCTCAAATGTTTTAACAATGAACATTTTGGCATCCTGACCCTCTGCCCCTTCCGGAATGCCCAGGACCCTGAGATTGTTCCTTCTTTGCCGGTTCTCTAGGTCCTCCAGCTTCCACTGGATGTCAATGGCTTGGGCTCCCAGTGTTTCAACTTTATTTGTGGCTGCGGCCGCCTCAGCTTCCGTGGCGACTACCCTCTCCTCTAGATTTGAGACCCTGTCTCCGACGTTTACCCAGGCTTTTGACATCTTTCTAACCACTGCTTTCATCTTTCTTATCGCAGCTTGGGATTTAAGGCTGTCTGAACGGGTTTCTTCTCTGTGTGCAGTTATCCCCTGCTGAATTGATTCCATCATCGCCATCACAGACAGCTGCGCAGTATCGTTGTGCCTTGCATCACCCGTGGTCAGGTTAGAGTTCCCTTGCAAAGATGTCGTAGGAGAATGGTCCCAAGTGAGTGCTGTGTGGTCCCTTTGAGGGGGCACGTTTTTGATAATAGATGACGGTAGTCCTGCCTCACTGTCGCTCTCTGTCTCCCGATTACTGCCATCGATATCTGAGCTGTGTGGCTCGTCATCGTCATCCTCTGACCAGTTGGTCTCCTCTGTGACAGAAAAGAAGCACTCGCTGGGGGTCCTTTCTTTTTCCCCCTCACCGTGTGTGACCCCGAGGTGAATTGTACTAACTGTCGAGTCGGCGGGTATACCCCTATGTACCTCTAGGGCAGAGCATATCTCAGCTGTTGTTGGACCTCCTTGATTGCCCTCGCTGTTGGCTGGTGGGGCTGCTAACTCTACTGTTGGGAGGTTCACTGGAGGGTTCGTCGCACATTGTGAGGACATTGAAGTGATAGCCACACCGCTGTCGGCGGCTCCGAAGTCATCAGTCCTCAATTCAGCAACTAGAGACTCTAATTGTGTCGTCAGGATCATGTCCCCGCCCACGGCGTCTTCCCTAGCTTCCTCCACCTGAGATGACGGAGGGAGTTGTGCCTGCAGATGGATCTGCTGTAACTGCTGCAGATTCGGGACTAATTGTGCGACTGGTTGCGGTGCTAGAACTATGCCTGGATCCACTACTGAGATAATGGCTGATGTTGGCGGAGAGAGCAACTCAGGTAAAACAGAAAGAGTGGGCATTGAGGATGACCCCGGTAATCCAGGCGCCGAGGCTACCGAAACTGATTCACTGTCCTTCAATTTTTTTTTCCTTTCATTCCGATTCAGCATTTCCACCACGCTGACAGTCGCTGTGGCTGTGGCTTGTCGGGTTCTGGCTGAGGGAGGACGCATTTCTTTAGGGGTGTTCTGCCCTGCGGACTGTGGAGGTTTTGTTCGCCCTGATCCCGCTTCCAATGCTGCACCTTCCACCTCAATGCTTGCCATAGAGTCTGAGCCCAGCACACTGTCTGTGCTGCCACCATCAGCCGTCCCTTTCTTTTTTGTCTTGCCCCCAGTGTTATTTTTAGGAGCCATAGGTAATGCCAATATTACGAGGAGAGAGACCCTCTGCCTCACCTTAACTGTACCTCCACTGCGCCGACCCCCTCCACCTCCTTGCACCAACCTGTTGTAACTGATGGGTCTGATGGGTCTGTTGCGTCTGTTTGAGCTGCTGCTGCCATTTCTGCTCCGTTTTCCAAGTCTCGCCGGCTCTGATCGGCCCCGCCTCCGGGCTCTGCAAGCTCCGCGAGCCCTGCCGTTCGCCTGCCTGCCTCCGAGCGTAGCTGCAGCCAGAAGCCGCTGCAAACCAATGCGGAGCAACCTGGCGTGGAGACTGCTAGCGAGCACCATTGACTCTGTCAGATTCAGGGAAGGTAAACACCAAGTGCACTTTTGCCGCCGCCGCCGAAATGCCGCTTTAGTCTCCCCGCCGCTTTGAAACTGTTGATGACTGCATATCTATCTCATATACGCAGAAAAGGGATGCGATGTCTGCATACCGCTGCCGCTCTGCTGGCATATGCCTCTTGTACCGTGTATTCAGCTGGCCGTGCAGTACCGGTGTTTTTTTTCCGCCGTCCTCCTTCTACATCCCATTCATTGACCCTTTAGCGCTCAGAAAATGCCGGCACAACGAAAAGTCTTGGATGTCGAGTTCTGCTACAACCACTTCATCACCGCACTGTGTCTGGCGCTGCCGCTCAGCCGCTTGTCACGGCCGCCATCTTGCCCCCGACAAACTTCTACGTGTAGTTTCTCATCAAATTTACATTTTAACACAACATTTTGACCAATTCAACTACAGTTCGCCATAAAACCTGTAGTAGTTGAATGGGTAAAAATATTGTGTTAAAATATTTGCGGAAGGCGTTCCATCGGTGAAGCATGAGCATTCTCATGCATTCACCCATGGTCTGCAGCGCATTCCCAGATTTGAAAATGGCCACAATAGCTCAGTCTCCGTATCCCTTGCTCCTGATTCATAATGCATTCAGCCACACACAAAAAGCTCTGGGCAAAGGGTGAGGCCTTTAGACTCATGTTTTGAAAATCAGATGGGCGTGATCCTTAAAACTGCACACACTTTTCTCTCTCTCCCAACCTAATTGGCCCAGACTTTTTTCCCCATGTGTCTGCATATCCTTATTCTCAAATCTACATCTAGTTTTGGGTCCTTTTTCCTTTATGTACTAACATTTTGTAGCCATTTTGTTTATGATGGTCCTCCCAAGAGTTAGAGATGAACCACTTGGTCCACACAAACCAGTATCTTCTTTTCTTTTTCTTCTTAGTCAGTTCAAGAATCAGAAAAGCCCATATCTCAAATCTGTACCCTTTTGTTAGGACATTTTATTCTGTGGTTTGCCTCTGGATCCTTGCTGGGGTTGGAAATTAACTAGACGACCTCCAGCTCTTCACTAATCATTTTATTAGAACAATTTTGGAGAATCATCTTGCTTGATTCTTCATCATGTAATTGGGATGAGATGAAAAACAAGTGCTTACAAGCAACCGATAAGAGAACAGTGATTTTAAAATCTAAGTGAATATTTCTCAAAAGTTTACAAAAGCGTACAACATTTTTTGTGTCTCAACCAACCACATCCTGTCTCACCTTTCATATTCAAAGCGTAACTCAGCCCTAACTAAAGTGTCACTATCGCCAACTCTGTGATATATAGGCACTCTACATTTTTATATATGTGTGTGTGTACATACATCTATGTTTCCACATACATATATGTAGAAAAGCAAGGGGGAGTGAGAAGCTAACCTTGGGCAACCCTCATCCTCCTTCAAACGTTGTAATCAGTACAGACAAGAGGGAAAGCCTCACAACTGATGAACCCCAAACATTTTAAGAGGTCAAATTAACTAGTCTCAATATATATCAAAATGGAAAGGGATCTGCACTAAACCACCCATAGGTGCTCCCCCCACCATCCTTCTTTGGCATGCGCTGCCAGGGTGTTGGGTGCCCAACACACATTTTAAAATATGTAAATATAAAAGACAGGCCTATTGTCTTTAATGGGAGGTGAGCACATCAACATATATAAAGCAGATCCACTTATAATAAAATGCCTCTTTTATAAATACACAGATTGAAATGTTTCATAATACTTATTGTCACAAAGTATTGTAAATAAAACATTATCAAAAGAACCATGAACATGTCTATGAGTCTTTTCTAACATTTTTCATGCCACAAAATGCAGCCATAGAACCAACTGCAAAGGATCCCTGTAGTCCAGCTGAATAGCATACAACTCCTGCCCTTAGTGCTTTAAAAATAATGGAAAGCTCTCCTGCGATCATAGATTCAATGACCAGCAGACTTACTGTGATATTTTTTAATGTTGCTAGGGGAAATGCTGCAGTACCTACAGCCCTCCACAACATAAAAAACAAGCATTTGCAATGCAATAGGTCTCACATTTACGCGAGATTAGGCTATTGGCATTATAAATGACAATGGGTTTTATTTATGTTTCAATAACCAAAACAAAAATAAAAAGGCATTGTCATTTACAATGCCAATGCCAATAGCTCAAACTCGCATGAATGCGAGACCTGTTGCATTGCAAATACTTGTTTGCCAGTACTACACTGAACTAATGCGGACCGCGCCGCATTTTAATTAAATAAAGCAGTGAGGCCACTAAAGTGAAAGCGGACCACACTAGAATAAGGAAAGACCATTAAAGAAAATAGTGCTCACCCACTAAATAACGGAGACTGTGTAACAAGCCAAGTAAAAGGTCCAGTCGTTATGGAAGGTAACAAATGTTGACAAGGCGGTACCCAGGAGGGACTAACAAGCCCCATAATGAATCGGAATTCACCTTTTAGGAAGGACAATGACACCAGCCAAATAAAAAACCACGGGCGGACAATGGGTGGGCTTCCACTGCATACACTATTACAGCATGCCTCACAAAGCGAGTAGTGCATGAGCGCTGCCACTAGGCTCGACCTAAAAAAAAAAAATCAGAGCCTCTTTCCTGGCACTCATACTGTCATTGCCCTCTCCCCCTCTGAAAAACGTGTCTCGGACAGACTCTGAAAGGACACAATGCTTTGAACTGTTGAGAGCATTCATCCGCACAAAAGCATGTTGCAATTGCCTTCCAGTATGCCCCTCTTTCTCATCTCCTGGGCTGACTCTTGTGCGTGACTGACCAGTATTATCTCTTGCGTCCTGTCCGGAGGCTTTCGTGGATGGGTGCTGTTTTGTGAAATGTCTGAGTGAGGATGGAAACTTGACGTACACGAACAATTCTGTGACAAAATGATTTACAGTCCAAAAAAAGTCACATTTCCAGCATGCAGAGGTAACTAGGAATTATCATTGTATTCATTTATCCTTTTTTTTAAAAGTCCTTCCATATACTCTTTAGTCAGATGTTTGATATCTGATCTTTGAGGGTAGCCTGTAAAATGTACCATATAATATGTCGTACTGTTTAGATAAGACAGCTCTACAACTATAAAGTTGTAATCAACCCTAAAGATGATTGCATAGTTTTGCAAAATGTGCACCACTACCCTCCCTGCAAGATTGCAGACAGATTTCAACATTTCAAAACGAAATGTATTAATTCTAAATTATTTATTATTCAAGCACAAATCTCAAACTTTCTAAAACTATTCATATAACTTAAACATTCAGCATACTTTCACTTTCACCTTATGGACCATTCTGGGCCGGTCACCCCACGCACCGCGCATACTCTCTGCGAGTGAGCCCAGGCTGCCCCCGATCCCGCCGAGTGCCGCCGCTGCCCACAGCTGTGCTCCTGGTCTGCTGTAGCGGTAGTTCCTGTGCTGCGCTGCATTGCTACTGTTGTAATTTTTGTCAGTGCGTTGCTCCCAGGTTTAATTGTACTGTATTTCTCTGCTGTCCGCTTGTTGTGCCCCTGCCCTTTGCCTAATCGTATTTTGTTTCCCCTCTGTTGTGCCCAGCCCCGATCGTGTTTCCCGCCCGCTCCCCGCCGCTGCCCCCCTGCGGGCCCGCCCCCTCCCCTCTGACTCCCTTCCCATTTGCCGCCCCGCTCCCGCCTCCCAGCTGCTCCTCCCTCGCCCCCCCCACTCTCCACATATGGCAGAGTGGCAAACGCGCAGCGTAGACGCTCAGCGGGCACGCCATAAGCGCCCCGAAGGCGCGCCAAAGGTAAGCCCGTCTGCGCCCGTCCGCGCCTGGACCGCGCCCAGCACCCGGACCCCTGGCCCCCGCAGACACCAGCCCACCCGCCGGACCTACAACGCCACCGAACTCAACGCACTGAACACCGGCCGGATCCCTGGGTGCTACCGAGCCACCCCGAGACGCACCCACGGGCCCTTCAGCTGCCTCTCCTGCAAGTTCTCCGGCATCCGGACCTGCACGGCAACCACACCCTCCAATCCGAGAACCACCACCAACCACCTGAAGTGCATCCTGCTCAACACTCGCTCCGTCCACAAACACGCCGTGGAGCTCTGGAACCTGCTCGACACAACATCACCAGACGTCGCCTTCCTCACGGAAACCTAGATGAACGCCTCCTCAGCACCTGACATCGCCATCCCGGACGGATACAAGATCTCCCGGAGGGACCGCGGCAACCAGACCGGAGGAGGCATCGCCATCATCCACAGGAACACCATCCGCATCACGACCAACACCGTCGACACCCTCACAACCGCCGAACACCTGCACTTCCAGATCCACACCGACCCCAAGACCACCCTCAGAGGCACCCTCATCTACAGACCCCCGGGACCACGCACACAATTCAGCGAAGACATCGCCGACTTCATCAGCCCGCACGCCCTCCCCTCCGCTGATTACATCCTCCTCGGGGACCTCAACTTCCATCTGGAGAACAACAACGACCACAACACCACCACCCTGCTGGACAACCTCGCCAACCTCGGCCTCAAGCAGCTGGTGACCACCCCCACCCACCGCGCCGGACACACACTCGACCCCGTCTTCTCCTCCAGCAAGGACATCGCCTTCAGACACACCACCGGACTCCACTGGACGGACCACAGCTGCGTCCACTTCAGCTTCAGAAAGAAGACGATCCACCACCACCAGCAACAGGTCGCACGCAGAAGCTGGTACAAGATTACTGCCGACCAGCTCGCCGCATCCCTGAGCCGGGACCCCCCCGCCAGCTCAACGAACCCCAGCCAGGCGGCCAACAACCTCACGAAGTGGATCAGCAACTGCACAGAGGACCTCGCCCCACTGAGGACCCCGCCCAGCAGACCCGGCAGCAAGAAAGCACCATGGTTCACCGACGAACTCAAGAGCTCCAAGAAGAACTGCCGAGCCCTTGAGAGAGCCTGGCGCAGAGACCCAACACCAGACAACATGACCACCCTCAAGCTCGCCACTCGAAAACACCACCAACTGATCCACACCACCAAGAAAACCGCATTCAAGGAACGACTGGACAACAACGCCCACAACAGCAAGGAACTCTTCAACATCGTCAAGGAGCTCTCCAACCCCAGCGCCGAAAACAACGACATCACCCCATCGCAAGACCTCTGCAACTCCCTCGCCTCCTACTTCCACAACAAGATCGCAGACATACACAACAGCTTCAGCACACAGCCGACGCACCACGACTGCACCTGCACCGCCCACAACCACCCTCCGAGCCTGGACCAAGATCAGCACTGAAGAAACCCTACGCATGATGAACTCCATCCACTCCGGATCTCCTACCGACCCCTGCCCTCACCACGTCTTCAACAAGGCCGACGCTGTCATCGCGCCCCACCTGCGGGACATCATCAACACCTCCTTCGACACCGCCACCTTCCCGGAGAGTTGGAAGCATGTCGAACTCAGCGCTCTACTGAAGAAACCTTCCGCGGACCCCACCGAACTCAAAAACTACGGACCCATCTCGCTCCTCCCGTTTCCGGCCAAAGTCATCGAGAAGACCGTCAACAAGCAGCTGGCCGCCTTCCTCGAGACGAACGGATCCCTCGACCTCTCGCAGTCTGGCTTCCGTGCCAACCACAGCACCGAGACCGCCCTCATCGCAGCCACCGACGACATCCGAACCCTGCTCGACAACGGAGAAACAGCGGCCCTCATCCTCCTGGACCTCTCCGCGGCATTCGACACTGTCTGCCACCGCACCCTAGTGCAGCGACTCAGCAACGTCGGAATCCAAGAGAAGGCACTAGAATGGATCATCTCCTTCCTCGCCGGAAGAACACAGAGAGTCCGCCTCCCCCCGTTCAGATCAGAAGCCACCGAAGTCATCTGCGGAGTCCCTCAAGGCTCCTCGCTCAGCCCCACCCTCTTCAATGTCTACATGAGCCCCCTTGTGGCCATCGCACACCAACACAACCTCAACATCATCTCCTACGCCGACGACACCCAGCTGATCCTCTCCCTCACCAACGACCCCGCCACCGCCAGAGCCAACCTACACGAAGGGATGAAAGACGTAGCCGAGTGGATGATGAACAGCCGCCTGAAACTGAACTCAGACAAGACGGAAGTCCTCATCCTGGGATCTTCGCCCTCCGCCTGGGACGACTCCTGGTGGCCCCCTGCCCTGGGCAGCGCACCCAAACCAACAGACCACGCACGCAACCTGGGCTTCATCCTGGACTCCTCCCTCTCCATGACCAGACAAGTCAACGCCGTCTCCTCGTCGTGCTTCAACATCCTGCGCATGCTACGTAAGATCTTCCGGTGGATCCCCACCGAGACCAGGAAGACGGTCACCCAGGCCCTCGTCACCAGCCGATTGGACTACGGCAACTCCCTCTACGCCGGAACCACCGCCAAACTCCAGAAGAGACTCCAGCGGATCCAGAACACCTCAGCAAGACTCATCCTGGACATCCCCCGACACAGCCACATCTCCGGACACCTGAGAGACCTGCACTGGCTCCCGGTTAACAAAAGAATCACGTTCCGACTCCTCACCCACGCACACAAAGCCCTACACAACCAAGGCCCAAGATACCTCAACAACCGCCTCAACTTCTACACTCCCACACGCCAGCTTTGATCGACCAACCACGCCCTCGCCGCCGTCCCCTGCATCCGAAGAGCCATCACAGCAGGAAGGTCCTTCTCCTACCTGGCCGCCAAGACGTGGAACTCCCTCCCGACCCACCTCCGCCTGACCCAAGACCACCTCGCCTTCAGGAAGCAGCTCAAGACCTGGCTGTTCGAGCAGTAGCGGACCCCCCCTCCCCAAGCGCCTTGAGACCCTCCGGGTGAGTAGCGCGCTATATAAATGCTATGATTGATTGATTGATTGTATTAAACGTATACTATTATTTATCAAATATTAGAATGTATATCTTTACTGGTTCTAATCAAAAATACGTTTTACACAGTGTCACACATAAAGCTCGGAATGTCATACATAACCGCACTTAAACTATGGTAATGTCAGACATAAACAGCCTGAAACATGGCAGTTGTGTACAGGAGGATGAATTAGTGAATGTGCAAGTTCTGACAGCATTCTTGTTTATGTGCTATTCCAAGCAGGGCCGGACTGGCTACCAGGCAGTTGTGTGTGCTGCCGAGCAGGGGGATGATTTCTCCGTGGTATGGGCGTATTTCGTTGATGGGGATCTGCGTGTGCTTTGAAAAAAAAAAAGCAAAACGATTTTCGTTTTGCACACACAGGTCCCCATCAACGAAAGCATCCCCCTGCTCGGCAGCACACACAACTGCCCGGTAGCCAATCCGGCCCTGATTCCAAGTCAGCATCCTGAAAGTCCTGCTGCTGTCAGTTGGTAAACCTGCGGTCATTGTTATTTGGAGTTTCCCAGGTAGCAACCTCATAGAAAATGTTATAAATGTGTGCTCTCACCATCCCAGGCTCGGTGCTGCACCTGTTCAAAATATTCAATGCTGATAAATCAAAGGACACTCGCTCACCTTCACGTGGCACTTCAGCAGCAACCATGAGACTGTTGAATAGTTGAGGAGTCATTCCTGAGATGTCATCGGGGTGAAACGGTGCGTGGCGCGTCACCTGCTACCACTGACGTTAAGTGCATTGATGTCCAAGGAACCGGCCTCGGAAGCTAATGGTAAGGCTGACTTTTAATGGCAGTTTAAAAATTAAGTTGGAGGAGGACAAATGGCTGGGCTCGTGCACGGTCCTGTCTTTCACTTGCATTCAGTCGATATTTAAGCCTATCACAAAGGTTTCCCAGAGTCCCAACTCCGCCTCTCATGCCCACGGTCGACACAGCAGTCCCGCCCCTGGCATACAATCGCCTCCTCTCTCACACCCCACCGGCACAGTGCCCACAGCTTCGGGCGGTTGGCGGGAAGGAAATGGGCCGCTTTAAAAGGTGCAGCTACAGCCCTGTGACCTGTCATCTACCAAAGGAAATCGGCTAAAAGTTTAGACAGACGAGCAGGGAGGCTCAGAGAGAGAGAGGGGCAGGCAAGAGCCGGAGCTCTGTAAGGGATAGGGGAAGCTGCTAGGAGAGACAAGAGACCGGAACAGAGGAAGTGTTTGACAGAGCAGAGAAGGCAGAACGGAGAAGAAACAAGCATTGGCAGTGCAACAAGTTGAAAGACGCGCTCTGTGGTGAGGGAGGGGGAGGGAGTTGAAGCGCTAGCAAAGTAGAGAGGCTTAGCGCGGCGCGCACGGGAGCGAGAAGAAAGCCAGATGGCACCTGCCGCTCTGCTCGTAAGCGTGCGCCCGCGCTCGCAACCGCAAGCTCTAGGCCAGCCTTGGTAGCATTTTCTGAAACCCTTACTAAAAGTCTCGCCGGAGCAGCACATGAGCTGGATCAGGCGAGACCTAAAAATGCTTGGTGGAGCCCCTGCCCCTTCTAGGGGCACCACCATGATCAACAAGTATAACTAAAAAGCCCTTTCAGGGCATTATGAGGTGCTTCTAGCATGAAGCAATCAATAACAAATGAGGGGCTCCTGAGCTCATTTATTATTCCTTTTTTTGTTTCTTTTTTTTTGTTTCAGTGCCCCACCACTGGAAAACCCACATTTTATGTTCATTTTGGGTCCTTAAAGGAGTCCCAAGGCCTCCAAGGTCACCCTGGGTGCCACTGGAAGCTGGTCATTTGTATATTTCCTGTGTGATGAAAAAGGGTTCAGGCAGATCAGGTCGTTTTACCCCTTTTCTAGGTTTGCCCGGCGTTAGCCGCTTCTCACCCAACTCACGATTACCAAATAAAGAGGCAGGCGCTGGAGACTGGAAGGCAGGAAACAGGAGTTTATTTCCGACGGAACAGAACACTTCAAATCAGACAACAGGGTATCTTCTCGAGGTGCTCTAACAAGTTTCTCTACGGCTCCGTCTTTTATACACAGGTTTATGATGTACAAACATTCCTTATTGTAATAAAGACACTTTGAAGTACGAAAAGGCATGTTTGGAATCCCAGCTTCAGGCCTATTCCCATACCGGTCGCTCTGATGTTGTTTTCCCCTCCCAAATGTAACATGTGATTGTAATCTGCAGCCGGACGTCCCAACAGGACACGAGGGCAAGAGGGGGTGGTCAGATCTAAGGTTGGGCAGGCGATCAGATCACGTTTCGCTATGCGGGGCCGGAGGGGGTACATCCACGAGACCTAGTTTTATGATATGGGACTGGGTCGAGAGGCCAGGTGTATCCGGGGGGGGGTCATCAGAAGAGAGGAAGGGTGTTCCTGGGAGGAATGCAGGGGTGTCGGTCAGATCTAGGGGTGTGAAGGCCTTGATTAATCACCGCTCCTCTGATGTGAGGCGAGGTCCTACTGTAGGGAGCAATAAACTGCATCTGTTGGACTAGGTGATGGCCTGGGATTAGGCCGGGCAATCGGGCAGGGAGGAAGAGGTTACCAAAAGGGCCTGTTCTATTGGTAGGTTGAAAGAGCAAGGGGGCAGGGGTTCAGCACGGAGACAGGGTCGTGTTTAGTGGTGCGTTTATGGCCCGAACAGGAGAGACCGGGGGCTGTCGGGGCGCGGGGGGGGATACTTGCGAGGCTGGGGGGAGAGAGAGAGAGAGAGAGAGAGAGAGAGAGAGATGCAGGCTATTGGCAGTGGGCAGAGAGGTCATGACACACAAAATGGCTACTATCTATGTTCGTGATGGGGCCTAAAAGGGGACAAGATGGCGGGGCCACTGTGCCGTGACTTTCGCTTTACCTTCAACAGTGGCGAGGGTGAACACAAATGAACGCCGCTTATGTACATATACATTGTCATTTTCCACAGCCGCCGCTTTTTAACATAAGTTAGGTCATTTGCGTGTTTATCATAGCTGACGGGGTGTACATATAGTCGTGTGTTGTCAATGGAATAGCGTTTGTCAATACTGGTGGATTTGCATATAACCGTGTGCAGTTGATGCGACATACGAGGTGGAATACATATAAATTTACATTTGTCGTATTTAAAAAGTGACCGATGAAACATTTTACAGGCAAAAAGTGGTTGAGGGAGGAATTTAGTCCAATACAAGCAATTAGTCAAGGGGGTGTAGAAAGTTCCGAAACAAAAAAGGGGGGGGTCTTCGTTACGGTGTCCTTTTTTTTTTTTAGCGAGCCATCACTGGTAGGCTCTGGTAGTTCGTTTTCTTCCGTTGGCGCTGTTGAGCACCGGCGGTGGAGCTATAGGTCCAGCTCGGGTCCTTCTTTACACGTCGCAGGGTGTGATCTGTCCTTTGCCGTTAGGCCACAGTCCTGTTTCCTAACTAATCTCTCTTAAGGGTGCCTCATGCTGGGCACCTGCATTTCTTTCTCGGAGTCAAAATCCACGTGGAAAGGATAGAAGGGGGTTTTGTCGGATAATCGAGGGAGGAGAGGGCGGAGTGGGACCGGATCTTTGAGACGGACCAAGGGAGCAAAAGGGTGATGCGCAGGCAGGTCCATCAATCGGGCTCAAAGGGGCGGGTACTTCTGGCACGCGTGGGTCAACAAGTAGAGGGCTTCAAGGCAGCCCTCCATTCCTTCGTTTTCTGCGTTTGAGAGTGGTGCATCGTCCCGCGTCCCGTTGCTCTGCGGCTCCATCTTAGGTCGAGGTCACACGCGCCTCATGATCTGTGGCCAGGCTGTGCGTCACGTCCAGCCCCTCTCCTCCGGTGACTGTGTATCCTTGAATGGGTACAAAACAGGTTTTAGCGAACTGGCAAGAGAAGGCATTTATACATTTCAATTCCGTCCCAGATCTAGGTAGTTGGGGGTACGTTTCATCGGTCACGGTCAGGAGTTATCACTGTGGAGCATGTATACAGGCATGTCTACTGAGTTTGTACTAAGTCTATTTGGCGTTCATTCATGACGTATGTGGCTTTCTGACCCTAGCCCTGGCAGTCTTCTATCAACGTGAGAGAGAGGGATAGTGGCTAAACATTCTTTTCTCGGGGGGGCAACAGTTAATCGGGGTCATCAGTTATACTTCGTGCTATGGAGCTGGGGCCAATCGGGAGAATCCGTACTTGGGTGCAGAGGGGTGGGGCAATCTGGGCATTGTTTCTAACGAGCTGAGAACAGAAAGCCACTGACATATAGTCCTCCTGTAAGTAGGCCAGATTAGGGGACTTCAGTCGTCTAACCTGTCCTTTCCTTCATAGCCAATTCAAGTTCCATCATTTTACAGAAAGGAGAGGTAGTAATATGGCAAATTACAATTGTTTTAGTTTCTGTCAATTTGCCGAACACCTTTGTGTTCGAAAACCAATTAGGCTTGTGCCGGCAGGGCACAACGTTACCACACAAGGGAAGAGGGAGCAGGGGGGGACCCTCGGAGGGAGAGTCGTCCGCATTTTAAATGAACTATTCGGTACACGTACAACATGAAGAGAGAGAAAAAGAGAGAGAGTGAGAGAAACGTGTACAATAATAGGCCATTTAATGCGCACACAACACAAAACAGTAGGGGTCATGTTATATAGAAACACAGACTGAGGGACAACGTAAATCCATATACTACGTACACATGAATTCAGGCGGGGGGGGTACATGTATTATATACAGAACTCAAGACAACACATAGAACAGTACTTGGCCAAAGATATTTCCTCCTGCATGCTGCGCATCCTTAGTATCCTATTTAATTCGCTTGGCTGTCTTTTGCTGTTGGCCTCTGTTGCAAATACTTACACTTTCGTCAATTGTTCGGGAACTAACCTGGTCGGGCTAGTACTTACGGTGGGATCTTTGAATCGTTATTAGCGAATGGGTATCCAGGCTGAGGCAACGGAGGGTGTCAGTCGGGGGAACAATGGGCAGCTTCGAGTTTCATGTCCATGAGGGTGCAAGAAGGAGGTGGTAAATCTTAAACATTGACAATATTCTTAGTCTTCCAGGAGGAGGGTACTTGGGTAAACCTCACCCTGGAATAGCCCTGAACCTTCCCCTATTTAGTTATCGTATGAACCTACTCGTAGGTGCACGTCATTCTTGGTTGCATTATTCGGGGGCCGGTTGGAGTCATATTTTTGTCATACTGCAATAACCCGTCAAGTTTCTGTTTCGGCCCCCCCCCTTCCAGTCGTTGGGTTCAGAGAGAGAGAGAGAGATGGTCGTTTCTAAGTAAGGGTGTTATATATCTATGTTTGCTCGTCGTGTATAGGCACCATGTTCAGACCCCCTTTTTCCCCATTCCATCGGTCGTTCGATCATCACTCAAGTCGTACAAAAACATCTCTCTTATCAAGTCAACGCGTGCAACGTATATCCAGTCGAGTTATACACATCCGATCATACACGCGTGCATTCATATCACCCAAAGTCGTCATGTCCTCAGGGGCAGTCCCATTGATAATGTATCATTTGTCCCCGCGGAACCATGGCGCGTTGCTTAGGTCTTCTCCATACTTTAGTCGATGTTCTGATGTGACCTGCAGAAAGAAGGGGAAAAAGAAGGGGTGGGGGCAGCGTTTTAAGACACATCCGCGCGCATAAACCCAAAAGGCTTTTACTTACCACGTATTCGACCTATCTCCGCGGGGTGCAGTCCCTTCCATCTCGGCGTTTTAAGCCCAGAGGGACTGGTAGTGCGGGAGGCATAATCATTGATGGACTGCACATTGCATAGATCGCCCACGTGTGGTATTGCGGATCTTGTGTGGGGGGGGTCGAAACAAAAGGGCAGTCAGTGTAAAGTGGGGGTGAACTCGTGTTCTCCTTCGAGGAGGCGGGGTGGTCTACAGTGGTACCGGGTCTGGTTTAGGGGCATCTGAAACAATTTCCCTGAGATATGTGGCATACAAAGTAAAACAGAACACCGGGACCTTTATCGATTGCCTTATGTTGCACAAAAGTAAAAAAAAAAAAACCACACGCAACAAACTTGGACCATTCACATTTTCAATATTTCTGGGTACTTTGCTTTTTAACCTTTCAGTAATCGACTTGCTTTATTTCGCCTGTATTTTACGTAGATCGGAAACAATGGCTATGTATTCGAACTTACCAATCCAAGAGCTACGACTATATTTGTTTTTCACAAAATCTTTATTTAAAAAATGTTGACGTACAAATGCAGGCCTACAACCACGTGGGCCAGCCATGGAGCAGACTGGAACTGTACATGAGGGCATATTTATCTGAGGAAAACATAACTGAGTCGGTGGTCGTTTTATTTCATCAAGATACGATAAGTGCAATAAAATCATATCGAAAATTCATTGTGGGCCATCAGTGTCAAAAAAATTCGAACTTTCAATAATACTGTAATCAATGATGCGTCAGAACTTAATATCAATTCATTGTCCGAATGTTCAAGCAATACTCATCCCCTCCCGCCATGTGCTTCAAAAACTGCATACATATCTCATGATATCAAGTCTGAGCATCCGGAACACAACGGGGAATTGCGAGTTTCGTTTGTACCGGCGCCATTTTGGGTGGGGTCAGGCGGGTCCAAGTATAGTCAAAATGTCTCCACCAACTCGGGGTTGGACCAGAATCTCTTTCGGCAGTCCAGAAGTTCCGCTAAGGGGCAACAGAAGGGACCGGTGACATGAACCATTAATCAAAGAAAAGGGAGGGGGCAACAATCTTTCCTACCGGGTCATACTGGTGTTCCACCGGAACTGATCAAATCAGTAGTCTGCAGGATTTTTGGTCATTCAAACTGAGGCTGGCGTCAGCATGAGAGTGCCAACGTCTCGTGGCTACGTCTTGGTCGTTCTGCGGGCAATCATGGCAGTCATTTCCCATCGGGGGCGGTCGGGGGCCCGCGGAGGTCGAGGGCACTCCGCAGTTCTCGTAGAATCTTCAAAGCTGAGGAGAACGCCTCTGGACAGGGGCCCATTTTCTGGTTGACAGGCGACCAGGCCAACTTTTCACGCCAGGCCTATTCCTGCAAAGTCGACCGCCATTTTTAGGAGTTCTGCAGCTACCGGCAGTCACTGGGTCAAATGAGCAGACGGACTCCAGCCTGCTGGGCGAGGTGTCGTAGCACCGCCACAGTGGACGAGACCCTGCTGGGTGAGTGGAGCGTCGCTATACCGCAAGAGTGGACGAACCCTTTGCCGGGTGCGTGGAGCGTCGCTGCACCGCAAGAGTGGACGAACCCTTTGCCGGGTGCGTGGAGCGTTGGGGGTGCAGCTGAGGGGCCTCCACCTGGGGAGGCGGGAGAGGCTCATCCGCGCCGCCTCTCCCTCCCAGTGCACCCCACGGCGTCTCGCTGACATTTGTTATGGCCGGACCAGGCGATGAAGAAGAGGGGGGGGGTCGGAGGCATATGCAAGACATCCCCCCCGTGGCCTGCAAGGCTCCGAAAGAGGAAGGGAACGGGAAGACCAGTACATCTCGGGTCGGGCCCATGCCTTTTCCGGCCGATGGCGGCCGGCCGCTCTTTGCCACGGCCCCAGGAACGGGTCCCTTGGTTCATCCTGGGGACAGGCCTTGGCGCGTGGTGTCGCCCCCGGACTATTCGCGTAATGGTCCTCCACCCCAGGCCGCCGCCGACGGCTTTTTGTAGACTTTCTGACGCCCAAAAACCTACTAGAAAGTAACCCAAAGTAGCCCGACATGGCTACTTTGGGGAAGGAGGGACAGGAACGGCGTCAAGCAGACGGCGAAATGCATTGTGGGTTTGTTGTTGCAGCCGTTTGCCATGTAAATAGTTGTTTAATATATTTTTGTTCAAATAAAAACGTTTTAACCTGTTACTTTGCTATAGTGTTGTATATTTCTAATATTTGCCTAGGGTTTGTCGTTAATTGGGCGGGGTGGTCGGTGGAGCCGAGATGTCTCGCAGTCATCATGGCGTTGAGTTTGGCTTTCCTCACTAGTTTCATATTTCCTGAGGGGTTGTTCCTAATGCTTCCTTTTCAGTGAGGTTGAAAAGAGATCTCATCAGTGGCCTACTGATTATACTCGATTCCTTTTGTTTTTCCTAACGATTTTTATGTTCTTTTATTTGCTAGCACGATACAGCGGCTAATCCGCATTTTCTTTATATATGTCCTTTTTATTAGGGGTGTCCTCCGGTGGAGCCAGATGGTCTACCTCTAATAAATGGTCCGGGCTGAACCAACTACTGAGCAATGGGGGGGAGATAGGCATGACGGGTTACAACGGGGACAAAAGTCAGCACTACCTATCCTTCACTACTTTGCGGAGACTAGGTAGAATATTTCTATTCTACAGTATTCGCAAATAGGGAATACCCAAAGAGCGAACCAATTCCAAACAGTCAAGTTCGGACAAACAATCAATCAATCAAATGAGGAATAAAATAGGCGCGACGGGTTACAACGGGGGCAAAAGCCTGCGCTACCTACCCTTCACTATCTGCAAAGAGAGAGATCTTCCTGTTCCTCTCTGTTTGTAGGCAGAGAAGATCCTTTCCGAGAACCAATTCCGAACGATCAATGTTCGGTCAAACAATCAATCAGTGGGGGATAAAAAATAGGCACGACGGATTACAACGGGGGCAAAGGCCTGCGTTACCTATCCTTCACTATCTGCAAAGACTAAACAGAGTATGGCGACTCTGTGCTTGTTTGCAAATAGAGAATGATCCAAAGAGAACCAATTCCAAAACAATAAATGCTTGGATAACAATCAATCAAATGGAGAGGGAAGTAGGCGCGACGGGTTACAACGGGGGCAAAAGCCTGCGCTACCCACCCTTCACTATCTGCAAAGGGAGAATACTCCTATCCTTCCCCGTTTGTAGACAGAGAATCTCTCAGGACAAAACAATCAAATGCGTAATACTAGTATTTTCCAATGACAATCAAACAATCAATTCGCAATTTGTCGTGTTTACACAACCTTACCCGGACCGTATGGACAGTTTCTCGTCTTCCGTTTCCAGCGCCCGATCGTCCTCTATTCTCCGTAATTGCTGTGGCACTCCTGATGGTTCCCAGTCAGGACCGTAGATCACTCGAGAGAGGTCTGTTCGGAACCAGTGAAGTTCGGATGATCGGCTGCCAGACAAGGGTCTATCGGGCAGGAGCTCTTCCCGATCATTGCAGTCGTTCACTCTGTCGTTGGGACCTCTCTCACTGGATCCACGTGTCGCTGATGGGCCCCACGTTTGGGACGCCAATTGATGAAAAAGGGTTCAGGCAGATCAGGTCGTTTTACCCCTTTTCTAGGTTTGCCCGGCGTTAGCCGCTTCTCACCCAACTCACGATTACCAAATAAAGAGGCAGGCGCTGGAGACTGGAAGGCAGGAAACAGGAGTTTATTTCCGACGGAACAGAACACGTCAAATCAGACAACAGGGTATCTTCTCGAGGTGCTCCTACAAGTTTCTCTACGGCTCCGTCTTTTATACACAGGTTTATGATGTACAAACATTCCTTATTGTAATAAAGACACTTTGAAGTACGAAAAGGCATGTTTGGAATCCCAGCTTCAGGCCTATTCCCATACCGGTCGCTCTGATGTTGTTTTCCCCTCCCAAATGTAACATGTGATTGTAATCTGCAGCCGGACGTCCCAACAGGACACGAGGGCAAGAGGGGGTGGTCAGATCTAAGGTTGGGCAGGCGATAAGATCACGTTTCGCTATGCGGGGCCGGAGGGGGTACATCCACGAGACCTAGTTTTATGATATGGGACTGGGTCGAGAGGCCAGGTGTAGCCGGGGGGGGGGGTCATCAGAAGAGAGGAAGGGTGTTCCTGGGAGGAATGCAGGGGTGTCGGTCAGATCTAGGGGTGTGAAGGCCTTGATTAATCACCGCTCCTCTGATGTGAGGCGAGGTCCTACTGTAGGGAGCAATAAACTGCATCTGTTGGACTAGGTGATGGCCTGGGATCAGGCCGGGCAATCGGGCAGGGAGGAAGAGGTTACCAAAAGGGCCTGTTCTATGGGTAGGATGAAAGAGCGAGGGGGCAGGCGTTCAGCACGGAGACAGGGTCGTGTTTAGTGGTGCGTTTATGGCCCGAACAGGAGGGACCGGGGGTTGTCACGGCGCGGGGGGGATACTTGCGAGGCTGGGGGGAGAGAGAGAGAGAGAGAGAGAGAGAGAGAGAGAGAGAGAGATGCAGGCTATTGGCAGTGGGCAGAGAGGTCATGACACACAAAATGGCTACTATCTATGTTCGTGATGGGGCCTAAAAGGGGACAAGATGACTGTGCCGTGACTTTCGCTTTACCTTCAACAGTGGCGAGGGTGAACACAAATGAACGCCGCTTATGTACATATACATTGTCATTTTCCACATGTGGGTGCCCTAGCGTTCGCTTGGGGCACCTCAACTTGGTTAAATATTGAAGGCAGTGGAGCGCGTCCCAAGGCCTCCATGCTCCTGCCGGCTCACTAGCCAGCACCCATGGTGTGTGCTGGATAGAGCCGGGCATTTTAAATTTTGCTATGGGTGCCCCAGTGCCATCCGGGGTACCCACAACTTTGTTAAATATTGGGTGTGGCAAGGTGAGGCCAAGGCCCTTATGGCCCCTGCTGCCTCCCCAGTCAGCACCTATTTTGGATGCCTGTGAGAGCAAACCTGTGTTCCCTACCCGGTAGACTATGGCCAGGGAATTACATTTATATCCCCTGCCCACACTCTCCTGGGTAGGGAACAAGACAATGTTCCGGGGATGAGGTCCTGGGAAACTGTCTCTCTTCAATCCCCATGGTGATGGTATCACCAGGGCCACTGAATGGCTTTGGGAGGGGACCAGTGTACCATCCTCGCCATTAAAAACCAAATGGGCCCCTAGGGATGGGATTCCTGGGGCCTTCCAATGGCTCAGGAAGGGGTGCTGGACACACCATCACTTTACAAATAAAATCAGCCCCAGAGGATAGAGTCCCCAGGGCCTTCTAATGGTCCGGTCTGTGGAGCGTCATGCCCCTCTCCCCAGAAAAATGTTTGTCCCCAGTAGAGGGGGGTTCCTAGGGCCTTCCAATGGCTCGGAGAGGTGGGCCATATGCCCCTTAGGGCTTTTTATTGGCTCATGGAGGGCACACCCAAAAATGTAGTTGGCGCAACATTGTATTTTTAAAATGTTTTACATCCCCAAGGGTCTTGTATTTTTAAAATGTTGTACTGCAGATCTGTGAATCCTCAGCGGATCTGCAGTGCCATTATAAAAAAGAATGTTGGCTCCGGGGAGGAGGTCCACCACCTGACTTTGGGGGTCAGGGCATCCCTACTCTGCTCCCTATATGTATGTTTTTTTATTTTTTCAGCACACGTAGATTGAGTCCTCATGTACTAAAATGGCTGCTGCAACATCTTTGTTCATGTTGTGGCAGCCAATCAGATCATTATCTTTGATCTTTCTAGGAAGGAGCTGAGGTGGATGACACTTTTTTGGAAAGTTTCGTAAAGATTTGTCAAACTGAGCCATATATAAGTTATATGCACAACAAAAAATCAATTTCCTATGGAAACATAGTCCTAATTATAACTACACAGTGGCGACCGCCACTGGGTAATATATACATGCCCGCACACATATTTCTATATACATAAAATATACATATACTTATGCACCGGCAAAAGAACCCATTTATATACATCTTAGACGGTGGTAGCTTTTCCCCGTTCCTCCTCAGCATCTAATCCGTAGGAGGGCAGGCCACTATTACAGACATAATTTATGAGGCATTGAAACAGTGATGAGAAAAAGCATTATCGTTCCAAAGAGATGAACTGGAAATATACAGAGGTGCCACTAAATGCATTACAACAAACGCGGTTGCAGCTCTCCCTGCACCGATTCGTTGCCTTGAATAATAAAAAAAGAAATGACGGGATCATTTTTCTGCGCGAGTCCTGGGTGCAGAGTCTATATATGGCTTTACATTAACATACGGTGTGCATATAATCGGTAAAAACAATTTTCACACGTTTCAAAGTTGATATATATTTATTATGCTTGCGCAGGCCTGTAACGTCCAATGATGACACACGGGATGAAGCACCGGCGGCGCTCGCGGCGACGGCGCCTCCGCGCAGCTGATGCGCGCGCGCCACATTTATGGCCTCGTATATTTTCAGCTGCTGCACTTTGGAGTTTATCACGTAAAGAATAACAATAAAATTATTGAAATTGCTGGATCTTGCGGCTGTGTAAATCACTCTCAGAGTGCCTTCTGTGCCACGCCTGACTCGCCTTCCAGAGGAAATGTACAAATGAGAAAGGGTTTCGATGGAAATCTGAGGTGGTCAGACAGCACATTCTTAGAAATCCGAGGGAGGAGTGTGCCTGGGCTGCAAGAACCGAGGCCCGAGCCGGGCCCTCGAAAGGGCGGGCCTGTTAATCAGGAAACAAAGGCTTGGGAAAATATGGTTTAGACACTTGACAATTCAGAAAAAGAGGCTCATTTATTTAACAAGTGGGTTTAGGCTTAAGTTAAGATATAGATTATATGACTGCATTGACTGGCATTTAGCGAAAGGAATGGCAGTGACCAAGAAATAGCTGAGCACAGACACTGAAAATAAAGTTTATACCAACAAATGCACAAATATCCCAAATATTTTTGTGGATTCAAACTCAAAACAACGACCAAATGCTTTGCTCCTGGTTACCTCGCTCTTTACCTGGCTCTGCGCTAACCTCGTATGAAAAACAGAACTGTACGGGGGAAATTAGAAAACGAATTCAGAAAAGATAGTTATTGTATGCTAATTCATTTATGTAGCTTTTACTACCCATGATGAGGCATTGATGCGCTTCACGAGTTACACGCTACTAACCCGAGGTTAGTAGTTAATAAAGGTATTGTTGGTTGTTGAGATTAGTCATGTGCTCTTGGGAAATCATTCCATGCATTTACTCCTGTTTATTTGTGGTAGTTTGAATTAATTGTAGTTAGGTGTGATCGTTATTGTTGGCTACAGGGGGGTTAACGGAAATGGTTGGTGAGATGAATAGATAGACTGGCTGTCTGTGGCTGAGAATAGATATTGTTAGGTGACAAGGATGGGTTTTAAAGAAAGGAGAGCTTGAGAACTATGAAATTAGGTGTGAGCCTTTTACAGAATACAGGAACACATTGAGGCAGCCAGGAATGCGACCGAGAGAAGGCTATACTCAGGAAGAGATGGCAGCCAGAGAATGAAAGTTAGGAGAGGAGCTTTATCGTGAACCAATCAGGAATTGTAAGTCAAGGTCAATTTTTGAAGTAGGGTGTTAGGAATATAGCAGATGGGAGCATTCTAAGATAGCATGCAATCGGAGGATTTAAGGTTGTAGAAAGAAATATGATTAAGTTGTGCTATCTGTAGATGGAAGATGGCGCAAAGATTAAATTCTTGTATGCAGATTATTTAAACATCGAGAGCCTAACCCTGTTGTGTGTCAAAACTGGGGCATGCCGTTTAATCACTGCCTGAAGTATCCCAAGGTTGGTACAGGGTCCGTATACTACACAAGGGGAGATGGTACCGGCTCCTATAGATAAAAAGGCTCATTTTATGACCTTTCCTCGCTATTCTAAAATCACTGCACTGCAAGGTTGTTTTACATACATTGAAAAAAGTTATTTGACACTGACTGAAGGTGTCTCGCTAAGGGGCAGCTGGATTTATCGTCCGTATTAACCAATCACATTATAGGCTGTTTTTACAAGAGAAGAGCTGCAGATACTATGGTACCTGGCAACAATATCCCAAGTTTATGTTGTAGGTGTTTGTGTAAGTGGCCTGTGAAGTACATGCACTGTGTTGATTTTCACAGGAAATGTATTTTTCCAATACAAACTATAGTGTAAGCTTCCATCACCCACTATTTTACAACTATTATCCAGGAGGTTGTTACCAGTAACCCCACAGGAATGGTGAACGGACATAATATTGAAGGTAAAATATCAACATGACATTATATTGAATTTTTAATATCGAATGTAACAAAATATAGATTGTCAGTATATAGAATGTCAAAGTATCTAATTTTCTTTAATATCGAATGTTGAAATATCGAGGACAAAATATTGTTATGACAAAATATAGTTATTTTGTAAAGGTAAGTAATATCGAAAATGATAATATAGAATGTAAAAAATATCGAATTTTTTAAATATCGAAATGTAATGAATGTAAAAAAATAATAATGTAAAAATAGTGTTAATAATGATTGTATAAAATTTATAAAAAATGGATTTGTAATATAAATTTTAGCAGCGGGATGTTGAGTTATTAGGGGATAAGGGTGAGAAGTGTTTTAAAATGTTGAAATAAATAATATGTTCATACAAAATATTTTTTGTTGAGAGTAAATTTATTTTTATGAGATATATGTTATGTTATGTTATGTTAAAAAAAATGTTATTGAGCGCGGCTAACACCATTAGGTTTCTTGGCGCTTATGCTGAGGGAGCAGTGAAGAGGGCGTGAGAGCAGAAACTAAATATAGGACTCAGTGAAGAGGAAGGTTTTAAGGAGGGATCTGAACCTGGAGTATGGAAAAGGCAGCCTAAGAGGAAGGGGAAGGGAATTCCAAAAAGATGGAGCTAGAAATGAAAACCTAAGGCCACCGTGTTTTTTCCTCTTAAATCTGGGAACTGATAGCAGGGCCATCTGGGATGACCGGAGATTGCGAGGAGGAGCATACGGGTGGAGAAGGGAGGAAATAAAAAGGGGACCTTGGCCTGCAAGAGATTTTGAAATAATGCAGCCTAACTTAAACTTACAGCGAGCAGATACCGGAAGCCAGTGGAGACTTTTTATATAAATAGTGTTTGCAAATTATAAAAAAATTATTTGTAATATCAATTTTAGGAGCGGGATGTTGGGTTATTAGGGGATAAGTGTGGGGAGTGTTTTAAAATGTTGAAATAAATAATATGTTCATACAAAATATTTTTTGTTGAGAGTAATTTTATCTCTATTAGATATTAATAATGTTTACAATTTATAAAAATAGTATTTGTAATATACATTTTAGGAGTGGGATGTTGGGTTATTAGGGGATAATGGTGGGGAGTATTTTGAAAATGTTGAAGTAAATATTATGTAATTAATATTTATTAATTGTTGAGAGTATATACATTTTTCTTTTATTATAAAAAAATTGTTTACAATGTTTAAATTAAAAAAATTAAACATTTTACATTTGATGTAAAATTTGATAAGATTTAATTTATTTTGTATATTTATTTCTGGTTTGTTAAGTAATACTTTTTACAAAATTTGTGTTATTAATATTGTTATATACAATTTTGTAGTGGGATGTTGCTTTGTACATGTATAGAGGTAGGCTGTGCTAAAAAAATAGAAATTGTTGAAATCTTTATTAATAATTAAATTTTGAGAGATTAAATGAAAAGTAGAAAATGGAAATAATTTACTTGTTAAATAATTTTAATTTTAAAACATAAATTATATATCTATTTTGAGACAATGCCTATTAATGGAAATTCTGAAACTTACAGGTTATATATTTAAAATATTTTACTTTAAGAAGTGTATATTTAAAAATATTAAATTTTTTAGAGAAAATTATTGTATTAAAATTTAGTGTAAATTGTTATATAAATTATTTACAAATATTTTTTTTAAAACAATACATAAATATTTTTTATTACTATGCAGCACTTACCCTGGTTTAATGCTGACTGGAGTTGGATTAGTAAATTATATGTATTTACTATCCAGCACCTTCCCTGATTTAATGCTGACTGGAGTTGGGATAATAAATTATATATTTACTATCCAGCACCTTCCCTGATTTAATGTTGACTGGAGTTGGAATAGTAAATTATATATATTTACTATCCAGCACCTTCCCCTATTTAATGCTGACTGGAGTTGGAATAGTAATTTATTTATATTTACTATCCAGCACCTTCCCTGATTTAATGCTGACTGGAGTTGGAATAGTACATTATATATATTTACTATCCAGCACCTTCCCTGATTTAAGACTGACTGGAGTTGGAATGGTAAATTATATATATTTACTGTCCAGCACCTTCCATGATTTAATGCTGACTGGAGTTGGAATGGTAAATTATGTATATTTACTATCCAGCACCTTCCCTGATTTAATGCTGACTGGAGTTGGAATGGTAAATTATATATATTTACTATCCAGCACATTCCCTGATTCAATGCTGACTGGAGTTGGAATAGTACATTTATATATTTTTTAGATAAGTAATAGTTTTTGGGGGTATTTTTTGTTGATGTGTCATAGTATTTTTGCAAAATGTTTGTGTTTTTATGAATAGTTAATAAAAGTAGAAATATTGTGAAATAATCAGACATTGAAATTTGATGAACAAAGTTTTCATTTTTATTACAATATAGTTAGTTGAAATAGTTATTTTGTATTAGGTAAATCCTATAATTATGTTCAACATTTTTACAACATTTATTTTTTGACATAAATTTGTGACACATATTACAATGTTTAACAATATATATTTTCATTCATATATAGTTTATACATTATGTTTAGTAATAGCTGTATAGATAATTGGTAACATAAATTTGAACTTTTTTTATTTTTGTGAAAAATATATGTTTAATACAAAATAATATTGGTACAATAATTAACAGTAAATTTGTAAATGTTTCACATTTTTAATGTAACATACAAGTATAGGTTAACACAAAATTGCATTTTCATATTTTTGTAGTTTGCAAAACATTCATATTTTTCATATCATTTTTACATATACACACTTACTTTTTTATTAATATTATTAATATGTGTATTATTAATACTTTTAATAATTACATTCGTTCTATTTTCATTTTTGTTGTGAAAGGAATATTGCATTTTTCTGTAATTGAATTTAATAAAACAGTACTTTAATAGTACTTTTTTATGTATACACAACATATTTTTTGTTAATATTGTTAATATGTTTTTATTAATAATCACATTATTTAAGTTTCTATGTTTGTTCTGTAAATGTATGTGTTTATTTAACATGTTAATATAATACATTCATTTATTTGCAATGTTGAGTAAGTAATACAATTTATTTTTAATAATAATAATTAATATATGTGTTACATTATTTATGCTATTACTTTTTTATTAATATTATTAATATGTATATGATTAATACTAATAATAATTACATTATTTCCATTTTCATTTTTGTTGTGAAAGGAATATTGCATTTTTCTGTAATTGAACTTAATAAAACATAACATTACTTTAATAGTACTTTTTATATATACACAACATATTTTTTATTAATATATTTTTATTAATAATATTAATAATCACACTATTTAAATGTCTCTGTTTGTTCTGTAAAGGTATGTATTTATTTAACATTTTGATATAATACATTCATTTATTTGCAATGTTGAGTATGTAATACAATTTATTTTTAATAATAATAATTAATATAAATGTTATATTATTTAATATTATTAATTCACCATGTTGTACAAGTATTACAATATTTTTTATTAATTTAAAAAAATATATATATTTTTAGAAAATATATTTGTTTAGTTTTTGGTAAGTTTATTGTTTGTTTTATTATATTTAAGGTTTACATTTATATTTATTCAGCCATTTTTGTTAAGGGGGACTATTTTTCTAACCACTTACTGTTGTTTTGGGTAATTTCTCCGTGGATCAGATCGCGATTTGGAGCTGTGTCACTTGGAGCCAGGTAAGAGTTATTTATCTTCATTTAAAGTAAGCTTTAATCGATATTGAATGTAGTTAGGTGGTATGTAGTGTATTTAGAGTTTGGTAGTTGTGTTTTTGGTGTAACTTAGGTGTATTTTATGTTCTGTTTATTTTTGAGTAGGTTCGTTGTTTGAGGCCTGGTGTTTCACAACGTCGGATTTCAGAGAACTTTGCCGTTTTTTTAAGAGGTGTGTATTAGTATTGTAAACTAATATTTATTTAACGCACTTAATTTTTGTCGTTTTCCTGGAGCGTGTTTTACTTTTTCTACATTTTTGGGTTTTTGAAGGGATTTGCCAATTGGATTTATCGAAAAAGGATTTGTTTTTGGAGAAGTTTGATGTTTTATTCTTTTAAGAGTTGTGTATTAGTTTTGTAAGCTAATGTTTATTTAACACACTTGTTTTTTACCTTTTCTAATTTTTTTTTTTTTATGGTATTTGACTATTAGATTTATCGAGAGTGGAATTGTTTTTGGACATCTTTGAATTTTGCATTTTTTTGGTTTATTTAATGTTCTTTGAGAGGAATCAACTCGTGGATGGACTTAGTAGCTGTATTCAATTAGCTTAGGAGCTACAACAACTGTAAGTAATTTTTTAATTTGTATGTGGGAGGGAAATGTAATTTATTTCTATTTTGATATGCATTATATTTTGTAAAATATTATTTAGTCAATATATTTTTAGTATTTTATGAATGATCTATATTTGACAAATTAATAATGTTTTAGAAAATATGAAAAAATGTAATTTCTTATTATGTTGTGTTTTAAATGTAAATGTTTTAATTCATGTTTAGATTACATTTAAAGGATGCTTTTTGCGATTAGGGATAGGTATTCTAAGCCTCTGGTTGTAGGATAGAGGGTGACTTGGCATTGTAAAAGCTTGTACATTTTATTTATTTGTTTGGTTAGTTTTGGTCCAATTAGTGTAATGGATTGTTGTATCCGTAGTTCTTGATAACTTTGCTCCTTTTGGATATTTTCTTGTAATTTTTGAAGTGTGGGTGTACCTCTCCCTGTTGTTGCCTGGAAGGCATTATGCCATCCTTCAACGGCGTTGTTACTTTCGGCTTCCTTGTTTAGGGTACTAAGGTAGACGTTCCACCATAGTATGTGGTACTTTGGTAATCTTCTGTGTCCTGATCAGTGTCGTCTCCCTACCCATGTGTCCTCGAAGTAATCAAGTAGTGGGCTTAATTTCTCCTAATTTCTCTTGTCGTATGGACTCTCTATTAGAAGGTTATACTGTTCTACTACGTCAGTCACAGGCACATAGGCTAGGGCTATAATTTATTTTTATTTGATATGCTAAGGTGCTATCTGTTACGTATTCTACACTCAGGGTTGACCTTTGGAGAAATCTCCACAGGCACTGATTAAAATGATAGTAGCATCCTTGTATAGCTGTAGGGGGGGTATGTTTTTAAAATTGCAGTAATCATGGCTAATTCAAAATCCATTATTATTTTACGTGTGAAGTAATTTGGATTTTCTGATTTTATTTTATTGAGAATTTCTAGATAGGTAGTTTGAGTTTTATTTGGGACTAAGCAGTAGATGAAGGGAATATTAGTATTTTAGTATATAGCCAAATGTAATATATAACGTTGATAAAATGGCTTTGGACATATTTTAAATGTGCCCTCTATCATTCAGGTGTTGCATTGTTGGAGTTTTGTTAAGGTATTTGCAGTGGCAAACATTATTATACGTTTTTCAGTGTTGTTATTGTCAAAGAAAATAAGTGGCTCTTTTTTATGGGTAATGCTTAGTACTGGTGGGATGTTTACTTCTTGGAAAGTTTTACGGATAGGCATGGTAGTTGTTGTTTTCTTTTTCTGTCTAATTATAACTTTTGTTAATGCATAAATGGATGGTAATTGTCCAGATGCATGTTAGGGTATTTGTAGAAGCTGTTCTTTTAATATTTCACTAGTGAGTTTGTCTGTGCTACTGCTTGCTTCTTTGATATTTTCTAAAGCTCCTCTAATTTCAATTTCAGTTACATTTGGGGTGATTGTGCTCATTGACAGATACAACAGTAGTTTCTTGAGTTATGGCTCTTCTGTAGCAATTGTTTGAATAGTACTTGCTACATTTCCAGAAGACTTTTAAATCTTCCTGCTTTTCTTGCTTATATACATAACCCATGTAACATAGGAGCATTTTTTCCTTTTGTGATTCTATGAATTGTTCGCCTTCAGTCATACTGGTGTGTTTAGTGCTGAAGAGAATGTAGATATAATTAAGTTAATGTGAGGCAGTAAAATATTTATTTTAGAAACATATACTTTTGTTGATATATACTTACAATTTTGATCTAGATGTTGAAAATAATTTTTGGGGGATATTTGGTGGCTGTTATTTTTGGTTTGTAGAAGGTATATCTGTTGATATCATAAGAAAAAATGGTAAGACAATTTGAAGCATTTGTTGTAGGTGATAGGGCAATTGGGAAAGGGTTTGTTTTAATTAGATACATTATCGTTTTTCTTTAAAGTACTTATTTTCTACACTTACTTTTTGATTTGCTTTCTTTTCTTAGTTGTTGTAGATAGTTATTGTTGTGCTTGTAAGAATCTGTACTGGAGATATAAATAAATGAGAGTATATTTTAGTTTAATCTCATTTAGTTGTATTTTTAAGAACATTTTAGCACTATTAATGTTGTACAAAAGATTATTTACTTACTTTTTGTTTAGCTTTATTTTCTTACGTGTAGATAATTCTTCTTGGGGCTGGAAGAATCTGTAGTGGAGATATAAATAAATGAAAGTATATTTTAGTTTAATCTCATTTCGTTGTATTTTTAAGAACATTTTAGCACTATTGATGTTGTACAAAAGATAATTTACTTATTTTTTGTTTAACTTTATTTTCTTACTTGTAGATAATTCTTCTTGTCGCTTGAAGAATCTGTAGTGGAGATATAAATAAATGAAAGTATATTTTAGTTTGATATAATTTAGACGCATTATTTAGAACTTTTTAGCACTATAAAGTTTTATAAAAGATTATTTACTTACTTCTTTTAGCTTAAAGTTTTCTTTAAAAATGGAATCTTGTTATCAGGAAATAAACTGGTAGCGTTTCCTCTTCTGTTTTGTTTTTCTGTTGAAGTGGAAAATAGTAACTTTTTTGGGGCTTTTATGCTGTTGTTTTAATTAGTTAGTTTCTGTTATTAGTTCTTTTTGTTGCTGCTAGATTATGATTTGTTGTTGTGTTTAGTTTGATTTTTTTGTGTGTTTCCATATATGGAAGATGCTAATTAATAGTAATTTATTTTAAGTATATGTTGTAGTTTAAATATTATTTATAAATAATTTATTGTTAAATATTTGGTGTTTATTTTGTAAAGTATTTATTTATTTTACTTTTTAAGTAATATTAGTAAATATTATATATATTGCTGTGAATGTGTTTATAAAATATCTATTTATACGTATTAATTGTATTGTGCATGTTCGTGTTGTAAAAATGTATGTTTTATATGATAAACCCCTGCACGAGCATTAAGATCTGCTGATCTGGAACTAGCGGTTGTCCCTCGTGTCAAGCGCAGCAGAGCCGGCGGACGTTCTTTCCAAGTCCGCGCGGCTACGCTGTGAAATTCCCTCCCCCCGGCGATTCGCGCCCTTAGGGACTTGCTCTCATTCCGCCGAGCGGTGAAAACTTTCCTGTTCCCTTAGTCCACCCTCACTGTTGTTTTTATCCTGTTGTGTTGTGCTGCTACCTTGTCGCGGCGCCAGGACGCTCCTTCGCTGGAGCAGCTGTGCGCCTAATAAAAAATGCATAACATAACATAACATAACATAAAGTGTTTTATATGTAATCGATTTTATTATTGAATCGATATTGTTGGCTGTCTATATTTTTATTTTCGATATTATGATTATTTGTCTATTAATTATATGAGTTTCGATAATTTTAATTTTGATATTTTGTTATTCGATAATGCTAGAAACGATATTATTTTTAGTCGATATAGTGGCTTCCACGTTTTGTTTTTTTTTAATTAGGTATTGATGGTCGATATTGTAGTGTTCTATATTTTGGTGTCAATATTTTGTGTAGTCGATATTTTGTCTCTCGATATTTAGTCACTGATCCCACAGGAGTACTTAATCTCAAAAGCTTGCAAAATGCATCTCATTGACTGTACACGAACCAGGCAAATCATGCTCATGATTGTTGAACATCTCAGAGGGATGTCCGTTCTGGTTGTCACAGGCCCATTTAAAGTGACACATGCCCATTCAGATTGTCACTCTAACTACTGCTCAAAACCACTGCAGCTAAAAGCCAGGGTTTCTTGACTCAGAAATTGTAAAACCCTAGATTTCTCTTTTGCTCTTTTCCTGGCGAAATTGCTCACATTAGATGCTGAAGAAAAAAAATCTTTGTGTTCCACTTCATAAAAGAGGGTCTTTTGCTCCGCTCTCGTTGAACCACTGTCATTGTTTAATGGGTTTGTGTAAATACCTACCTGCAAACTTGAAGAATAATCTCACCATGTGAGGAGGGGGCGGGGCCTTGAAGGGCGTGGGGGCCTCACGATAGAAGTATCTACAAGGCACTTTTAAACCGCCTTAAGCCCTCTCTCCCCCCCAAAACAAAGCTTGCTGAAGCTGGTGTCCTGGGGTGTTTTCACACCTTTTAATGGACATCGGCAGTTCAAAGCATCGGTAAATAGTGTGATATTGGCTCCTCACCGGGAGACCGTGTGATGGGAGCCAATATCGTGTGCCACACGGTGGTACAGTGTGAGTTGGCAGGTATGTAAATACATGTCCACATGCCAGTTTGGGCTGTGGTAGAGGGAAGGCAGCCTACTGATGTTGGCTATTTCTGCTCCTCCAGTGGCCCCGCCATCTTTCCTGACCCTCTTTCCTTCCATAATTGCAGAACTCAACTGACATCGGCTGCATGTTCCGATTGGTCATCATTTCACATTCTGGAGGCTGATAATGACATAGCAGCTTTGAACATCTAAGCACGTGACAACTGTATTGTGCACGTGAAAGCATGGAAGCAGACACACTGCATTCATGAACTTGCATACAAAGCGACACCCAGTTGAATAACCAGAGGTCAAGGGCGGCTCTGCCGCAATGGCTTAGGAGCATTAGCCCACTGGCTCAGAGCCAGCGGGTGAAAAATAAAACGATGTTCTATGATCGTTTTTTTTTTGCACCTGCTGACTGAGCCAGCGTGTGTAGGGCGGGGCTGAGGCATGGGAGGGGGAAGGGGGAAGGAGGAGTGCTATGTGCAGTTCTAAGTGCGTGTGTGTTTGGCCAGCCGTCTCAGGCCGACCAAAACACCCCTGCGCACTTAGGTTTCTCCAACCGGGCTGTATTGAACAGCCAGGTTGGAGAAACAGCACAAACTCTCTGTCCTGAGTGGAGCATCAAAGCAGCCCACTCAGGCCAATCCCAGCACTTCCCTGATAGAATGAGAGGAGCATCGGAAATTGCACAGTGCCTGCTGGGACAAGGAAGAAGGAAGAAGACCACCAAGGTGCGACGTGTGAGGCGGCTGACATTTTAAGGTAAGTTTAAAAAAATGATTATTAAATTCCCCCGTGCTCTGCCTCCCGTGCACCCCCCTGCACCCTTCCACCCGCCCCACCACTTTTTGCATGTAGCGGATGCCACTGCCAGAGGTAACTCTCTAACACACAGAAAACACGTGCATACACATGCCAACCTGAGTAGCGCAACTTACCTACTATGTAACACCCCCCACCTTCCACCCCATATGCCACCCATGTTGCTGCACAGAATGGAAACACCTTGTCTGCCCACCCCCCCTGCAGGAGTTAAGAATCTCCAAGCAAGGACAGGTTGCCCCTCAGATGCATTCACATAGATCTGTTGTGGGCATATCGTTTCTACCCCACTCATGGTAAAAGAAGCTGCCCCCAACAGTTTGGATGTGTGTAATATCCCTTCCCACATTGCATTTGATCTGTGTGCTGAAAGCAATCTGTCCCCACTAACCAGCGAGCCGCCTCCCACCAGTCTGCACCAGATTCCTGCACTTCTGGATCATGTACCGAATGAACCCCCGCTCACTCCACTTTAATCTGTATCAAGTAGTTATAGATCCCCCACTGCCCCTCGTTTCAGGACCCCCATAACATACTGTGGATACCTCCTCCGAGCCTCAGCCCCTCTTCCATAAAATACTATTGGTTAATTGCAACCCCTCCCAGTGTTTTTATTTTATCAGTAAAGCAGTCCCAGCCTCCTTCAACAGTTGTGATGAGCATCCCCTTACTCCACTCCTCAAGGGAGTAGCCCGAAAAGTCAAATACCCCCACTTTGAGCAAAATATAGCCTTTAGGCTATGAGTATGGCTGGCGGACTTCGTCCGCCCGCCATAGCCCCGGGAAATGGGACCGCCCACAATTCATGCGGCGGTCCCGCAACTACAATTAGGATGCACCCGCCGCACTGGCACCCTCTTGCCATCATGTTTCTTTTTTCCCTGCCTTCATTAATTGCATTCTACATTGTTTCCTTTACCCTGTTGTAATATATTTTTAAGCGCAGTGGTAAATCCATGTTTCCTCACAAAAATGGATATGGAGCGAAAAAATATGCACTCATCATGTGACATATATTGTCACACGCCTGTCAGTTTATGAGTAATTTTCACATTTTGTCAGCTGTCAAGGACACACTTTTCACTTGACACAGCACTCACCTGTAAAATGCTTTTGTTATTAATAGGTCCCCACATTAGATCTTGGAACTGGGGAACCAGGTTTGGCGCAGCAGCCCTGGATTGTGAGCAAATCACTTAATCTCCTAGTCCCTACAAAAAAGATAATAATATCTGGCTTTATGTAATGTAATCCAGTACCCATGTAAAGTACTCCGATGCTTTTGGGTCAAGTTCGCATTATATAAAATCTATATAAATTGCGTCAGCACAGTACCATGGATCCCACAAGCCATAGTGCATAGAGAGGAGTTTACAAAAGTCAGAACCACGCGACACCACTGCTCTCCCTTTCGTAGTGCAATTTTTCAATGTTACTCTTCTGTACTTTGTTGAAGAACTAAATGGCGAACTTTTATTTATTTAATCGTTTACAGTTGGTTTGATTAAACCATATAAACAGCAGTAAATACAAAATAGTAAATAAATTCGTTCTATTCATAAACTACTACATTTTATACTTCAAAATTCAATTATAAGTGGCATATATTTGTCACCATCTGCAGGGGCATAACACAAGCCCCTCTAGCCTTGGGGTCAAAGTCGACCAGTCTTTATCGATGAAAGCCCAGTGGAATTCTACATGTGGTACCTGTTATGGTACTATGCAGCTTTTAAGGAAGATTTTCCCATGGCTCACCCTTAGATGTAGAAAGTCGGTAGTCCAAGCTCTTGTCACCAGTCTCCTGGACTATGGTAATGCACTTCTTGGAGCAGCCAATGACGCCTTGGTATCAAAACTCCAAGTGGTGCAGAATACTGACACCCGGTTAATCTGCAACTTGCCTTGGCGTACTTCGTTGGCCCCTATTCTAAGAGACATGAATTGAATGCCCATAAAAAACACATATTCTTTAAGATATATTGCTTGACACAGAAAGCCCTAATCAAAGCCTACGCACTGAGCTGCATTCAAGCTTCGCCTGTATCAGCCATCTCGGGCCCTAAGAGCTTCGAATAAATATTTTCTAAACATTTCTCGCATTTGCATGGTCAGACCTGGCGGTAGATCATTTTCTTACCTGGCGCTACTTTTCTGGAATAAACTTCCTGTGTCCATATAGTTATGTGAAGACCATGCTATTAAAAACATGGCTTTTTATTGCTTCTCCTTCATTCTCTGATGATCATTCTTGCCAACCTGCTGTGGCCAGTGCTGAGATGCTGCTTTGGGAGTGAGTTGTGCACGATAAGTCTAAATTTAATTTCATTTCATTTCATTTCACCCGCCCTGAAGCCTGCCGCACCATCATCTGCCTGCTTGCCAAGATCAGTGTGCCCTGTGAGGAAGAAGAGAGCATTGGAGGGAGCGAGGTCCAGTGGGGTCCTGTCGAGTGGACTCCAATTGCGAGGAATGAGGAAATGGCTGCTGCACTGACTGATTAGTTGCCTGCACAACAAAGTCAGCGACCCCCATATGCCAGGGGAGGGACGCCGTGAAGTGAACCATGGTGAACGCTGTGCTGATCGGGCTAGGGTCCTTGTGCAGCTAAGGTTCCGCAACCTCATACGCCAGCTGGGGCTGCCGCAATGTGAATTTTACTGCAAGCTGTGCCAATTGGGCCAGAGTCTATGGGCAGCTAAGGATTTGCCACCTCATGTTCCAGGAGGGGATGCTGCACAAGAATTGTCCTAAACACTGTGTCATGGCCTGTGTGCAGCTGACGATTGGCAACCCCGTATGCCACAAGGGGCTGTCGTGTGGACACCTACTGTGATGATCAGGTCAGTACCAGCAGTCTTTCAAGACGCTGCTTTTTAGACAGGCTTACAAGTAGGGCTGTGTTCTTTTTTATTGTGTTATGTTCTCCTCGCTACAGCGCCATGAAGCCCACGGGCGTACGAGCGCTTTACAAATAATATTTAACATAACATAACATAACAGTACCCATGTACAGCAAGACACTGTGACCCCAAATGTCCGAGGGGGCCACAGGAACTAGCCAGAAATGTAAATGTATTGCGACTTATATAGCGCACGTATCACCCAAAGGCATCAAGGCGCTTGCCTTGGGAACCCGTCCTGGCTTTTCCCTGTGAGATAACCCCTACTGGGTATCCCCAGGGTGAAAGCCAAGCATCCCGCAGCGGGTGGGCCGCCGTAGTGGAGATTAAGCAACTATTTCCCAGAGTTGCAGCGTGGGACCCCATGATTAGAATAGGCACCGAGGCGAGAATTATCGAGTCCGTGGACATTTTTGGGCTCAGGACCCTGCCGCGTCGGGAATTGAACCCTGGTCCCGGGCCAGATCTCTGGTCCCGGGCCAGACCTCTGCATCAGGGTCTGCCGCTCTAATCAGTGAGCCACACTCCTCCACAGAAGTATGTACTGACCAAGAACATCTTCAGAGGAGCGAGGCTGCTGTGGGAACTCCCTGCGCATCTACTGCCGGATGAGGGACCAGCACTAGGAACTTTGTGCCATCTTTCTCCCATCGTGGGTGAGACCAAAAGACTCACCTGCAACGAGGAGCCATGAGGAGCCTCCATTCACTACAGGAGTGCGACCGCTTGTGAGCAGATTGGGGATTAGCAAGTGCAGCCTGCTTGGGTCTCGTGCAGTGAATTCACCCAGACCAGCTGCTGCCGCTCTGACACCCGCAGGGGCAGCGTGCTCAGGAATATCAGACCCTATGAGACTGCAGGTCTGGGTAAGGCTGAATAAGGGCCAGTCTGCCCTGGGGGAACTTGCTGGCTGATAGCACGTTAGAGGTGGAAAACTTTTGACTTTAGAACAGAGTCAGAGCGGACTCTTGACACTCAGACTACTATTGAGGCATACCTTGGATGTTGCCAATAATGAATGAGGAATAACCACTATCGCTAGATAGAGGAGGGAGAGGGACGGGAAACCGCCAACGAAACAGTAGAGCCCCAACCTCAGGAGGATTGTGTTATTGTTTGAGAATGTTTTATTTTCCTCTGTGTTGATAGTGATAGAAATAAAACACTTCTCTTTTTTTCATAAAAGTGTGCTTCTGCTGCGTGCATTTTGAGCTGTGAGCCTGAATTCTTCTCGCTGTATTGCCCCCTGCCCCGACAGAGTTTGGGACTGCTTGGACCACTCTAACCTTGACAGTCAACTGCTGAATGGCTACTTGGCCCAGGTGCTCAGAATCCCAAACACATCAGGAGTAAAAGGCCTCAGTAACTCCTACTTGCCCAGTGGCCTTCTAAAAGAGGGTCTGACATAAAACGTTTTGGTAACTGGGTACAGAATCTCAAATTCGGATTCGAAATGCATAACAAATTACTATTTAGAAGGTACGTGTTTGGGGCATCTCTTCCAAATTGCAATTTGCAATGAAATTTAGCAATGTTTTGCAACCATCATCTGGCCACAAAACATTGAAAAGTTACAGACTCCCGAGTTGAGGTGGCAAACCATTTGTAAAAGTGAATGGGTCTCTTTTGGACCACTTCACCTTTCTGAATGTTAAAATAGAGTTTGCTGGGGTGTAGACAGTGGTCCAAGGAACCACTGCTTACTGTCAAACAAACTTTAAAAAAGATTTTTTTTAAAATCCAGCCCTGTTTACTTTAAGGTTGAATTAAATAAATGTATTTAAAAAGCGATTAGAGACAGCAGACCACCCATCGGAGTGAGTCAAGATTTGTGACCAGCCTCATGAATAGTAATGAGGGAGGTTGGTTTGCAACACACTCTGAATGGGAAATTTCCAAACTAAACTATCAATACATAAGTCAGTGCGCAAAATTATATTACATCTGCAAAAAGTTGTTGCACAATTTGCAACAATTGTTTGTGAATTGTCCATAATTTACAAATATGATGACAGTCAGTTCTTGTTATTTATAGCATAATAACGCACATACTTATATTGTGATATTACAAGTTTCTGCCTCTCTTATAAAGTTATATGTACTCTGTTTGATTCGTTTTTTAAACTGTAAAACAGTAAATGTAAAGGTGGAACTGCTGTCAGATCACGAGGAAGGAGTTGGCCTCTCAAGAGACACCTAATTTATAGCAAGTACATTTTTGTTTCCTACACTGAGCCTGCAGGCCAACAAAGGATCCATTTCTTGTGGACCCTGGCAAAAATGGCAAAAACCAGGAAAGCAACTCAGCAGTCTCAGTAAGGCAGTGATGTCTCCCAGGTGTGAAGCGGACACAGGTGATCATCTCCAAATGTTCACTAATTGTTACCCATCTTGTGGCTGTTTAGGAACAGATCTAAAGTTGATCCACATTTTCTGATATATTTGGTATCACACAGACATCTAAAGAAGAGTACAGCTATGTTTTAGTTTTACCTTTTTATCTGATGTTATTGACAAGGATGCAGAAATGGAAAACTAGGATCTTCCATTTGTGCGTTGTTTTCTCCATCCCCCTACCATTTTCCACTCCTTTACCTGACATACTGGTATACATGAAATCATGTTTTGGTGGAACCATAGATTTCCCAGTGTATCCTAGGTTTCTATAGTTGTCATGTTTATACTCCAACCATCTATAGATAGGCCACTTTCACATCTCCCACATCTTGATGTGTGAGTTCAACTAATGTAAAACTGCCTTCCAGGTGTAGGTCTTCACTTTGTAAGTAAAATAAATATATAGTAAATAAATAACAACTGGTTGTAGTTGTAGGATTTTGGTTGCTATGTTTGTCACCATTGTATTCTGTTATCGCATTTCTATAGCACTTTCCTACCTCTTGTCAAGGCCGCAAAGTTCTTTCCTCACTAACAGGTGAGTAAATACAATTTCATTAGTACATGGATGGGCCTCATGTTTTGCCTTAAGTGACATTTATTAGTGTTGAGTATTGGAGTGTTTTGCAAGTCTTATAGAGTGTGCTACAGACTTGACTTGGAGGTATTTTGGTGCATCTTGCACATCTGGTTACAAGTGAAGGAATGTGAGGATTAAATCACATCTACAAACAGTCACAGATTGTGGTACAACAGACAACTGATATGTATTTAAAGAAGGCCAATTCCAGATTGTATATGCTCCATATCTTCTTTATTTCACTTATGTGTAAAAGAAACAAAACTCCAGAGGGGACAGCAAACAGCCAACGTGTTTTGTTCACTACATGCGAACTTCTTCAGCGTTGAAATATAATAAACAATAAATACATGAACATGGGGAAGAAAGAATGTTCATATTCATCAAAATCACAAACACATGTATGTGTATATGCAATATTGGGTATCAAGAGGAGAGTGAGGATTGGAAAACTAGTCCTTATCCCTGGCTTTAATATATATCATCAAGAAGAACTAGTATGGTGATATATTTGATAATGAAGGAGCTGTATGTTTTAAGCTGAAAAAAGAAAAGATTTTTTCTTTTTCATGAAGCCCTCACCCACCAACCTAGTTGGTAGCATGCTTCATCATCGGGCCCACCTGGTGGCACCGAGTGTGTCCCTGGTGTGCTACAAAGCCTGCTTTAATGCGGAGTTGGTATTCTTACTGAGTGTGTAGTGTGGTGATGGGATAGTGATGTTAAAAACTGTACAGTGGTTTATTACCAACAAGGTTTTTTTAATGTTTGGGCCACTGGCAGCAGAAAAAGCAAGGTAGTGGATGTTTGTGGAGCAGTAATTAGAAGCTCCTACATCCAGCAATCAGTCTACATGTTTCAGCCAGGCCTTGATTGTATACTGGCTTTCCTCAGGACCTTATAGTGTGTGTGGTGAGAGATCTAAACTAGACTTACGTGTTTAGAGCAGAAATGTGTTGCATGCACTAAGGTGCATTATATGTAAGAGGGGACTTCCCTCTCAGTGTATTCACTTGCGATTAGAAATTAGAAATATCCAAGGGGGAACCTTCATTTAAGAAAGGTCTATCAATGAAAATAGTCAACGAGCGAGAACCGCATGTTGTATGAATACACGGTGTAACAAAGGGGGGGATTTGTTTGGTAGAAGAAAACACCAGAAGCGACAGGGATATAGACTACACTTTTGATTTCTTTATTTTGCTTTCTGTAGTCCTTTGGTGGCGGTAATGTAGGATATTGGAAACAAAACAAAAGTCCTGCGGAAAAGAAAAAATGAAAAGTCTTTCCTTGGGTTCCCTTCTTGCTCCACAAGGTTATGTTCGGAGTCCTCCCCTAGGAAGTCTTTATGTCTTGGAGTCCAAGGACAACTCAGCTTGTCTCTCGAGCTACGATGCGGGGGATGTAGGAAAAAGAGAAAAAAAAAGTCTTGTTCTATCGAGGAATCTCTACCTTCAACATCTAGTGCTACCTCCACCGGTTGTCGGAATGGGAGGGAGGGGAAACGTGAGGATGATGCCCGCAGTGCAAAACAAACAATAACACTTCTGTTCTACCTCCTCGTGCCTCCCCACCACCCCCAACAGAATGACCCTCTCAAAGGCACTTTCCTTAAGCCCTGACCCGTTTCCAGGGTTGTGGCTTCGGGACCCGGGGCGTCTGCTTCTTTCTGTGGGCTGCTGGGCTCAGTCACGGTGTATACTGCTCTCTGCTCGTCCTCTTCTCTTCTGTGGTGTTTGATCCCCTCTTCCTTCTTCAACAGGCCTCTCTTGCTCGCTGCCTCATTCCTCCCTCTTTCTACACTCGTCTCCACATTCACATCCTCCCGGCTGGCCTCCGTGTCCACTTCTTCTGGGCTGCCCACCGTTGATGACGTCATGGACTCCTCCCCGGTCTTCCCGGCCGACACTAGACTGCTGGGTGTTTCCGGATTGCGTAGTGTGTCGGTATTGCCTGTAAGACGCTTCCAGTACAACTCGTCTTTGTCCTCCTCACACGTGGTTTCAGGAACAAAATCACAAGTAAAGTCATTAAAATGCTGCTATGCTGTGTGTACAGCATACAGGAGAATAACGCAACTTGGCATGCTGCCAACATACGCAGCTTCTTATATTACCACCATATGTTGTGGTCCATGACCTACATAAGATGGATGCCAATTCAGAATGCGCCTTAACAACTCCAAATCAGTTTTAAAAAGAACATAACATGCCACCAAAACGAGCGGTCAATTGTCATAAATTTAATAATGGTTCGAGGATGAATACAAATATAAAGTAGATCCAACATAATATACATATTTGGTATTGGGGCATTACTAAATCACGATGCACCATATATTCAAAATTAGTCGATTGTGGAAGCCTTCCTTAGAAAGTGGTCCGCACATGATCAAAGTAGACAGTATGTAACAAAATATCACTATGGCCGCACAAAATTACCTACTATGCTTATGCCAACACACTGGGCCTGATTACGATGTTGGGCAGAATTCTGTACGCCCAACACTGTATTGGTCTGGAACTGTCCAATCATAGGTTGCGGTTCCAACCTCGCAATTTGGATGCGACCGTCCATAGGGCGGTCGGAAAATTTCCATTTCATTATCACAGCTTGTGTGGCGGGCGGAAGAAGCCAGCAGCACAAGCTGTTTAGTGACATCCCTGCACCGCGCGGCAGGCACCTCACGGTGCCTGCCACACAGTGCGGTAATGATTAGGTGGGCTCCATAAGTGCACCCCCAGGCCCCATAGGGGATGGCCAGGGAGGAAGGGAAGTAATTTTCTGACAGCCTTTCCATCTCGGAAAGGCCAACATGGAAAGGCTGTCGGAAAATGACATCTTAACCCTGACGGCGGTGCCGCCGCCATTAGGGGATTATGGTGTCTTTCGGACGGGCTCCTTGAGCCCTTCCAAAGTACCGCGGATGGTCCCGCCACATCGTAATGCGGGGGGCGGATCGCAGGGGCAGATGTCGGTGGGTCCGACACTGACGTGCTATCGGTGTCAGACCCACTGACATCGTAATCAGCCCCATAGTTCTTAAGGAGATTCCCCAGAGTCGTTGCCCACTATTTCCAATGTTCCCCAACTTGACTTCCACATGCCAAAAGGGTAAAATCCAAAAAGGAAAGAATGAGTGCGATACTGCACCAGTCAGTGGTTTGTAACAAAGTATCTATGTAGCGGCTTTCAATTTGTTATTAAACTTGTAATATTTCCAGTCATTTCGGGTTCCCATAGGGTTGCCACCCGTTCCCTTGGTATGTGTCCCAGTGGCTTCACCACTGAAAACAGAGTGCTTCCTGCTGCTAAATAAAGGAGGGGAACTGGTAGTTGCGAGGATGAGACATCCTTACATTTTTTATGGCTATGCTGTTACCACCCAACTCTAAATGATGTCCTTAGGCTAATGCTAAGCAAGTGCATTTCAGACTTATATTGAGAATTAGGTGCAAATGCAAATGTAAGATTAAATAAAGTTCTTAGCCCGAAGTTTTAAAACAATTGCTTCTAGGATACAACCCAAGATTATGTTGTAGTCAGTATTTGTAAATCTTGCACATAGTGAACCAAATATCTATGGATCAGGGGCGTAACACAAGCCCACGCAGCCCCCGCGTTGCGGGGGGGCCCCGCCCTACAGGGGGCCCCGGGTCCCTCACTGTAACACATCATTGATTTAAAGGACAGTGTGCACTGCGCACGGCACGCCCGCGCCCGGCCTCTTTAATAAATTGATGAATGGTGGTGCTGCCGCGCAAGAAGGCTCTGACAAAATGGTGCGGAGGGCCCCGGCCGGGGCCCTGAGAGAGTCTTGGAAATGGTGTGGGGGCCCCGGCCGGAGCCCATGATTGAAGCACTTATAAATGTTGTTTGGGCCCGGGACGGGGCCCTGAGGCACTGAAGGACTGGTGCGGGGGCCCCGGCCGGGGCCGTGAGGCTGGCAGCGTCGCGGCTCTTAAGGAATAGTGCAGGGGCTGCCCCTGAGCAGGCTCTCTAGTCTTTATATAAATCAATGCCGGAGTACATTCGGAGAGAGCAGGGTCCGTCTGGGACATAGTCACATCAGGGCCACAAGAGTCCCCCCGCCCCCACACATTCCCCAAACGCGCAAAATAATACACAGACATAGTATTAGTTTGGGAAAAATTTGCTGCAGGTTTTATTACATACAACATATGTATGATGGTGGGTAACATTACGGGCGATCCTGGGCAGGCTGCATTCTCGCCACCTGCCCGCCTGTTGAGCCAAACAGCACAGTGGCGAACCACCCAACTGCTGTACAATTAAAATATAAATACTGACACGCCCCTTGCGGGGTGTGACTAGGCAAACCCCCGGTTGCACAGGCCCACAACCGCCCGAAGGACTACTGGGGCGCCGACACGAATTCCTGCACCTCCCATGAGGTTACAGGTTAGGCTCTGGCACCCCTATGTGCCCGCTGAAGTACATCGTTCGTTTGCACCTCTCTTCTTCCGGATCGCCCAGTAACTCCGCTTAACTCCTCCTGCAACGATAAATGAACACATTAAAAACCTCCACAAATCCCTCATCCAGACACTCTGGGTTAGAGGAAAGGGAGGGAAAAGAGTGTCCAGAAAGCTCACAACGGCGTCCGGAGCGGCAAAGAGGCCCTCCAGCGAGGTGCTGGGACCTAAGTACCCAGGGAGGCCCCTCCCCGCCGCCCCGGACGTGAAACTCGGGTGAAGTCGTACATATGCCAATACAGCATTGGCGTAACAGCAGGCAACACATGCCCACTCGGGTTGAAGACTGAAGGCAACTTAGGCTATAAGCAATAGGCACTACAGCACATGCCCTGAAACTCAACCCCATCCCACACCACAGGCGCCCCCCGGCACACCCCCTAGGTTACCACTACTGGTGAAACGCCGTTCACCACATAACATGGTGAAAGTGTGTTTTCGAAGAACGCTTGTGCTGCTAAACGCGAGAGAGTGCAGGGACAAGGAAGGGAACAGTACATATTATCCTATAACATGGGTGATGCATACATATGTCAATACAGGATTGACAGGTCTTAGCGGCGGGCCACACCTGCCCTCTCGGGATGAAGACTGGAGGCAGCTTGTCAGATAGGAAAACTTAGGACCACGAACAGTGGATTGCTGAGACTGAAACCAAGAGCCCCCTTTAAGATCCCGCCCTGCATCATGCCATGCTACCACTAAGACCCTACCATCTGCTGCGGGGCAGAAGGAGCTCCCGGACTGGTGGCGCAGTGGGAGGGCTGCCTACTTATACCAGAGCCTTGGATGACAGAAAGATGCCAAGTGTAGAATGGAGGGGGAGAAATGACAATTGTCCTGTGACCTCTCCTACTCAAGGCAATTAAACACAGTACGAGTCCCAGGATAAATTAACAGGACTAGCCAAACCTCAAGGCTGAGGCCCCAGGGGATAAACGCGCCCGGGGATATTAGAACATGCAAGAAATCCTACTTAGCACACCCTAAACTGACCTCCCTGCAGGCCAACCTTGCTTTGACAATTGTCCTTCGACCTCTCCTACTCCAGGCAATTAAACACAGTACGAGTCCCAGGATAAAAATTAACAGGACTAGCCAAACCTCATGGTTGAGGCCCCCAGGAGATATCACGCGCCCGGGGATATTACCAACGTTAGGGGTGGGATTCGAACATGCAAGTAATCCTACTTAGCACACCCAAAACTGACTTCCCTACAGGCCAACCTTGCCTTGACGAACAGTAAGATGTCCTGAGAGACGACCCTAAGGTACCAAGGCTAAAAGCACCCCTTGACCCAGGATAGTGCGGGCAAAATTGGAGCTTCCGTACCACACGTATGCAGTCGCACAACAAACCACCTCGCACCCACACTTCGAGATAAAGGAAGATACCCAACCTGACATGCACTCGAAAGAATCAGGAGGAGGGATTAAAACAAGCACCTACTAGACCTCGACATACTACCATGTAGCGGCTTGACCCTACCGTGGCATAAACTGACCGCCCCGCGCAAGACAGCGGTTTTTTGACCCAAAACATGTACCCGAAAACGCTGGCAGCAACATCAAATAATCCGAATACCTTCTTGACTATCCAAAACTGTTCGAGCTTCCCTTTGCGCGACTCAAGTACTCAGTCCCTGCTGGCCTATGTGTTTATTCCAAACAGAACCTAAAGGCTTGAGAATAGCAGACTTGCTCGAGCCTATACTTCAAAACAAGCGCACGAAACGTTGGCTACAACACAACTAATCATAATGCATTCTTGACTGTCCAAGAAGATTGTTAGAGCTTCCGTTTGCGCCGCTCATGAACTCAGTCCCTGCTGGCCTACGTGTAACAACGTTCACACTAGACCAAGTAACGGCCCTGCTTATGATAGCCAAAACATTCGCGTGACCGCTTCAATATCTCTAAGTGTGCGCCGACATGAGGGATTGATTTAACCACTTGGATGCTAAGCACATTTTTTGTTGTCCATTGACTTTCCATTGAAATCAATGGAAACTCCATGACGAGTTACCCTTGTCATTAGCGCTGAAGGGGTTAAGGGATCTGAACTGGCAAGGCCTGACTAGTGTTGTCGGAACACAGCTGTGCTGGCAATTATATTAAGCCCACGATGCCAGTAGTGCTATCCCAGCCTTCCCAACACCAGCAACACCTCAACGTAAGTGCCAGCCATGAACCGACCTCATGTGGTGTAAAAAGAATGGCACTTACAGCGTCTCCACAATACAATGTGTGTTACAGCCCACACTCCAGGAACATCATGCCCTAGTGCACCACGTGCAAGACTTCAAATGTAAGGCATGCTCGGCGGCCAACATTGGGTTTATGCGGGGGAAGGAAGGGAGTTAAGAGCACAGGGTAGAAGAGTGGCATCTAAGGACAGTCAAAATTGATAACTTTAACAACCAGGTGTCAGGTTGTTACAATGCTATCGTTTATACTGGGTGTGAACGTAAAGTACCCAACAAAGCTTGCCGGCAGCTACAGATTCCTAGCGCCGCGTGGAACGGTTGCTGGATCCCACATGTCATGTTCTGCGGAGACCCGGAGACACATCTGTCCTACTCAACTAACGCCCGCCTTTTTGGCTTAAAAGCAGGAGGACGACCGCGTGAGTACAGTTGTAAACACCCTCTGCACGAGGAATTGGCGCCTATCTCAGTTGCCCAGTGCCTCACTGGGATGAACTAATCTGTGCGGTAGATAAACTCCGTACTTCTCGCCCATATCCAGTTTGCAGGATATACCTCGGGTGATGATGCAGATCCACAGAGTATGTGGCCTGCCGGAGGCCTTCCAAAGGCTAACAAGGGCGTCTACCGGCACAAGCCAGCCTGTGCTCTGATGCTCACCAGCTTATTGTGCAAAGTTAATTATCTAGGCTTACATGCCCCGCGATTCCGGCTGTCCCAGCTGGGGTTGGCCAGCCCCTGGACACTGGCGCTCGAGGCTTCCTCAGGAAGCCGATGTGAAATATAAGAGAGGGCCCCGAAATAGGTTTGGCCCCGGGTGGGGCCCTCTTTATAGATACTACTTAATAAAATACTTGCCCCGCTGGGTCGCGGACCCTGAACTCGCTAGCCAGCCTGACCACGGAGAACACCGGGCCAAGACCTCACGACCTTGGTGGAGCTGTATAATTCTAACCCGACTGACGCTGAACACTTCCCTCCAAGAAGGGACACCAGGAGGAAACTACCGCGGAGGCCCGCGGCCGCAAACCCGGGGACCTGGGGATCAAGCGCATGTCCCCTTGATCGAAGAGGGCGAAGCCAGCAGCCGAGGGTGCTGGCTAGGTACCGGGGTAACTAACGGGTGAAGCGTTCCTCGTGACCCGGCCAGTCTGCAAGCCGGGTGCCCGGCGGGGCCGCGAAATATACCGGTGCCTCGATCACGACCGGGATAGTGCTCTCTCAATAGAACGAACGGCTCTATGACCTTGCCCGCAATGCAGGGCGGCCCCGCGTGATATGGATCCTAGTTACAAACGAGTTTTGCCCGGGCAGGAGATCGAGGTCCCAGCAGGCAGAGACAATATGTGCCCAAAATCACAGGCTGTTCAGCTAAATGAGGGGCTCGAACCCCGACCCCATCATAGAGGTCGCCCGCCCTAGTCGTTAGGCCACCTCCTCTCCTAATGAACACCATTGACCACGTACTAACTGCACCCGAGACCGGGAGGAGATTCTCCCCTTCGAGCGCACTAGGTAAAAACACCCCCGAGCTGTGTCACCCCCGGGCGCCCCCCCCCATCCACCACAAGGCTCTACACTTGTGGCTCCTGCAGGAAGGCTGAAGACGGGGCCATGGCTGGCGAGCCACACACATGGCTGCAGATGGGGAATATTATTTATCCACTAATTATTCATTGTGGCCCAAATGCAGCGCCGCAAGAACGCGGTGCAACAGTCGGAGTGAATGTACTTCATGCTGACATATCATAGGAGGGTTAAGCTCTCGATTTCCCTCTTAGGGTGTCCCCCGGGGACATATAAAGTGTCAGCGGGGAACAATATGTATAGCGGAAGGCAAAAGACCCATATTTAGCACATACTGAGGGCGCAAGCCTCCGTCAGCATCCAATATCATCTTGCAATGTGAACGCTGTCAGAGTCCTTGCGAACGCTAAAGTTTACGTGTTTTTGCCAACACTCAACAACGTATTAGTCGGAAGAACATCACAGGCCATCGATGGCTTGCTGGGGACTAAGGGGCTAACAGAATCATCCTGTCTGCTCATTTTACACTTTCGGTTGGTTATAACTGCATTAATGGAATCGAATTTGGAACATGGTGTTTAGTAATGGAGCCGCCGAACAGGCTTCAAGTTATGCAAATCGTGTCGACAAATACATAACAAAAGACCCGCCCAGTACTCGTTGTTTGATAGGGTTTAGCTCGCAACATGAACTTATTGCACCCCCCTAGTACGCTTTCCAGGGCAGACTGAAACATGTAGATGAGCCCTATTTGCAAGGCACAAGATGAGTGCAAACGAATTTTTTCCTTGCTCTTGCAATGCGTTTTGTATCGAGTTTGTCAAATCACCATGTGCATAAGAGCCTGAACCTCGTTGCAAGTTATATCGAGCATTTTCTGCTCTTTTCCTAAAGCGAGATTTATTTGGGCTACCAGTGGCTCCTTTTGGACGCCACCTAAAAGAGAATGATCATTAGGGCAGCGCTGTGCACACCTGGGAGGAAAACCACTCCTCGCACTGAGGGACAAGTGAGGTTCTGCCCGAGCTTGGACATTGGTGGGGCAGGGCAGGGGCAAGCGACTTACCACGCTACCAATGGCACGAGGAAGACAATGCCTAAACCCGGCGACCGATCGGTTCCTCAAGGGAACGATACAAACATACAAACGTACATAATAACATACGCCGCTGCGCTGACCATACGCTGGAGCAGGCAGCAGCCCGACGCGGGAAACTCATGCGTGAGCCATGGTGCGGTTGACTCTCCCACGTTGCAGACAACGCAATCAATTACCTTAGCGACCATGCGGTCAACGACAACATAACATCCCTGGCATACGCAAGCATTGCCCGAATACCTCATCAAGCAACAGCAGGGTATGCGCACTCGTCGGGTCCCAGTCCCACATGGACCGGAACTCCAAATTAGAGCAAAACATGAATTAGCAACAGAGAACTATGCTCAGACAATAAAACACGCACCAATTGGTAAACTTTCACGTGTGTAAGTGAAGGGCGAGCGCCAACCACGGACCTGCTGACATACCCGCCCGAAGCTCCCCTGCCCAAAATGGCCGCTGGGACCGTCGGAAACTGGGTGGAGGTGAAGTGAGGGGGGAGCGGGGGGGAGTTGGGAACACTCCGCTGCCAGGGCAGAAGAGGGGGGGGCAACCCGTAGTTAAGCGTGCACCTGGACCCCGCCACCCTAAGATTGGCCCCCCCCTCCACACAACGGGAAGCAAGCACCGCCACGGGGGCGGAATCGGACAAAGCATGGGGACACTCCAACAGCGCGGCCGCGAAAGCCGCGGCGGGGCCGACTAATTACAGGCCTGTCCGCAAACGGAGACCACACCGGGGAACCGGACGTCCCCCCCCACAGCAGCCCACGCGTAATGGGCCGACTCGCCAGGCTCACGACTCGCAAGGAAGCAGCCGGCGGGGGGGAAGGGGGGTGATAAATAGGCCGGCCCGCTAAACGGGGACCAAAACTTTCACGTGTTTAAGTGAAAGGTGAGCGCCAACCATGGATTTGCTGACATGCCCGCCCGAGGCTCCCCCATCCACGATGGCCGCTGGGACCGTCGACTGGGTGGCAGTGGGGGGATGGGTGGGGTGGGGGTGGATGGCGGAGTGGGGGGGGGAGCGTTGGGGTGAATTGGCACACTCCGCCACCAGGGCAAGGGGCAACCCGTGGTTTGCGTGCACCTGGACCCCCGCCACCCTCAGGTTGGCCCCCCCACCGCACGGGAATAGTGCGGAAACGGACAAAGCATAGGGACACTCAACAGCGCGGCCCCCCAAGCCGCAGCGGGGCCGACGAATTACCGGCCGGCCCGCTACGGGGGGCCACACCGGGGACCGGACGCCCCCCCCCCCACAGCAGCCCATGCGTAATGGGCCGCCTCGCCAGGCTCATTGCTCCGAGGGAGAGAGCAGGCGGGGGGGAAGGGGGGGAGAATAGGCCGGGCAAGGCCTCGCTCACCTCGTAGAGTGTCCCGAAAAGAGTGTCCAGAAAGCTCACGACGGCGTCCGGAGCGGCAAAGAGGCCCTCCAGCGAGGTGCTGGGACCTAAGTACCCAGGGAGGCCCCTCCCCGCCGCCCCGGACGTGAAACTCCGCCAGCCACCTCCTCCAACCAGTGAGGAGGAGAAGCTGAACAACCTGTTGTGGGGCGGGACAGCCCTCCGAGACTAGTGGCCCGCCCTCTCTATGGCCACTGCGTGGCCTCGGGCAGGCGCATAGTTTTAAAGTTACGCTCTTGGCGCCTGCTCTCGCCTCATAAATCAAATGGCGCTGGAAGGAAGTTAAGTTAGTTACTCCTGAGGTGGGCGGGACGCGGTGGAAGCACTTGGAAGTTTCCAAAAGTGTTACTTTCATTTGAGCGGCAGCGAGTACAGTGCGTCTGCGTCATCACCGCTGCCCTGAGACGGGAAGGGACCTGGTTGGAAACGTGAGGTCGCATTATAAACTGCCACAGTGTTATCACAGAGTCGAGGCTGCTTGCGTGGCTCATGGATGTATTCGTAGTTTTAAAACTTTACAGCCTGACAGACACTGACCCTGTAGCTCTGCTGTCTGCTCTCCAGGCTGAGGGTGGTAACTGCTGCAGAGGATTAGGTAGGTGTCATACTGCACATCTGCACCAAGGTAGAAAGAAAAGTTACATTTATGGTGGCAAAGACCAATTGGGTCGTGTTTACCATTGATCAGGGCCTGGCGGTCAGGATCTTCTTGCTAATGGTTAACCGCACAGTGTTCAGGGCTATGACATAGACCGCTCTAGAGTTTACGCCTACAGCAGATGCCAATACTGTTGACATTTAAAAAATAGAGAGAATAATGTAAATACAAATTTGAAAATAACATGTCTTTGCAATAAGTAAAGTAACTCTTGAGCATATTAAATGGTTTCATTATCTCACATATGTTTCTTGTCAAATTATTCTGGGGGAGAATAACTTTGTAAAACCTTGCACAATATTAAGACTGCACTGCAAGTAAAAGACTTGCCTCCGTGACAACACTCAGCCTTATAATGCACAGTGGTGCACCTCATATCTGTTTCTTTCTGGCACCATGTTCTTGCAGTTAAAAGTCAGCTTGAAGGAGTAGAACCAAATGTTTCTGTTGTATTGTATTGAAGGATTTATATTGTGCTTACTATCCCTATGTATGGCTCTGCAGCACACACCTACATGGACAGCGAGCTACGCCATATAGGTTGTGTGGCTGAAAGGGTGTTTTGTCTTTGGCACAACCCAGGCCTGAAATCTTGGTGGTCTAGGTGTTGTCAGCTGAGCATGAATCCGTCTTATTCTGCAATTGGTCAAGCCAGACACACCATCCCAGGAACTCTGTGAATGTTGGGGCCTGAAAGGTGCCTGGCTGCACAAGGTGATTGACTCCCATCCAGCCCCCGACCCTGCCTGAAGGGAAGAGGTTGACTGGAGCTGGGGTTCTGCTGTGCTAATGGAGTGGGAAGAAGCCTCCAGGGCCACTTGTGAGCACTGCGCAGGAATTAATGGACTCTCCACGTAAATGTAAATTGATACTTGTATAGCGCACTACTCACCCGCAAGGGTCTCAAGGCAATTGTACGAATACCGCTGTGGAACCCATCCTGGCTTTCCCTGTGAGGTGTCCACTCCTGGGCACCCACAAGGTGGAGGCCAGGCATCCTTAGCGTTGTGGGGGCCGTTGTGGAGATTACGCAAGCTATTGCCCAGAGTTGCAGAGTGGGACACCATGATTGGAATAGGCACCGAGGTGAGAATTATCAGGTCTGTGGAATTTTTGAGCCCAAGACCCGCCGAGGCGGGGAATTGAACCCTGGTCCCGGGCTAGACCTCTGCATCAGGGTCTGCCACTTTAACCATTGAGCCACACTTCTCCACGTAGAATGGGATTGATACTTTGCAATGCTATATCTTTGCAGTGACGGATCCAGTGTTTGTTGTTTTGTTCCTACTTTAATCATAACATACTTTCTGATGTTACTAAATAGTTTTGGGATCATTTACTGAGAGGTTTCTTGATTCTGCTGATTTGCTGATACTACTAGTCGACACCAAACATTTTCCTAAGTAGCCTTCCAACTGAAATCTGCACTATTAAGGGGTAGTCAAAACTATCTTAGAGAAACAGTTCTTGCCTGACTATGGGCCAACTTTGAATTGTGGCTGGAGAATTTGCCTCACCAAACGCCCGGCTTCCTAGCCATCTTATACAGGGTTAAAGTTCTTGGATCTACTCATTTTTTGCCCTTTATGTCATTATGAGTCCTGGGTTTAACACAGTTTACATAAAACAGACTGTCAGTAGTGGTGTTGTTTTTTGTATAGTAAAAATGTTTTTTTGAAGACTCAATAAGGTGCATAAAAATATAATTAACAGCGGAGCAAGCGTCTCTCACACTCATAAAAGCAAAGACCTGGCTCGTGAAGTGAGCACCTGGGAGCCGGAGCCATTCCCGGGTGGAAGGCCATGTAAAATGAAGTTCACAAAACAATCCTTGAAGTCTTCTTGCTCCAAGAACAAAGGAGTACACAGGGGCCCAAAGGGAAGAGTGAGGTGTACCAAACTTTGCAGCAAAGCATCATCAGAAATGAGGAGAGATGACCAGAGAGCAGAACATGGAAAGGTCATGGCTCTAGGAACTGGCAAGCAGATGAGCTTGGTTCAAATGAGGCAATAAGCCCATAGCAAAGAACAGACAATTATAGATAAAGGCCCTCCTTTCCGCATTCAGGGATGAGTGCTCCACTTTGCGAAATGTAATCTTCACCCACTTCACAGCAACATTTCAGGGCTTGCCTCGCCGTCCAAGTCAACTGTAGCTGTGAGTGTAAGAAAACCACAAGTGAAGGGACTGCATTGTGTCTCCCGATGCATTTAGAAATTCCTGGATTCCTGCAGGAAATATGGTGTCACAAGAAGAGACGAGGGTACCAGGCGCTATGGAATGCATGGCTCCAAGGGCAGAGACCAAGCAGCAGAGACCATAAAGGAGAAGGCAGCAGGAGCACCAGTCCAATGCCGTAACATAGACTCCCGTAGCACCTGTGGTGGTGGTGGTGGCGGGGGGTGATCTCTAAGAGCCCGCTCAGCACAATACTCTGGCTGGAGAGCTCCTGATTGAGTCTGGAGGGGCCCCCTCCACGTGTCTTGCAGGGGGGCCCCCTCAAGTTTCGTTACGCCACTGCTGTGGATGCCTGAAAAAATTAGAATGTGATATCCAATGACACTTAAATCAGAAGGTGTGGCAGGTGCAGTGGTGCCAGATAATGAGAACCGGCCAGATTTCAGATCTGGTAGCTATTCCTGAGCTGCAGCTTGAATCTGAGCTAGTCCCAGTGAATCATTCTACCTATGTCCCTGCACAGTATGCCGACACAGAGACACATGCACCATTGCCCACATATACACTGCGCTTTGACACGTAGTGAAGCAGGGAACTCTTTTCTCTGTCTCAGCTAATGGGCAATCAAATTATTTTTGTCTTAAAAATGGCCAGCAGACGTTCAAGAGGAGCAATGAAAACCCCTGCAGTCTGACTTGTTACATTGAAAGAGATAATATTTTTAAATGTCACCATTCTCTGCCGCTTCTTCTCTCTAGGAAATGTAGATCTCTGCATGCTCTTTATATAAATATCAGGTGTTTAATTCTATATGTGTGTTCCTGTATTGCTATTTCTTTAAGTCAACATCCCTTTGCACCTCTATATCACAATGCACACTGATGTATTTTATAATCAAATATCAGTATTGTTTTCTTATCAGTTTGAATTGTTATGTAGCCTCAATATGCCTGCTATGTTCCAAGGCTCTAGTAGGCCCTCTTCTGGTTAGTAAACTTTAGCATCTGAGCTCTCATTACTCAACGTAGCAGATATCAGCAGCGGCCGCTCCCTTAGAGTGGAGGAGCGCCGTCCCACCGCCATCAAAAATACATAAAACAATAATAAAACAGGTTTTAGACCTGCTTTATTATTATTATTATTTTATTTTAATCCGCTGGACCCGCCCCAGGACCCTGATGAGTTATGAGTCGGGTCCAGGGGATGACACTGCTAGTGTGGATGTGGTGGGCACTCACTTCACTACGCATGAAGTGTTTGGATGGGCGTCTCAGGCCGGCCAAACCCTCATGCACAGTGAAGCTCTCTCCAGCCCTAGCTGCATCGCTGGGGCTGCAGAGAGCTGGCACTGGCTGCCAGAACTGGGAGCAAAAGTTGCTGGCACTCAGTCAAATCCTAAAGCTGCTCTCATGTGAGAGCAGCTTCAGGATTGGCCACAGTATAGGCTGGGAGCATGTGCCCAGGGCCAGAAGCAGGAAGGACACAATGCTAAGGGAGACGACTGCTGTGGCGTTATGGTATTTTTTTGGGTTGTTTTTTTGTTGGTCCCTTCCTCTGGCCGGTCCACCCACCACTCTGCCTGGGGACGGGCCGCTACTGGCAGAGATCAGTGCCAAGATGCCGGCATTTGCGCACTATATAAGATAATTCAATATATAAAATAATTCAATATCAATGTTTGTTATGTTAATTTGTGCTAACTTATGTTATGTTATCATATGTTGATTTGTATGGCACAGCTTATCACCTGGGAGGGTATCAATGCTAGCTTACATTTTCTCTGTTGTGAGAAGAACCAAGTGAGCTATTTTACCAGGGTTGTAACTACAGCCAGCACAAAAAGATGCTTGCAAAAAAGCAGTAAGCTGCTGATCTGTCTTACATGAAATACAAACAGGACCTTCACTTACACACTATGTCCTGCAGCAGGCATGTTAGCCCTCTGAGCTAATCACACCTGTGCCTAGTGAGTGCCAGAGATTGCTCCAGCAAATGCATTAACCACAAGAGTTATTTTACTACTATTGTATGCTGAAACTTGCTGGCTCCAAATATATCACTGCAGGTGGCGCATTACCTCCCTAGGGTAGCTTAAAATAGAGTCTGTTTTTGACCAATTAAGTAAACTAAAAGAGCTACATTCGCATATATTTTCCTTGCTACCAATTTCTTTTTATGGTAGTTTGTTAAAAAAGCAAACAATGCTTAGGCCGACTCTTTCATTCAGCTCTTCATAGCACTTTCCGTCAAGAATCAACCCCTTTCTGCAACCAACCCGAAGTTACATTGTTTCATTTCCACCATGGGCAAAATATATTGATGTGGTTAATGTTAGGGATAAGCTTGCAGTGTATGGAGCTTATCAATTTACAACTTCTTTATGTAGTGCTTGAAATGGAAAAATAGAAGTGTATTTACTCGGTACCAGAGTACCTGCTTGTTTCTGAGATGTAAGTGCACGTACTCTGTACCAGAGTACCTGCTGGTTTCTAGGATGTGCCGGTACTCTCCAATGAAAAGTATTACGTTTTTCTTGAGAAGTTAAGGGTACTCTCCCTCTCAAAATAAAAAAGTGCCGGAACTCAGTACCGGTCCATTTAAAGCACTGGCTTTATGGAACACATAATCATGTATTCAAATCCATTTGCGTGAATCGGATCCTAAAATTTGATCTAAACTTCTCTTTCTAATCGGTGAGTGTTCCCCTGTTGTGTCCTTCATGCTCTTCTTAACTTGTCTTTTTGTTTGAATCTTGGGAGGCCATTTTAGGTTGGGGAGCAAGCCGCCATTTGTCTGGTTTAGCAGAAGCAGCGCCTCTGCAGCATCAGCTGAGGCCATTCTACAGGCATGACTACGGACATTCTACCCACATGTACAGTGTGAAACTTTTTGGGTTTTAAACAGCAACTCACGGTCAGCCATGCTATGCCATGGAAACATGGTGGACCTGAGATCACTTACATTTGGAAGGCAGGCACCCTCCCCACCCCAAAGCACAGCTCTGTCTGTGGCAAAAGCAAAAATAGTGTTCCCACATGCTGGAAATTTTCTTTCAGCCTGTAGGGGATATTTGTGGACTTCTCTGTTTGGGACCACCAGTGTTGGCTTGGTGGACTCATACAGAATGGGCGCTGGCAGGATCAAGGTGGCTCCTCTGGTGCCATTCTGCAGGGCATGCTGCAAGGGTATTCCGAATGACTCGGCCACCAGTCACTGGCGCTTGGGAAAAGCAAGCTCCCTTGTGGCGGGAATGAGAGAAAGGCAGGCGGCACATCTGCCGAAAATTGGCGGGAGTCCTGCAACTGCCCTTCTTCAAATGAGATCTTTTGCCTCCGGCAGCAGGGAGGCTCGAATGTGTGCAATCACGTGTGTGCTCAGACTAATTGTTTGATAAAGCAATGCTTGAATGCAATAAACTGAGCTTTTTGTTTGTTGTTGCTCGGGTAGCTGCAATAATTATTCAATAGGCTTGTCTCTTTCATTCACTTAATCAATTTTGGAATGCAATGAGAGACGCTATGTTCGACCGCCTGCCTAAGGTGCATCATATTGTGGCACAAATCTATTCCCTTATGAGGCGAACTGTGAAACTGGAAAATATTTTCCATTTTTTGTTCCTTTTTTTAACAAACCTCTTGTGAAGCAAGCATAGTGACCAACTTTAGGTTCACCAAGCTTTGTTAAAGTAGAGGTTATCTGTGACTTAGGTTAATTTTAGCAGCATGATGCTGCCTTTGGTGACATGAGCTTTTTGATGTTGTACTTGTTGAATTATTCCTGATTTCACACTGTATCATTTCTGCTAGATTATGATTTATATTGTATCTATGTATATATGCATGTATTTGAAAACTGCAAACATGGGGATCGATGGAGCATTGACCAATCCGTGAGAGCGCCAGAAATGTTTGAAGCCCTTTACAACAGGGCGGTAGTGCTCTTTGAAAACATGTCTTCTATTTGTTTCTGAATTGAGGAGGGTTGGAGCAGTTCTGATGCTAATGGAGATGCTGTTCAGGATGCTGGATCCATAGAAGGAGAAGGTTGGTCTTCTGTTTGTGGCCTTCACCAAAATGGATTAAACCAGAGCCTGTCCTAATGAGAACAAGCACTGGCATAGCCAATAGGTCTCGCTTTTGGGACCTTATAAGTATTTAGGTATGCAGCACAATATCCTTGGTGCAACAACATCAACTGTTGCGTGGCTAAACACTTATAAGGTCCCAAAGGCGAGACCTATTGGCTATGGCAATGCTTGTAATTATTTACTTTCTGGATAGGTTTCCTAAAGGTTTGGATTCAGATATGTTCATCTCCCCATCCTTATCTTAGGAAGATGTATCCTGCTCGAGAAGAATAATCAGGATGGGGAGAAGTGTACATTTCTAAGGGGCTGAACTGCATCTTTCTTTTTTGGCTTCTCAGCTTTAATTCTTTGGTCAGGTGAGATTTAGGGTACATAGATCCCGCTCTCTTTGCCTTTTGTTATTCCTTTGTTATCCTTAGAAGCAGGATCAGGCAAATCTGGAAGGTGAATGGCCTCTTTAAATATCAGTTTTTTGCAACAAATTTCCTATGGGAACTAGCCTATTTGTCACGAATTACTATATGCCCCTAGTTTAAGCTCTGCTTCGTGTACACCTAGGCTCCGCAAACAAGGATGTGCATATATAGTACCCTGCCCCACCAGTGTCTCTGCAGTCCTTAAAGCAACTGGTGCATGCACACCCTTCCACCATCCCACTCTATTCTCCATAGCCTGCAAGAGCTGTGAGCCAGCCTAATATCAACACCTGTTACTCCATAGGCATACCTGCCTTTTGAATATAAGCGAAAACAATTAAGATTGACTGCACCCCTTCTCGCTGCAATTGCATAGTTTTCTTTCCGCCAGGCAGGCCCTGACCCCATACACCTCGGAATTGGCAAAGATGTGCCCACCTTAGGGCTTGGTCCTAACTGTATGATCACATTGAGGAAAGTCCATAGTGCCCCCTTCCTAAGCATGGGGTGTTACTCACGGACGAGATTGAGTCAGTCGGGCTCCTGCGTAAAAGAGAAGCTCTCGAGATGAAAGAAGCATGCCATAGCTGGAGTATTTATGCACAAGCCAGCCTGGTGGTTTGGATATTTTATTGCAGCAGTAGGGGATTGTGTGTCATGGACACGCTTCCATCCCCTTCATCTCATCGGTAAACACTAGGAGAGGCAGGTACCCTTTCAGCGTTGTCCATTTAAGAGCACTTCTGCAGAGTGTGGACTATCATTGTTTTTTTAATGTGGAAGCAACGCCACAGTATCTCTGCTTTCTGAAAATGTAAGGCTGGAGACCTATCTGACAACTGGCCTTCCAAAAGCACTGTAAGGCTGAAGGGGTTAATTTTTCAAGTCAAACCATAGAAATTAAAAAAAGAACGAGCAAACTTTGTGAACTAGCTCGTGACCTTTCTTGAACAGATTATTATGATTAAGAGTCACTTTTATAAAACCAGCGCCTCGCTGTTGAATGAAATGAAAGTAAATGCAGTGTAGCATTGAAGGAACCGAGAAAAGAAATCAATATAGACATGGTGGTGTTTTACATCTAGTGAGAGAGCCTAGTGGATTAATGCGTTTTTTCAGACACCTCTATGTAGCCAGCTAACTCTTGATTTGAATCACTTTGTCTCGCTCAGAATTTCGTCCTTCTTTACAGATACAATTCAAGACTGGCAGTGAGCGCTATTTGCCAAAAGGCATTTGCTTGGAAAATTTGAGTAGTGTGGGAAACATACATGGACGAGAGTGAGAATATTGAAAATGTGTGCTTCTGTTGTTTCTATCTGTAGAGTGAATAATGCAGGGGGTGCGTGTGTATTTAATTACATATGCTGTCTGTATTGATTGTATTTGTATACTAATTCAAAATTGACCATTTTAAACTTTTCAGAAACGTTTGAAATTTACAAATAACTTTAAAAGAACATCCAGTCTAAGCGAAGTTAGTAGTTAAAAGCTGAATAAAACGAGGCAAGTCACGCTCTATGGAACATTTAGGAACATTCGTAAAAGGAAGTCGTATAAGTTTGAAAAATAAGAAAAAAATGCCCAAAAATTGTTCTGAAAATCTATTTTCTTATAAATCTTGTAGACTATACATTCCATATGAAAACCCTCATGCTTGCTATACATCTCCGTAGGCTTAGTCAGTTGATTTTACCTAAGAACAGGACTACATGCAAAGAGAAGCTGCTTTACTAAAGTTCTTACAGGGGAGCGCCCGCTGTCTTTGCCACACCGGTTGGAAGGAAGAACTGGCATTGTGTTATTATCTATTGAAAGGTTCCGGTTAAAGTCAAGCGTAACTCTGGCCTCCTCAGGCATCCCTTCGAAGTATTCACCGACTCCAGACGAAGCCTTCCCTGTTTAAGGCTCTTTGGGAAGTAGACGGAATGGGCAATTTCCATTCTGCCTTAAACCAATGCCTCCCCTTTTTCACTCAAGCTGGAAAGCTCGCAGGAAGGAAACCGTGAGACCCCCACTCATCCCCCAAAAAGAAACAGAGCAGAGTGAGGGGTTGGTACACATAAGGACCGCACTCCACACTGCAGAGCATGGACGGGAGCTCATCCGTGGAAGGCGAAGCAGGGACCTGAAGCCCCTTGGCGTCCGTGAGTTCAAATCGCATGACCCATGGGAGAGTTTGTGCTGAGTTGTTGTTAAGAAGTATATTTTTGCTCGGGGAGTAGGGTGGCTCTAACAGGAGTTGCAGTAGATGCATCTGTAACTCTGTGAAAAAGCACCGTGTCACAACACTGCTTTTTCAGTCCACAGTACGTTGCATTCCGAGGCAGCGACTGAAACACCACAATCAAAGGACACTAAAAGCCAGGCGTTGATGTTATTGTCTAAAACGTTAGACTGACTGAAGGTGGCACCAATATTTTATTGCAGCAGTTGACGTAGAGAAGGACGTGCATGCCTTGAAGTTAAATTTTAAAAAAGCAAGGTCAGAGAAAAGACAGATGGCGGCTGTGCGTGTGCATGTGATCGTGAACGCAGGCTTGAGGCCAGCAGCCTCTGGTAGCACTTTGAAAATTCCCTTACTAAAAGTCGAGCAAGCAGCGCATGCGCTGCTCTAGGCTCGAACTAAAAAGGGAGATTAATCAGTGGGTCTATGCCTCTGAAAGGTCACTAGGGTAGGGTCAGTCAGATATACCAGCCTTTCTGACTTCAGCCAGTCAAACTGTCATGCTCTAATTTATACGTAACTGATTCCACCCCAGCCCTACTGGCTTGTCTGGGACACTGGTCTATCTCGAATTCTTTCGCTATCCATAGAGACCAGTCCATGCATGCAGGGCTGGTTCTAGGATTTGCGGGGCTCTTGGCCAAAAGGGAATGGGTGAGGCCCCTCTAATTTACATAAATGACACAGCTCCGGAATCTGCTTTGTGTAGATTCCTCCTGAGCGGCAGCTCCTCCTCCCAGCCTCCTACTAGCACCTCTTTTATAAGGGTGGGGGGAGCTGGCTTAGAGCCTCTACGCGGAGGTCCACAGAGTTTGAAAAAACACTCTGTGGAGCTCCGCTTCGCTCTGCTCCCTCTCCCTCCCAAATTATTTAAAAATGTAAAAAGAAGGCCCTTACCTGCGTGATTCCTCCTCCCGTACCTGGCCCCTCTCCTTCCTACTCCTCGTATCCTTCTTCAATGAAAAAACTCCTACATTGTACGTCTTGTGCATGTGCACGCACAAGACGTACAACGTATGTTTTTTTCATTGAAGAAGGAAGCGAGGAGCAGGAAGGAGAGTGGCCGGGTAGGGGAGGAGGCAGCCACACAGGTAAGTCCCTTCTTTTTTAATTTTTAAATAATTTGGGAGGGATGAGGGAGCGGAGCGGAGCTCCCCTGAGTTTTTTCAAACTCCGTGGCGCTCCGCATAGAGGCGCTATGCCAGCTCTGCCAACCCTTACTCTTTTATAGCTACTATTGGCCTGAAGGTGTGAGAATTGCTTGTGGGCTGAAAGTTAAAACTGTGGGGGCGCTAAAATACTGGACAATGGCCGCCCGCAGCGTCTCTGAATGGTCTCCTTGCAGTTGGGACAAGAGGAAGTGTCACCCTCCCCTAGGTCTCCCGACACCATCCCTGAGAGGCCCGGGGAGGAGGCACCTCCTATACACCCTAATTGCAAGGTGACACCTTTCTTTCATTTAGATCGGCAGGGAAACAAGAAGACACACCTCCGGTGCTGGCCCCATGCTGGTGGGCAGAGGAACAACTAGAGCCAAATTTGGGTGGGGCTAATAAGAATTTCAGGGGAAGGTAATTCTACCAGCAATAGGCAGAGTGGAGATGCAGGGGCTCTAAGAATGGATAAAAACACAACAAAGCTTTGTTAACAAGTAAATGGTCTTTTAAAGACCTGTGAAGTACTCGGTGCAGCTGCGATAAGACAGTCGCCAGCCCGGAAGGCTGTCTCAGCCCTGGCGGAAACACACGACGGAGTAGGGTTGGAGTCCTTTGAGCGCAATGGACGTTGCGCGCCTGCTGGTGGGCTGAGTGCGAGGCCCTGGGCAGCTGCCCACACAACACTTGCCTAACGCCGGCACTGCATGCATGGTTCAAACAGTCAGTCGCGGCTCGCAGGACTCGTGGAAGGGGGGCCCGCTCGGGGGAGGATTAAAAAAAAACGTACCTTACCGGGTCTCCCTCCCCTCCCCTAAGCTAATCACAATGCCTATGGAGAGGCCATTTTATCTATGTAGGCTGCATGCAGCATGACTGGTTTGGTTGGCCAACTCCTCCCCGACCCGCCCACCTGCCAGCCCCGCATACCTTCTGCTTTCTCGCACTGCTATTTTATGTTTCTGCTTCTCGCACTGCGAGAAAGCAGTGGGGCGACTCTCCTCCACCCTAATGGAGGAGCCGCCCCTGAAAACAGTGCACCTGATACCAGGCTGTAGCAAGCTTTTACATAGTTGCTGAGAGCAGAAGAGCTCTCACAAGAAATCGATGGCCTTCCTTTGGGATCAGAGCCCCCACCCCTCCTCCTTGATCCGGAGCCTCGTCCAAAAGGCTATATTGTGACCACTCGGCTTAAAAATGCGAAAGCGAAACAGGGAGTGTAGCAGTGGCCGCAGCAGCAACGACGTCCCCCCTCCACCCCCAACCCCCTCCCACCCCGAGGCTGCTACAGAAATGCAAGGGGCAGATGCCATGGTTCCAATTTCTGTGATGATTTAGGAGCCAGCGGGCTAAGGTGGTCTCCCGGCGGACTTACAGACATATCCAAGGAAGATTTTGCTCACGAGAAAAAAGCACTCTTCCCCTGTGGTCTACAGCCTGGGAGGGTCCGTTTCAGAGCGCGGTGCTCGGGGGCTGAGTGGAGGGAGTTATTGTTTCATGGAGGGGATGGTGCTGTCACCTCTTGATCCTTGTTGGACCAACACGACGCTTGCTCTACTCCCCTGGGCGCGTGGATCGGTCACCAAGGAAACGGGAGAGGAGGAAGTGACTGGTGTGCCAGAGGGAGCAAGAGCTGCGAGCAGCAGTAACATGTCCTTGGCCTTCATCGCGGGGCTAAGAGTCTGAAAAACTCCAAGCGCATCCTTTAGGTTTGCTGGAGGTGGCTGCCTCTGTGCTGTCTCTTCAAACCCATTTGAACAGCTTTGTTATTTTTTACAGTCTGGCTTCTAATTTTTATACAAGTATGTTTTTTTTTCGTTTCTACCCGCTAGTTTTAGAAGACACAGTTTGTGCGTTATCGGAGTACAGTGTTGTGTGAGCTCCCTTATTGTGGTGTCAACAGGGACACAAGACGTGTGATGTCACTTTTGGGACCCCTATGATATGGGTAAAATGAAACAATTAAGGAATGCTCAGCATGTAACATCATGCAATCAAATGGCATGAACGAGAGCGTTCGTGGTTTGTCACAGGGCCACAAGATAAACACCTGCGCAATAAAAAAAGTGCCAGAATTGAAACTACAAGGATGCTTCCAAGGTAGATTTGTAACAGGTGTTCGTCTGGAGTTCGGACACATATTAAATATTCGGTTTTGGATGAATTCTATTTTTTTGCCTATTAGAGCCTAGAAATTATAGCATGGGCTATATTATTCAAAATTACACAATATATTCCTTATCGGTTTCAATCGCAAGAGTCCGGTGCAAATATGGACATTACACATGTTCCGGAAAAATGCGCTTTCCTCAGCGCAGGCGCAACACCGTGCCTGCGCTGGAAACAAGGGAACACTGAAAGATTGGAGGATTGACACCCGTTTTTTTTTTTGCAGTTTTATATAGCGCGAACTCGACCCGACGGAATCAGAGCGCTTTGCATAAGTCGCATTACAGACCACTAATTCGTTTTTAGACACGGTGAGATCAGGTGATTTTCCCAGAATCACAGGATGTTTGAGCCTCCACAGACTCGAACCTGGTTCCCCAGCTGCACGGTCGGCTGCTCTAGCCCTTAAGCCACACCCTCTCCTTTCAGTGGAGCGAGGCCAGCAGCATATTGCAGAGGGGCAAAGATGTGACCACATGGAGCTGTATTGTGTGACTCTTGGAACATTATATCCTCACCCAAAGAGCATCCTCGGGGGCACACTGACTGTGAACCACTACATATGACGAACATAATCATTGTGCTTGCCAAGGCTTAGTTTGTACAATATTGAGTGCCGGTGTCCAAAGCTCTTCTCAGGAGCCTACCCCGGCACTTTTTGATGTCAGAGCGCCAATACCAAGGCTACGCAGTCTTTAATCCACCTCAGGACTCTTTAATACATTACCGAGCCCCACTTTCCCTTTATCTCACTCTTGGAGGTTCCTGCTGTCTCCTTTTGTGACAGGTTCCCAGCTTTCTCTTCCTCCTTTCTCCTTTTTGTGTTTTTCCTTCTTTTGCTCTCTGGAAAGGCCTTATGGGGAAACATGAGTGCTGAGCACCAAATATGAGTGCCGGTGCCCCCACCAGGACCCACAGGTTCAAATTGAGCACTGGTGCCTCTCAATGGCTTGTTTGCCTAGTGTCCAACATTGGTTATGCCATGCCTCTTTGCAAATGATGACACAATCCCTTGGGATTGCGCTGCCACAAAATGTGTGCCATCTCAATTCCTATACCACAACTTTTCCAACACCCATTGTACCCCAGTGTCACTTTCTATAATCCACACTCTGATGTACTGCATTAGGGAAACGTTGGGGTTGTATTACAGAAATTACCCCAGGTACACAACTGGTGTTTGCACCTATTTTCTGATCCCCTGGCAAGTGACATGGACAGGAATACTGAGGAATTTTACATAATAAAGCCCCAAAATGGTGGCATGGAATCAAATTTTCATCAACCAATACTTCCACTTCAACCACCTGATGCCCTGGAACAACCAGGTGTGCTAAGGTGTGGGATATTCTCTGTGTGTAGGCTCCACCTTATATTGAGTCTTGCATGTACATGTGATGTGCACAGCAGCTCACAACCGTGTGGAGTAAGGTGGAGTTAAGAGGAGTGGATTGGAGTAGAGTGGAGTAGCTGGGATTAGAATGTAGGACCAAGTGTTTTCAGGAGTTTACAAATTAGCCATAAACCGAGGCCTCATCCACGATAGCTGCCCTCAACTCCTCGGTGCACTTACTTTGTTCAGAGGTTGGGTCCAAGGCTACCAAGGGGATAAGGCAGCCTATCTCGCGCTGCGTTTAAATCCTGCACCTCATTGGAGAAGATGAGACCTATGGTCTGGTAGGGGGCAGGGAGGAGATCAGACCGTAAATACTGTATACATTTTATATAGATGCCACCCATTCATGCATAGAGCATTGAGCCTCTGACTACAAGAGAAGGTCATTTTAAAGCCCCCTAGAAGTACAGCTAGCAATCATTCATGGATCACCAGTCTGACTGCTGCACAGGGGATATGGCCTAACAGCCAGAGCTGACAGCTTTGGAACTTGAGAGCCAGGTTCCAACCACGTCTGTCAACTCAACCTCCTGTGATTCTGGGCAAATCACTTAATCTCCCCAGGCCTAAAAAAAATGAATCTGACTTTGTTTTAAGTAAACGGGTGATGATGTAAAGCGTTCTAATGCCCTTGGGCCAAGCTCGCCTACAGGAACAGCAAAACAACATAAAATAAAGAGGAGTGAGTTGTAGCTTCTAGAGTATACAGGAAGGACCTTTCATCCCAAGGAGTTGTATGAATGTAGAAAATAACATGTGGCTTCAAAGACAAGAAGCAGAAACCCAAATGGAGCAGCAGGGATCCATAAACACAGCCCACACATCTGGCGTTTTAGCTTTCATAAAGATGTCTGGCAGCCCACGGTTCGGTGGGAGGATTTTATGTGTGGCTGTACTTCAAAGGAACCTTCTCCTTCATTTTAAAGGGCCTGTCCAGTGCAGAGAAACAAACAATTCTCTTTATCCGGTCCAGCCTCACCAACTGTCATCAACAACAGACATTCCAGAATGTTCCTTTGTTTCATGATGTCTGTCTGGGCTTTGAGACATGTCGTTACATCATTCAGTGGATGGCCCCGTCAGAATTGCACAACAGAAGCCTGGTAGCCTTTGTAATGTATGGTTTTATGTAGCCTGTTGCGTGTGCGCAGTGCAAACACACATGTCCTAGTAGTCTTCATGAGTAAAGATGCAAGCAAAGCACGCCCCTATTGCATGGAGTGTATTTGAAGCGAAGGCCTACTGTGATGATTCAAGGACGTGTAAGGTACCCCTGCACCGTTGCCACTGGGGTTACTGTTGCGTTACAAAGTGTTTATTGCACTCAGACATAGTGCTGAGATGCCTCTATTCCGACTGCTTGAAAGAGAGTGTGACAACCTTCATCAGGAGAAATACCTTCCAACCCCAAAGCATCAAATGCATGATATGAGTAAATGCAAACATATCTTAGACCAAATAACTCAATCTGCACTCCTAGTGCTATTGGCCATACAGGCTGCTTGGCTGCAGGGGTGCAAATTGTTCTTACGGAAAGTAAGGTGATGCCACCGGGAAACAACCTTTATAACACAGTCATTACATCGCACTACCTTTACATAGCATTCATTACATCGATACATCCTTTACATCGCATGTCATTAGAACGCAGCTATTACATTGCATGTCACTACAACGCATGTCATTACAATGCAAGTCATTACAACGCATACCATTGCAACGCATAGTACCCTTACACTATCCAACACTTACCCTACTGTTGCACTCACTGGAGTTAGAATTGTAATTATTACACCTACACTATCCAACACTTACCTTACTGTTGCACTCACTGGAGTCAGAATAGTAAATTTGACCCCTACAATATCCAACACTTACCTTAAATGCAATGTAATGGTATGCATTATGCTAGTATGCGTTGTAAAGGTATAATGCGATGTAATGGAATGTGTTGTAAAGGTAGTTTCTCAAAATGCGATGTAATGTCATGCTATATAAAAGAATGCGCTGTAAAGGATTTTGCGATGTAAAAACTGTGTTGTAAAGGCATGCATTGTAAATGTATGCAATGTAACATCATACATTCGATGCCACCACATGGACCCTTACCCTAGCAGCAGGAGCGCAATCCATATAGGCAGGGACATATCTTAGTCAATGAGATTACAGGTTGTAGTTGCGAGATTTCCCAACAACCACTAGAAATCTATGGGAGACCAGACCTTGGGGGAAGGAGAATGGGTGGAGTTGGTTTTGATAGTGAAGGGATGGCAGTTTTGTGGGGCGATGCGAACAGCATTATTGCCCTTCAGATCTATCCAAGCACTGAGGTCTCTGTGTTTAGAAACACAGGCAGTAAGTGGAATGGTGACTTCAGCACATATGGTAAACAAGTTTGTCAGGCAATGGTCAGTAGACTGAGGTGCATATTTACTAGAACAGAAATGCTTCATATTTGCAAAGATTTGGAGCCTTTCTGCTCTCTCCTTGCACTGACGCACTGTGTGCGGCCTAGCTCCAACGTAGGCATCCTTGCATCATAGTGCAGGGGCGCCTGTATTACAGGCTGGATTGCTTTTGCACAGGAAGGGACACCTTTCTACACAAGATCAACTCATAGAAGAAATAAGCAGAAATAAAAATATTTCTCCTTGTTATGCCTCACCGGGGACGGCATTGCATTCCAGGTTTGCTCGCTTTAGTAAATCTGTAAATGCAGCAAAATCCATGGGTGGAGGCATGTGAACGCCCACGCTCCTCCCATGGAACACCTTCCAGCTTGAACGGTAATGTAATGCAGGACATGCAGCTAGCTACTTTGTGTTACATTTCTTTACAAAGCCACGCAAGGTGGCTCAAATCACTTTTGCGTGGTGTTGTAAATATTACTGAATCATTTGGGTTTCCTTGATTCTCCTTCTGGGCAGAATGTCTACTGAAGTGATATCTGTGATGTATTCAGACCACAGGTTCTGATTCAAGTAAGATAGCTTGGTAGGGTAATGTACATACTGTGTAAATGTTAGTTTGTGTACCTCAAGGTTATTTTCTGTTAAGTATTTGATATAATGGGAATATAACTTCAAGGCACAGTGGATCACTATACAGAGATGCTTTGTTATATCAGGAGGAGCATTTCAAAAATAAGGTGCTGCACGTACGACAGTAATGTGGGCTGGATGCCAGTTAAAACCAAATTACAGAAAATAGTGTGTGACGAGTTGGCTTTTGCAGAGAACAGCAACATTTTATAGGAGCAGTATTACACATTAACACTGTGCAGTAAGGCCCAGATATACTAGTGCTTTGTACAGAGTTTGTGTCACTTTTGTGACACAAACCGGGCGGCAAATATTAGGGTGGAATTTACTATCAAGAAAGTATTGCAGAGTAACACAAAGTTGTGCTGTGTATTGATTTCCATTACTGTGCTGCAAGGAGGAGTTCTAAAAGTGGTCCATAGGAGTTATTATGCAGCCACCCATGGGTTTTGACAAAAATCCCTATACGCAAAAATTGGTAGACAAGGGTTTACACCAAAAGCTTATGTCTCCTCCAAGAAGGCGTAGCGAGAAGAAATGTTTTCATTTCTCATAGTTTTTCAAATTTTGCATGTGGGCTGCATTGTACAGCACACATACAAAATTGGAAAAACCTTAAAACATAGGGGCATATGTACAAGCCCCTATCGTCACCACAACGTCACTTTTACTGACGTTGTGGTGGCGATAGGGGCTGTGCCTTATGTACAAGGCAGCGTTAAGCCACTTATTGTGGCTTAACGCTGCCTTGTACATAAGGCCCCCTTCCTTTCACACTATGGTTAGAGTGAAAGGGGTGGGCAGTGGGTGTTGGGGTAGGCGTTCCACGGCAACACCCATTCATTTTGACGCTGCCCCCTATGTACAAGGGTGGCATATGTAGGAGGCAGCACCAAAATTAAGACCAGGTAATTCCTGGTCTTAAGTTGGCGAAACAAGGAGAAATGCATTATTTCTCCTCATTTCTGCTTTTCCCATGTGTGCAGTCTTGTGCAGCACACATGGAAAAAGCAAAATGCCATAGTTTGTTTATGTACAGGAAGGCGTCCCTTCCTGTACATAAACAAACCTATAAAAAAATTCAATGTTGTCACTTTCATGTGTGCTGCATGAAGCAGCACACATGAAAGTGAGAGAATGGCATTTTAGGATAGTTTATGTGCAGGAAGGGACACCTTCCTACACATAAACAATCCTTCCCTTCAGGCAGACTACTAAATTGAGTGCCATCACAGGGGGAAACACAAGGCTGCACCACATTCTTGTAAATATTGTGCAGCCTTGCGTTTCCGAAGTGGCGGAGCGCAGTGTTAAGCCGAGGAGGCTAACGCCTTGCTCTGCCACTTCCATGTACACATCTCCCATGGTTTTTGTACTGGAAAGGACTCTTGTTGCCCTAGGTTATGTACCATTTTGCCATTCCCACTTTTGGTTGGGGGTAATATTTGGGCAGGAACCACACTGTCAATCTTTGCACAGGGCTACTTGGCACCCTGACCCTTGAGATGGTGCCAAAAGTTGAATGTGGTTGTACACAGTATTTTACCCTATTACACCTCATGGGACCCTTAACAATACCCATCATGAGTCGGTGGGCGGAGGGAGGGACCGCCTTACAAACACGCAACACTGACTGAAGTGCTGTGCCATGCTTGTGTGCTTCTAACTTACCTGTTAGAGGAAGCACAAGTGCTGGAAGTGGCACTTGTTCGGTTAACGAGGCACCTGGTCCCAGGCTGGCAGCCCTTTTGATAATACTAAATTATCTGAGTATTGTATATTGCCAATATGAGCATCAAGAGTAGGAGAAGGGGGTCAATAAACTAAAGATTGGACTGTAGGAGAAGAGAGTAGGGGAAAGGATGGATGGAGAGATGGTGGGGGAGGTAATGGAAACAGGAGTGGATAGGTGAGGAGAGCCATTTGAGTGTTCAGGATGAAAGAAACGTGGGTGCAAGAAGGTCAGACCCGACAGAAGGTAAACGTTTGATCTGCATTTAAAAAAAAATATTTTCCGAATTTTGGCAAATCAGCACCCTGCCACTTCTCGGCCACACGAAAGAGCCAACTGGATATAAAAACAAACACAAAGTTCAAAATATGCAGATGCTGACAGCAGGCAATGTGAGCATGAGGGGCTAAGCTAATGCACGTGTTGCCCCTGTGTATAACTTCCAATTTACACTGACTCCAAGAGAGTTGTTGCGGTATAAACTAAGCCTCAAACCCATAGTTTCTGCCCATTGGCCTGGCTCCTCTGGAACCGGTGTATCGATTGTGTTTCTGGCTTAGCCATAGTGTTCATGAGTGGCCCTTTATGTCCCTGGTGAAACTTGCTTGTGGCCTTGACTTCTTTTTGTTTGGTGTTCACAACCCTCCAGGTCGCCTCTACATGTACCCTAGGCTGCTCTGCATTTGTCCTTTTCCTTGCCCAGGAAAGGCACCAGGATATTTGACAGTGTAGGTAAATGTAAGGTTTTCCACAACCCATCCTTTGCAGTAAGGCCATATTTGATGCGTCCCAGTGCAATGTGGCATTCCAAAACAGGAAGCGCTCTAAGTGCCTGCCTTAAAGTACTGTTGCTTTTCTTTTGTAACCGAGATGCGGCCCAATCGCAACTAAGCCTGGCATGTTTAACTGCAGCGCCTGTTAGCAGAGTCCAGGTGTAAATGTAGAGTTTGGGTCCCATGGCACTTTTTGTCCCAAAGGCTGCAAAAGCTCTTCTCAGACTGCCCGCACTGTATGCTAGCTAGAGTTGGTATGTATATATGCCACAGTGAGACCTAAGCTGGCTGGCAAGAACCTGCCATGGAAAGAAGGGGTCTGCCCATTGCAGCATAGGGGCCCCTCCTATATCCCCAAATTAACAATTTCGTCCACAAATTACCTACTCCCATCGGGAAAGAGAGGCAACACCCCAGTGCAGCTCTACCCCTTTCTTCCTCCTCCTTCTCCCTGCTTACATCAGGCACAACATGATACCTCGGTCTCAGACTAAGAGGAGGCCCTGGTTGGTTATGCAGTGGTGTGGGTGTAGTCCTTGCTCTGCGCATCCAGATGTTGATTCTGATGGGAGTTGTAATTCCGTGGATACCTGACAAAGGGTAGTGGCATTACATTGCAAAAGTCATAGGGGGGAGAATTAGCTCACTTCCTCCCTTGCCAACCTCGCATGACATGAAAGGCAGTGATATCACTCAAATTCCACAACCTTTCACCATGGTGAGTGTAAACAGTGGTACCGACTGCAACTCCTAGCTGCTGCTAACTGTTGGTACCCCAGCTTCAACAAACAGCCAGCTCTGCAGTAAAGAACACCACGGCTCTGCGCTTCCTTGTACGGCAGCTCTGGGGAATAATTACATTTTTGGCTGTGCTTCTGCAAGCGACCTTGATATCTCTGACTGTAGGCTGCGGCAGCTGAGCATCTCCAGTCTGTTTTCTGTCACTTTCTAAGTTTATGTTTTCAAACTGTGCTCCTGTGTTATCTCTCCATGTTGTGGTCTGCGCACAGGGAGTTCGCTAGTCCTCATCCTGTATTTCATTCTCAGATAGCTCGCATTTGTACTCTGTTTGGTTCTTTTTTGTGTACGTGTGCAGTTCTTTGTAAAGTGTCCGATGCTCTTGGGCTTTGTATAAAAACATGAATAGATAAATATAAATGCTGACTTTTACACTATCAATAACCATTTGTTTGGTCTATTGTGGAAAGGCACAAGGGAATGGCAGGCACTGATATTACTTATGTCATTCATCAGATGTGCGTCAGTTTTAGAAACATGTTTGGACCTAGCACTCTCAAATGGGAGAAAAGGAAGAGCCTCTGCATTCCGTCATCAATTGTGTGTCTTTTGCTTTCTCGCCCTAAGTGTGCCGGGTATTCCCAGACATGGGTCCTGGGCTCACTGTGCCACTAGATTCAAGCTATTCTGTCTGATGAGAGGTGAAACCCCAAAACGGTCCTAGGATACTTGTTTCCGGTCCAGGGAGGACCTGGCTTGGCAGTTCGGGCTGGACTGTTCCCATGAGGCACAGGGTCAAGGCTGATTTGCATATGGCCATGTCTAAACTGGGGTGGCATGGTGAGCAAAAGAATGAGGGATTTAACCCAGATCTCTTGACTAGGGGTGAATGTTTTGATTTGGTCTGCATTCCATCCATCAATTGTGTGTCTTTTCCAAATACTTGCCAGCAGGAGTACTTCCTCAGTTATCAATAAAAAGAGGCAGAATACGAGATATTTGAAGCCAAAGCATAGACATGTCTTTCAAGTCACAAACGTTAGCTGTGTCTAGGTGTATCATTTGGGAAATGCTGGTAAACCACATATTTAAATTCTTTCTACTCTTCTTTTTCTCTACATTGAATCACTGTAAATGATGTGGCCCAGCATGAAACATCTTTATTTCTTATTGTTTTCTTCCATTTTGTTTTTGGCCTAATCGGCCCCAATTAAGTTTGGAACTTGAGCACGACCAGTCACAAAATATTGCATTTCATATTACAATAAGACAAGTGGTTCCTTTGGCGAAAAGTGACAAAACCTTTCATATATTCTTGATCAATGTTGTATCTTCTGCAAAAGAGCTCTTCAAATGTTGCACATCATGCCATAATGCATATCAATTGCTGTACATCATGCAGTAGGGCACTTTGGTATTCTCATAGCGCATTTATCTTTTTATGCAAATCTTCGATGCATGGTAGAACAAGAACCACTGCTCCATTCTAATGACATCTGAAGCACTGTTCACAATATAGTCCTTTTTCGTTGTTCTAGCCACTGCTTGACGTTTTAGACTTGCAGTCCTTCTGTGATTCGATTGAATTTTAGAGGGCACGTTTGAGCACTGGCTGTTGCTTACTGATCCTCCCAAAACGAAAAGAGCAGCTAAACGTCTTGGCAACTATGCGTTAGCCTGTGAAATGGTGAGTGTGCAGAGTGTTTATCACATCTGGTCCCAAATAAGTGAACAGGTGAACACAGAGAAGACCAAGTTTATGATCTTTAATCCACCTATTAAAACCAGGCCTAATCCCACCCTGGGGACTGTTAGCCTCGAGAGGGTGTCTACCTTCACATATCTGGGGGTAACATTGCAGGAAAACTTATCTTGGGACCGCCAGATAGTACGATCTAGGGTTAAACTGTCCCAACTGTCGGGTGCAATTTTGAATGTGGCCAATACTTCTTCCTTCAAGCCCATAAGTCCGGCCCTTGAAACTTATAGGTCCCAGGCCAAGGCAGCGGCCATCTATGGCAGCGAACTGTGGGGGCATAAAGCGATGAAGGACTTATCAACAGTTGAAAACAGTTTTTTAAGGCGCCTATTGGCTCTCCCACGTGCCACGCCACTTCTGCACCTGAGAATGGACTTGGGCCTCCCCCCTATTGCAGAGGAGCTTGTGTCAAAGCCAGTGAAGTTCTGGCACAGGCTCTGGTCTACGAACGAACTTCATCACTATAGGGAGGATCTAACCCACGTCATGAGCTTCAACTGCAGTGGCAAAATCCCCTGGCTTGCCTCTGTGAAAAACGAACTGATTGCCATGAATCTCCGCGACCTCTGGGAGGACCCTGCGCGAGGCTGCCAAGCAATCTCGCGCAAAGCCCTCTCAAATTTTTTTTAAGATAGGTCCCTTGCACACTTAATGGACGCTCAAAACAGCGGCACCCTTACCTTGCGATTTTTAGAATCCAAAAATTCATATGCTTTTGAACCTTTTATGGATTTTATCTTCCCTATCCTGGCGAGGAAACTGTTTGTCCAATGGAGGCTTGGCACACTCCTTATTAACTCGTATACATGCAAGTGGACCAACGCGGACGATAAAACCTGTCCCTGCTGTAACAGCCACTTGGAAGATGATCTTCACATTTTGTTTGTGTGCCCCGTTTACCAAAGGCCTAGGAAACATTGGATAGCGCCATTATGCAAGAACCTAGGGTTCAGAGAGTATGCACAGGCATACAGGATTCTGAAAACCAGTACCCTGGGCCATATTGTGTTCGCTGTTTCCAAATTTCTTATGGCTATATGGTTGATCAGAAAGAAAAAAACCTCTGAAGCCTCTTGAACTTTCTAGTGTTTTTACTATTTCCCCGCTGGGCGAGTGGATTTTTATAATATGTATTTTTTAAAAATGTATTCTATTGTATGTAATGTTTTGTACTGCATCTTTTATGGTCTATATGGCCGAAATAAAGAATTTTTGGATTTGGATTTGGTCCCAAATAAGAGTGGTGATGATGATGATTGAAACCTCCCCCCCTCAATGTAGTCCACTTTTGCTGTTGATGGTTGGTCAATGTCATCATGACTTTCCCTCCAGAAGTATGGCCTGGAGGAAGAGGAGTGCTACAGCTTTGTGCCCTTGGCAATAATATGACCCCTTCTATTGCTGAGTCTGGGGAGCTACTTTTTGGTAACCTGAGACCTCCAAGCCCTAAACCCTGTCCTTGTGGACAGGACCAGATGTTTTGGCTCTGTTTTGTTCAACTAGACTTCTCCGGCATTGTGGAAAAAATGGATGTTTTGATGCCAGCCAAAGTGCAATCCCAGTCTATAATGAGTTACACCGTAGGTTGCAGTTACTCTTTTATTACAGAAAGGGATTTTACAAGGCCAAAACACACTTTCCCCGGTCAACTAAACTCTGGTCCTAAGCACTAACCGGTCCTTTTCTATGACCTCAGACAGAGTAGAAGTCCATGCCGCTATGCAGAGGATAACTCTCCTTTTTCATTTAATTTCTTCCCCAGTCTCAATTCTTTATTCCGTTTAAACCTTGCTATCCACACTGTACTGTTAGTATGTGATGGACATTTGTACTGCTCTTTCTTCTGCATCTGTAGAGTGTCAATCTGAAGTGTCTGCTGCTGTATGCACAGTGATGTTTGAGTGTCAGATTCTTGCACTACTTTTTTTTTTAAGTTTGAAAAGCTTTATTGAAATAAATAAGACAATGTAAAACATCAGTACAACAGCATAAATAAAGAGCACCAGGAATCAAAATAATTATGAAGAATAATGTACCATCATAACAAGAAAAGCCCCAAAGGGGGAAAACACTATACAAATGAAAAAATGCTTTTATAACTTTTCATTTTGTTGGGAGAAGAAAGAAAGAAAGAAAAAAAAAAAGGAGAGAAGAAGCGAAAAAGGGGGGGAAGGGGAACAGCAGTAAAAAAAATGGTAAACAGAGTAGAGAGGTATAAGATAATAAAAGTACATAATAATAGTAACAACAGTAATACCAATACTAACAATAACAGGTGATCATGAGGCACTTTTAGATAAAAAGTCTGTTAAAGGGGACCAAAGTAAATCACGATTAATCAACATTGGAATGGAAGAAGCGCATGCACGATCTAATCTGTGATGATGGCAGAGTAAATTCCACCAGGCATTATAAACCACATTTTTGGTATCTTTCCAGTTAGTTGTTATGATTTGAAAAGCAATAGCAATGCAAAGGTCAATACATTTACGTTTATGAAGCGGGACATCCCAAACTGGGGCCAAAGCACCCAGAAATACAGAAGAAAGAAGAAAAGGAACATTAGTGGATAAAATCTTGTTAAGTGTAGACCAAATGTGGGACCACATAAGTTGGACCTTAGGACAAAGAAAGAACATGTGAACCAAATCACCAGAAGTGCATGAACAAGACCAACACTTCTTAGCATCTAACAATTTAAATTTGAACAAGTCACAGGGAGTATAAAATAATCTATTATAAAAAAAGTAAAGGGTTTGTGTGGTACTAGCGGACCGAGAGGTGGAATGAAGTTTGGACCAAATAGAATCCCAGGTAAGTGAGGGAAAAGTTTGATTGAGGTCCGATTCCCAGATAAGTTCTAGGTTAGTTTTAGGCCTATCAGTAGGTGAGGGAGAAAGTAGTCTATAAATAGCAGAGGCCTTAAGGGTGACCTGAAAGTTTGGTGGAGAGGCAAGGAGGGGAGGTGAAGAAGGTGGAGGGATGTGTTGCAGGATAATAGTGGATAGTTTAGGTAGAAGTTCGTGAAAATGTGCACGGTATTTATTAGAGATACCAAAGGAGTCACGGAGTGCTGGAAAGGTTAATAAGGAATTGTTAGAAATGAGTTGTCTATAAGTGAGAATGCCTTTGTCGATCCATTCCTTCCAAAAGAGCGCCCGATTGCGTAGTTTAAGAGATTTATTATACCAAAGTGGGGTATTCAAATGAAGAGTAGATGGAACAGAGAAAGAGCGAAAAAGAGCAAGTGTTAAAGCTTTGGAGTGTTTAAAAATAGGTGAAAGCAGCTTAGGAGGTGGCTGAGTGAGATTGGAGGCAAGAAGAAAGGAGAAGGGGTGAAGTAGAGCCAATTCCAGAGAACTCGAAGCCGTAGTTGGAGGAGATGAGGTTTCGAGAAGGAAAGGCCAAATTTGCTTGAGAGAAAAAGCAGAGTGAAAGCGTGAGGTGTTGGGGAAGTTAACACCACCAAGATGTTTAGGTTGCTGAAGACGGAGGAGAGAGACTCTAGCCTTACGTTTATTCCACAAAAATTTGGAAAAAAGACTATTGATAGACTTAAAAAAGAAATGGGGGAGAGAGATAGGAAGCATGGAAAGACAGAAGTTCACGATAGGAAGGAGCATCATTTTAATAGTGGAAAGACGACCCCACCAGGGAAGAAAAAGAGGGGACCAACGTTCTATAAGAGAAGAGAGCTTTTTAAGTATATCAGAACGATTAATTCTGATAGTTTCTCTAATGGTGTTAGCATATAAAACACCAAGACATTTAATAGAGCCAGAATTCCATTGGAAACCGGAGCCCTGAAACATGTGAGGAAGACAGAATTTATTGAGGGGAAGGACTTCTGTTTTATCAATATTTAATTTATAACCAGAAACTGAGGAATAATCATGTAATAAAGAAAAGAAAGCAGGAAGAGCAACAGCAGGGTTGGAAATGTAAAGCAGAATATCGTCGGCGTAAGCAGTAAACTTAATCTCCACATCTTTATAAAGAAAGCCAGAATAGGAAGTGGATTGACGAATTGTCTCAAGGAAAGGTTCGAGAGCCAAAATAAAGAGGAGGGGGAGAGTGGACAGCCTTGTCTGGTACCTCTATGAAGGGGAAAATAATCAGATTGCATACCATTAATCCATATAGAGGTAGAAGGAGCGGAATAAAGCAATTGAACGAATTTAAGAAAAGTGGGACTGAAACCGTGCCAGCGCAGGGCACCAAACATAAAATCCCAGTTGACACGATCAAATGCCTTCTCGGCGTCTAGAGTAATGGCCGCCAAAGGACTGTCCATTTTAGCAGAGAGATGAATGATATTAAGAAGGGTCCTAGAATTGTCTCTGATGGATCTTCCCTTAACAAAGCCGGATTGATGAATGTTGACCAAATCAGGGATGATGGAATTAATCCGTAGAGCCAAAAGTTTCGCCTATAATTTACAATCAGTATTAATTAGGGAGATGGGTCGATAGTTTTTACACAGGGAAGGGTCCTTATCTTTTTTGGGGAGAAGAACAAGCATAGCCTGCGTGAAAGAGCCTTTGGATACACCAGAGGAGAGAAAGTGGTTAATTAACTGGAGCAAATGAGGAATCAGTACAGATTTAAATTATAGAAAGAAACGAACAGTAAAGCCGTCGGGGCCAGGTGTCTTATCTTTGGGGAGAAGAGAGAAGGCAGTAAGAAATTCTTTTTCTGAAATCGGGGCGTCAATAGAAGAGAAATCCACCAAAGGAGAAGGAGGTTTAGGGACAGAATTAAAGAAAGAATCTAATTGCTCTACTGAAGGGGAAGACTCAGGGGTATAAAGAGAAGAATAAAATTGAACAAAGCAATCCAGAATTTTGGCATCAGAAGATTGGGGCGAGCCTTGTGAATCTTTAATCGAGACTATTTTCCATTTTTGTTTCTTAATTTTGAGGTAATTTGCCAGAGCTCTACCAGCTTTATTGCGACCACCATATATCTTCGCATTAAATTGAAGAAGCTGATTGGAGGCCGATTCCCAAGAATGTTTATTAAATTGCATTTTAGCAGTAATGAGAGAGGACAAAGAATCCAGAGAGTTGGAAGTATAATAAAGATGCTCAAGTTCTTTGATGCGAGTAAGATAAGAAGAAGCCTGGGAAAGCGCTTTCTTTTTTTTTACGGGACACAAAATCAATAATACAACCCCGAGCAGTGGCCTTAAAAGCATCCCAGAGAAAGTGAAAGTCAGAGGAAGAGTTGGAGTTAGTAGTGAAAAAGTCGTCCATGAAATGAGTGAAATGTTCAATGAATGCAGGATCAAGTAAAAGGGAGTTGTTAAAGAGCCATCTGCGGGCCTGAGGCGAGGGAGAGGGGTAGTCCATATCTAAAATAACCGGGGCATGATCTGATATGAGGATAGAGCCAATTTCTGAGTTGGACATAAATTGAAAAGCATGGTGGGAGAGAAAAATATAATCAATACGGGAGAGGGAATTATGCACAGGAGAAAAAAAGGAAAATTCCAGAGAGTCGGGGTGGGATAATCTCCATGAATCTATAAGGCCTCTGGAGGAAATGGATCTATGAAAGGACTTTTGCATTTTATTGGGAATGTAACAAGCTTGTGATTTGCGGTCCAAAAAGGGGTCCATCAATTGATTACAATCCCCCCCAACAATCAAATCTTCATTAGCATTGGAAGAGAGAAGGGAGGAGAAATCATTCCAAAAGGAAGAATCAATGCCATTCGGACCATAGACATTACAAAGAGAGAGATGAACATCATTAACAATACAATCAAGGAACAGCCACCTGCCATTAGTATCAACAGTTTCATTTAGAATTTGAACAGACAATGCTTTATGAAATAAAATAACAACACCATTTTTGTGATTAATAGCAGGAGAGCAGAAAACATCTCCAACCCATTGTCTACGTAACAACGATAACTCCTGTGTAGAAAGATGTGTTTCTTGTAAAAAGGCAATTTGACATTTTAAATGAGCAGCTCCTGGATCTCCTACTAACTTTAGCATGTAAGGTGATCCTGTGCAATTGGAAATCAACGGGTGAGGTCTCCTTCAATGCTTGGAGGGAATGGCTGTCCTGCATTAGGGGCACTGACAACCCCGCGTTACACTCATCACCATGGCAGGTCACCAACAAAAAATTATGGTCTTAACTGGACCGAGCCTCCTTCATCTTTGACCCACCTTGAATTTCCATACGATGAGATCTGTTCTCAGTGAATTATGGGCTCCGGGTTGCGTGAACTGTAATGGCTATATCTTGGGCTCACGGGCTTGACAACCTTAGAATCATGAAGCAGGAATGGTGTAATATACATGGTGTGATATGACTTGATTGGACAGAGGGCTCTACGGAACTATGTACAAAAATGTGAATGCAAGGATGGTACTTTATTTTCCTTTACTGTATACGTATTGTTTTGTGTAATAACCCATGTCTGCTTGCGGTACTTTGGCAACATGATTGTAATTCTTTTGATGCTCTCTTGCCGCTATCATCTCTGTTATGGTTAATAAATAAAATATGATTTGAAATTAAATGAGCAAGATGAGATAAAACACGTTGTTTCTTGATAGGGTTACGAAGACCCTTAACATTCCAGGAAATGAGTCGAAAACCTTTCATATGAGGAGATTAAACGAAAAGTAGAAAGAAAGAGTAATACAGGTAAAAAGAGAGAATATATAGAAAGATTGGCAAGGAGAGATGGAGACAAGCCAAATATAATAAAAAGAGGAACGATGGAAATAGTAAAGAAACCCAAGTAGAGAGAGCGAAAGGAAAAGGAGCAAGGCCATCATGGGAAGGTAAGATGAGAAGAAGTGAAGAGATATAAATGGAGGAGAAAAAGAAGAAATAACTAATACCACAGTGCCAAAAGGGAGATGGAAAGAAGAGTAAGGTAGGTAAAGTAGAAAAAACGAAAAAGGCAAAAAAAAGGAAAGGGTAAAATGCTGAGGTGAGTAAGAAGGAGAGAGGTAGAGGAAGAAAGGGGAGCAAATAGAAGGAAGAAGGGAGCCAAAAGCAACCCTAAAGAAGACAGCAAGCAGAAGGATGGCAAGAAGAACCAAATCGATTCTAGCCATACAGACACGTAACAGAAAAAACAATGAAGTGAGAGCGGGAGCAGCGGTACAAAACGGCCGCACAAGAGGGAAAAAAGGAGTCGAGAACACAGTCCGAGGAACAAAAAAGACAAGAAGAGAAGGGGAAAATAGAAAGAGAACCTGGGACCGAGCACGACCAAGAACCAATGAAGGAGACTTACCAAACAAGTATGCAGGGATATCAGCGTACTGGGATGACGGAGACTGATAATAAAACAATACAATGAAGAGGAAGACAATCGAAACAACGGGAGACGAACCTAAGAGACAAGAAAAACAAGAGAGTGAGGTAAAGAGAAGGAGAAAAAACAAGTCAACATTGTAGACAATAAAAGAAACACAGAGATGAAAAAATATAAAAACTAGGAGCCACTTTGTTCCATGGAATCTTCTCTGTGGGAATGAATGAATCAGCGGAGATCAGCTGGATCCTCGAAGCTGTAAGACCGTTCCTTGTATGTAACCTTGAAGAAACAAGGATGAATCAGACCATATCTGGCGTTCATGGAGCGAAGTGTAGGCCGCATATCCAAGAATTCTTTTCGACGCGTCGCAGTCTGTTTAGATACATCCTGAGAGAAAAAAAGTTTATTTCCTGACCAAAAAAGTTGCTTGTGTTGCTTGGCAGAATGTAGAATAGTCATGAGGTCAGAGTAGAGAAGAAAATAAGCAATAATGCCTCGAGGTTTTGCAGAGGTAGACGAGCTTTTGGGACCAAGACGGTGTGCTCGTTGAATATTGACATCCACATGTTTTGGCAGGCCAACAGTTGGCAGGACCTGTGTCTTCAAAAATAGGATGATGTCGGACCCTTCAGAATTCTCAGGAACACCATAAATACGTAGATTGTTACGTCTATTACGATTTTCCAAATCTTCAGACGTTTTCTTGAGGACAAGAACCTCCTTGGTGAGACTGTCCAGTTTAGCGGCGACATCTTGGACGTCACTGATTGTTTGTTCAACATCAGTAACCCTTTTGTCGAGATTAGACCACTTGTCATCCAGTCTCTGCAGGGTAGCAGTAGTATCCGCAATAAAGGGGCGAATAAGTCGAAGTTCTTCCTTGAGGTCCTCCAGGGTGACAGGAGGCGGAGATTTGGAAGGAGATGGTGGATCCTTCTTGAGGCGTTTGCCTGCAGTTATGGAGTCCTTGCGTGAGGCTGGAGCAGCATTAGGGGCTTTGCTGGTATGCCCGTGCTCCATGATGGTAGAGCCAGAGAAAGGAGCAGCGTGAGAGTGAGGCAAAAGATTAGCAGCGGAGTGTGGAATGAGGGCTGCAAAATCCCAACAAAGGCAATGAAAGCATAAAGCAGGAAAACCTCACGCAAAAATAATGAGCAACTCAGATTCAACAGAGCGCAGAAAAGAAGAAGTTATAATGGTCCCAAGTAGTGCAGAACTCCAGCCGAACACTATCGAGGCAAATGATGAGGTGAAAAGTGGAGACGAAGGTCCGTCGACAAAGAGAAGGCAGAAACGACACAAAATGCCTCAATAAAGTTCAAATGACTGATGAAAATCATTGCAATGTTGAAATAAACAAAGCCATTGGGCAATAAAGAGCAAAAAGGCACCAGAGAGAAGGTTTAGAAGAAAAAAGAAAAAAAAACGATGAAGAAAAAAAACAAATGGCGGCCGTTTCCGAGGTGAATGCATTTATGCAAATTATACCCTCAAAAAGACCTGGAAAGCATACTGAAACATACCCACATGTTCCGCCAAGAAACGCCGTCTGAAAGCGGGTCCTTCGTTTAAAATGCGCCGCCGAAATCGCAGAGCTCAAGGGGGCGCGGCCATCTTGTTCGCCGCGTCGCGCGCCCTACTTTTGTTGTTTTAAGTGTCAATTTTGCACTGCTACTGTCTGCTCTGTAAATCACATGTGTTTCTGTATATGGGAAGGTTACACAACGACTGACTAGTCTGTAATGTGCTAGATAAGCTCACGATACTGCGGCACATGCTGTCTCTGTATCATAACTTCTTCCTTTGCTCTCTTTTACCCATCACTAGGGGGCCTACATGTGGGATATTCAGTGTTCAAATAAGCTTCTGGGCCTTCTGCAATGCACAGATACCGACTTCCAACGACTTGTACACTATTCTGAATTTCCGATTTATTCCAGATCACTGCTGGGTTTAGTGGAAGTCAGTCTGCTTTTCTTGCTAAAAATCCAATACCTAGAATTCCTTGCTCGATGCTTCATCTCTACCCCTGTAGGCCAAGGTGGGGTGGAGGAATTCATCACACCAGTGGCTGGCAGGTGCAAGTCTGCTCACACCTGAGGCATGTGATCAAAGTGGTATTCTTTTAAGCCCACATTTTCTTCAGTCCAGCATTGGTCATTCTAACAGTGTTCCAGTTTAAATGACCTCTTATTTCTGAGATTTTGCTAAATCTTGCTTCCTCAGAATTTCCGAGGTACAGCTTCATCCTTGTTCCTGGAACTAGCACTGCCCTGCAGTGCTTCCTTGGTTTCTGAAGTAGCATTATTGTAATTCATCCTTGTTTCTTAAACATTCACTCTTTCTCAAGTTGCACTTTCACCATCCCGGCCTTTCTCCCTTCTTCCAGATCTCCAGTGCCTAGTCTGCTGGCCCCGTTATTTCTACTTCTTCTCGGTTAAACACACCTCTCTAGCTCCTTGTCTATTGTGGCTGTGTGTTTTAGTTCTCCACTCTTGCTGTCACCACCTTGCATATCCCTGTGTGATCTACTTGATACACGGGCTTAGCTAACAACCCAGGTGGAGCTTCTTGTCTCTATGTTACTTTTATAAAATAACCAATATATCAGTTCCACAGGCCCTGCCTTTGCATGTAACTCCTATATGCGGGTATTTGTAGTCAGTATCAGTACAACAGTTGTGCACGGATGTATGACATTACAACGCATACTTTTACCACGCATACCTTTACAACGCGGTTTTTACATTGCATACCATTACAACGCATAGCGCTTTTGGGTGTTGGATAGTGAATAGTTTAATTTACTATTCCAACTCCAGTCCCCGTGGACACTAGGGAAGGTTATTGGATAGTAAATTAACCTATTCCCTATCCTAGAGCGCCCCCCAGCGCAATGCGTTGTAATGGTTTGCGTTGTAATGACTGCGTTGTAATGGTAGTGCGTTGTAAAAGTTTCATTGTAAAGGTTGTTTACCGTTGTGCACTAGTGTCTTACTGTGCTTCAGTCTTACAGTGGGAAGCTTCCAAGCACTTTACCCCACATTCCCTACATTGTGAATACTGTTATAAGCATGTGTTTCACATCCTGTCTGTAAGTTATTCTGAATGCTGAATTGCTTCTGATGTGTCTGCTCTTTCTGAGGTTTGACTTCTTGTTACCTTGTGCAGAGTTTTTCTATTGAATTTATTTTCTTGACCAATGCCTTGTGTGATCTTGGGCAACTCTGTGCCAAATATTCTGCTACTTTGTCTACCCCGCCACCAGTCCTTGTCAGCCCTGACACTCTGTGCATGAAAGAAGCTTATTCTACTACTGCAGAGGCCATGTATGATTGTTGTTTGCACATGAGTCAGCTTGCACTGCTACAACTTTTGCTATTATAGTGTGATTGATTGAATTGTATTGATGCTGTGAAAGGTGCTAATATTACTGTTGTCTTTAGTACATCTGATAATTATGCATGAGAGAGGCTTATAATATTCCACCCTGTATTGTAATACACATATGTGGGTGGATTACACTGCTCCCGTGTGCAGCAAAAGTAGTGTCCTAGAGAGGTTTGCGCTGCTCCAATTTATTCTATATCTTCAGTTTACTTATTCATGAAATTGTTTTGGGGGTTTATATTCTGTGCATCAATAATCACATATAGTATGCCTTTCTTCACATGATTTTACATTTTTAGACAGAATTAACATAATTACAATCGAAACCAAGTTCCTTTGATATGTGGAAATGTGTCTATTAATGTGTTTTAGATCTGCTACATTTTCTTTGCAAAACACAATTTTAGACATGATGGATGCCATCTCTGTCACTCACTCCTGTTTCCCCTAGGGACGGCTCCTCTGCTAAGACGGAGGAGGAGCATCAATAGCCCCAACCCCCACCAGCAGCACAAAAAAAGAAGGATAAGAACCCCATGCTTATAATTGTTTTATTTCATTTACAGGAGTCTTGGTGGCAGGGCCAGGGGGATAACAGTCACCCACGGAGAGTGGTATGCACTGGGATCAATGCGCATGGCAGTTTGGCCGGCCAAACCGTCATGCACATTGATGCTCTCTCCAACTCAGCTGCATCGCTTGGTTGGAGACAGCAGGCACAGGTTCCCAGTCTCCCTGGGAGCACAAACCCTCGACGCTCAGGCCAATCCTGAAGCTGCTGTAATGCGTGAGTGCAGGTTTAGGATTGGCCACAGGGGAGTATCTGCCTGCAGTGGAGCCACGAGAGGAGCAGCAGACAGCGATACGACGGGCTGCATGTACTTTTTAAAAAAATCATTGTTTTCTTATTCGTCGTCTGCCCCCGCCCCCCAACCCCCAGCTTCTTAACCTTCACCTGAGACCAACCCCTACTTGTTTCCCCCTGCTGATGCGAAGTAAATCATTTCCACTGTTATGATTTCATTTCTTCAAATAAACTTTCTCTGTTCCCTTGACTTGTATCGTTTGTCACCCTCCTTCCACTGCAAGCACTCATCTATTTATATGCTCAAAGTTTTTATTGCTTAATGTTTTATTATATTTGTTTGAACATCTCCACATGACATTAGCTTAGAGGGTGTTGAATAGTTTTTTTAAAGAATTGGGTTGGTGCTTATGTGTAAAGGTAATGATGTGTATTAGTCTTTTGTTCTGATTTGCTAAAGAATTTATAATTTTGCTCACACCACGATGATCTTGTTTTTTTACAAATTTTCTATGCAAGAAATGTGTATAAGAGCCCCTTGATTTTGGGTGTGCAAGAGTTTTTAGGTCTCGCCTAGACGAAAGCAAAGCAAAGCTTTGCTGTCTAGGGCGAGACAACTAATGCTGTTACTTTCAGGGCAATGAGGACAGCAAAGTGGCACGCGCTTTTTCAGGCCGAGATTTGACCTCGTGAGCGCGCACGCCCAGCCGGCGCCGTGCTCATCCCCTGCCACAGACACACACATGCACACGCAGGCAGGAAGGGCTACACACACACACACACAGACTCGCGCGCGAACCCGCCCCCCCCCACACACACGCAGGAGCGCACCTACACACACGCACGCACACACGCACGCATACAGAGACACCAACACCCCCCCCATGCCGCCGCCGCCATAGAAGCGCCCCCGACCGCCGCAGACATAGAAGCGCCCCCGGCCGCCGCAGACATAGAAGCGCCCCCGGACGCCACAGACATGAGGCCTCACGCCCCTCCTCTCTATTCGGGACTCACCGGGTCGGCTGGCGCTCGGCGGGCCGGTCTCTCCTTCTCCAGCGGGGGCTCCCTCTTCTGCACGGGCCCCCCGCCATGGCTGGCACGGCATCTCCGGTCTCCCTCACTACTCGGGAGACCGACCGGAGGACAACAGGCAAAGCTTCAGCAAGGCAGTGGGAGCGGGCACACCTCTTCCCGGCCCCGCCCACAATCAGGCGGCGGGCCGGACATCTGCTTCCGGTGTTTTCCGGCAGCGGTGATTGTTCTCTCGTCTTATCTTAGTGGGCGTGTGCACACCAGTCCAGCTCTGTGGTTAAACATGTATTTTTCAATACTGTCTACATTGCCTTGCTTTCAGGTGCCGGAAAGTGGAAATCGCCCTCCTTGGCGCCTCTCATGCACTTACAAACGCCGTGGCGCGATGTTGTTTCAAAATACGGAAGGTCAAATATAATCGGGCTGTTCGGGTATACACTCAAAACTTCACCGAGACGGGATAGCCCATGGGCTTGGCAATTTGTAGAAGGAGATACCTATTGCCGTTTAATGCGCCTGTCGAGCACATGCAATAATGCAGGCCATTGCTTCCATATTATCCAGCTGAGATGCATTAAATTTGTGATCTTGGGACTGTCCATTTACACAGATCATACTACAAAATGAGCTGCTTCTTGGCAATGTTAACAATAGGCGTGGGTAGCCCGGGGGTAATCATTTCAGGGTCTTTAGAAGGGTGACACTTGTGAGCGGTAGACGGAAGATTTGCAGGTTGGTCGCAGATCTCTGCAGCAGGTAGCCAGCCCTCTGAGCTATATCTCTTACACAAAGCAACCACGGAGTAAAAAGATGCAATTCCATTTTTCATCCGAAAAGTGCTACTCTGTTAAATTCATATTAAGTTTTTTTTTAAAATAGAGGAGCTATTAAAGCGACCTCGTATATGTAGGATTAGTGAGAAGATAGTGTGTTAGGCTAATGCTATTGCTGCAGTGGTCTGTGCCAGAAGTCATGGATTTCAGTCCGACCCGAACTTCGAATTACATCTTTTAGAGGGTGGTAAAATGAGGGTGTCTATGCAATTAATCACAGCCCATAAACATCTTGACGTGATATTACAAATAAAAAGAGACTGTAGCTTTTGTAAAACAAGCATTGATAATGCATTATGTCTCGCCTTTTATTAAGTTAAAGCCATTTGCCATTTGCTTTGCTAATGGTATTGTATAGCAAAGCAAATGGCTTTAACTTAATAAAAGGCGAGACCTATTGCATTTTTAATGCTTGTTTTTTAATGTATTCCTGTTCTACTACGGATGTTGTCCCACTAGTTCTTGGTGTTGCTGCTCATTTGGGACTTCGCCTATTTCTGATTTTACATACTCTGTATAACTTTGTTTCTCAAATCTTTCATGGCATTTAACCTGTCCCGCATAATTTAGAATTTTGTAATAAAACCTTTTAACTTTTCAATAATCTAGAACTTAATTTTTGAATGGGCCGTATCACTTTTAAAACAGTTTTAAACCAAACATGAGAGAATCGGTGCTGTCTGAACTAGCATCTATATTGAAAGGAACTTGCCTACCAAGGTTGGAGAGAGCAAACTCCCAACACACCATGGGACAATTGGTTCGATCACCTGGCGCTGGTATCTTGCTTATTACTGACTGCTGGTGCCTCAAGTGCCAAGAATCTTGTTCTTCTTACTACTGTGGAGACCAGAGAAGCCAGAGTCTGCAGTAGTCATTCCAATATATGAGGATTGTTTACTAGCAGCCCCCCTGTGTTTAGCTTTGTAGAATATGATAGAAGGAGACTTATTGCACTCTTTCAAACCATAGCATGGTTGTGCTAGTCCATTTACCACCCAGTCTGAGAAAACCCCAGGAAAGCTAAACCTGCATGCTATGAAATCAAGTACTGTACAGGGGCACACTTGTGTTAAAAAGCCACTCTCTCTCTCTCTCTCTCTCTCTCTCTATCTCTCGCTCTCTACTGCCTTCCAGCTGACCACCAGCTGACCACCACCATGAAGTCAAAACACTGCCAGGCCTTCACCAACCGTATCAACTGCAGATGAACAAAAAAGAGCCAGAACTATTTGAATTGTCTTAAATTTCACCATGAGAAGATACAACATACCTATTTGAAATAAATGGGGTGCCCTTATCAGGCAACTGAGTAGCCCTTAATCCACAAACTTGTGAGAATAATCTTCATGCAATGAGGCTCTCTAGTGGACGCTTTTGTTGTTGGTATATTTTGGTGCAACTACATATGATTAGATGAAACCATTAATTTGCAATTATTTGTGCATCTAGCTAACAAGTATTCAGACAATTGATGTACTAATATAACATGTTAACTTAGATGTGCTCAGTAATAATGTTCATTTTATTCATTTAATTTTATGAAGCTGTGTGCCATTTCTTATGTTGAGCGATTTCTGTAGGCCATTAATTGTATCTTTCCCTGTGAAGCTCTCGCATTAGACTCACTGGTGAAATTCATGTGCATGTTGTATTTGTTCTTTCTCACGTTTCTGTTGCAGGTGTAGAAATTCGTCCTTGTTAGTTAGAATAATAGTTTTGTTTTAGGAGTTAGATTTAGGGAGGAGAAGATACATTGAACTGCAATACTGATGATAAAGGACCTTTGTACTCATTTGAGTGAGCCTGGGAATCAAGGTCATCTAGCCAAGGCCTGGGAGCATCGCTGCTGTGTGGAAAGTTACCTACAAGGAGGTGGCTTGCTTGGATGGAGTGATGTCACTATGCATTTTGGGATATTCCTTGCAAGTTCAGGTATTGAAGTTAGGGACAGTGCCTGGGGGACTTCTGCCTTGCCTTGAGAGAGAGAACATCTTAGAACGAGCTCTGTAACTTCATGCCACCTGACCGATTCAACGTGAGTGGACTTCTTAGGAAGCTTTCACGTGCTGAGACCTTTTATCGAACTTGCCTTGGGAAATGTTAAGTAGGGCTGTCACGTTAGTGGTAGTGTAGGGACAGACTAATGCCTTACACCTACAAACTTCCAATGAAGGCGAATCTTGATGCAGGTGCCATCATTTTCTTTATCTTAAATCTGGAACTGGTTATACTGTGCATGTTGCACCATCTTAACTTCACTCGTAAGTTTGGCTTGGTATTAGTTCCAATGTACTTCTACACACTCATTTTCAGGTGTGTGTATGTCCAACTTTGTAATAAACTAACTAAACTTAACTGGAAGTGTGTGATTCTTCTGAGCCATTGTTCATTAGAACTGTAATGATTGATTTGTTAACGATTTTCCTCCCCTCCACACTTGCATGCTGAGAAAAAGAGTAATTGGCCTGGGGTTCCAGAGTAAATCTAGAACATGGAACCCGGCTCTTTCAGTAGTTAGGAAGACTTGAACCCTAAGACATTATTTATTATTTTTTGTGAACATTTTGTTTTATTTTTTTATATTTAATTAATTTTTTAGAAAATTTGGGGACTCTGATTCCTCCTTCAATTTCTCACAACTTATCTTTTATGAATTTTCATTTGAAATTTTCATTTTTTTAATGAATGAGATACACTGAAATTATAAAGCTTTGGTTTGCACTTTTAAGTTCTTTATCTATGAAGAATACGTTACTCAACTTGACCTGTGCTACCAAACGAAAAGCCGGGGGGGTTCTTTTGGAAGGCCTTGGTTTGCTAATATGACACTTCCCCCTACTGAAGAAGTTGTAGGGCTATTCCAATAGCACACGCCACTGTCTATTGTCAGTTGCCCCATTGCAGCCAGTATTATGGCTTTCTTGCATTAAACGTATAGACCTTCACTCTAAGAACTCAGATGCACCATCCAGCTCGAAATATACTGTTCCCTGTGCCATGCTTGTTGCCGCTCTGGACGGAAGAGAACACTGCTTGATTTGTAAACAGGCATGCTGTGGATGCTGAAATCTCCAGGTTTCAGATGACGGAGGTGACTGTGGGTACCATTAAAGCGAATCTCAAGACCTTTGAGATATAGCCAGACTGTGCAGTTGTCCAGGGCCCGCATAGGCGCGCAGGGATGGGGTACGCTCCAGTGCCCCACAGCGATCCTCTTGTAGCCCATCGAAATAAGAACGAGTTGTGCCTTGTTGCATATGGGAAAGGGGAAGGGGGCCCTCCCCTGGGCATCTCTGCAATAGTGTAGTGCTGCAAGGCCCAGGAAGGGGACCCCTCACCTGGGCCCAGTTTCAAAGAGACACATTCTGCAGTGTATCCTGCAATCAGGACTCCTGACCCACTCCCTGCAGGACCCCTGACCTACTCTCTGTGGGGGGCCTATTGTCACATAGTTAGTGCCTTTCATGCATTAACCCTTTCAAAAGAAACTATTCCAGTCCTTTGCAGGCTAGGAAAGAGGTGCCGGTGGGTGGCTGGGACGGAGGAGCTGTAGCACAGGAGGGGTCCAGCACAATTATACTTTAGGCGCAGTTCAACTATTGAAATGCAAAACCAGCCACCTGCTTATATACTGCCCTTAACGTGTTAATCGGTGTCTTGTCTTGGAGTCTATTTCTTCCATTAAGCACGCTTCAAAGTGCAGACAATTAGTAAGGTCAGTCGATGGAGGCATGGAAGGTTTTATTAGCCCAGGGTCAAGCAGTTTGTGAAATTAGTAGTCCCAAAACTGCAAGACATGCTGCTCGCTGAAAAGGCTGTACATTTACCATTGTATTGAATTTTGGCGTGTATGCTATTTGACATGGCACTTCTCCCCCTCCCTCAGTAATAGATAGACTGGTTTCTCAACAGCATGCTTACTATCAGCCTCTACCCTGTAGCTAAATACTCCTAACCTTGCCATAAAGGAAGCAGAGAAAACAGTTCTAAAAAAGTGACTGCCCACTATAAGGTCAAACAGGAGGTCAGGATCAAGAGCTGTGTGTCCTGGTTCCACGTTTCTAACTTGTCCAAAACTGGGTTGGCACTGACTCTGATGGCAAGGGACTGCCATTCCATGGGAATTATATTTACTCTATTGTTTCAAAGGATTTAGACGATTTCATTCCTTTTGGATACCACATTTGTTCATTTTCTAAACCTGTTCCGAAATTTGCAATAGCAACCAGTTGACTTACTCTAGGAAGTGTTCATGGGATTAGAACTCACATGCAGTATGAGTAGTAATCACATTCAGGAAGCGTAATCTCCAGTACAGGTATCTTATAAGATGACCTGATGTAGAGGATGGGGGATTCAGAATGAAACACCAAAAATATGCCATGCGACCTATAGCTTCCTTGTTCCACAACAGACATCTTCTGATGTCTCTGCATGTGCAATTATTCTCTACATGCACAACATGTCCTGTGAAGTGATAATGGAAATTTGGTCACCTTACCTGCCCCTCAAATGCTAGATCGTGGCTGCGAGGTCAAAAGCAGTGGGGCCCTCTTACATAGGAGAGTGGGGCCCCTTCCACTCAGCCCCACAGTGCTAGACAATAGATGTGAAGCCTAGGGAAAGAGCCCCCCTGCAATGGGCATCACAGTTGAGGATCATGGCGGGGAGTCCCATGGGAGTGGGATCTTTTCCCTGGGACTGCAGCACTTGACCACTGCTGTGAGGCCCACAGTAAAGGGCTCCCACACCCAAGACTCCCATTCCCTGGTCCTCGCAGTGCTAGACCATGGTTGAGAGGCCTAGGGTAGTGTGTCCCCTACCCTAGGCCGCGTAGCTATGGTGTTGGAAAGGAAGGTCTTGCGTAGGCGGCCCCTCCCCTGGGTCCAATTGCAAGTGCTTCACAGGTCTGCACCATGACTATGTGACTGTTTTCATGCCAGGGATAGAGTCATCAGTAGTGCAGCAGGTTTAATAGCACTGGTCCTCAGAGGTGTAACGGTGGCCAATTTACCCAAATTATGGCTGTTTTTCACTGTGCCTCCAGCAGACGGGGTAAAGGATACTTTTGCTTTGCACGAGGTCCCAATCCCCCACTGCAATTCTACTTACCTCTCTTCCATGTGCTCCGCAGCCATGGTTGGACGCTCAGGGCAGGAAGTGCCCAAACTATGGCTTTGCAGTGTTGAACCATGGCTGTGAGGCCTTTGTGATGGGGTCTTTCTCAGTTACCAATGTTGCAACAGCTGCAGAGGTACCAGGCCTCAGAAATATGAGGAACCCATTATACCCCAAGTATGGCTGTGTTTTATTATCCAGGATCAAGTTGTTCCATTAGGTACCATGGCACCAGTACTATGACACTGGCCATTTCTCTCATGCCTTTCGCAGCAAAATATCCAAAGATGCATGGTCAATCAACCGTGGCATTCGCAGCCATTGTCCAGGGTTGCACGGCCCAATAGAGGGAACCTCCTCCCCTTGGCCTCACAGTACCAGACGATGGCTGCAAGGCCGAGAGGAAGAGCCCCTCTGAGAGACATGGCTATCAATAGTGTAGCAAGTGCAGTGGCATCGTGTTCCAGTAGGGTTATGGGCCAATGCACCTCCAATTATGGTTGTCTTTTACTGTCCAGTCATTACCTAGGGTTCAGATGATCAATAAGTTCCCTTGCTTGCACCAGAGTCCATTGCACCATTGATACGTCACTGGCTCCCCTCACCTGGCCATCTGAGCTATGGTACTCCATTGCAAGGCCTAAAAAATGGGGCCCTCACCTTGGCCTCACAACAAAGGGCCATTGCTGTAAGGTCCAGGGGCTGACGATGCTCTCAGGGGTGCTTCTATCAATGGTGCAGCAGGTGCTGTGGCAATTTACCCAAATGATGACTGTAATTTACTGTCTAGCCAGTGGATGGTGGGGCTATGGGGAGAGAGTGTTCCATATATCTTGCTTTCACCAGGGGCTATGGCACCATTGTTACTCTACTGGTCCCTGTCTAATGAGTCCTGCAGCGCTAGTCCACTGTTGTAAACTCCAACATAGGGACGGGGTGCAGGATTGCCCCTCATTCTAGATATTTGTCTTGTATCCTGCTGTAAGCTCCTGCAGGATTCCAAATGTCCAACTTTTTTTTGCTCACCAGGGAACTCATGTATGTGAGCAGGCTAATCAATAGAGAATAATATACAAACAGGTCGGCTGCAACGCCTAGAGTCACCAAGCCCAGCGTGAACAACCATTGTGCATAGGTGGAAGAGACCATCATTTGTTAATACGGCAACAGGAAAGGAGAATATGTAGCACAGAAGGTGACATACACAGGTCTCGCTATTGAAATGTTTACCTTTAGATGTGCTAAAAAGGAGGAATGTAAAAGCTGACAGTTAAAAAGACAGCCCTAAACAAGCAGGCACCCACACTAAAATGTTTGCGTCAAGATGATGGCCAGTCAACACATGTGATAATGGCAAATAAGTAGAAAAAGGCCAAGGGAGAACATAATTTGACCAAGATCAGACAATTTAGTCAAGAAGGAGAACCAAAATTGCAACAAAGAACTGCTTTTTCAAGACTCATAACTTTCTAATTATACCACATGCTTTATCTCTTAAAGATATTAAGGGTGTGAATTAGGACTCGTTGAAATGGGAAGAAAACCCCAAAGTGAACTCAGCATTTTTTGGTAATCCCCATATAAGCATCTTCTTGGTGAAACCGCTAGTGCGCTAATAGCCCTCAGAAGTGATAATGGAAAGTTGACATCCGTACTGCAGAGGGGGGCCCTAGGCATAGGGTGGGTGATGGTGGAGCCTGTTCTACACTTTTAGAAGTTAGATTGTTGTTATCAAGGGCCCCCAGCGATGGCCAAGTGCTGCGAGGCCTAGTGAAGGAAGGGCCCTACCTCAGGTCTCGCATTGCTGGACTATTGATGTGAAACCTAAGAGAAAGCCTTTCCTTTCTTCCTTGAATCTCACAAACATGGTTGAGTGCGGCGAGGCTTGAGAGAGGGCAATATCATGGCCTTTCAGCACTGGACAATTAGTGCAAGTACAGTGAAGGGGCCCTTCCTTGGGCCTTGCAGCCTTGGCTAAGCACTCAGAAGCTCAGAGAAGGGAGCCCTAGTGTTGCCTTTGATCACTTCTGAATTTTAACAATAATTGTTTTCCAGTTAATTTCACGTCTGCAAACTAGTGTTGATATCCTTGGATCCTTCTGCCCTGTGCACAAAATCTCTCTAATGTTTTGTTGCTCAGTGACTTTTCAGATTGTACATGGCCATGTCCATTCAATAAAGATCTACCTTGTTTAATGTGAAGAAGTAAATAATAGCTTATGCTAGGTCTTTAACATTCTGCATGACATGTCCAATCCTAACTATCAAAAATGTGAAAATACTCCTTCGCAAGATCTCAGTGATAATCTTGCTGATTCTTTGAGAAGATCAGCAAGATTTTGAAGGATAGGCTTTAAGGACCATGGCACTGCCTATGTCATCTGGTTCTCCTCTTGACCCCTTACCATACATCGTTTGGAAAGAGTAAAGATACATGAATGCTTGGTGAGCAGAAAGTTGCCCATCTACCTGGAAATCCACTCTCTTTTAGAGGAGGAAATGTTTGGTTTTAGGCCAAAGCATGGGACTGAGACAGCCCTGCTCACTGCCATGGATGAACTACATTTAAGGGTGGACAGTGGTCAATCCACAGTTCTTATACTCAGGGCCGGACTAGGAACCAAAACCGGCCCTGGCAAACTGATCGGCCGAGCTGTTTGCTAGGGCCAGTTTTGGCTGCTTTTGTCACAGGGGGCGAGCCCCCCCTGTACCAGGGCCCCCCGAGCGAACCCCCAGGGGCCCTAAACATGCCCCCACCCTGGTGGCCCACCGGAGAAACGCCCGGTGCCCGCTGTTGCCAGGCCGGCCATCCTTATACTGCTCGATCTTTCGGCACCTTTAATACCATCATCCACCAAATCCTCTTGAACAGACTTGCCTTGATTGGAGTTGGTGGGTCGTATTGCAGTAGAAGAGCTCCCATCTATCTGATAGGTGCCAGGCGGTGTCCCTGCCCCCTACTGGTTTGCTTTCAAATCTATTCAACATGGAGTTCCCCAGGGCTTGGCTCTCAATCCCATACTTTTTAATATATACCTGAGACCACTTATTACTGTGATCAAAGCCTATAATATCAATCTAGTCAAGAATGCTGATGACACATAGCTGATTATATCCATTGAGGATATCCAGCAGGATGTCATTGACTCCTTTCATAATTGCGTGCCTGACATTGCACTTCGGCTGAATGCAAAATCCCTCAAAATTATAGAGGAAAAATCTCGGGGTCACCTTTGATGCTAATCTTTTCCTGGAGAAACATCTTAATAAAGTAGCAGGGGGCTGCTTCCCACTCCTGACAGGTCTCAGGACACTTTTCCCACTGCTGCCAATCACAGCTAAATCCATTATAGTATGCAGTGTTATTCTGAGTATGTTAGATTATTGAAATGCACTGCTACTTGGAGCACCAGAATATCTCATTAGTAGACTGCACAGAGTCCAAGACTCAGCCACCAAACCAGCATTAAACAGGCCTTGCAGAACATCTGCATCAATGGAGGAACTGCATTGGCTTCCTCTGAAACATAGTCCTTGTGTATTGTCTTTAAGGCCCTACAGGGCTCTGGTCTTGTGCCCCTACAATGGAGCCTAAAGAGATATACCCCAGGAAGAGGTCTTCGTTTTGCCTCAGCCTACCTCCTATGCATCCCAAGATTCCACAAGACCAGACAAGGCGGGCAAGCCTTTTCAGTTAATGTAGCCCAATTGTGGAAAAGTTTACAAGCCACTCTTAGAGCATCAACTGATCTACTGCATTTTAGGTACACTTTGAACACTTGGCTCTTCCCTAAGTAATCTGTGGCTGTCTTGATCCCCCTTCATATCTGATTTGTCTGGATAAAAGCTCGTAGCACCGGAATACCTGTAAGGTGACAGTTGCACTCTACAAATCCTACAAAAATAAACGTTATAGACAGTCCACATACTTTTACTAGAAATTATTGATGGCGATTGTACAATACATAAGCTATTGTACCAAGCATAGGGACTGGGTTGAGTTGATGGCATATATTGAACAGTGAAATATTCAGCCTTCTGGCTTCCCACTTTCTTGATATACTTAGCCTCCCTGATCTTTAATTTTACGCTCACTGTCGTTTCACTCAGGTCTGGAGATCTGGCAGATGTTATGGTGTGCCAAATGCATTTGTAGAGTGCAGTTACACTGAGCTTCTTGGCACTAAAGCAGGTTACATAACTAGCCCAAAAGGAGAAAAATAGAAGTCATTAGTTAAAATGCAAGGATTTGTTGATTTTTGTGAATTTATTTTAAAAATAGGTTCTGAGCAGCTGGCAGAGAGTTCAGCACTTTTGGAAGCAAAAATGGAGAAAGATCTTTCCCCATTTGTAAGTGTTCTAGTTAGTTGCATGGTAAGTAAGATCTGATTCAGGGCCGGTTCTAGGATTTTTGGGGCCCCCTGGCGAAGTGGAATGTGCAAGGCCCCTCTAATTTACATAAGTGACACCTTCAGGGCTCCAGAAGCTGCTTTGCGCAGACTCCTGTTGAGCCGTGGCTCTCCTCTCTGCCACCTACAAGCACGTCTTTTACAGCTCATATCGGGCTGACGGTGTGAGAATAGCTTGCCGGCTGAGAGTAAAAACAGTGCAGACTGGAAAGTGTTGACAATGGGCGTCCCACAGGGTCTCTCAATGGGCAGCCGGGCAGGAGGCCTAATTTCTGAAAACACCTATAATTAGGCCTCCTTGCAACTGGCACAAGATGAGGTGTCTCCCTCCCATAGGCCTCCCCACACCATACATGAGAGGCCAAAAGAGGGGGGGGGGCTCCTGTAAGTCAAATTGCAAACAGACACCTTTCTTCAATGGGATCGGCAGGGGCAAAAGAGGATTGGTGGTGTGTTGCACTGGTGCAGGGCCCCATGCTGGTGGGCTGTGTGCGAGGCACTGGGCAGCTGCCCATGCCTAGCACTGGCCCAGATCTGATTGGTGGAATATTACATTTTATTTTGCTGAAAAAGTAAAAATGTGGAGGTTACAAAGATAGGACAGAGGTGGTGCAATATTTTTATGTACAATCATAAAGGCTGGATTTCAAATGGTAGTCAGTGCAGGATTTTAAGGAATGGTGATATCCTGTCATGCCTCGAGGTGCTGAATATGAGACAGGCAGAGGCATTTTGCATGAGTTGAAGTTGGTGGAGGAATGTTTTTTCAGGGACGGCTAAATAAACTGCCTCAGTGTAATCCCACCTAGACTTAGTCAAGACACTTGCTACTGTTATGTACCAGTTGTTGAGGATGGAAGGTAAAAGTTTCTACAAGATCTTGAGTAGGTCGAAGCACATACTGGACCCTTTTGTCCCTTATATTTCAAGTGATAGATTGGTGTTGAGGTGAATGCCCAGATTATGTATGTTCTTAGGTTCTTTTCATATTGGCCCTGTGGTATTTTGCACAGGTGAGCTCTATAGTTTTCCTAGATGTTCTTATTATGCTTGCATTGTTTATTTGAATATGTACCTCTGTATAGCCTGTTGTCAGTCTCTACTATGGCAGTAGTCTGAACAAATGTTTCCCTGTTTCCTTCAAAAATGTGATCTGTTACCCCTTATGGATGTACCCTCTATAATTTCCAACTTTCAAAAAATGTGCAATTTTTTGTACAAGTGTACTCTGTTTTATACAAGGACCCCTGTGTGGTTGCAGAATCATGTCATTTATGTTTACCCTTCCATATTGTAGATATTTCCTCTGATGGCTGTGTTCACTCGTTGTTTGCATAAATCAGTGCATTTAACGACAGCTTGTAACAGTGGAATCAAGATTAGCACCATCGACTGGTGTGAAAGGGTTTAAAGTGATCACACTTTAAATATTTTCAGTTGTCACAGGTTATCAGGTGTTGGAATTTGACCTGCCTGGATGCAGTCACATAATAGTAATTCTTGCTGAAAACGAATTCAGCAAGATTAGAACATGGTTGTTTGGCGTGTCATAAAGTAGCTGAGGAAATTGTAATTCTAATGCAATATGGAATAACTCTTTTAATAGGGTCAAATCCGATCAGAGAAGTAGCTTTTCTTGGCATCGCTGATTTTGAAATTATAGGAGATGTCTATATTAATAGGTTCTATTCTTTTTAAATACCATCTTTTGTTTCGTTATCCAATTTTTCTTCTGTTTAAACATAAAAATGCTGGTACAATACTGACCAGAGAGCAACCCTAAATGCCTGCCCCCCCTCCTCTGGAACTTCCAGTTATAGTCCAGCACTGTGAGCCCCAAGGAAGCAGGCCAGTTAGTAAGCCAGCACACATAAAATTTAAAACCAGTTGCATCATCTACAAAGCAGAGCTTAAATTGAGCTGGCGGTGTCTGGTGCTCAGCACTAGCACTCAATTGTCAACACCGGCGCTTGTGACAATCTGCCACAAGGTGACGCTGTCTGGCTACTTTTGAGATAACCACAACAACAGTTAATTATTAATTTAATAGACATAAAAAATGTTTATTACCTGCCGTCCAACCAATTCTTATAGCTTTAGAGGCCTGGAATAGTCTGAATTGTCACACTTGCCCTAATCACCAGCCGACTAGACTGTGCCAACACACTCTATGCAGGCACCTCCACCAAACTCATGCAAAGACTCCAGGCGATCCAGAACTCAGCTGCCAGACTGAGCCTCAACCTGCCCAAGAGGACACACATCACCCAGCACCTGAAGGACCTCCACTGGCTCCCGGTCCAGAAGAGATGCCACTTCAAGCTTCTGGCCCATGCTTACACAGCCCTTCACGACCAAGGACCCACATACATGTAACCAACGCCTTCACTTCCACCCACGTGCTAGGAATCTCTGCTCTGTACACCTCGCCTTCGCATCGATACCACATATCCGCGGCTCCGGAGGATGCTACTTTTCACACCTCGCTGCCAAAGCCTGAATACACCCTCCCCCTTCACCTCCACACCATACCCTCGCTGTCCCACTTCAGGAAGGGACTCAAAACCAGTCTTTTCGACAGATAGCTGCAGCACAACACCCAGATACCCTCCAGGGCGATAAGCTGTGCAATAAATGTACTAATTGTTGATTGCTTGACTTATAGGAGTGTGAGGGTTAGTATTTGAGTTGTTACTATCATTGGTAGCGTTGCAGGGGCAATGTGTGGCGCAAGCTGCAGTGGCCTCCTGACGAGAGCCATTGCACTTATTTTTTTTACAAATTAAGCACTGCTACAAAGGAGAAACAGCCTTTGTAACGAGGTTTTTACCTTGTTGTGCCTTTACCACACATTTTTTAGCACGCATATTTTTACCACGTGCATGCCTTTATAATTTATTATTATTATTTGAAGGTTTTATATAGCGCTAGCTTCACCCGAGGGTATCAGAGCGCTTTACATCAGTAATGGAAATAAACAAGAAAAACAATCATAGAACTGAACAAAACAGATTACACAGGAGGTAATTGGGAGTGTGGAGGTCTCCCCCACAAATACATTGTTTTTATATATAAAAACAATGCGTGGTAATGGCATGCGTTGTAAAAGCATGTTTGTGGTAAAAACAAGCATGGTAAAAATGCGTGGTAAAGGCATACAATGTCTTTACCTGCATTGTACTGTTGTACAACCCTACAAAGCCATCATGACTATGGCACCCCTGCCTACTTCGATGTCTAGTTCTCAATCTCCAGTAGCTCTCCGCACACCCACTGCAAGGACACCTGTCAGGCAGAAGCTGAAGTGCACAAAAGAAAAAAACAAGGCAAAAGGCCATCCAAACAGCCCCAACTCAGCTCCAATTTACAAAACCGCTGAATAGACACTTCTTTAAAGAGCACTATACCATGATAAAGTGATAGTTCACAAACCAGCTACCCCCATCACATATTGAAATGTATAGAAACAATTTGGTAACATCTAATTAAAGATTTACATTTGGGAGAGACCTAGGCCAAACTTTCCAACCAATGTGACTAATATAATGTATTTCAACTTAATAGAACTTCAAAAAATACTTGTCCTTGTTTTATTAGGATTATTATTTATGCTTCTGTTATTTTACTGATATCTACACCTAGAAGGTGGCTTTTTTTTTTAAAGTTTCTTTAAGATGCAAGAGGCCTACAATTGACGGCGCTTCCGGTGATGTAATTTCCTTAGTTATAATTTTTTGTATGCAAAACAGAGGGAGCCTTGCACGTTTCCTTTCTGCCCAGGACCAACAAATGCTAGAACCGCCCCTGGTAAAGGGTTACGCATTGCTGTAGGGAACTCTATTTGGGCCAGCTTGACGTCACAAGGATGCAATTTATTATCTGGAATGACCTGGGAGAGAGATTCTCAATACTCTGCTCATGGCTTGAATAAAAGTGGCTTTTCTTTTATTGCTTAAAAAGATATGATTCTGGGGGGTGAAAGGACATTTTGACAAACATGATTACGTGTTTGACATGAGAGAAAAGGTTGTCAAATGAACAATTTTACTTTTGCTAAGAAGGCCCGTGGGCCACACTTTGCTGGAGAGAGCAGCCCATTCTGTCGGAAGGCTCCGGCCTGCCGACGCTTCCCTGAAAATCTAACACAGCTCGGATACGAAATCCAATTTTGTTTATAGTTGCAGCAGATAACGTCGGTTTGACAGTTTATCTTTCCGGTACCCAGACACTTGGCCTTCCAGCCTCCCCGCCCCCTTCCTAAAAACTTTACACAAATAATATTAAAATCAGAACTTTGAAATGAGGCCTAGTTTTCGTGGTCCCTGAGGCGCCGGGGTAAACAGATTAGCAGCGAAGACAATTTCATCGAGTTGTGTCTCGAGCCCTGAATGTGGAGGGAAGTTCGGCGCGCATCCTCGAGATGCAATAAGGGCTGTCACTGTAGATTCGGGCAAACATCTGTTATCGCAGGTTCTCCGCCTATTGCTCGCTGGCGGGTTTTGCCTTTAGTATTCCAAGCTGATTTTATTTCTATTCCATCCAAAAACACTCATATAACCCTCCGCGAGATACCTGTCCTCGAGCCATCGCCTCTGCAGCATGGCTGCTTCAGGCCGGGCCTATCTCACCTTCTGCCCACTGGCCGCGGATACCTTCCCTGCTTCTATACGCAGTAAATTATGTTGGTTTAAGTAGCAGGAATATTTAAATGCAATAGGATGAAGGCGTTCTCTTGTGAACTGCTGTGGCAATGAAGAGCAGTCTCCTTGCAGAGTCCTGGGCAGGGCGGGATGAAGGGGTCGCAGATCTGAGATTGCGCAGGGATAATTAATAGTTTATAGGGACTAGAAGGTTAATTAGCTGGAGAGTATGTGTGGCCTGAAGCTAAAGACGTGCCCTGCTCGGTGAAGGTTCGTGCTGTGCAGAATTCCCACTTCTGGTGTAACCATGGAAGGCAGGGCCCATAAGCTACTTTTTAAATGCTGCATACTCCTCTGAATGCCTCATGGACTCGGGGATTGAAGCCTGTCTGAGGTGGGGGGCTGAGGATGCTTCATTTGTAAAGGGAAAGTGTCCACAACGTCTTCTTAGAAGCCTGCTGCTGGCCATGCTGAATGTTGGTGTTTACAAGTAGGGTAATTTCACCTCTCTCCTTGTTTTTCACCACCCTACACTTCATGTTTTTTTCCAATTCTGCTTTATCATTTTTCGTTGATTTTCTATCTTTCTACTGCTTTCTTCCTTTTCTGACTTTTTCACACCTACTGTTCCGAAGTAAATCATCGTCCCTAAAAACAGGAGTGCAGCTGCCCACCACCTTCAACCACCAATGCAAATTTGGCACTGGATTGTTGGGGGCTAAGGTATGAGCTCCACATGCTGTGTATGTACCCAAGGGTTGCATGTCACAGTACTAAGGACAAAAATACCCACCTGTCAAAATATTGTGGCCAAAATATCGACTATCGGATTACGGTGAAGGCGTTTGTGTGTGTATATATGCATGTGTGTGTGCGCATTCACTAAAAAAACTAAGGTAAAAGTGACGTTATAGTTAAGCCAAAATGTCAGCTAAAATGTTGCATTTTAAAGTTAAAAAAAACACTGAAATTAATTAGTTATAGTTAACTGGAAAGTGATGTCATCAATGATGTCATTTCAGATCCAGCCTCAATGTTATCAATGAAGAAGTAGAAAATGTCTTAAGTGATGTAATATGTGAGGCGATAAACAGTGCATGGCGAGGGCGTGAGTTATAGTTGTTTCAATAATGGGAATGGTCTTGAATGAACATAGAATGTGAGCTTTACTACAGATGGAAACACAAAGCTCTACCTGCGAGGCTTAGGCCCTGATTTAGAGTTTGAAGGCAGAATACAGATAATCAGGGTGATGGAGGATATTACGACCATCACTCTGATGTACTGCTGCCTGCCAAAGTCAGAGAAGACCGCCGGCCCAGCAGTCATCTCTGTCCATAAAGGGAACCGCTGTTACAACAGTTCCGTTCAATATACTGAAGGTTTGTGGGACCCCACTGTTGGTTTTGACAACCATTCACCAACATCAAAATATTTTTTGTTTTTCAAAAACAAACTCCCAAAGCTGGTGTTTGTTTTTCAAAAAAAAATAACAGATGATCCCCACACCCTCGGAGTTTTCCCCAGGGCGTGGGGTCATTACAATTATTATATACAATTAGGCTATGTGGTGTAAAGTGCTTCCTCCAATGGCACAACTATGTTGGGCTGTCAATTGAAGTTTTCTACCGACAGAGCCAAAGGAGACTCTACCAACTGACTACTTAAGGTCCAACCGTCAGATGGCAGATGGACTGATGATTTGGCAGGCAGTCCCTTCGTTACCTTATGAATCTTTTGTGAATCATATCCTGCGTTTCCTCCTACCACTACCTCATTTACTCAAGGTTCTGAGAAAGATGACATTTCTGTTTCCAAATTCACATTAGCAGAAAGATTAACCTCTAGTATTAGGGACCACAAGTCTGGACTCCTATAATATCCTCATACAGCTTTTATTTTCTTTGTACCTCAAGTGATTCAGAGAAATGATGTAAAAACCAAACAAAATATTATAAATAAACAAGAAATATAGCACAAAACAAAGCAATATAAAATGACTAACAATAATAATAAAAATGCTAACAATTGCATAAATGATAAATATGCAGGAACACCTTGAGATAACTGATTGCATAGATTGATCTATACAAGTTTACAAACTCAGACTCTCAAAGTTCTGAGAATGTGGTCATGGACGTCATTTGAGAGTCACCAGGAGTCGCAACTGTGACCCCAAGCTTGCCCCTTGCTACCCCTGGCACTGCTCTTGCAACCCTGGCCTCAGACGCAGCACAAGTCACACAGAAAGTGGACTATCTGAGAGCAGGAAACAATCAAAAAGATATAAACTAGCTTCATTTCTTTTTCTGTTGTGAAAAAACATAGGTATGTGCTCCAGGCTGCTGCTGGCTGTAAACAGGAAGCAGTTGAAACTCACTAATGATTTAATTTGTCAGCCAGAAGTACCCTCTTCAAGGCCTTGCAGGCTCCAAGCTGTGTATGTGTCCTGCAATCTAGGAATTCTGATGTTTTTCTACACTCCTCTTTAGTAGAAAAGGTAGGAATCGGGATCTATCTCCAGTAGGCTTTCCTGGTTTTCCAGTTCTGCTGGAGCCATGCTGCCATTGTGGGCCTGTGAGCGGTGCTGCCAAAATTTGGGAATGCATCATTATGCAATGTGGTTGACTAAAGTATCTGTCAAGGAAATGCAGATTAGACATCATAATGTGTACACATTCTGTAGCAGGGTTATTACTCCCTTTAGTCATTTTAATATAGGTTTAGTAAAATGTTATTGTAATTGCAAGTACATAGCGCTTCGTACACCTGGTGAGGAGCCAAAGCACATTAGTTGACGGATTGTACTCTACACAGTGTGGGAGGGCTTGATTGAAACATTGGGTAATTACCATGTGCCTTATATGGAAGTGTGGTGTTCTGTGGGTGTGACCAGAGTGGCACTCTCTGTGGTGTGTGAAAATCAGTGTTAAAGGTGTGGTGATGTCACTTCCTGTGATATCACGGGGTAAAAGTTCACATGATGTCAATTCAACTACCCCTGACACTTTTGTGAATTGACGTCCCTGAATTTGGTGGGATGAAGAAGCACTGGCTTGTATGGTGAACCTATGGTGCTGGTTTAAACCTTCCTTCCGCACAAGAAGTCGGTGCGTAATTTATTTTTCATCGGTGCGTAATTTATTTTTCAATCACAGGTAATGCATATCTATTGCTTTTAGATTTCTGACCGGGTTCTGCAAATTGATTTGGAAGTGCACTTTATTTATTGTTCTAAACCGCAAATCAACCACAATTTTTTTTAAAATTATGACTGGGCGGGGGCTCATCGTCGTTGGAGACAGTATATTTTTAATGGCTCCATCTTTGAAAAAGAGCTGGATGAGAAATGGCCCATTAGAGGAAACAAATGCACTCCGTTGAATGTAGAGTGGCCGACTAATGGCGTCCAGAAGAGGTAATGGCGCAGATGCAGGAAATGGCGAACCGACCAGAACACCACGGGCCACGTGCAGGTAAGATGCAGCCTGTGACATGTGTATATGCTGGGAAACGTGGAAACATTTTAGCAAGATGCATTTCCGACAGGAAGAGCCTGTGGTCAAAGAAAGCGTAATTCACCGACAGGCTGAAAGGCCTGTTTCTGTCTACGGTGAAGCAAGTGACATCTTGGGTTGGCAGTTCGAACCGCTTTTCGTTTAATTTAATTTTATAACTTTGAGGAGTGATCACATTTTTTTCCTCAAGAGGATAACAAACATTTTACAAGAGGAAACATCACATGTTCCCTACTGCAAGCGACCATATAAAACCCAGATTTAAGCAAAAACGAAATGGAGAAAGTGAGTCTTGCATGCTGCACAAAACAGCTGGAGGCTCAGAACGATGCCAATTAACCGGGTGCCTACGTCCACAATGCTCAACTCTTCCAGGCATGGAATAAAATCTGTTTGCAAATCTGCCATGCAGAATCCACGACCCTTCAGAATTCTTTTTAATCAACCAAGTTTATAAACACACAGGGTCAGGAACCCCGTCGTAAAGATTTGTAAATCACAGCTTGTGGTTAACAAACTTTTGAACACTCTAGATTTGTATGACTATAATGGGTCGAATTCAAGATAATCAATGTGGTCCTTGTGATCCTGTTGCCTTCCTTGAATTTGACTCTGAAGGGCGGAAGGAGTTTTGTATGGATCTGCCTATACAGGACTTCACCCCTTTCCTGGTCTCCATGGCTCACCCTGGTCATTCTGATGTGGGCAGTGGCGTATCAATGGTAAAGGGCCCCTTTCAAGCAAGGATAATGTCACCTTCCACCACTGAATGCAAAAAGTAAAAAACAACAGTTGTCACATAATGGGCTGCTCTGATCCCGGCACCTCGGTGCCACTGCACCAGCTCTATCGTTGATAGCTTTGTCCCTAGTTGTGGGTCCATTTCCGTTCTACAAAATCCAGATGCGACTTCCTAAATGGATGCTTTTTAGTGAAGGGAAAAGTGTGTCCCTGTTATTTTTGCATGTACACACAGCACTTTGTAAGTTCACCCTCTGGCTGTGTGCAATGCATATAAGCTTTGAAAGATTAAGACAGAATTCGCTCACAGATCATTAATAGTTTCAGGCGTGGGTCAGACCTGGATTTAACCTAAGTAAGCATGGGCGTAAAATCCGTTCCGCTCGTGGAATTTGCGGATTTTCGGTAAATTCGCAATCCGCGAACTCTAGCGAATTTGCCGAAAATCCGTAAATTCGCACGCGGCGGATTTTTTTTCTTGATGATACAATTTTGCGGCGAGCGGCGTTCACTTACCGTCATTCAGCGTTTGCCGAGTTGTTTTTCTCGATATTTTGCTAGTGCTGCGCCATTTTGGATCTTGCTGCGGGATCCCGCGGGAGTTTGTCGACCGCGATTACGTCATCGCGCCTTGCCACCTTGCACAGCAGCACGCATCGCGAGAGTTCGCAATTGCGAACACGTAGGTGCGGCAGGCAGCAAGAATCTCGCACTTGCAAAATACAGATTTTGCAATTTCGCACAAAAAATCCACCAGCAAACAGCATAAACCTTCAGAAAATGATGATTTTTATCAGAATCACTCCTCAGGTTGACATTTGCCTGCACTTTTTTTAGCAAGGAGTCCATTTTGAAAGGAAGTGCCCCACAGTCTCCAACTTCCTGTTCCTGTACAGCAGTCTCCTCCCAGCGTTTTCTTCATGTGCTGGTCACTTTCATTTGGACCTTGACCTGGAAGGATTACTCTTTGTGGATGCTGCTGGATATTTGGATTTAAGGCCTTTTTGACTTTCTTTAGATCACTTTTGGATTAGAAATCAACTTTCACAAGTAAGTTTGTTTGGGGCATTACAGTTGCTGCAACTACAATTTTGGAACTTTTTCAGAACATTAAATAAAATATATTGTGGGTAGCCACAGTATCCAGTAGGACCAGGGTTAGTTATGGGTGCATGATACAACTGTTTTGTTGAATTTAAACATCATTGAGGCCATGGATGGGCTGGGATTGTGCTGAATTTTGTGTGTTTTGTCGATTGTTTGGGGGCTGCTGTTGTGACCTTTTGCCCAGGGGTAGTGAGTGGTGCCTGGACTGAGTCTGCCTGTGGGGTCTCTTTCATGTATAAACATCTTGGATGGCATTGGATTGTGGTGATTTTTGTGTGTTTTTAGTTTTTTTTGGGGTGTTCTGTTGATGTGGACTGGCCATGTGGGTGGTGGTGGCCATCTTGAGTGCTGGTACAGGCAGGCCCTCCACATGTGCTTGGGGGTCAAGGGGCCATTTTGAAGACAGGCAGTGTCTGAGGCCTGCACCCATTTTGCCTAGCTTTCATCCATTATGCCCAGGGGTAGTGAGTGGTGCATGGGCCTAGTCTTTCTGTGGGGTGTCTTCTTGAATTTAAACATCATTGAGGCCATGGGTGGGCTGGGATTGTGCTGAATTTTGTTGTTTTTGTCGATTTTTTGGGGCTGCTGGTGGGGCCTTTTGCCCAGGGGTAGTGAGTGGTGCATGGGCCTAGTCTTTCTGTGGGGTATCTTCTTGAATTTAAACACCATTGAGGCCATGGATGGGCTGGGATTGTGCTGAATTTTGTGGTTTTTGTCATTTTTTTGGGGCTGCTGGTGGGGCCTTTTGCCCAGGGGTAGTGAGTGGTGCATGGGCCTAGTCTTTCTGTGGGGTGTCGTCTTGAATTTAAACACCATTGAGGCCATGGATGGGCTGGGATTGTGCTGAATTTTGTGGTTTTTGTCGTTTTTTTTGGGCTGCTGGTGGGGCCTTTTGCCCAGGGGTAGTGGGTGGTGCAGGGACAGAGTCTGCCTGTGGGCTCTCACTCTCTTTAATGTAAACATCCTGGATGGCATTGGATTGTGGTGATTTATGTGTGTTTTTTGTTTTTTTTGGGGTGTTCTGTTAATGTGGACTGGCCATGTGGGTGGTGGTGGCCATCTTGAGTGCTGGTACAGGCAACATGTGCTTGGGGTGCACCCATTTTGCCTAGCTTTCATCCATTATGCCCAGGGATAGTGAGTGGTGGCTGGGTCTAGTCTTTCTGTGGGGTGTCTTCTTGAATTTAAACATCATTGAGGGCATGGGTGGGCTGTGATTGTGCTGAATTTTGTGGTTTTTGTCGATTTTTGGGGTTGTATAACTGATGTTCCTCTGTCTTCCATTGCTTTTAGGTGCACAAGAGAACCACCAGTGCCAGGAAGAAGTCCTGCTGCGGTGTGTGCAGCACAACGTCACGTGTGGCCCCGGACAACTCTGCAACTTGTGCAACTGCGGTCTGCTGTTCTGAGTGACATCTGAAGAAGATGGCCCCAAAAAAAGTTCCCCGTAGCTCCTCTAGCAAGAAAGATGGCAGAAAGGAGCAGAAGAAGCAAGTTACCAAGCAAACTGGTGTGCCGCCCGCTACATTTTTTGGGAATAAAAAAAAAAATACGCCTGCAGCAGCATCGGGATCTGCTGGGGACCAAGCTGGGAGCAGCACCCCCGCTCCATTGGGCTCAGTGCCACGACCCCCACGCCAACTTAAGTCCAAGACCTTGAGTGCTGCAGAGGCAGCCAGTCTACTTGTTCAATCACCATCATCCAGTGATGTTGGCTCATCGCAAGAAAGCAGCAGCAATGTCCCTCAATCAACACAGGTTGTTGTAACTCATCTGACGAGTGTTGAACAACCACAGCCGCAACAACAACCACATGTGCAAGTACAATCCCAAGTACATGTTGAAGGAGAGGCAGCGCAAGGAGATGCACAAGCAGAGGTGCATGGAGGGGCACAACAAGTGCCCACAATAGTTGTTCCTCCAGAAGTAGGGGCACATCTGGAAATCGACAATCAAGCCGAGATATCATTCGAGGAAGCCACTCCTCCTGATGATCATTCATTGTCTTCCACATCCCGAGCAAGGAAAAGATCAAGGGTGGTGGTGTCTACATCTTCTTCAAGCCCACCTCCTTCTGATGATATGGATCTTACTTGGGAACCAGCACCACTGCCGTCTGAGAGTGAGCCTGAGGCACACCATGATCTGACAAAGGTAGCTAAGCGTAAAAGGAAGGTCGTTGAAACTCTCATAGTTATGGAGTGTGATGACGCTCAACAAGAAGTGCCGTATACTCCTGCTGCTGAAGACTCTCACGACGATGACGCAGTCATCACTAACGTCACTGAAGCCCCAGCGGGCATGCAGCAAACAGACATTTTGACCCTAGCCCGACAAGCTGCTGAGCGTGATGATGAAGTCGACGAGGAGGCAATGGGAACACCACAATCATTGAAGTTAACTAGTACACCACCACCTACCACTTCCATATTTCTTCCTCGCCAGAAGGGACCTCCATCCACCTCGACCTCATTTAGTGGTGGGCAAAGTGCACAACGTAGTAAAGTTCAGCAATACGCATCCTCCACTTCATCTGGCATTAGCAGCATGACCACCACCAGTATCGCCTCCTCCGGCGCCCACAGACATTTCAAGTCCGCAGTTTGGGACTTCTTTAGTGTTTGCCCAAAAAAGGGAAACCTAGCCATTTGTAGCATTTGTAAGCTTGCAGTTAGTCGTGGTAAGCTTGGTACCAACTATGGGACTGGAGGCCAGAGAGGTCATCTTGACAGACAGCACACTGTCCAATGGTTTGCGCACCTAGAGGAGATCAAGAAAGCCCGAATTGCAAGTCGAGAAAACGTTGATGTTCCATCTGATGATGACGAGGAGGAAGAAACGTCACACGCTTCACTTACACCCAGTACCCCTGTCAGCAAACCCCCTGTGAGCCACACTAAGAATGTGGGACTGAGTGAGACACCAATGCGAAAAAGTTCATCAGCGAGCGTAACTGGGTCGAAGAAGTCATCATCATCCCGTAAAATGGTCCAGGGCAACATTAAAACCATGTTGTTTTCAGACGCGCCATATGAACGCAACCACCCAATGGTGCGTCTGTATAACACAAAGCTGGCTAAAATGCTAGCGCTGGATCTTCTCCCTTTTTCTTTTGTAGAAGGGGTTGGTTTTCTAGAATTAGTGGCAGCGCTCTGCCCTAAATGGAAGGTTCCTAGCCGGTTCTATTTTGCCCGAGTTGCGGTTCCAGCACTACATGAAGATGTGCTGGAGGTGATTGGGGCAGCTTTGCAGAAGAGTGCTGTTCACACTATACATCTGACAACAGACATGTGGACCAGTGGCGCAGGCACTGATTACATGTGTATCACTGCACACTGGGTCTCTTTTTCAGGGGTTAAAGCAAAGCTAAACGCAGGTGCTGACCTGGACCAAGTTTTTAAAGCTGCTCGGAAACATGCAACACTAGCCATGTTTGGCTTGGAGAAACGTCATACAGCACAAAACATTTTGAATGAGTTCAACACAAAGGTCTTTCACTGGCTGTCTCCAAAAAAACGCAGCATTGGTTATGTTTCCACGGATAATGGCGCCAATGTAGTTAAGGCCATGGAACTGGGTGACTATTTCAGAGTGCCGTGTTTGGCGCACTGTATAAACCTGGTTGTTAAAAAATTCTTGGATAAAGACAGTCCAGCATGCCAGTTAGTGGTCACCTGCCGAAAAATGTGCAACCATTTCAGCCATTCTTTTAAGGCCCGGAAGCATCTGAGGCGCCTGCTACATGAACGTCGAATGCCAGTGAAAGCACTCATCCAGGAGGTGCCAACACGTTGGAACTCAACCTTCTACATGCTTGAGCGTCTGTATGAGCAGTTTACGGTACTCGATCAGTATTTCTTAACAATGGATACAGCTGTGAAGGAGGACCTGAGGTTAAATGCGGCGGAATGGGAGCTAGTTAAAAGCCTGACAGACATGCTTCGTCCTTTTGAGGTCTTCACGCGTGCACTCAGCAGGGAGGACTGTAATTTGGGAAAAGCTATCCCATTGTTGCGCATGCTGGAGCACAAACTGAAGGCGGTGTCTTCAAAGTTTCAAAAAGATGAAGAAAAGCAAGAAGCTTTTGTTTTGACGGAGAAATTATTAGAGCGCCTACTTGGCGATGAACGTCTTCAAAAGATCCACTCAGAACAGCATTACATTTGTGCTACTATTCTGTATCCAAGCTACAAAAAGGCGCTGGCAGGCTGTGCATTATTTCCTTTTAGTGATGGAAATGTTACAAAGTACAAACGTTGGCTAGCCTTGTCAGCCATCAGGTTTGAAAGAGAACGGAAGCAAATTGAAGGAAAAGGCAGTACATCAGCATCAGCAGGCCATCCCCAGTCAAAAGACTCCACTTCTGCACCTGTGGCTGTGGCAGAAGTGACCTCTCAGCCGCTAAAGACACCGGCAACCGCATCATCTGCACCAGACACAACAGAAATATCGGGTGATGAAGAGGATTGGCTAGCTGAGATTGGTTATGGTTCTCAAAAGGTCCGAGCAAAAATTCAGCAAAGTGGAGGAACTGTGGAGAACTTTGAGTCGATGGTGCAGGACTATCTGAATGACTCCACAGAGGTCTATGTTAATGCTGACCCATTGGCGTATTGGCATGGGAAAAAAGAATTGTGGCCAGAGATCACCCGCCTGGCTATACATTACTTGTCTTGCCCACTCGCAAGTGTGTCTTCTGAACGTGTTTTCAGTGCTGCTGGTGGCATTGTAACTTGCAAACAGACCCGCCTCTCGCCCAAAAATGTGGAGATATTGACAATGATCAAGATGAATGAGCACCTCATACCACCAGATTTCAAAGTACCAGATTGCACGACGGAAGAAGACGAGGAGGACAGCAACTTAGATGAGGGAATTTCTTTTGTGTTAAGTGACACTGACCTACTCCTGTCTGAATTTGCAGAGTATGAGGACAAACTCTTCTTCCCTGACACCGAGCCCTGAAAATGAGCCAATGAATTCAGAAATTTTCTTTTTCGTACTTATTCACTTTTATTCCTGTGTTTCTGTCTTTCTTTGTTTTGCACAAGTTAATATAATTAAAACTTTAATCACCTGTACTTTTGCTTTTTGGCTGTTTGGGGGTCTTCTACTTGTTTCACCTGGGTTGACGGCTCTGGGGCCATTGCTGGGAAGGTCTAATACTGGATAAAACTGGTTTAAACAACATCCATGAGGAAAAGGTTTTGCTTTTCTGACTTTTCGCTCAATGTAGCGTTTTCGGGGGCCTGTTTGGGGGGCTTCCTGGTGTTTGTGGGTGGGTTTCGGGGTCTGGGAGCACTACTGGGTATGGATAGTTTAGATAGCAAGAGGTTTGAAGGAAATCCATGGAGGCAGAGGGGAGTTAGGGCCTAGCTGCAGAGCGCGCGCTGAGTGATTTTGGACATTTTCAGAAAAGTGACTAAGTCCACATTTTTGTACTTTTGATTTTTGGCTGTTTGGGGGTCTTCTATTATTATTATTTATGGCTCTTATAAAGCGCACAGCTACCTCCATCGGAGGTGTCCCGGCGCTAAAAAACTGTCAACAGAGATAAGAGAAGCATATCTAAGATGAGGAGAATAGCCAAGTTTTCAGGCGGCTACGAAATAGTACTTCAGATGAGGCAAATCTGAGGTCCAGGGGGAGCTCATTCCAGTGTTTCGCAGCAAGGACAGCAAAAGCTCTGCCGCCCATTCGAGCGCGGCGGAAGCGTGGCACCACCATAAGGCGTAGACTGTTGGAACGTGGGTCTCTCACTGAATGAGATAATGTGAGTCTCCTTCTCAGGTAATCTGGGCCAGTACCGTTGAGAGCACGGAAAACAAGAGTGAGTATTTTAAACTTAATCCGAGAGGCTATGGGAAGCCAATGGAGCTTTTTGCGAAACGTAGAAATAGAATGTCGGAAAGGGATGTTGCCAATCAGTCTTGCTGCCGCGTTTTGAACTACTTGCAGGCGTTCAATTTGGTACAGAGGAGCCCCCGCATAGAGACTGTTGGCATAGTCCAAATGGGACGTTATTAGCGCCTGCGTGACTGTTCTGCGCGCATCCATTGGCAGGAATGGGAAAAAAATGTTCATCATTTTTAGCTTACCAAAACAGGCAGCCGTGACCTTATTAATTTGCGGGCCGCAGGAGAGCGTGTCATCAAACTGGAATCCCAAATTACGGGCGGTGTGCACCGGAATAGGAGGGGGGTTAAGGACCGAAGGCCACCACAGTGAGGGGGGTATTGTCATTTTTTGATTAAAAAACAGGACTTCCGTCTTATCCGCATTAAGACGAAGGTGATTCGAGGCCATCCAAGTACAGATTTCTCCCAAACAGTGGCGGAAACTAGAGAGGCTGGAGTCAGAGTGATCTCTAAAGGAGAATATCAGCTGTGTATCATCAGCATATGAGATCACTCTGACTCCACATGCCTCTACAACTTTGGCCAACGGGGCTAAATAGACATTAAAAAACAGAGGACTCAGTGCCGAGCCCTGGGGAACTCCACATGCAAGCGGTTTAGACCCTGATTTAAAAGGTCTGAGGAAAACCCTCTGTGATCGGCCCTGGAGGAAAGAAGTGATCCAGGATAGTGCAGAACCACCCAGTCCAATCCGCTCCAGTCGGGCCAGAAGTATTTGATGAGACACCGTATCGAAAGCGGCGGACAGGTCGAGGAGGACCAACATGGCCTCCTCGCCCTTGTCCACACACTCTCGAACAGTCTCTGAAACTTCTAGTAATGCAGTTTCCGTGCTAAAACCCGCACGGAAACCGGACTGGGAGTCGTGGAGCAGAGAATTAGTTTGGAGATATTCTGCCAGTTGAAGTTGGACGGCCTTCTCCAAAACCTTAGCTGGTTTAGGGAGGAGGGAAATAGGCCGATAATTACAAAATTGAGTGGGATCCGCGTCTGATTTCTTCAAGATAGGCACAAGCAAGGCTTCTTTCCAAGCCAAGGGGAATTGGCCTAACTGTAAGGAGGCATTCCAAAGGGAAGTAAGTGGCTCTAGTAATAGGGTAGCTAAGTCAGTCATGATCTTAGGGGGGACAGGGTCCAAAGGGGAGCCAGATTTACATTGTATAATAAGTTTTAGTGCAAGATCAGAAGAGAGATCCTTGAATGCCAATAAGGTAGGAGCAGTGTCAAGTCTAATTGATGTATAAGGATGAGGGTACTCAGACGCCACAGCTGGGCGGAAAGAAGAAGATATCTTCTCAATTTTTTCCTCGAAGAAATCGGATAGTCCATCGCAAAGGGACTGGCTGGCCACATTGTTAGGTATAGGTATTCTACTTGTTTTCGCCTGGGTTGACGGCTCTGGGGCCATTGCTGGGAAGGTCTAATACCAGATAAAACTGGTTTAAACAACATCAATGAGGAAAAAGGTTTTGCATTTTCTGACTTTTCGCTCAATGTAGCGTTTTCGTGGGCCTGTTTGGGGGGCTTCCTGGTGTTTGTGGGTGGGTTTCGGGGTCTGGGAGCACTACTGGGTATGGATAGTTTAGATAGCAAGAGGTTTGAAGGAAATCCATGGAGGCAGAGGGGAGTTAGGGCCTAGCTGCAGAGCGTGCGCTGAGTGATTTTGGAAATTTTCAGAAAAGTGACTAAGTCCACATTTTTGTACTTTTGCTTTTTGGCTGTTTGGGGGTCTTCTACTTGTTTTCACCTGGGTTGATGGCTCTGGGGCCATTGCTGGGAAGGTCTAATACCGGATAAAACTGGTTTAAACAACATCCATGAGGAAAAAGGTTTTGCATTTTCTGACTTTTCGCTCAATGTAGCGTTTTCGGGGGCCTGTTTGGGGGGCTTCCTGGTGTTTGTGGGTGGGTTTCGGGGTCTGGGAGCACTACTGGGTATGGATAGTTTAGATAGCAAGAGGTTTGAAGGAAATCCATGGAGGCAGAGGGGAGTTAGGGCCTAGCTGCAGAGCGCGCGCTGAGTGATTTTGGAAATTTTCAGAAAAGTGACTAAGTCCACATTTTTGTACTTTTGCTTTTTGGCTGTTTGGGGGTCTTCTACTTGTTTTCGCCTGGGTTGATGGCTCTGGAGCCATTGCTGGGAAGGTCTAATACCGGATAAAACTGGTTTAAACAACATCCATGAGGAAAAAGGTTTTGGCACTTTTTGTAACTTAGGGTTCGTTAGGGTTAGCCCTAGCAGCAGGATTGCATGTGTTTCGGGGTGTTCTTGATTTTTGCAACTGAGTTCTGGGGTTTTAGAGCACTCGTGGGAATGTGTAATTTTTGTTGAAAGTGATTTGAAGAAAATCCATGGTGGGAAAGGGGGGATCACTTACTCTGTGAGAGGCACTTAGTGTTGAAAACATTTAGCCATTTACACTTAAAGGAAGAAAATGACACAGACTTAAGTTTCAGGAAAACAAACTTACTGTTAAACCACCACCCACCAGACTCAAAAGCAGTAAAAAACAGGTATGCTCAGATAAAGTTTCAAAAAGTATATTTGTGTAGCCCTAACAAAATAATCTCCCTCAAGACCCTCCCTAACCCCAACGATTGTCTTTCAAAAGTCCCAAAAAGAACCCAACTCCCAAATCCCACCCCCCAAAAGTCTCTAAAAAAGGGGCAAGGGAACACTACGGCAGGATGCTGTTCACTGTAGCGGCCAGGGCATCATACTCCTTGCGGAGGGCGGCATGGTCGAAGCGGAGGCCCTCCACCAAGTTCTTATAGGTTAAGACCTCCTGCTCCAGGTAGGACACTCTGAGGGATAAGCGGCGCTGGCGTGCCTTGCAACTCCTGTGGGGGGCAGCTGATGTCTTTGCTGCTCGGCGGTGGCAGTTGGCTTTGGTAGCCCGGCTCCGTACCGCTGGAGCACTGTGCTGGCGGGCAGCCCGTGTGGGCCCGGAGGAGGATGCAGCTGTCGCAGTAGATGTACTAGTAGACTGCGTGTCCTCCTCCTCCAGGGCCAGCAGCCGCCGATATTCTGCAACAGTGGCATCCAGCCTCCGTTGCCGGGCCATTCAAGCCTGCTCCTTCCTTGATGGTTTGTTGGATTTGGAAGGAGCAACTATATAAAGAAAGAAAGACATAGTCTGTAACCATGCTCTTAGGATTAACACAAAATGATTGAGCAGAAAGTTGTGTCACAGTACAACTAGCAACTTGAAAGCACAGTACATAACTATTGAGGCCAGTATCTATCTAACCTCCCACTTCTTCATCCTTGCTCTAACATTAGTGGGAGTTTAAGGAACAAATTCTACGAGCACTATGGACTTCCATTACAGTCGACTATGACAGTACACCAGTCTTATTCTTATTCTTCTCTCTTGTTTAGGGAAATTGGTACGTTATCTTCTGCAAGCTGGCATAATGCCAGTGCAGTGAACTTGCACCCGAGAAAAACAGACGCACACCATGATGAGTGAGACAGACTTGCGTTACTGTACCGGTACAGTACATGCAGGTGGTGAAGCTCATATTTTTCCATTACAGGTGGCACTGAGAAAATTCTGTTAAAAGGGCTGCTGCTTAATTAATTTAACTTTCACCCTACAGTGCAAATGAGTACTAGAGAAGGAAAAAGAAGAAACTAAATAATCTGATTATCTATCACTTCACATGGGATGTATTTGATTACATATGGGATGACTTTAGGTGCTTTGCTTTTTATTGAGTGAACAGTGATACACCCACACATGAATGACGTACTACTATCAAACTAAAATTATTAAGAGAGGTAGGGAGTGTCCACCATAATAACCGGATATATGCTGTGCTTGCAGTTGCAATACAAACTACTGCTACTATTCATGGTAGTATTTGGACAAAATTACAACTTCTTTTCCTTGCCTTTCCTACACTGGAACGGACGTGCGGGTGCGGTGTTACATGCTCTTCAAAGTACCACTTTGTTCATCCAGTGACCATATACTCTCTCTAGATACACATATGCTATCTAAGAGTCAGATAGTACCATGATCCAGGCATCCATCCATTCAAAGTATATGCACACATACAGTTTCTGTTTCACCCACCAAGGCTGTTCTCCTTCCACCCATCCTTGCTTCATCATTCACCCAGCCATGCACCATACCATATTCTTTCCTTCCCAGCCACCTCGGGGACCAAGCAAACACATATCATTCTTCTTTGCCAGTCATCATTACATTTCTCGTCCTTCCACACTTACTTACACCCTTCTTTCGCTTTTCGTTCATCCCATCCATCAAGTTCATCTCAGATCTGATTGGGATTCTTCTCGCCAAAAACTTCACAGCTAAGTCGAAGTACATTTAGAGGAGGCTACTACCTGGTTGATTTATAATACACCCGTGCAGAAAGCACACTCTGCAGTCTTCAATCTCAATAAGTAAGGAATATATAGCTTACCTCTGCCCGCCACCACCGTGTGAACCCTCACAGGCACATTGGTGTCGTCCGGCACTCGCACCGCCTCCTCCCCAGAAGTGTTGTCCTCCTCATCCACCACCACCACCTCCGCGCTTGCCCCGCCACCAGATGTTCCACCTAAAAAGTACATTTAAGAATGTTAGAATACACCACTCACTACTATATAATATTTGGTCTAGGAATCAAAAACAGAAAACAATGTAATAATTTGTGACTGTCTAATCTAAAGTAAAAATGTTCCTTTTTCCAGGGAAGGCTTAGTGCATAGAGCTATTGCTGACTAGAATGGGAGTCCAATGGAATTGCCAAATGTGCAATCTTAGTTAGCTACATAGACAGACTAATAAGAATAATCTAGTAATACCACAGGGAGTCATAGTCGAGGCAGGATAAGAATTTAGATACAGTCTACAAGAAGATCAAAGACGATTTAGAAAAAATCGAATGAGGAACACTAGGAAAAAATTGGTACTCTATATTAAAATGAAAACTTACGGGGGCCAGCAAAGGAGCCCTCGCCTGGCCGATCCTGCCCTTCTACAGCAGCAGCAGCAACCACCTCCTCCTCTGTCCTCTTGCCCCTGGGGGGAGCTGATGTACAACATGAAAGAAAGAAAGACACGAAAACATGGATGATTGTTGTCAACCAAATCAAACATTTCAAAAGAACAATAACAAAATATTTTGGCGAAATAGCAAATAGACAACTATTCCACGGGATATATTGACCGATCCCATGTGGTCTACTACGTTATTAGTATTGCTTGATTTGCTGACCGTCGACTTGGAAAGTTCATATGTAACTCACTAAACAAACTACTAAAAAGGTTCACCTAGGACTGGCAGGCAGCAGTCCGCAGCACGCAAAGTGACAGACAAAGTCCATCGTGATTGCAGATCAGCGACAACACTAAAAAGTTTCCTACTACATTAACCAGTCATTAAAATACTCAAACTATCAATCCTCCACCACTATTTCTTCTTATCGCCATGTGTACAAAAGAAGGACTAAACTTGAGTCTGTAGGGGCTGATTTAGAAGCCCCTTGCGGCTCTTTTGCTCCATTGTTGCGTGACTTGACAAAAGAGGCGCCATGGTGCGGCGTATATTAACAACGTGACGCATATGGGAGATGCATCACGTTGTAAAGCCCTGCGTCATCAGGGGGCGTTCCGGTGCAAGGGAGGGCGTTCCTGCGCAGGAACGCATCCTAAAAGTGGCTGAGGGACATCTACAAGATTTCAATCGGTCACTTTGAGGACAATGATGCGTGACTCAAACCGTGCGCCTGCTTGAAGCAGACGTACGGCTTGACGCAGCATTGGGGAGATAGGGCACCCCAGAGCATTGCTGGAGCTGCACCATCGTTGCGACACAACTCCAGCAATGTGCCGCCTTTACGGCACAGAAGCGTAACACTTCGGTGACGTTTTGGGCACATGGTGCGCCGCATTGTAAATACGGTGCACCATGGGTGGTGGTGGCATGGCGCACAATTACTGGCGCATCCCTGCTATTTTGCAGGGATGCGCCAGTAATTAAATATCTGACCCTTAGTGTCTAGCATTACACAGTTCTCTAAACTACACTCATGCATAATTTCACAGGCCAATGAAATGAACACAAAATCAAAAACAAATAAGCATAGTAGCAGCGCTACTGAGAAGGAGAGCAGTGCACCTGAAATGCACAGAAGATTTTGAAATATAATTTACCTACAATGTAATCAGCAGCATTATTGCTCTTGGTAAAAAACAAAAATTTGCAAGATAATAACACACAGAGCAGGAGAAAACAGAGTAGTAAAGAAATAGCTACTACTACTCACCAAGCCCGGGGATCTCAAGGCCGAGCAGGTCCAGCAGATCGCGTTCCCGGTCCAGGATATCCGTCCAACGGTGGGTGACTTGGTTGTAGGTGCGCCGGACCCGAGATTGTTGGTACATGGACCGGCACACCTTCTCCCACCGCTTCCGGCGCTCCTGGAGCCCGTAGCCGCTAGTGATCTTGCCGCCTGCCATGATGGTCCTGGGGAGGCGGCGCTGAACATAAAAAATTAGTGCGGCCACCTCCTCCGCGTTGAAGATCTCCCGGGGCGCGACATTCTCCCCCCTCAAACGCCCGCACGGGAGCCGGGCACGGGGTGCGGGACCCTTCCCCTTCGCGGGCTGCTTCCCAACTCCCTTTACCATGGTCTGGGCAGAAAGGAAGCTAAATAATAAAGAAGAAATAGAATAGGGAAGAAGAAAAGAAAAGAGTTTAAAAAAGTAGTTTAAAATTAACAAAAAGTAGCAGAAAACACAAAAATATAGAGCTAGAAAAATAGAGGGATAGATAATAAGTAAAATAGATTAAAAAAAACTTCAAACAAGCAAAGGATGGCAGAGATTCAGAGAGGATACAGATTCAGAAAGCATGCCCAGAACCATAGGAATGAATGAGAAACAAGATGGCCGCGCCCATTCACGACCGCGTGGGTAAGTTCGCGCGAGATTTTCCTCGCGAGCACACGCGAAATTGTACTAGCAAACCGCACACTTTGCGAGATTACACATAGCGCCCGGAAACGGAATTACGTCACGCAAACAAGATGGCCGCGTCCATGTACGACCGCTAGGGTAACTTCGCAAACCTGTGATGATGAACCAGACGTAGAAACAACATAGTCGCGGCCGTTGCGAGCCGACAAGTAAGTTCGCAATTGCGAACTGGTACACAACCCTCGCGAACTGGCAGAAACCCTTGCGAACAAAAAAAATAAAAAATCCGCAAATTCGCGAGAGTTCGCGGATCCTGCGGATTGCGAATCCGTAAATACGCACATTCGCGTACGCCAGATTAGCAAAATCCGCCCATGCTTAAACCTAAGGCTTTTCTATCATAGTACCTGTGGGGTTTTCCTGTCTCCTCCAGATCTTCACTTCTACACCACCCTGTTGTTTTGAGACGACTACTGACTGCATGACACATTGAACAAATTCACATTACTCAATATATTTTTAGGGACTTAGCAATCATTGGTGTAGCTATGTAGCACATAATAGAAAGAGGCTTGTCTCTGAGTACTATACCACAGAGGTGTTATTATCTAACAGATACTCATTTTATAGTTCCCAAATGGAGGTGAGGTGGCATTGGCCCGCTACAATTCATACATGTGCCCCTGAGGCTCATATTGATCATTACTGTGGATGTGTTTACCCATTAATTTGCCTTATTTAAATCAATTTTAACATACTGCTGTATTACAAAAGCATGAATGAAAGAATTGGGACTTGCCAAATACATCTTACCGTTTTTTGGGACAGGTCTAAAATTCCATAGGACTGAATTGGATGGAATTTGCATATGTCAGGGTCAGTAAAGATGACTATAGCAGTATTTAGCAAGACCCTATAGATTTACACTCGAACGTCAGGATACAATTGCCTTTACTATTTCATGCAGTCTCTTCTTGCAAGCTCCAAAACAGAGGCACTTGCCATGTGTGGGCATGGAGAATACATTTTCTGCACTAGATTTTGGGGAATTGCAATTTGAACACCTTCAGTGAGGCATGGGGCAGCCAAGTGTCCACGAACTGTCTGCAGCTGGACACCCTAAAATCTCTGAGGCAGGTACCATGTTTTGAGGACTGAGATATAGACCGAATATCATCTATGGCCATGGCCTTATCAAGACATGTGGTGAGAGTCAATGTCCAGAGACATGGGGCTACACCAGACGTCTATGATTATGTAGAGTAAGACCCGTGTGACTGTATTCACTCTTAGGAGGGCGGCCAGTAGACTGGAAATTTACAACTTTACCAAGTCTTGTGCAGTGGAACCACTGGCAATGTGCAAAGAGCATGAAAGGAGAACCAGTGCTTTTGTGCTGCTACATTTAACAGAGAGAAAGGCCAGACAGGTCTGGACTAATTTTGAGATGCCTGTTAACAAACTCTAGGAATACTTAATTCACATTAATAAAGCATCCAGAACATGTATGAAGACGGATGTACTGCAGAGGGGGCATGGTGGAGTTGGACACATGTCTGGACCCAAGGGAAGGCACAGATTCACAGAAATAAGATATGTGTCAAAGAAAGGTAGGTATTTATTGAGCAGAGAAGAATCAATGAAAGAGTTGAAAAGGGCTTGGGACAAAAAGGAAAGCAATTCTAGTTTCAGAACTAAAGAAGAGCTGGTTACTAAGTCTCTCGATGTGAGTGCCTCTTCCTCCATGTGCAATACAAGTGGTAAAATGGCCCTGGGGAAAATGTTTCTATATGCTGCTGGGATTTTGAGGTAGGAATAGGAGGTAGACACAAAGGGATGAAACTCCATGCTGGGATTTTGCTTGTGCTATTAATCTATTAATCCTTGTGGGACCGCCAAGATATATAAACATTTTTTGTTTGTGGAGCCTTGTCTTTATTTGTTACTTCTTAGCAGCTGGTTTACGGTCTCCCTATTTCCCGTATGGGTAGATCCCCCACATTTCTGCACCTCAACCTTATTGAAAATGCCATTTTTGTTACTGTGTTTCATTCAGGCCATGGGGTTCTTCTGTGAAGCAGGGGTACGCAATCTCCATATGTTCTACTGATAAACAAGTGACCTTCTGGGCATTATCCTTGACAATAATCATACAAAAGGGGGTCTAGGGTTATTTAACGACCATCAGTGCTACAGCCCCAAAACATACAGAAAACCAACTTGATGGTAGCACAGGGTCTTGACCTCATCAGAGGGATGCCTAGTGTGTGTAAACTAACTGCGAAATCCTTCACTGGGTACTCTCAGTGTTAAAGAATTTTCCCATCAGAATTCCAACCTGTACCGCCCTACATCATTTGGGAGTCTGGTAAAGGGCACACAAAGAGTGACCCAATGTATGATTTGGCAAGATCATACCTTTCATCTTCTATGTCCCAATGTATCTGGATATGAGTTGGGTATCAGGTTGTATCTGAACAGCAGTGCTAAATAGTGAATACAAAGTGTAATAAAGGAATGAAAAAAGTGTGGATAAAATTGGGTATGGGAAGGAAAAAGAAGTTTAATTGAGGCCTTCCATTCCCAACACTAAAACCAGTGCTAAAGGTAGTGTCAACAAATAACTACCTTGACAGGTGTAATGGTCATGGTCGACATGTTTCTGCAGTTTTACCTTGGGCCCATAGGTCACCTACTGCTTCATCAAGACCTTCTCTGCTACTGCTTCATTCAGTGAACAAACATAAATGGGAAGTGCAATAATACTTATCACTATTAAATCTCCCAATGATCTGGAGAATGTTGCCCCACCTCACCCGGCATCAGCGCAGGTATAATGGAGCCCCGCTCTGGCCGTCGGTACTCCGGACGTCCCTCTGGGCTGTCTGTGGGAGGTCGTCCCTCTGGGCTGTCTGTGGGAGGTCCTCCCACAGACAGCCCAGAGGGACGTCCGGAGTACCGACGGCCAGAGCGGGGCTCCATTATACCTGCGCTGATGCCGGGTGAGGTGGGGCAACATTCTCCAGATCATTGGGAGATTTAATAGTGATAAGTATTATTGCACTTCCCATTTATGTTTGTTCACTGAATGAAGCAGTAGCAGAGAAGGTCCTGATGAAGCAGTAGGTGACCTATGGGCCCAAGGTAAAACTGCAGAAACATGTCGACCATGACCATTACACCTGTCAAGGTAGTTATTTGTTGACACTACCTTTAGCACTGGTTTTAGTGTTGGGAATGGAAGGCCTCAATTAAACTTCTTTTTCCTTCCCATACCCAATTTTATCCACACTTTTTTCATTCCTTTATTACACTTTGTATTCACTATTTAGCACTGCTGTTCAGATACAACCTGATACCCAACTCATATCCAGATACATTGGGACATAGAAGATGAAAGGTATGATCTTGCCAAATCATACATTGGGTCACTCTTTGTGTGCCCTTTACCAGACTCCCAAATGATGTAGGGCGGTACAGGTTGGAATTCTGATGGGAAAATTCTTTAACACTGAGAGTACCCAGTGAAGGATTTCGCAGTTAGTTTACACACACTAGGCATCCCTCTGATGAGGTCATTATCCTTGACACCACATGACCCACAGGCTGCCCATTTACCCATCTGTTTCAGCACCTAGAGGCTCTTGTTAGGTGTAAACTTTGCCTGGTCTGTCCCAACTCGAAATAGACGTCTGCGTTCACTCTGGATTTCATGTTCTTACTCTTGGTGCTACAGATGATCCTTAGATAAATTTCAATGGAGTATCTAGCTAAGCAGAGATTTGCACTCTCTACCCCCCTCACAAAAGCAGCCAATCACCTTTTTAGCCAGTCCAAAATGACTGTGCTGCAAGCTCAGTCTCAAAGGCAGACTGAACAGTCAGGCAGGTGAGCCTGAGATCTAAACCTGGACAATTTGCTATGAATGTGATTATTTTGCTCTGTCAACCACAAAACTGTGGCCTTTCACCAGGGCTCTTTTCATTGTACAAGACTAGTGCCTGTAGGCTGTCACAACGCCTCACACTTATTCTAGGGAAATATTGAAGATCCAGTATGAAGATCCTACTCCGTAGGCAAATAGGCCTGTTGCCCCTACCAGCCTCCTTCTCTCTGTCATTTCACTGACAAAACTGGGATAGAGGGCTAACTCTGGTACTTTTAGGGGAAATTTAGCACCCAATACTGCTTGGAAATTGTGCTGCCAAGTCTCATCCTGCCCTAGAGCTGGAACAGGTGATAAAGTAATTCTACTGCCTGTCACTTGCCTCCTTCTCCTTCGCCTGCTTCAGAGAGAAGGGCCAGCACACGGACTACTTGGATGATAGTTGTAGGGTGCATCAGAGTGCTCACTCTACTTCTTCTACTTCCACTGGCAACATCTGGAGAGACGTTCTCACAGTCTGCCGCCTGTAGTCATAGGCAGGGCTTTAAGTGCGCCAGGTCTCACCGGGTCTGAGCACCAGCAGTTTTTTTAAAGGTGCCCCGAAACGGGTCTCTTTCGGGCTTTGTTTAGTGGCTGCTGTCACTGCACTCCATTTTATCCCAGACTGCAGTGACCGCAGGCACATCCATGTGCGCTGCTCACACTGCTCACTTCTCACTAGAGGAGAAGTCACGGCATGACGTCATGCCAGGTGAGCATTGTAGGGGAAGGAAAAACATTTAAAGAGAGTCATTTTCTCTCTGGATTTCCCTTCTAGATAGATAAAAAACTTTATTTCGGTTTAGTTTGCAAACCAAAAAAGTACAAAATACAGCAATCCAAAATTCATTGTTAAAAAAGAAGGAACCATTATCAAGATACAATAGTACAGAATTAGCAGCAGTTTATAGCAGTACAAGTTATACTAAAATGTGTAAATGCATATACAAAAGGAGATTTGGATAAAACTCATCACAAATCCAAGCATTTTCTATACTTTACAATTGATTTCAGAAAGTCTAATACAAAAAGAATGCTATCACTATGTAATAATTGTAAATACATCATAGCAGGTCTGATCTGACAAAAATTAAGTTTCTTTAAAAGCGGTTCCAGATGGCGTTTGCGGGGAAATTCATAAAATTTACATAAAAAGATAAAATGCAGCATATCCTGTGGAGACTTTCCGTCGCAGCCGCAGGGAGCTGCTTCTTTATTAAAAATAGTTCTTTGTGGCCAAACAAGCAGATAATAAAATTGATTCATTCGAAATCTAGTTAATAGAAATTTCTCATAAGAGGTCAGGGAGCCCATTAAATAAGGTTCAATGTGTGGGGTTGTTTTTAACACAACATATGATCTGACACTCGATTTCTGAACCTCTATGGCTTCCCTCATCGTTCTCCTTTCCATGAGGAATGCCGTTTTTATAGCCTCCACGTCCTTCTTAGTAATGCAATCAGGAGTTTCAAATAGCTCATTCCGCCTTAGGCTCAACAAACTTGTCTTCAAATATTTCAGCCAGGGTTTAGCAGATGAATTGTCCATAGACAGACAATCTTTTAAAATCATATGCGTCAGGGGGATGTCAGGGTTTAACCATCATTTCAGCCAGCAAGACAGTGGGCACAGGGAAAAGATGTCACTGACATACTGGACCCCCAGTTCTTCGTGAACAGCTAGGTTGGACGTAACTTGCCGGAGACACAGTAGACGTTTTAAAAAGATGTTCTCCACAGTCTGAAGATGCTCTCCCCCAATATACCACCAAATTTCGCTGCCAAATATTGCTATAGCCACTGATTTAGCGTTGTACAATTGCAACATTGCACCGGTAGGCTTTTTCCCCAGTTTAGATGCGAAATTAAAAATTGATGCATTCACCCTTGCGACATCCCCTTTCTTTTTTAAAACATGCGGGCCCCAATTTAGTTTATTATCAAGGAGGATATCAAGGAGGACTCCAAGATAGGAAAATGTGCTAGATATGGGAATTATTGCACCGCCCACATTAAATTTGGAATTCCGTCTCGGTGGCTTGCCTACTTGCATAATATATGATTTAGAATTGTTTATTCTTAAATCCCTGTCTGTCATGAAGGACTTGAAAGCAGTTAAAAGGCCTTGTAGGCCTTTTTCGGTCCTAGTTACGAGGACCACATCGTCCGCGTATAATAGGACCGGAATACCCCGATGTCCAACTCTGGGGCAGTCAGCCCCCCACCTCCTTGTAAAAAGCTATCTAGGTCATTGATGTAAAAATTTAATAGAAAGGGAGCCAAAACACATCCTTGTCGGACTCCCCTTTTGATATTAAAAACCTTCGTCACACTCAGATCTTGAGAAAATCTAACATTTGCTCTGGTGTTTCTATGTAAATCCTCTAGGAAGTTCACCATACCAACATCAACCCCATTTGCCCTCATGGACCGCCACAGCTTCTGCCTGTTAACAAAGTCAAAGGCTGAGGACAGGTCCATGAAGGCAAGGTGGATGGTCCTCTTATATGCCACTGTATGTTTACTTAATATTAGAAAGAGGTTAAGACATTGGGTAGTCGTGGAGCGTCCCCTCCAGAAACCATACTGGGAGACAGACACAATGTTATTATCTCAACCCATGTAATAAGTCTCTGCGGGAGAACCCTTCCAATAACTTTCACCATGGAGTCTAAGAGTGCTATGGGTCTATAGCAGTCCGGACTGCTTTTATCCCCTTTTTTAAAAACAGGTACAATAGTGGAGACCCCCCAAGACTGTGGGCATCCACTATGAACCGCAGCGTTAAAAACAGATTCAAGAATTGGAGCCCAGAAAGAAGGGTCAGACTTGTATAAGTCTGGGGGGATACCGACTGGTCCCGGTGCTTTCCCGGCTGTTAAGCCGAGAATTCCTTCGAGTATTTCACCTCTGCCAATTTTAATTTTATTGCCCTAAAGTCAGGTACCAGACTGTCAAATTCTTCCAGGGGGCAGTCATACATATGCTCGAAGTGAGCCTCCCAATCCTCCTTAGCTATATGACATTCGAGACCATCCCCTGTCTCCTGGACAAGAAATGTTTTTTTTAATATACCCCAGAACTTAGAACTGTTCTTAAGGGTTTCAGGATCTAATAACTCGTTCCATGCCTCAATCCTTAAGGTCTTTATAATGACAAATAATACACCCAGGCAAACAACCAAAGTTTAACAATACAATGAAGACCAGCAAACTAAAAATAACACTGAACTAAAAGGAATTTTTGTATAAAAACAATGAAAATGTTTTAATAATTTTCACATACACATTGATAAAAAATACATAAAAACAATTTATATATTTTGGTAACACATTACATTATAGTCAAAATACATAAAGTACACAAATAAAAAAGATTGCAAAGTTGAGGGAGTGACGGTTTCTTCAACGCGTTTCGAGACAAAGTGTCTTCATCAGAAAATTACCATCAATTTTTTAATCTACAATAAAATGAACAATCTTTAAAAATGAAATTCCCAAAAATATTATTTTTAATTAAAAACATTCAGAAATTATTAGTGGCTGGTAAAAGCATTGTCATTGTTTTGTTTGATATAACTTAACCATTTTTGTGTACATAAGGGAGAGTCCTGTAGAGGGCCTGAAAAAAAAAGATGAAAACAAGGAATAAAGGGAATAAAGCACAGAGTATAGAGGAGCCTGCTGATCAATGAGAGAAACCTATTTAAACATATATATATCTTATTTATGTTTAACATATGAGCTAATATCAAAAGGCCAGTCGGTCCATGGAGAGCAGACATATTAAATAAAGATCCCTTTTCTTTATCAACTGGTAAATGATAGCACATATGTCTCCCTAAAAAATATTAATTGGAGGTAACCACAGGATGCTCTCGTACTTAGTAATGCTCAAGTGGATTCTTTATGCTATGCTGAATTGCCAATATTATTGATTTCCAGACAGGGGGCAAAACAGAATAACAAATACATTTTCTGCACCTATTTCAAATTTCATAAACTGTCACCTTAAATGCATATTTGGCGGGCAGAAACTCGAACCTGATGAAACGGACACTATCTGCACCTTTTTGGATTTTTAAACAAGCCTCACCTGAATTAAGTAAGAGTACAGCACCACAGAGAATGATTTTTGAAATGTCTTTGATGTCTTTAAAATGAGCGAGCATATAGATCGCGACTGGAGCGCTATGGTGAAACAAACAAAAAGATACGAAAGGTTTCTTTAGTTTCATTATAGTATGAGGCATGTGTATCCACCTAAGAAGAACAATGCACTAAATTTAAATGTATTAAGAACGTTTACCTAATAGAGCGTCTGCAACATGTGTGTTAATTTAACAAAGCGTCTCTGATCTGGAGGGTGAATGACAGGCGCGCTAACTGGATGTTTCTGGCGCTGTTCAAGTCTCAACCATTATCAACTTGTGCAGCCTTATCTGTTAATAGGAGTCATAAAACAATAACTACAAAGTTAGCGTGATAGTTTTACAGGTGGCACGCTGATCTGACCAGCTAAAGAACTAAATGGCACATACCTAAATGAGCAGTTGTATTAGGATATTTGTTGTTAATGGTACTGAGAACACTTCAATTACTTCAATTGGGTGGCGTTCAAACTTTAAAATCGGAGGGCACGGTTCTATGGAAGAGATACGAAAAACGGCATGAGAATTACTTGGGCTTAAAAGGTTATATCATATAATTGCAAAGTGACTAAACAGATGCGGGGACGTACCTCAATTGTATTAGGCCCTGGCGAAAATTGTCACAATAATAAGCCAACTGATGGTCTGTAAATTGCATCAATCTTTAGGGTCTCCTTACGTTTAGCTAATGCGACAAACTATTGCACTATGGGATTAGAGGCTAAGGCTACCCTTAGACTTCGTGCTGTTTTTGAACAGTGCTCATCAAACCATTTAGGACCCACGTTAGACTGTTTCTTAACTGGTACAGATAACAGTTCCTTAACCCTATCAGAGATAATCTGGAAAGCTGCTAACACCTTAGAATGTTGTTGCCCCCCCCCTGTGTGCAGGTGCTAATTTCGTCTGCACACACATATTTGATATCATTATAAAACAGCTCAGGGGCAACTTGAGTCCATCTAAGTTGCGCTTTCCATCTGTTGTACTCAATTGTCCCCGGTTAATGTTTGATCCTATTTTTGTAACCTAAGGACCTGTTAAGTGCAGTGAAAGGGGGTTATGATCACTGAATTCGTTTTCCTCAATTAAAAAATAGTCCACAAAGTCCACAAAGGACTGCATAGGAGACGAGATCAGCATAAAGTCAATAAATGTCCCCTTGCCCTTAAAAGTGGGTAACTCAAATATAATATAAGGGTCCGTCAGAGCCATGGTAGATGTCAAATCAAAGTCATTGATCAAATCATTAAGCAACTCCCCCCAGAACGAGTGCTCAAAGTGAAATACATGGATTCGAGAGCTGCTCAAGTCAGAAATACATGCAGCTAAGGGGTTACCACAAGGATGTATATTAAAATCACCCATAACCATAAGGTTGTGTAGGCTATGACTCATAGACTTATTGATAAAAGCGTTCAGAGCAAGTAAATGTCTATGATCCGAACATGAAGTAAGTGAATTATAAAAGTTAACCAGACCTACCATACAATTCCCTTTTGTTAGAGTGAAAGCAAGAATACCTGGATTAGAGGTAGTAACTGTACATACTTTGCATGCCAAGGTTACAGAGACGTAAATAACCAAACCCCCCTTCGATCTTCCCCTGGTGGAGACAGCTGCTGGGACAAAATGTGCCGTGTATCCTTCCAGGAGGAGATCGCATTCAACCGACCAGGTTTCTTGCAAACAAATTATCAGGAATTGCTTAATATAAGCAATCCAACTAGGGTTCACTAACTTAGTAGCTAGCCCTGCAATGTTCCAGGAGATAAGGTTATTTGAAACTTCCCTGACTGTATCATCCACTACAGCACCTATGTCCTCCAACCTCCCTCTTCCCAAATCACCGGTCTCTTCAAGTCAATCGCAGGTTTCCAGGCCAGACAGGATTTCATACCTGTTACGGACTGGGAGTCTGCGCCCGGTAGTAATTAAATTACTATGTATGTTCTGGGGTAACTGAGGGGGAAAACGATCGGAGAAGGATCTCACCCTAGTCCAGTCTCCTGTCCGCCAGTTTTCCTCCCGCTTAGATCTTCCCGGGTTCCTCAATGGTAATGGCCTATAGAAAAACCCTAAAGGTAGTATTTTAATATCAGTGCCCTGCAACAACTGTGGACGGGGGCCTCTTGATGATAAACGGCCCGCAGTGTGAGGACTGTCGAAATTGATAATAATGCAGTCCCCACTCCCTGTCTTGTTAGAGCTACCAATCCAATTAACCCTGCGTACCATTATTATGTTATTAATGATATTCACTCCCACAGGGGTATTTTGGCTAAGCCAAAACACTGTCTTATTAAGCAGTTGTTCATAGCTTTCAATCTCCCCTGGTGCAAGGACAGGGGCATGGCTCAAAATAACCACATATGGGGTGGCCTCTGGCGGGAGGTCGATAACCATAGGTCTTCGTGAGTCCCTTGCTCACTTTGCCACTGGATTCAAGCAAGCCGGGCTGAAGATGGCTGGAATGCCAGAAACCGGTCCTCGGAAGCTCGTTTCCGGTCCAGGGAAGACATGGCTTGGCAGTTCGGGCTGGACTGTTCCCATGAGGCACATGGTCAGACTGATTTGCATATAGCCATGTCTGAACTGGGGTGGCAGAGTGGGCTAAAGAACGGTGATGGATTAAAACCCAGATCTTTTGAGTGGGTGTGAGTGTTTGATTGATTCAGATGCTCCGTCCATCACCACCCCCTTTTGTACCGCTTTTGGCCGCCATAAGTGTGGCAGGGTATGCTCAGACGTGAGTCCCTTGCTCACTTTGCCACTGGATTCAAGCAAGCCGGGCTGAAGACGGCTGGAATGCCAGAGACCGGTCCTCGGAAGCTCGTTTCCGGTCCAGGGAGACATGGTTTGGCAGTTCGGGCTGGACTGTTCCGATGAGGCACAGGGTCAGACTGATTTGCATATAGCCATGTCTGAACTGGGGTGGCAGAGTGGGCTAAAGAACGGTGATGGATTAAACCCAGATCTTTTGACTGGGTGTGAGTGTTTGATTGATTCAGATGCTCCGTCCATCACCACCCCCTTTTGCACCGCTTTTGGCCGCCATAAGTGTGGCAGGGTATGCTCAGACGTGAGTCCCTTGCTCACTTTGCCACTGGATTCAAGCAAGCCGGGCTGAAGACGGCTGGAATGCCAGAAACCGGTCCTCATAAGCTCGTTTCCGGTTCAGGGAAGACATGGCTTGGCAGTTCGGGCTGGACTGTTCCCATGAGGCACAGGGTCAGACTGATTTGCATATAGCAATGTCTGAACTGGGGTGGCAGAGTGGGCTAAAGAACGGTGATGGATTAAACCCGGATCTTTTGACTGGGTGTGAGTGTTTGATTGATTCAGATGCTCTGTCCATCACCACCCCCTTTTGTACCGTTTCTGCCGTTGCCCTCACGGCGGGATCTTCAAAAAGCTAAAAGCTGGCGTGCCTTGCCTCCCGTTGACAATTCAACGGGTGTATGCAATATGCATTACAAAAAAGGAAAAAAGGAGTCACTGTAAATTTGAGAACAAACGGGTATTATTCACCATTTAGAAAGCAAGGCAGGTCTTATGCAAGATCATACAGTTAAACAGCACTGTATACAGTAAATGGGGTGACAACCCGGTGGCACTTGGTGCAAGTGATATATACATGAATATATACAGTGAATAGTGATGGTGGTGCAAGTGCAGGGGTGAAAACAGCGTGGTCGGCGCGAAGTGACAGTAGGCTGTGTGGTCGACGGCGTTTCGATCCTCATCAAATCGGGATCATCATCAGGACGGGGTTGTCGGGGAAAAACAGTGAAGTCCGCTGGGCGCTCAGCTCCCGCATTCATTGCTTGAAGCTACACCACGGATTAACCCACGATAAATACCTCTGATTCATTCAGACGCAGATCACCCCCGCCGACTCATACATCCCCTACCCTTCATTCAGCTCTGGACCCACGTATCCAGCCCTTCCGACCGCACGACTTTGACAGTAGCGGACTTCACTGTTTTTCCCCGACAACCCCGTCCTGATGATGATCCCGATTTGATGAGGATCGAAACGCCGTCGACCACACAGCCTAATTTTATGGCGCCCTACGTGTTTTGTACTCCTAAAATTGAATCTTGTTTTAAGTGATTATTACTTAAATCTCTGGAGCCATTACTCTGTTATTTTCACTGTCACTTCGCGCCGACCACGCTGTTTTCACCCCTGCACTTGCACCACCATCACTATTCACTGTATATATTCATGTATATATCACTTGCACCAAGTGCCACCGGGTTGTCACCCCATTTACTGTATACAGTGCTGTTTAACTGTATGATCTTGCATAAGACCTGCCTTGCTTTCTAAATGGTGAATAATACCCGTTTGTTCTCAAATTTACAGTGACTCCTTTTTTCCTTTTTTGTAATGCATATTGCATACACCCGTTGAATTGTCTTCCTATTGATACCTGTTGGGAATTGTCTATGCTTACAGTCTACACCCATCCCAACTTGGTCTATGGGTTCCCTCCTGTTTATCTTATACATTGCCTCCCGTTGAGCGCTCGGTGCTCCACGCTCTGCTGTTTAATAGCGCCTCCGGGCGCAGGCGGTGACGTGAGGGGTGTGCCGGTGGTCGCCTGGGCACCTGGGATCTGGAGTCCTTGGCGGTGGTGGCTGCGGTGATTCTGCCATTTCCCTCACGGCGGTGGAGCAAAGAGTGCTGTCATTTCTGCCGTTGCCCTCACGGCGGGATCTTCAAAAAGCTAAAGGCTGGCGTGCCTCGCTACCCGGTGAGTGCTTGGCGCTCGGCTGTTTAATAGTGCCTCCGGGAGCAGGCGGTGACGTGAGGGGTGCGCCGGTGGTCCCCGGGGCACCTGGGGTCTGGAGTCCTTGGCGGTGGTGGCTGCGGTGATTCTGCCGTTTCCCTCACGGCGGTGGAGCAAAGAGCGCTGTCGTTTCTGCCATTGCCCTCACGGCGGGATCTTCAAAAAGCTAAAAGCTGGTGTGCCCTTCTCTTTTTGAAAGTCAGGAGCAGCTACATTGTCGTGGTGTCACCAGGGCTTTAAATGGAAGCTTTTTCAATATTCTATGCATGCAATAGTTGCTACTTATTAATCTTGTGCACCTAACAACCATTAGCAAAGCCAATAGTCCTGACTTCTTGTATCACATTTCTGGATGCATTGACAGAAACAGCATATTACAAGTCGGGCGGCACACTATTAAGCCACGCCCTTAATAACATTGACCACACCCCTTTGAGAGACCCCCCAGTTTTTTCATCCCACTTAAAGCCCTGGTTGTAGGAGACATTTGTTCTCCATGAATAAAGCATTGTTTTGCTGCAATTTTGACCTGTTTGTAGCACAAACAGGACTCCGTTGTACAGTATAAACTTGCATTTTTCATTCATAGAAGTTGAATTGCGTTGTAATTCAATGTTTCAAACTCCATATAACTAGTTAAAAATCTGTGATGAGGAAAATTAACAAAGTGGGTACTTAAACTGCAAGAAGACTGCCTCTCAAATTCGTAGCTTTAACTTCAATATTTAGACGCGCCTGGGTGCTGTGAAATTGCTGTATCATGGCTGCTTTTGCACTTGTTAGAGCCTGTACTTGGACTGATTCTACTGCATATTGTAGGCACTCCAAGGGGACCTCTGGCATGTGAGAATGTCTGCTGATACACCCATTGAAAATACGCTACTTTTGTGATGCACAGGACTATGATGCATTGTACTGTGTATCAGTGATGCAATGTGCAATGCCCACAGGTGACTAGCTGAAGAGTGAATATAAAGATACTACTACTGGTCAGATTCAGAACAGGACATATAATGTAAAATAGGAGCAGAATACACAAGTGCCTGTAGCGGCATTTGCTGGCTGACCGACTGCTTTCTGGAGGGTATACTATTGCAAAACGTTTGCATTGCTAAAGTGGCAAACGTTTCCGAAAGGATTTAATGCCCCTTCACCACTGTTCAGGGAAAAGACCCAGATTTGACATCCAGGTGGTTGAGTACCCAGAGAAATCATAAGACTGTAGGTGGAACCACAACACTTTGAGGACAAAAATGCCAGATTTCAGCACCCCTGTGATAAGATTTGAAAACAAAAATTGAACCACCTGCTAGGGAATATATATAGGTTTGAGATTGAACTGCAGTATGAAGAGTCTGAAAAGCTATAAACTTAACTGATCATGGACAAGAGCCTAGGAGATGTCTGTAGAATGTTAGAAAACGTTATGATCCAAGAGGCATCTCTCTCTAATTTGTATTTTCTTATTGCCCCAAAAGGTTTAATAATCTTTAATTCTCTTTCATTGGATAAATATTGAGGCAGTAGTGGGGTACTCCCTAGCAGAATGGAACTGCCAGCAACATAAACATAATTTCTTTTGTAAAAGTCCAGGAGCAGATACTCTACAAAAACGTTATTAGTAGATATAATATTAAAAAGTACAATGCGCCAATTTTAGTCAATGGTCGTGGTAGACTGGGACCTAGGTGCAATTTGAGTCTGACCACTGTTGCATGGATTCTGCACATATACAGAACTATGCACAGGAAAACGGGACCTCAGTGAATAGGGGTGTACCAACCTACCACATTAGCACCCAAAATCACAAACAAACTAACTATAATGTCTTATTCATTCTCTAACTACAGCGAAGCAACCAATGATTAGACAACCCAGAACATGTCACTCTCTCTTGGGAATCGCGGGAGCCAGACAACTCTTTCGCTCACTCACTCATACTTGTCCACAATGCGAGTAATCAGAGACACTGGATAGTTTAAAATGTTTATTTTAACTAACGCACTCTATGGTACAGTACACATACCATTACTAGCAGAAAAATGCACAAACTCATTATAGTAAGCATTGTCACAATTCCATAGAATACAAACATGGATATCATTGTATAATGTCAGTGGAAAAAGGACTAAGATACCTAACCCTCCCCGTGGTATGTAATAGTTTATTATAAAAAAGAAGACCCCTGGGCTTTGTCAGCAGACCCCATACCTCAAGGCCTGGATGAAAGTTTTACATCTCAGGACAAGCACAGCTCTTCACTCTGGAAAGGTGTCTCTCCAAGTGTGTCAAGACATGTTTAGCTTGCAATATTAAAGCACACGATTTCCAGTAGTGCAGCTGTGGGTAGTATGTTACTAGGTGCGAGGGACTGACCAGAACAGAATAACAAAGGGCATTGTTGATCGACCTTGTACCTTGTGTGCAGACTATACCTCAGAGCACAGCAGAGAACGTGAAAAGCAGACAGTTCTCATGTAAAAGGGGCACAAATATAGTCCTGCGAAATATATGCTTGCAGTGTTGTGCGGAAAAGCAGCCTCATGGCAGCGAAGCTTCTGCTAACTTAGCAAATGTTGACAATGGACCCATGAGCTATACTACATCCTCCCCCTGGTAAGTCCATCCTATATAGACATAAGACGAAAACAGAATAAAAAAAGGTATGAGCAGAGATTAACAGGCGTGTCCACATAAATTTGGAAAAAATCAAAGATGAGAGTCTTTAAAAAAAACAATTTCTGGAAGAAGAGAGAAAAAAATATATAGGGGAAAAAAGGCATCTGAAACCCAAATGATGCCGGTTGGCCATTTATGCGATTAATCCATCAGAGTGTAGGAGCAAAAGAATGCAACACCCTCCAAAAGGGCATCATTGTGGTCAGTAGAAAAAAGAGACACAATCCAATTTAGCAAGGTGAATGAACAAGAGTGTTCTCCATAGTCGGGTGTCTCCATTAGCATTGCTGGATAACTTGCGTGATATTCAATATAACTCTGAGGTAGGAGATTCTGTGCAGCCTCACAGATATCCCATTGAGACAAAATTCCAAGTGCAGCTGCACGCGCCATTAAGCCAATCCCAGAACAGTCCTGCTCATGAGCCACTAGGGAGCGATTAGCTGGTCAAAATACGGGTCCAGACATGACGTATTGGAAATGCATAAATCCAACGCTCTTGTAAACTGACATCTCAAGCACGAAAAGACGGGTTGCACGCAAGTGGGATATGCAAAACGGAAGGACAACCCATAAGATACACTGAGTGTTGCCAGTGGTAATGTACAGAAGCATCCATGCATTCTATCACGGAGCTATTAGAGCCGGCTCGGTCTGTGCAGTACTACAAGAGGAGCAGCCATTGCTCAGCAGGCACAGCAGAAGCAGGATTCCAGCGACTAGCGCCATTATTAAGGGAAACCCACCAAAGACCCTGGAAAAAAATTGAATGAATGATTACAGGTATTACACCAAATATAGTCTGAAAAGAAGTCACACAGCCAGAGCCGACAGTCTAAAAAAAATGTGCCAGGCCTTGAGCAGTGGATGCATTAAATATGCGTTGGATGAGCTCCCCAAAATGTAGTGGAAGGTTAGTGTTTAGAAGCATTTGGACTTCAGTAGCTTCACCAGCCACCTGCAGGTTGAAGGTTTCTAGTGCAGAAGTAAGGGTTACTTCTTGTTGGGTTACAAGAGCCTTGAATCTGCTCAACTTGTTGAAATCGGCTTTCAAAGTTGGCATTGATGGCCAAACAGAACTAACCAGCGGCCCACAAGGGGGCAGAAAAAGCACATTATTGTAACAAATTACACACTGTGAAACCGTGACAATGTACAGTATGCCAGCAAGCAAGCTGCAGCATTCTTGGTTATTTAAAATAAGATAACTACCATTAGTAAGCAGAGAGAACATGGGAATTATTGCGGGAACTGGTTTACCTTTTAAAACACAAACAAGGTTCAGAGCCGACATGTTAATGCTCCGTGCACCTTTATGTCTTTACATACCAGGGAATGACCTACTGTGGAATCAAAGTCCTCCCCGGTAAGATATACTTCCGTATCTTCCCTTAAACATCGATAGGTGAATGGCAAAGACCACAGTTCATGCAGAAAAGCGCTTCCAAGGGGTTCAAAGCGGCCTAAAGGGTAATGTTTCATAAAGAATCAAAACAGTGAGAAAGGCAAAGATATAACACCATGGATTAGCCAAACAGCAGAGTCAGTTTGTGCGACAGGAAAAGGTAAAGGATCTATTTTTTCAATGTGCAGAAGTGTGTAAATAGCATTTTTCATGGACATGAATTGCTGTTTGTCTGTTACATTAAACTGTAAAAGCTAAGCAGTTGCATTCAAATGATCCCACTGTACTTTTCTCATTTTCAGAGTTTTCAAAGTCCATGCAAATTGCATTGCAGATCACAATTGATTCTGACCATGATATAACAGAGACACATCTCTTTGTACAATGTCAATAACAGAGGAAACAATATTGTGTAAAGTATAAATGCGTAACAGTATTAATACTTTTGTCGACAACAGCTAGAACTTTTTCTAAGTTAGCCTGGTCTATTTCCCGCAAACGAGATGCTTCAATTTGTGAAAGTTTCCAAATTTCATTGTAATCAGTGTACATCCAGCTCTTTGTCCTAGGAGCCCTCGGTCCTAAAACAAAATCGGAAAATTAATATTTTTGGATAACAACGATAAGTGTTGTTTAACAGATGATAGTGTAGAGTGCTGCAACCACTGTTGACATAATTTGCCAACCGAATAGGTTGTTACAGAATGGGAATCAGGAAATCTTGGCTCAGGTCTGTCTTGCATATAACCTAAAGTAGTGTTATGAAAACGGAGTTGGCAGGCATTTGAATTTGACTGCCAACTCAACCACCCTAGAGGGTCTATTCCAGATATTTGGAATGTATTATTTTGAAATAAAGTTTGTAATGCTTCAATGGTATAATTTGTGTATGAGCGCCAATTATTATATTCAGCTAAAGAGAGAATGGCAGGGGTGTTAATGTTCTTTGCAGTAGCAAAACCAAAGCATGTAGTATGGTACACTGTATTATTTAAAAATAAAATTTGTCCTGGGATGAGGCATGCACGATATAAGGCCTCAGTGCCTCACACTTGAAAGTTCTAAGAACCCCAGATTGATTTCAAATCAACTGTATCCTTCCAATATTCATAACCCTTTAGAGACAGATCATGTCTGAAAGAATTGGAATAAATTAATTTACTATGGGTCAACATTACGTTTGGAGAGGAAGAACGAATCAATTAAAAATAATATGGTTCAGGATTTGCCCTCACATAGGCCTATGACTGTGGCTGAACAAGTCTTTAGGACACGTACACCTTAGCTTGAGTTTGTGCTGACTCCTGTTTGACCTGAGTGAACTGACCCTGTTGCCTGAAGCCGACCTTGCCAAACTAGTTCCTGCCCTTTAGCTGATCAAGATTGAGGATCAAAGCACAGGACATTGTAGAGTTTGGTATGCACACACACACCCCTTATCCTACTTCTATCTGTTTCTGTTCCTTCTTTTATGGTCTGTTTATGATATGGGTTGTGGTCCTTTTATTATGGGTTTGTCCGGCTTGTCTAAAGAAGAATGCTGGGTTTGTTCAATGATTGATTATGGACCGGACAACTGTAAAATGGGTTTGTCGTTTGGCAGACCTTGCATGTCCATGTTAGGCATTTTTTGCATGCTTGCAAAAACTAGGACTGCCCCTTTCTTTTATGCTGAGTTTTGTAACCCTAAAAGCATATATAAGGCCTCTGTTTTCTGTATTCCTCAGACTGCCTCATTCAGTTGCTACAGCTTCTGTGTGACGTGGCCTCACTTATTAAATTTAATAAAGATGTCTTTTCATAGTTTCAGCTTCTGTGCCAAGTTCTTTTTATTAGTAAGTATTCCCTGAGAATGAAGATTTCAGTTCTTCAAATGGCGCGGCCAACGTGGGCTTCATCAGAGAAGTGACTTTCTGTGGGAGTGATCTTGTCAGGAGACTGAAATCTACTGAGGAGGACAGAACAGGATTCTACTAAGGAGGTACTCTGTGCACAGGGATTCTGGAAATTCTTTGTTTCTGCAGCCCAGTATATTTATGATCTTCCTGATTTTGATCCTCCACATGATGTCACTCCTGACTGAGAACCTTTTTGGCGTGAGTATTCTAAAAAAGACCGTTAGGTCATGTAGAACTTGGCAGTTAGAATTTGGATAACCTTTTGATTAAGAAGTACAAGTGGGTCGCTCCCACGACTTTGTTTGGTTTCTTGGTTTTGATTTGGTTATTGCAATTACCAAAGCCGAGGGGTTTGGTTTCTTGGTTTTTGATTTGGTTATTGCAAATTACCAAAGCCGAGGGGCTCGTATATTTGTGAGCGTATTGGTAGAGATAACCCCTTGAAGTTTGAAGCTAGATTAGTGAGCTATAAGATGCCTAATCTTAGCAAATTTGGGACTGTAGCTTTGGAACTTTGGAATTTGTGTTGGCCAACTTTGGATTTGTATAGGGTTGGATATGCGAATTGCAATTTGTGTAGGCAGGTAATGAGGAGATATTTCTCCATTTGGTTTAGTTGAACGGTGCACGTACGAAAAGTACCTTAAACACCACTTTGATTATAATACTTGCGTATTCCGCAGTATTTTTGGCATGCCTGTTTGTAAGCTCACATGGAAAAATGTGTTGCTTTTTTGGAAAGTACCATAGTGTGATGTGATGTAAATCAGCCGGCCCCCCTAAAGGGAATATCTAAATAGGTTTAGATTTACAAACATATTTCTTCCTTGGTGATTTTGTATCCCCAGGGAATTAAAATATGACATAATACAAAACAAGGATCCTTTGTTCTGCGCAGTGTTATGAATGAAGATATGCAGAACGATTTTGTTTGGTGTTCTGCTAGCCAAAGCTAGTGAATTGAGTGTATTTTCGCTTCTTGGACATAAATCAGTCTGTTGGGCTGTTTTTGCAGTCTTTTTTGAAACACAATTGAGAAGCGTTTCTTGTAAATATGACTTACAACTAATATTTACAAATGGTTTGGTTTAAGTACAGTCTGTGGGCTGTCCTTTGTTTTTGTTCTGAGTATTGGTTTGTGGGTTAAATGTGTGTTTAAATGTCTATGTGGTTTTCACATTAGTGCAAACTTCTGTAAGTGAATAGCGATGGCGCTATTCATGAAATGCCTTGCTAAAGCGCGCTGTATTGTGTGTCCTGAGTGTTTTGACCCCTTTCTGTTTATGTCTGAAATGAGCTGAATGTCTGTTCGTGGTTTTTCTTGATGTTTTCAGTCTATTAAGCAACATTTTGTAAGCATATTCTTGGGTCTGTTGCTAAATAAAATTGTCCTTTTTAGAAAGAAAAAAAATGGCGCAAACATATTGTCATGTTTCAAGTTAGGCGTCTGTGCTTGGGCTTATAAATGAATGCGTCTAAAAATGATAGGCAAGGGATGCAGCTTGCTCTTATATGTGTAATTCTCAAAAATAATTGGGTTTATGAAAAAAAACTATTAATTATGAAAAATAATTATTAAAAATAAGTGCTACAAAATTCGTTTTTTTACTATTCATGAAGCTTAATGCTCATACTATGACATCCTAGCATTAAAATGTAATTTAAGTTGTGCTATACCGCATAATGAGAACATTAGCATATGGAATTTCACTTAGCACAGGCGTACAAAACTCATTTTTCTAAAGATTTACATGGGATATGTCTGATTAAAAATCTCTGTAATTTGTAAAGAACATTCTGAGGATGATTAATATGTATCACAAGTATAGGATATTTATTTTTAAGTGCCCCAAACATCAAAGTCGAATTTGGGTAAAATAGACCATTTAAAACAGCATTCTTGCCATTTATGATAGCTTTAAAGTACTTTACGCTTCAGTAAATGCATACATTTAGGTGTAATACAAATTTGCAGACTGTCCCCATTTGGGGTTTGCTTTTAAATGACCCAGTGAGATCCATTTAAGGTTGATGCAATGAGTACCATTGCAACAAGCATTTGTTCTAAAACTGGTATGTGTGTTATTAGGTTCGGTGAATTATTCACAGTAACTGTTGTTTAATAATCTGGGAATAGAGATAATTTTTAGCGCCTAAAAAGGAGAAATTATTTTTCAAATTAGAGTGAATTATTGCAGGTGAGGAGGAATTAGGAAGGCCTTTCGCCTTTGTCAGCCTCAGAATGAGCAGAAGCTGTGGGCTAGGAGAACAGGCTGCTCAAGTTGCGCTAAGATGCTATCTTTAGTTTTCCTGTAAACAATGGAAGAGGCTGTCATGTTGACATTTGTGACCTTTTAAATTAGGGCCTTGTCTCTGGAATGCAGAATGACCTTGCTAAACAGGCCTCTAAAAGGTGGGGTTTCTGGTCTCTAAATAAGAACATAAATAAAATTAAAGAACTTAATTCCAAAGGGAAAATATAAAAAAAACGGTTTCTTTGAAAGTCCCAACATCATGTTAAATGCTCTGCAGAACTGATACATTTGTATTTCTGCTCTAAAAATAATGTCTGCTAGTTGCTTTTATTTGACAGAAAACGAAGTGGTGCATTAAGTCTTAGACAAAAAAATAAGACAAAGCCCTTTACGAAAATTTTGAAGACTACATGCCTAAGTGAGAACGATTTGCCAATTAAGAATTATTTTTCACAGTGGGAAATTGTAGGTGCCAAATTAATATGGAGTGTCAGTGTAACAATTGTACTTTTAGGAAGGCAAAACTAAGGTGGCTTGATGTTGCAAGCTGCCGACAAGATGGTAACAGTTAAGTAATGGAAATTTATTTTTGTGTTTGTTAATGTGTATCATGTTTTGTCTTCTGATTAAAAGTTATAATTGATATTTGTTTGTTAAGAGAAATGTCTCTTTTGTATGTTGTGTATGTTTTTTTGTTGTTTTTTTTTTTTGCTTCTGCCTACAGATCATTCATGGATTGTTCTGGGTGATTTGAGGCTGACAAGACACGTGAATTTGGTTGGTTGAAAGGAGATGTGTTTTTTCATAAACTAGCTTGGAAAGAAATGTTCATGTATTTTTTATGTTTGTGTATTTGGTCCTATCATGAATTGTTCTTGCTGGTCCTGTATATTAGAAGAGAGACAGTATAATTATATTTGACAGCAGATATCCACTAAATGGTGATCTACTGTCAAAAGGAGGGTAGAGATTTTAAGCCTGACAAATTAAGCAGGCCCGAATCTTGGTAGTACATGACCTGGTGTTGTGCTTCACTGCTCATTTATGTATGCTATTGTTTTACAGCAAGTATATCTGATGGCTTGACATGTGCGTTTTGTGCGTTTTTTATTTTTTTTTGCATGTTTTTGTTTTATGTTGCTGCTCTTGTTACTATTACAAGTTTACCTGTGTTGTGAAGGGTTATACATGACGATGCATATCGCTCCACAACAGTTGGTTTGATTTGCTAAATTCCACAGATATGATATTTTCATTTTGTGAACACGACACAGACAACACTTTACCAGTGTATGTCAAATTTGGCTATAATAGTATTTAAGAAAAATAAAAGAGATATACAGAATCAAAGTGTGTCAGCTGCAATTAGTCCCGATACTGTCCTCTTCCCTTAAAGGAACAGACAGCCCTAAATTTATGTATCCTGATTGGACGTAAGGATAAATTATAGATTTGTGACTCGTGTACATGGTGAACTAATTTCTATATTACATTACTCAGTTTTGTTCTGCTTCCTAAGTAGTATATGGCTTTGTACCATAAAGGAAACCAGGTTTCATTTTTCCCTGAAGAAGGAACTGGAACATTAGCTGAGATTACCGTATACGGTGTAGTGGCCAGTGGTAGTTTAAATTTGTGTATTATTTTGACCTTTGTGTATCACCCATACTCTTGGTATTGTGTCACATGCCTGACCATCACCCAAGCGCATCGTGCCTAGTTATTGGGATTTTAGCTGTGTCCTAGTTCCATTTCCCTTTTCCATATTCTTTTCACCAGTTAGCCCATTTCTTTATTGTTGGTGAATTATTCAGGTTCACACTTTCAGATTGCAGTAATGTACCATCGACCCCATCTTATGTATAATTCCCTTTTGTATAACCAGACTGTTTTCCCTGATAATCTGTATTATGCGATTTTTCTTTTGAGATGTTCTAGATAAGGAATTTAGGAACACCTATATGTAATCATTGAGATAAAATGTGTTTACCCCATTAGACGATGCCACTATGTGTGAGGACATCCATTCAGATAGAATTCCCATGTCGCTATCTACCCTTAGATGGTGAAGGATATGCTCTCACACGGAAACCCAATTGAAGAGCCTAGAGGCACTGTTTTGCCTACTGCCTTTGTTTTTTGTATTGCCTTTGAGAATGACAGCGTATTTCAACGCAGAATTGTCCCATGGCGTATGGCCACTCCTTTGAAGATTGCAGGCCACCTGTTTTCAGTCCCCTTGCTATACAATGAACTGTTTAAAGCATTGCACTTGCTCCATCAGACGGCATTGGACATCACAGAACCAGAATTTCAGTGCAAAAGAGCGCCTGTCATGTGCTGGTAACCTCTGACAGTGTGCAGTCCCTTGAGCCCCTTGGCCTGAGTTTTGGCCACACCCCCCCACCCCTTTTCCTTTGCTCCAACGGAAGTGCAGTGCACCGGAGGATCCAAGATTGGCAAAAGGCACTCCATTCTGGTGCCCATGAAAGAGCAGCCTGAGCGTCCTCTGACACTGAATGATGAGTGTTGGAGTCTGAGAATGGTCCCGGGTCTGCACGAGATGATTTGTGCTCATGATCAATGAAGATCATGCTATCTGTAGTGTCTGCCACAGAGGAGAGATATTGGTGCACTGCCAAGAGACATTGAGACTTTTGAATGAGCTATGAGTGTTTGCCAGGAGGGCACTCCAACGGATACTGAGAAGCACCATTTACATGAAAGGCCTGAATGAAGAGGCCCAAGCGGAAGAAAATAACAAAAGAAGATTTGATGGACAATAGAAGCCTGCCAGAAAGGCTTTTGAACGGACTCTGGGCATAGTTGGTTTCACAAGTGGTTTCCGTGCGATTGCATATAATGGGTGTTAGGAGACTGATTCTTATTATTTTGCTGGCATTGGTTTAAAGTAGTATTCTGTTTAGTAAAAGCAGAATAAAGTCCATTCTCTGTGGAAGAGTATTCCCTTTTCACCTCTTGCCACTGTTTCACCTGAACATATAATAAGTTACTGAAATGCTTAGGAGCCATAGAGCCATAAAAATGTTACTAGATAACTTTAGGATTTGCTTTCTGCTTAGGGTTGTGAAAAACGATACATTTTGTTTGTAATAGTTATTTTCTCCTGTTGTCTATATGTTCTTAAAAACGTGTTTTCTAGTGTTTTTAAGCATGATGTTGTCTCTGATGGGAGGGATTGTTTTTGCTACCCAGTTGACATCTGTACCCACCTCCCAACCTATGTCTCTTCCTACTACTACTTCTTTGCATTCTTTCCATACTTTACCTCAACATGAACTGGTTAGGAAGTCAGAGTTTACTAATAATTCCTTTGTACAGCTTCTGCATCAACACCAGTTAGTAATGAACACCACTAATTGTTGGGTGTGTGGTCTTATGTCACATACTACAGATAGAGGTATTCCCTATTTTGGTTCTGCCATTTAGTTACAATGGGTCTGTATGGGCATATGAGACGATGTTTATTTATGCCAACGAAGTCTATCCCTTGTGTTCCATGAAAGATAACTCGAGTAATAGTGCCTTAGTGAAGGGAATAACGGATAATATTTATATCGATTCAGACACAGACTGAGTGATTGCCTATGTAAGGGCAAAAGGAGGGTCTGAGGTTCTGTGAATTCTGAACCCTTGGGTTCCATTTTGTGCATGGTAGCCATTTTGTGGTTGCCCTCACATAGGCCTATGACTGTGGCTGAACAAGTCTTTAGGACACGTACACCTTAGCTTGAGTTTGTGCTGACTCCTGTTTGACCTGAGTGAACTGACCCTGTTGCCTGAAGCCGACCTTGCCAAACCAGTTCCTGCCCTTTAGCTGATCAAGATTGAGGATCAAAGCACAGAACATTGTAGAGTTTGGTATGCACACACACCCCTTATCCTGCTTCTATCTGTTTCTGTTCCTTCATTTATGGTCTGTTTATGATATGGGTTGTGGTCCTTTTATTATGGGTTTGTCCGGCTTGTCTAAAGAAGAATGTTGGGTTTGTTCAATGATTGATTATGGGCTGGACAACTGTAAAATGGGTTTGTCATTTGGCAGACCTTGCATGTCCATGTTAGGCATTTTTTGCATGCTTGCAAAAACTAGGACTGCCCCTTTCTTTTATGCTGAGTTTTGTAACCCTAAAAGCATATATAAGGCCTCTGTTTTCTGTATTCCTCAGACTGCCTCATTCAGTTGCTACGGCTTCTGTGTGACGTGGCCTCACTTATTAAATTTAATAAAGATGTCTTTTCATATTTTCAGCTTCTGTGCCAAGTTATTTTTATTAGTAAGTATTCCCTGAGAATGAAGATTTCAGTTCTTCACACTGAGTATAATTAACCACAGGACGTAATGTGTTAGTCTTGTGTAGGAAATGATGCCCATAATGTTGATAACAGAACAGATCGGCATAATTTCAGAATTCATATATAAATCTTCAGCATCAAAAGCCGCATAATATTTTAAATCAGAAAACAAGGCTTGTATTGCATGCACATCCCAATTATCAGAACGTATGTCCTGTGTCACCACATCACCCATAGAAACACGAAATATGTATTGGACATTGATGACCTCAGTTGGAGCATGGATCTGATAATCCACTTGATCCCAGATGATTCCATCTGAAACTGGGAAAGCTAAAATGTTAACAAGAGTCTGGTCACGCTTCATGATGTGAGAAGATGAGTGGGGAGGGGCAAAATACCATCAACCAAGTTCACAGCAGAGCGTTCTGGTAAGTAGTGACCATTGAATAGTAGGAAAACACTGTCACAAATCCAACTGACTTAAAGAGAAAGATCAGGATGAGGACCAGCCAGATGTATGTCAAAGGAGGGACCAAGTAAGTCTATTTGGTAGGGCCAATTGAGCTGATGGAGGACGAGTCATAAGAAAAGCTGCCATGGTGTAAAGGACTTTTGGGCAACCCATGTAAAGACTCACTCTTGGGATAAGCATACTCAACTTCCTCATTGTAGGAGGAAGCAGGAGGGACAGGCAAATGGTCGACAAAAGGGTTCATCTTGATGACAGTGCCGTGTGGTGCAGTGGAAAACGTTCCACTCTCACGAGTCCTCGAAATTGTGGGACACGAAACAGCAGGCATCACACTATTCAGAATCAGCCAGATGTTGTAGCTTGAAATTGTATATTGAGATGTACCTGTTGTCCTTGCGACCAGGAAGCGGTGGTAAAATGACTGTATGAGTACCCTTCAAGTCAAGCACTGGAACCAGTGCACGATAAGTGGGATCAAATTCTTTTTTGTTCTCCAACTTCTCTCTGACCAGATCACCAACTTTCAGAAGCCAGCCAGCCACTGGAATCAGCAGTGCAGCATCAGTTGCTGAGGACAAATGTTCATTAGCAAGACTGGCACGGGACTCTTGTACGCTCTGTAGCATAGTAGAATGCTTATCTACATCAAAGGTCGCTGCAGGCGCCTCAATGTCTAGACCATCAAGGTCTGGCACATACATTTTGATCAAAGAGCATCTCGTATAGGGTTCACCCACCCAGAGGTCTTCTAGGGAGATTATTAAGTGCACGTTGAACCCCATACAAATGGGCTAACCAGTTACTACCTAAGCCTCTAGCTGTCAAGGATTGCGTTAAGTCACGGTTCATTCGCTCCACAATTGACTTGCCTTCAGGCCTGTATGGAGCTGAAAACTGCACCAGCACCCCCAAAGACTTAATCGCATCCCTGTACACCTTAGAGGCGAACGCAGGACCTTGGTCTGAAAGAAAGGTGCCACAGGCAAAAATCCCTACAAAGACACGCAAATACCTGATGACATTTCGAGCGTAAGCACTGCATTGTGGCCAAACCCAAAGGAATCTAGTGCACAAATCTACTGCAATTAAAATGTATTAATATGCAGTATCAGAAAAAAATGGACCGCAGTGATCAAGATACACACAGGCAAAAGGGAGATTGGCAATGCAAAGTGGTGTTTGTGGTGGTCGTGTTACCGTAGAAGGCTTGATCTGTGACAGATGTTACATAATTATGTGTCCGACTATATAAACCACGCCACCAATAACGTTGCTGCAAGATAGAAACAGTAGTGGACACTCCAACATGGGCCGAAGCCATGCCATTGTGTGCAGTTTTGATTAAAGTGTGTCTGCGGACTGCATTGGGAATCAGCCGATCTTCAATGCAATTTATTCTAGGAAAAGGAACTTGTTCGGTAGTTAACTGATAACTGATAAGAATACTTTGAAGGGAAACCTTGTGGATAATTAGAGCCCTCCGCAGTTGCAGCTATTGCTGCCAAAACATCACAATCAATCTTGACCTTGTAACAGCTGCATCAGAACATGTGGCTACTGCAGATTTGGCCTCTTCATCGGCCAAACAATTCCCAAGAGTATGTGCTCACACACGCTGATGCCCAAGAGTATATATAACATGTGTGAGTGGCAGACGCTGTTTAAGATCTGCCACTCGAACCAAAGCATTTTATGCTTAATTGTGCTGCCTTTAGAATCTCGATAATCATTTTGAGACCAAAAGAATAAGTTGTCATTGAAAGACTGAACACAGTAATAAGAGTCACATACAATAAGAGTTGACATCTTTGGATCTGCAAACTCGAGAGCAAGAACCAGAGCGCGCAGCTCGGCCAATTGAGCGGTACAGTCTCCTAGAGCCTGAGTATGCACTATATTAGACTTGAACTCACCATTCACCATTGTACCAGACACAATAGCACAAGCCGCTGAATAAGCATGTTTAGAACTAGTGGCCGGTTGCGGTGAGCCATCTGTGTAAATGATACATGCGTACTTCTCCAAAGGGAGCAAAGACAGGGGAGGCGGATAAACATGTTCATACTGCAAGAACTCCTATGTCTGAAAATAGGGGTCAAACATAAACGTGACATCAGGTGACGTCAAAGAAGTAGCCCATTGTATCCAATGGGGATGCAATGATTTAGAGTTTGGTACACTTGCCTTTATCACTGCCAAGGCAGGGTATGGAGTAACCACCAAAATGCATTTACCCTGCGCCAGTGCGCGTTCCTTCAGGACCGCCATCTGCACAGCTGTCAAAACGTTTTCAACAGTGGAAAAACGCATTATGGCTGAAGTGTACAGATGCGATTTGTATGCAATAGGAACTGTGTCGCCTTCATTGTACGTCAAGTAAGTGAAACCCACTGCGCCTGGCACGATTCGTATCACCAGGTTTGTTTGGTTGTCACGTGTCAACAAGTAATTAGATTCAAGTAGATCAGACTGCAAAGATTGCAGAAGAGCAGAATGTTCCGCAAGCCAGCTGGCTTTAGAAAAGGTAGAATGTATCAAGGCATAAAGGGGCTTGATACGCTGGGCATAGTCGGAAAGTTCCCCCGAAATTAAAAAATCCCAGCAAAGACTGATGTTTTTTCTGGGTAGTTGGAGACTGCAAACATGCGCATTTCCCCAGAAAGTGGGGAGCCAAGCCCTGACCTTCATTATTGAGCTCATAGCCCAAAAAGAGAACTCCAAAACAAGCAATGTGTGATTTTGCTAAATTAAATTTGTAGCTGTAGTCCGCAAATTCAAGAATTATGCGGTCAACGTGGCATAGATGTGGCCATAATTCATCGTCCGTGAGATAAATATCATCAACATAAGAGTATGCATCTGGGTCAGTGCTGTTTAACAAAGAGACAACACGGGCGGCGAAGACCCCAGGGCTATTCTAATACCCCATAGGTAAACTCCAAAATGTTTTCTGTTTTCCACCGGCTGTGAATGCAGTCCATTGACTGCATTCAGGGGACAGGTTATGACTACTGTCAAGTGGTGTTTTATATTTTTTATGAACAAGACTGTCTACAAGAGCAGAGCTATGGGTATTCTGCACTGCAAAAGTACACAATGAGAGTTAAAATGCCGGTAATCCTAAACTATGTGATAAGGCCCATCAGGTTTGGATACAGTAAAAAGAGGATTATTCATCGGTGACACACATGTCTCAACCACACCTTGATACTCCAACTCGGTTAGAACATCAGAAATGGGACCTTTAGCCTCCCGCCGGATGGGATATTGGGGTTGAGCTTGTGGCATAGACCGCAATGGATTCTCATGTGGTGGAGAATATTTATCCCAGCCCACTTGATTAGGGTACAATGCCGGCGCAAGGGCCAGAGCCCACTCAGCTGCAAAAGTCTCTGCATGCTCCTTGGGGACATAACAAGAAAAACTCGGAAGTATCACGTCCTCCCCTCTTGATGCGGCCAGAACAAACAGTGGGGGCCAATCCACTTCTACCAACAAAATGTCATAAGATTCTCTCAAAAAATCCCTGTGATAACACGCTCAATTCACCTACCCAACAGACATCCTGGTGCTAGCACAGTACAGTATAAAAATGTGCCAGGAAAACAGACAGCTGACTAGACTTTGGGGAACAACCAGGTTTTTAGTCTCCTTCTAAAAAGAAGGAGATCGCTGACTTGTCTCAGTTCCAATGGGAGTCCATTCCAAAGTCTAGCAGCTGCTACACCAGAGGTTCTACCACCCGATTTCACTTTCCTGAACCTTGGAGTCTTAACCAATCTCGCCGATGAAGAACGAAGGCTTCTGACTGGAACGTACCACTCAAACTTCCTCTGCATAGAGACAGGACCCAGCCCATGCAGGGCTTTAAATACTAAACAGAGGGACTTAAACTGAATTCTCTGTCCCAATGGGAGCCAATGCAACTCTGCCAAGGCCAAAGAGGTAGAGGATCTTCCAGGCCAGCCTAAGGCTAGCTTGGCTGCCGTTGACTGAATCCTCAGAAGTCTATCAGAAGAAATTTCGTAGACTCTAACAAAAGGGCATTGCAGTAATCTAATCTGTTTAGGATGGTGCTTCGTGCCACTAGGGCACGCGCATGGGGAGGCAACAGGGGAAAGATTTTCTGCAGAGATCTAATAATAGCCAAACAACTGCCCACCATTCTAGTAACCTGATCCTCCATTGTAAGGTTATTGTTGAACATAACGCCCAAGTTAAGGACCGTTTCAACTGGTCTAACTACGGCGAAGTTTCGCTGGGACAGAAGTTGCTGCGCAACACAGAGGGAACCCTGTCAGTCAAACAGTACAGCACCTCGGTCTTACCCGCATTAAACTGCAACGAGTTTCCCTCCAGCCACATAGCTGTGTCACGCAGACAGCAATGAAACACTTCCAATGGGGTTGAATGATTTCCCTCCAAGGAGAGAATCAGCTGCATGTCATCTGCATAGTTTACGATGGTAATAATATGCTATTTGATGACCGCAATCAGGGGTTTCATATAGAAGTTAAATAGAATAGGGCTGATTGTCGAGCCCTGTGGCACGCCAAAAACTATATTATATAGCCTATCAGGGGGGGGCAACTCGGGTGTCAGCTGTCTCTACTGTAATGAAAGTTTCAGTTGCTGTTGCCTCCAGACAAGGACGCAGTGCCTCCCGCACTATGGTAACTTCTGCTGCGCTGTCGAGCAGAGTCACCACTCAAGTCCAATCCAGTAGTCGTGTTCTCACCGTCTGAGACATATATGTTGAAGCGGCAACTTTCTTCTTTTGGAAAGGAGGTCGAAAATGTGGTGGATTGTCTTGTTTTCCATTACCATCAAACCGACGAGGCTGATCACGTCCCTGTGGCGCAAGATGACTCTTGCCATGATCCTTGCATCTCCACCACCTACTTGAGAGCCAGTTGTGTTCTGTGAAGAACGAGGAGAATGCTGATCAGGAACTTGAGATCTATCAGGAGTCTTAATTTTCCAGCGGTCGCGCTAGTCATAGGTACACTCAGAAGTTTCAGGTGTCGGTGAACCAGCACGCGAACCTCGCTTCTGCTGTCGCTGCCCCTGTTTTTTAATTTTGCAGTTCTTTTTAGGAAAGACTGGACACCCATCTTTATCAGACTGAGATTTTTGTCGTGTTTGAGGTTGTGTTTGCGTTTGAGTAAAAGGCTTAACTCCAAAACTATTGCGGCCTATGGTTTTATAAGCTTTTGCAATAACTTTGGTAACTCGCGTGGTTTGTCTGATTCAGGGACAGCCTCCAAGAGGTTCGCCACTTGAAAGCTTACTGCATCGCCCTTGACATTCACAAGGATCAAATCAGCAACCACGTGGAACACCCCCACCAGTCTCATCCCCAGCTCAACAGCTGCTTCAGTGCCATGTTCATCTTGAATGCTCTTAATCACGGAGGGGAGAAGAGTCATAGAGTGGGTGCCAAAATACTTCGAATACTCCGCTGCAAACACCCTGCCCCAGGTGTTACAATCAGCTACCTCAAGAAGTAGGTCTTTAGGTAAACTTATAGTCAATATCCTGTGTGTTTTCACAGGAGTAGTATTGGGAAAGACAGCTTCAAGTTGTCCAAACTTTTCTGGAAGCCAATAAGGAAATAAAAAAAGTAAGTCACCCATATTTTGCGGTCGCTTGAACATCACTGAATTAAGCATGACGGGACTGATTGTTACTCAACCAGGACCTGCCGGCTGCACAGCAACTCCAGGTGGAGCCACATGGAAAGTACGCAACATGAACAGAATAACAGCTCTATGCACGTGTATCAAAGAAGAATGTAACACACGAAGTTCTGCCAGCGTGGCTGCTGTCAGCGCACCCGGGTGAGGGGTATACCCAGCTAACACCGGCCAGGTGGCCCCTTCAATTGATAAAGGACCTAAACAGACTGTCGTGAATGAGTGTGGAAGGGTGCCATTAAACCAAATTCGGTGTTGCCAAGCTGTGAGCGGAACCTCAAAGGTCTTATAGGGCTGATTCGCAACCGGAACAGGCTTGACAGTGTATTCATGAAACAGATTATCTGTTCCGTCTACCGCTGGAAAGGTGACCCAGGAGTAAATTAATTTGAAGCAGTATGCAGGATCCGCCTCTACTATAAAAAACAAGTCCACTCCAGAGTGAGGGTCTCCATGGAGTCTTAAATAATCCCTGAGTGGAGCGCGATGGTGTTGGGCAATGTTATGCCACATCACGAAAGGCAAAGAAGAACAACTTAAGAAGCGGCAGCACAACAAGGGTTATGACTAAAGAGAGAAACCTTTTTTTTAAACTTCAAGCTTGAAAGAACCTACAAAAACATCAATGTAGGAGGTTACACGATCACAGCTGTCTCCGGAGACAGAAGTGAGGGTATTGTGTACAAGCACAAGCACTACTCAAGCGTCTCGCAGATAAGAACCAGACCAAACTATTGGCAGCGCCATGTGGCAGGGATTCTGCACATATACAGAACTATGCACAGGAAAACGGGACCTCAGTGAATAGGGGTGTACCAACCTACCACATTAGTACCCAAAATCACAAACCGACTAGCTATAGTGTCTCATTCGTTCTCTGACTACAGTGAAGCTACCAATAATTAGACAACCCAGAACACGTCACTCTCTCTTGGGAATCGCGGGAGCCAGACAACTCTTTTGCTCAATCACTCACTCATACTTGTCTACAATGCGAGTAATCAGAAACTCTGTATTGTTTAAAATGTTTATTTTAACTAACACACTCTTTGGTACAGTACACGTGCCATTACTAGCAGCAAAATGCATAAACACAATATAGTCAGCATTGTCACAATTCCATAGAATCCAAACGGGGATATCATTTTATAAAGACATTGGAAAAAGGACTAAGAGACCTAACCACCCTCCCCATGGTAAGTAATGGTTTATTATAAAAAAGAAGACCTCTGGGATTTGTCAGCAGACCCCATACCTCACGGCCTAGATGAAAGGCTTACATCTGAGGACAGCACAGCTCTTCTCTCTGGAAAGGTGCCTCTCTAAGTGTGTCAAAACATGTTTAGCTTGCAATATTAAAGCACACGATTTCCAGTAGTGAAGCTGTGGGTAGTATGTTATGTCTAGGTGCGAGGGACTGACCAGAACAGAATAACAAAGGGGCATTGTTGATCGATCTTGTACCTCGTGTGCAGACTAAACCTCAGAGCACAGCAGAGAACGTGAAAAGTAGACAGTTCTCATGTGAAATGGGCACAGAGTCTTGCAAAAAATATGCTTGCAGTGTTGTGCAAAAAAAAGCAGCCTCATGGCAGAGAAGCTCATGCTAACCTAGGAAATGTTGACAATGGACCCATAAGCTATACTACACCGCTATGGAGAGCGATGTACCAACCAGGTTCGTCCTGATCAAAGATTTTATCTTCTGACTTAGTCTTTCAAGTTCCAACCCACCTCAGGAGTACACTTCTGAAACCCTCAGAACCTGAGGTGTGACACTTAGAGACTTATAGGGTATCAGACAGAGACAAATAGCAGGGCTCAGTCCAGCTCCAGTTGCCACTGGTCAGCTGGGTACTTCCTGGAAAAGGCCTCTTGCAGCTTGTCTCCCTGTAGCTGTACAGGAGGTCAGGCAACGGACCCTTGGAGTCTTCTTCTTTGCCCTCGGTACAGAGGGAGCCATTCCTTCAAGGGTTCTCAGGTCAGAGACAGCAGGCCCTCTTTTGATGCACCACATGTCCAGAAAGTGTTCTGAGGTCAGTGCCTGGAGGTGCCACATTTAAGCCTGGAATTAGATAGGGGAATGTGGTGACTCCTGGACATGACCTAATCAGTGGGGTACAAGTGCATCCTACCCACTTTTTCAGTAGTTCTTGTTTATACTCTCAATGCCATGTGTCAGGACATTTTCAAGACACTAAACATGTGCTCAGAGATATCAAGTGTGTTTGGGGAGTGTACTATAACAATCCTAGTGTCCTCCCCTATCTAACACTAAAATCAATTTTGAGGCAAACACTAAACAGACACAATGAGCCCAGAGAAAATGATCTGGTAGGAAAAAGCGAGGGTCTGGACAGGGGATACGCAAGAATTGTCTTGGCATCCTGTTCTCTCCCTTCCACGTGTGCCCCAAGTGTTACATGGGGTTCAACATAGTCCATCATGCAATATTTGAGACTGTGGTGTCAAAAAGGATGCCAAAGCCCCCACCTTGTTCTGTGGAGTATAGACAAGTTATTTCTGCCCAGTCAAGGCCAGCTTATTCTTTGCTGCAGGGAGACTTTTCACACTTTTTTCATACCTATTCATGGCTGAGCACAGGCTGATAGCTGGAAGAGTCTAATACGTATTAGCCTTCTGACAATTCAGGCAGGTGATAGGTAACTTCCTAAAAGTTATTTGTCCTTACTATTTATTAAAAATCCGACTTCATCATTGAATTGGATTTTTGAGAACAACTAAAAATAGAATTTTGATTATTTTTCTAGCTGGTCCCATTTCCAAGATACAGTATTAGTATGTTAATTTGTACTTGCCACAGTGAAAATAGCTCTTAGAGTAGTAATACTTATTTTCTAGCGGACTCACTTTTAAATATCATACACCCTATCTTGCGAACTACAAGATCTACATAGGGTGACTTGCTAATATTTAAAAGGGATAAGTTTACCTGTCAAAAAGTGTTAGTCTAAATGGTTGTACTTCAGATTTAAACTGCAGCAGTCAGGTTACAGTGGTAATAGGTCTAATACCATGTTCTTTTATTGTCACATTAGTGCATGGCACAATAAGTGCTGCAGTCGATGGGTGTCATTTGGAATCCAGGTGGAGCGCACCTTTTACACTACATACTAAGGACTTAAAAGCAAGTTAAGTATACCAATTAGGAAAATACCAAATTCAACCGTGCTGAAATGGCAAGCATATGCACTTTGCTGCTGATTAGCAGGGTAAATGCTCAGAGTTTTAAAGCCAGCAAATAAAAACAGGGTCAAGCAAATTCAAAAATTCTGGGGTGACCACACAGAGTCTACTACACAGCTTAACAGTGTTATCCGAGAACACTCTTGAAATGCCTCAAATATCAAATTCCTCTTTACTTTGAACTGATTTCAGGTAAAAGTAAGTATCAGAAAGGTTCTTTTATCTGAGGAGTGCAGATTTTTACTTTATATTACTAGGCATTCTGCCAAAACACAAGCACGTATGATCAGTACTTTGATATTATTTGATTAAATAGTTTTTGAATGAAGAGAGGTTCAATGAGAAACCCACTAAGAAAAAACCTGCTAAGCTTAAAATATCATTGGTGTCACTTGCAGAATCATCTTTGAGCGATGCATCACTCTAAAAAGATGTGTAGATTATTTTCCCTGATTTGCAAGTAAAATCATTCACCACCAGAGGCTCCAGTGGATCTGAAAACTTCTGGACATCTGCACAGTAGACCATTGTCACTCACTTAAGGCTGGTTTCTCAGTCCACATAGTAAAATCAGTACAGACAATATTAATTTATTTGTTAAAAGGGGAGCACACCTTTCTTAAAGTTGAAGGAATTGAAAATGAAGAACTTGGGGCGTGGCTTGGACGGCAATGAGGACGGGCGCCTAGGTCCGATACCTCCGCAACCCCGAGGGGAACAACGGTGAATTTAACGGCGAAACGAGCATCATCCAGAACCTGAAGAGAACACAAGGTTGACGGTACATCTGGGGCACAAGCTGAGAGCACGGTGTCCACCCCAGCAAAGAAATTGAAAGAGTTTGCCAGAATTTTATCTCACAGAGGAAGAGCGGGCAAAGATCCAGCAAAATGGCGCCCACATAAAACCAGGAGATCGGCGTGAAAGAGGCTGGAGGCACGGAGACGCTGGCAGAAGCGCAGTCTAAACACACACCCACTGAGTATGACAAACGACCAAGTAACTGCCAAGTAAGTGCAAAAAGGGTGATAGGGGAGGTGGCGGCTCCGCAGGAACGCGGTATGCAAGAACAAAACTCATCCGAAGGCACGCTGATGGGGGCCGCCATTTTCTCTATCACAACCACACCCCACTCCCGCAGACAAACAAAGGCGTGAAAGGGGCAGGGGACCGCCGAGCAACCACTGGTGCCGCAGAAGAGAAGAGGAGCACAAGAAGCGCGATTAGGGCTCTCAGGGCCAACGGTTGGGAGCCGTCACCGATTGGGACACCAGGCGCAGCACCGCAAAAAACAAAAACGAAACTGAAGGCGCACCGATGGGAGCCACCATTTTGCCCCTAAACTAGATCGTGGCAGACGACAGCGGCAGTGTCTAGGGGCTCAGATAAACCCGCCCAAGCATTACCACGCCGCAAATCTGTTAGTGCCTGTTAGTGCCGAAGCGCTCCTCTTGAGGGGAAGGCACCAAGCTTGTCGAAAGCAACCCGATAAGAGCAGCAGCAAAAGGAGGCACAAGTAGATCAGGCCATAAACAAGCCAGGCCTCCAAAAGCAACCGAGACGTATTTGCGGCAAGAACCCTGACCCGAGCAGAGACACAAGCTGCACAGGGGAAATCACAAGCGCCGCCGCCAAAGCGAAGCTGCGCCTACAGAAGTGGCCGATGCAGGCGAAAACGATCACTGTAGGCAAGCCAGAAGAGACCGCCCGCCTGCCAAATAGCACAATCTACATACCAGGCACTGTAGGCAGCGACTTCAGCACCGGCTTATTAACTAAATTCTGCCACTAGCGGTTCAAGGCCGCCTGTGCGGACAAAAGTTGCAACAGAGGAAGAGCACAACCCACACGCCCACAAGCAAGATTCAAGCTTAAAAGCCTGTGTACTGGCAAAGTAAGAGGGGGAAACCAACAAGCCGTGGTACCTCACCCGAGCAGACACTGGAATTCAACAAATACATAGGGGGAAGCGGCAAAAGCCTGGCATACAAACCTCACAAAGTGCCCACTTACCAGAGGACAAGAGGGCATCATAGCAGAGAGTAGCAACACAAGTGCGGAGCTGGCAGGAGTAAAGACCAGGACAAGGTCCATCCGGGAGCCAAGCAGGTACAGACTAGACCGCCAGGTCACAGGAAGGGGACAGCCAGAATCAAAATGAGACCCAACCAAGCCCTTATCCACACAGCAGAAAGACGGCAGACTAGACAGCTATCTAGCCAAAAGAGGCTTCACAACGATGGCAGGACATAAGGGCAAACTATCCAGTGAGATTAAGAAATATAAAAAGGACTCACCAGACTCGCCACTAAAGCAAAGGAACGAGATAAATCTAGACAAGATCCTCCCAAAAATTAATGAAGGTAACGACCTGGCCAAATCAACTAAACAGACAATTGATAACATGCAACTAGAGCTGGCAGCCATGAGGGCGGATCAGCACAAAACGAACAGCAGGATAGACGCTGCGGAGAAGCGTATCAACGACATAGAGGATGATAATGCCCAATCGAATAAGCCCCTGCAATCCATCGCCAAGGTCTCCAGCACCCTCCAGAAACAGCTAACGGATCAGGATGACCGCAGCAGAGGAGGGAACATAAGACTGCTTGGGGTTGCCGAAAGGGAAGAAGACAAACCTGGCTCCTGCACAGCCCTCATAGAAGAGCTAATACCACTACTAACAGGAATCAAATTTGACAGACAATTTGAAGTAGATAAGGCGTACAGAGTGCCAGCAGTTAAACCGCCACAAGGTCGCGGCCCACGGCCAATCATCTGCAAGCCCCTAAGATCAAACCAAACTGAGGCGATCTTTGCAGTAGCACGGAAAAACCCGAACCTAAAATGGAACGGCAACAAAATAATAATTACGCAAGACTTCTCAAGGCAAACAGTGGAGACTAGGAAGGGATTCCTAGCGCTAAGGGAAAGAATGCGGAAAGATAACATCACCTTTAGCTTTGCGGTGCCAGCAAGACTGAGAAAATGGACAAATGGCAAACACTGGTTTTCGATGAGCCTAGCGAATTGAGAAAGTACCTCTGGGGCCCAGCACCAGAAGATATGGAGGCCTAAAGCCCAGGAGCGGCAAAAAGGAGAGCATCGTCAGACAACACGGGTGCTGGAGGCGCTGAGGACAACTGAGACTTCCGACAGGAGACCACCAAACCTGGATTTTGATGCTTCACTAAATAGCAGATATAAGGCTCCCCAGCGTATGGTATACGTACAGACTAAACTAACTGAACTACCTCAAGATTCAACAACTACCTCATTCATACATACGCACCGCGCCGGTCCGCGGCCAGAGGAAACGATTGCGCAGCAGGATCATATCCTTTATGTTTAAGTGAGCTCCCCGAGGTTAATACCGTGAGGGGACACTGGGACAGGGGGGAACGTCTAACAGCCACAACCTGAACCATAGAACCAACACCTTTAAAGAAGGCTTGGACTTAGCTCATAACAAGCCCTGGGGGGGAGGGAACTTTGCTGTTGTACGCTCGTATTGCAATCATTTGGGGGTGGGGGGAAGGGAGGAAGGGGGGGCGGTGGGGGGAGGGGGGTCTCCAAGTACAGTTTTTCTTGTTTAATTTGCTCTTTCCCTTATCCATCTCTTGCATTATCTTCCCCTTCTTCATTACAGACAGAGGCAAACGACTACTAAGCCATCCAACACGAACAAGCAAGCACCATAAGGAATCAACAGTAAAGGGTGATCTGGGGCCATATACGGGGCAGCTAGTCACGCACAAGAGCACCTCACTAGCAAGCGATACTCATGATAAGGAATGACACAAACGACGCAAAACCAACTACTTTCAAACATCAAAGTAGTCTCATTCAATGTTAAAGGGCTCAACCACCCGGTTAAGAGAAGAAAAGTGATAGAGTACCTAACAAAACTAAAGAGCGATGTGTGCGTGCTCCAAGAAACTAAAGTGTCAGCAGAGGACGCACATCGGCTGAGGGCGAACTGGATAGGGCAATCGCTTTGCTCGCCAGCAGTGCACAAAAAGAGAGGAGTAATTACACTGATAAACAAGAAGGCCAGACTAGCATTACATTTGAATTTTGAATTTAAAAACACTTATAAAGCGTGCTTCTACCTAGCGGTTTCTTGGCGCTGAGGACTTTAGAACCCAGATAGCAGCTGTGAAAGAACTAGGATGGAAATGCTTGCAGAAAGAGATGGGTTTTCAAAGCCTTACGGAAATCAGGGTAAAGTGGGATGGATCGGATATTGGGAGGGAGGGAGTTCCAAAAAATGGGTCCGAGGACCGCAAACTTCACCCCCCCCCATCCTCCTCTTCCTAAAACGAGGGACGGAAAGAAGGGACTGGGAGGAGGAACGAAGCTCTCTGACTGGTGTATAGCTGGAGATTGCAGAGTTTATGAAGGCTGGAGCAGTTCCAACTCGGGCCTGGAACGCAGTACAGCCGAGTTTGAAAAGGGCCCTCTCCCTAATGGGCAACCAATGCAAGTTCTTCAATACAGAGGTAGCATGATGGAATTTAGGGAGGCCATAAATGAGGCGGGCCGCTTGATTCTGGACCAGCTGTAGGCGTCGGAGGGCATAAGCCGGGGCGCCGTTGTACAAGATGTTACCGTAGTCCAGCTGTGATAAAACCATTGCCATCATGATAAGTTTAAGGGCGGGAGGGAGAAGAATCTAGAGATTTTCCTGATAGTACGAAGAGTGAAGAAGCAAGAGGACACCACCATACTGATCTGAGAGTGCAAAGTAAGATTTTGGTTTAACGTGATCCCGAGTGTTTTAACAGAATAAGAAGGTGAAGGGGAGGAACCAAGTGAAGGGGGCCAAAACATAGAAGTCCAGGGACTGGATGCACCACTAGTCAAAACCAGCTCAGTTTTGTCTGGGTTGAGTTTGAGGTGGTTGAAATTCATCCAGTCCCATTACATGAGAGCTACGCCGACGAGGAAGGGAGAGTCCTAATAACCAGCCTCAAACGGGGGGAAGAGATGATCCACATTGCCAATATCTATGGGCGCAACACAGAGGACAATGCATTTTGGGTAGATGTTGAGAGCAGACTGAGCAAGCTCCCCCAAGATGACCTCTTGATTGTAGCTGGCGATCTCAACCAAGCACTAGACCATGTCACAGACAGGCACCTGCAAAAAATGAGCCACTGCTCTCAGGGGTAGATACCCTGAAAATCTATCCGCCAAGCTCCAACTCAGGGACCCCTGGAGACTCCAGCACCCAGATACCAGGGATTACACCTTCTACTCTAACCCACATAACTCCTACATCAGGATCGATTACATCCGCATTTCAGCCTCACACACACACACCTTATAGAACACACAGAAATCGCCCCAAGAACAATATCAGACCACTCGCACATCAGCGGGCGACATAACGAGCACGTAAGCCGCAGGTGGAGATTCAACAGCGACATCCTTAAAAACCCTGTTAATGTAGCCGAAATAGAGGAGACCATAAAAAATATCTAGAGCTCAATGATAGCCCGGACACAGACAGAGGCACCCTTTGGGACGCCATGAAGGCCACAGTCAGGGATGAACAAAGAGAGAAATAAAAACGTATTAGAGCTCGAAGCACAGATTAAAGACCTAGAAGGGTGCCATAGTGCCAACCTAGCAGACACAAACACCCTCACAGAACTAACTAGGAAGAAATATGACCTCAACAAGATTTTAAGTGAGAGGGTGGGTACGTGGATAAACAAATACAAAGCAATAAAATTATGTACAGTGAACAAAGCAGGGAAAACACTAGCCTCTTACCTTAAGAGCAAGCAGAGACAACACACAATCGCAGCAATAAAGACACTAATAAAAAATCGCAAACGTCAAACAAAGAAATCCTCAAGGTCTTTAAAGACTTCTATGAGTGCCTATACAGGGAGGACAAAAACCTTAAAGCAGATGGGGGAGCCAGCCTCCTAGACAAGCTAAACCTACCCAAGCTGACGGAGTTACAGAGCTCATCTCTAGAACAAGATATAACCGGAGCAGAGATAGAGAAAGCAGTAGCTGCCCTCAAGGATAACAAAGCCCCTGGGCCAGACGGGTACACACCAGGGTTCTATAAGCACTTCCTCCGCCTAATCAAGCCCACAATGGAAGAGGTCTTCATGCACTGTATTCAAAAGGGGGAAAATGACGAGCTCAATGGCAGAGGCCAACATAATAGTCATCCCAAAAGAGGGCAAAGACACACAACATCCACAAAACTACGTCCCATCTCCCTAATTAACGTAGACTGCAAGATCTATGCAAAGTTCCTAGCGGCGAGACTAAACGTGCAGCTCCCAAACCTAATCCACAACTCTCAGGTGGGTTTCCTCAAAAACAGGATGTCCCAAGATAACACGAGACTCTTATGTCACTTAATAAACCACACCTCCGCCAAAAATGAACCAGCAGTCATGATCGCACTCGACGCCGAGAAAGCGTTTGACAGAGTGTCATGGCCCTTCCTTGACCAATGCATGCAAAAGTTTGGGCTAGGAGAAAACTATTGAAGAATGGTGATGGCACTCTATAACGAACCGAAAGCCCGCGTGACAGTCAATGGTGGCATCTCTCAGCCGCTATTCCTGGGAAGAGGTAGGAGGCAAGGTTGTCCACTTTCCCCAGCACTTTTCCTACTCTCCCTGGAACCACTACTGTCCATGATCAGGATTACACTGAAATAAAAGGAATCCCAATCATGGGGAATATGGTTAAGTTAGCTGCATATGCGGATGACATACTCATTACATAAGAAAACCCCGGCCCCTCGATAGTAGCCCTAATGTCTACCATTGAGAAATACGCACAGGCATTGGGCTATAAACTCAACAGGGACAAGTCTGAATGCAAACCTCTAAATGTGCATACAACTAGGGCAGTATTAGGAAACTCAGGGTTGGCTTGGCAGAAGGGTCTTTACTTCGGCAGGGATCTCAAATTAACACTCGACTACAACGAAAAAATAATACTAAATAAGCTGAAAGAGAAGTTATACTCATGGTCACCAAAGTTCATCAGCTGGTGGAGCAGGGCCGAAACAATAAAAATGATGCTAACACCCATGGTTAACTACATGCTCAGTATGCTCCCACTCATAACCAAAGAGGACTTCCACAAAAAATTGGATATCCTCACAAATAAATTCCTCTGGAGAGACAAGAAACTCAGGATAAGCCTATAGAAACTAAAACTAAGCAAAACCTTAGGAGGACTCAACCTTACCAAATTCAAAACTTTCCAGACAGCATGCCTAGCCAAACAAGGGATATACTGGCTCTCGCCAGAGCAGGATTACACACCGATATGGCTGGCACTAGAGAGAGCAATCCTAAAATGTCTCACCCCCTTAGCCCTACTCATAGTTAATAAACACCCCGAGGCCAATAATACCATACTCAAAAACACCAAGAACGCCCTCCTTAAAGTCGACAGTAGAATGGAGAGGAGCATTAAAAACACAAGATGGGAATCTATTTGGTTCAACACTAAAATAAAGTTTAAAGACAAAATTCGTAACATTAACTCCTGGTACGAATGGGGCATCTACACGTCCAACCAACTAGAAAAGCTCAGTACCCCTCTCACATTCGACACCCTAAAACACTTGCACAACCTACCAGATATTAAATTCTATAGCTTTCTAAGAATAAGGGCGACGCTCACGAGAGCAGAACTTAACAATGAGGTCCCATCAATTCTGCAATACACAGCGAACCTAAACAAAATCGGCCACCAAACATCGCACCTATACAAACTCCTGTGCCCGGTAACGACAAGACTAAACGACAAAGCATTAGAATACTGGGAAACACAACACAATAGGCGCTTCAGCGAGAAGGAAAAGCTTCGCCTGTGGACCTCAGTAGCCAAAAATAAAGTCACCCCAACCCTAGCACAAACTAAATACTGGCTCCTCCACAAAGCGTACTGGGGCCCAGCACGCCTGGCGGCTGTCGGGCTCCATGATAGCGACCTATGCTGGAACTGTCATAAACAAAAAGGAGACCTAGCACATCTTATCTTTTACTGCCCCAAGGTCAAGACATTCTGGGGTAAAATAAGAGAATTCATAAATAGCATAAGGGGGTACTCACTACAACCAGACTTCCTAGGGGTAGTTGCCGCCTTCATGGCTCCAGAAATTCAGTCCAAAGACGACAGCCAACTGATTGACCTCCTGCTCAAAGCAGCTGTTAAAACTATCCTAGCAAACTGGAAAGACACAGGGAAGGCAACCTTTAAAAGTTGGCTCAATTGGATCACCTTCCTAAGAGGGGCGGACAACATAACATCAAAACACTCATCCAACCCCACCCCAAAGGGCAAGATGTGGCACTCCTTGGACAACTACATTGGCTCTCACAAACCTCCATAGGAAGGTCAGGGGGCTCGCTACCCTCACACACAGCCTCACACCAGCCTCCTCACATCGCAAACTCTGGGAGTATGGCGGCTAACGACCGCGATACCCATCCTGTCCTCTTTTCCTCTCTCTCTTTTCCCGCTTCCGTTTCCTACCTTCGAGGGTAATACATAAGACCACCAATGCAGCATACGCCAAGGTCGTGATTGCCTATCTAATGTACACGTGACCAATCATGTCAACGATATGCCTACTGTAACCCCAACGGCGTATAACAACACCAGTATTGCCTTCACTATATTTGTACTGTACATAAAATAAAATACTAATAAAATCTTTTGAAATCAAAAAACAAAATTAAGAACTTGGTTTTGGTGGCGATATGGATGATGGTTGTAGATTGCTGAGCAAAAGCATGTAAGCTCTCTCACAGTGTGTAACTTCTAAAACTTAGAAGGAGATAAGTAGATGTGGCAGAACTAATCCTTTGCAAATCAAAGATTTTCAGAATAGTCTATGGACCAAACTGTACAACCTTTGTAAGAATTGTGATCATAAAACGTTTTATATGTGGATCAATGGTGCTTCTGGTATAGTAGAGCTGCAGAACCCTTTATCTCATAGTCTGAGAATAGGAACGATAATAATGATATTATAGAAACACTGGCATGTCTTCAGCAGCACCAGTAACCAGTAGAGGACAGAACATAAGCTACTTACATTTTCCAAGAAAGATACAGTGGATTTTGTTCAGACTGCTAATCCTTTTAGAGCCCGGGGACTAAGAGGAATGAATAATTTAGACTTGCAGATGAATCCTGAAAGTTGGACATTGATTTGTCTCTACCTGTTTAGATATACAATGTTCCCTGGTCCACGCTGATGATGGAGGAATAGTTGTCATAAGAGTGAGAAAAGATCTGTTTCATGAGCTATCAACTTCTAACTCTCCTGAATGCAGAAGATAAAATCATCAATAGACACTTTGTGAAAGCTATGCAGTTTGGGAAGATTAGAGAACCACAGTCCTCTCTATCCGATAACAGTTTATTGCTACGCATTTGATCACTATTCCTTCTATTTGTTTACAAAGGGCAATAAAAAGCACTGCAGTGCTGAAACTGAGACACTATTCAGGGTCTGTAAAGTTTTCCATAGTTGTTGACTGAATTAAGAGTATGACAATTTATGTTGTAAAGGAAGTTGGTGGGATGAAGTACTCCTTAGGAGCTCTTGCGAATATTGGAGAGGAGTCACAAAAACACCAAGGCCAAGACTTACCAAGCATTTGCATTGTCCGTACGTTACGCAAGGCGACACAAGGAAAATACAATGGCTATTGTAATATTTACAAACCATACAAGGCGTGATTTATGCCACCATGCACAGCTGGGTAAAGAAATGTTATGTAACGCAGCTCCTTGTACTGTGATTCGTTACATTTCAAGCAGGTAGGCGTTCCATGGGTGGAGCATAAGAGTTCCCTTATGTGTCACTTCCTGCACAAAAGTAATGCTACCCATAACTCATGCACCCTTGCATTGTGGTGCAAGAGTGCCTGTATTGGTGATAGCTAGCACACAATGCACCAGCGCAAGGAGAAAGCAGAAATGCTCCATGTCGTTGTAAATATGGAGCATTTCAGCTCTCTCCTTTGACTCAATGCAGCACAGCAACTTTGTTTGCTGCCCTGTGTTGCGTGAACGATTAGTAAATAAGCCCCTTCCTTTAGAGGCCAGGAGAGGAGACGTGTCTGAGAAGATGTGGCCTAGTAGCTAAAGCTGCTGACTCCGGAACATTGAGAGCTAAGTTCAAATACCACCCCCAACTCAACCGCCAGTGAATCTTGGCAAATCACGTAATTTCCCTTTGCTTAAAAAAGTGCAATGTGTGTAACATAGTCTGATCCTTTTTTAAAGCACTCCAATGCCAGCAGCTAGGTTAGTGTTACAAAAATC